>NC_092315.1:15831525-17031525 GCF_036785885.1 Coffea arabica | reverse complement strand
TCAAACATCTCTTCTATAACGTGCATTTTAACTCTAGTATCCGATCATTAATGACTATTAGATTGGATCAGATTTTAATTTGATGATAAGAAAGAAAAGCGAAGAACAAGATATATATTACCTATGCATCGGCTAGCAAAAAAGTTCACTAATGCTGTTGAAAACTTGAGTCATGTATGACATGAGTTGCTTCAATAGCTTGAAGAGTAATACCCCAGTTTCTCAAAGATGGGTGAATAGAAGACAATGGGATACTAATATGATCCATTTTTGGGATATGTTGTATCATGGACGATCAGAATAATAGTAGGTAAATTTAATACAAATATTGGTGATTTAAATTCAGCATTTGTTAGCATTGTTTATAAATATACATGATATTGTATTAATTTTAATAAGTGGTGCTTTTATAAAATATGTTCTAATATTACTTTTTTTGGTCTAAAGACTTAAGTATTCACACAATTCGTATTGAATTATGGATATCCTTTTTTGTAAATAACATGTTTGGAACAGTAATTTGCTGTAGAGTATCACTAACGAAGTGGTTCATTCGAAATCATTCAAAACGAAAAATAACTTGAAGCATTATATTCGAGAATCGTATCAAGGCATCTAATCTTTGTAATAGTTAAACATTAGGTAGCACAATTTAAAATACTCAGGATGCAAGGGAAATTTGTTTGAGCTTGAGAAGTTGTAATATAGAATACATCTATATGATGCAAAATTGGCCCATAGGAAAGAAACAGGAATAGGTGAAGTACAAACAGAAATTCTGTGGTAATGTAATAAACTTTTTGAGTCCTAATCAAGGTGAATTCTGATTTAGCTATCATGCTATTTACCTGGAAAATAGAGTTACTTGTTTGGATTCAGCAATTAGCTTTTAGATGTATTGATAAGTAGATAAATTATTAAAAGAATTAAATGAAAACTTACAGGTCTGCATTTGTAGTTGATCCTTCATCTGAGACAACTATGTTGCTAGTAATGTTTTCTTTTTCTTATTTGAGTCTGTTGTTTGACCGTTCTTCATAGACAACTTGAAATGATGGAAAATTATTGTTTCCATATAAAATGCTATGAAGTGCATATGTTATAGATTTATTTTGCAAGGCTTTGTGAACAAAAGCCATTATTTCTTCATCCTTGGTTCTGTATCATGGGAAGAAATTTTGGCTAGTGTAGCTATTAACTGGAGAGACTTCTTGGTATTGATAAACAGGCATTTCTACATAATTGTATCCATATTGCCAACAACATTTTTTTCTGCTTACATGGTTCCAAATCATAGTTGTCAATCTCTTCCCCTTTTTTTTCGTAGATGTGTTACGAATGCCATTGTTAATTTCTGTGCAGAGATGAAATAAATTGTTGTCAAAAAAGAGTATGCAAGCAATTTAATTATGAAAGAGTACTCATCCGCTCGATGCTTGAAGAGGTCTTCACAATCTGGTGTTATGGTGGTTATCTAAATTTAACTTTTGATGAAAACCATCACCTATTAAACCCAAAATCTATATGGCGATTATTAAGAAATAAATTACTGATAAAATTACGGAAGCGTACCTGGATTCATATCGACAAACTGATATATGAATCTCCAAGGGTATTTGGGTGGTCTTCCAGGTCAACACGTATTCACCGATTCTTGAGAGAGCCCTTTAGTATCTCTCTGGTATCTTTTATGACGATGGAATATCAGGAAAGAGCTATATTTTGTGGTACTAGTAAATATGACAAATAGAATGATCCGTGTGACCTGGGGACCATAACCCTATTTATAGGTAACATTCCTGTTACCTTTTGGAACCCTATTTCAGCCTATCATAGAAATAGGAGCCCTTAAATCTCTACACATTAAATACCCACATCCTATTAGATACATTAAGTTCAAACCATATTTGATCACTTTAATTGGACTTAACCTTATTTGACAGTTTGTAACTCATAATTATTCACATATAAGTCCAACGTTGGATTAAGGATCCAACAATATTTCACTTGGATTATATGTGTAACCTTATAATTATGTTTCGTAATTAACCGTATGAGTTCAACTTTACTGTCATTGCTAAAATGTATCTGTAGCCAATTCGGTCTATCAATCACACCAATATAGGATCAAAGCCTTTGTTACAATTTCGTAACTCGACCCGTCAATGATCACACATATCGATACAATTGAATAACATGAATCATGATGTGGATGTGTAGCATGAAAATTTTATGTAATGTGATCAAAACATGCCTATTTCCAACTGGTTCACCTTAAATTTTATGAGATCAAACCATATCAAAGTCAGAGTGTAAATAAATCCAAACTTTATTTATGCATAAAATATCCTTAAATCATTAATAACCAAAAAGTATCATAAGAGCATTTAAAATATTAAACTCCCACTAAAACTGTACATCATTTAACAACATGACACCCATACGAGCAGTATGCTCATGAAACATTTTGGGTGGCAATCCCTTAGTAAGCGGATCCACAACCATGGAGTTTGTCCCGATATGCTCTATCGATAACTGCCCACTCTGTACTCTTTTTTTAACAGTCAGGAACTTGATATCTATATATTTAGATTTCGTCGAACTCCTATTATTATTGGAATATAGGACTACTGATTTATTGTCACGAAATAATTTGAGTGGTCTTTCAATACTAACCATTACACGTAATCCTGTAACGAAATTTCGCAGCCAAATTTCTTGATTGGATGCCTCATAACAAGTTATAAATTCTACAGCCATAGTAGAAGATGCTATGAGTGATTGTTTAGCACTCTTCCAGAATATGGCACCTCCAACCAACAAGTAGCTATAACCTGACGTTGACTTCATAGTATCTTGACATCCAGCATAATCGGAATCAGTATACTCAATGATCGCTAACTCATCTGACTTCCGATACGTGAGCATGTAATCTTTTATTTTCTGTAAATACCGCAAGACCCGTTTGGTTGCTTTCCAATGATCTAATCCAAAATTGCTTAAATATCTACCCAACATTCCAGTAATGTACGCAATATCCAGACGTGTACATATTTAAGCATACATTAGACTCTCTACTGCTGATGCATAAGGAATCTTTTGCATCTCTTTTTCCTCAAAAGCATTCTTAAGACATTGCTCAAGACTAAATTTATCTTCTTTAGCCACGGAAGTGTCACTTGATTTATAATTTTGCATGCCATACCTTTTGAGAACCTTTTCGATATAGCCCTTTTGTGATAGTTCTAAAATACCCCGAGATCGATCCCGGTGTATTTGTATGCCTAACACAAAAGATGCATCACCAAGATCTTTCATCTCAAAATTCTTAATTAGAAATTTTTTGGTTTCATGCAATAGACCAATATCATTGCTGGCAAGTAAAATGTCATCAACGTACAATACCAGAAAAATATACTTGCTCCCACAGAACTTATGGTATATACAATTATCTACTAAATTCATCCCAAAATCAAATGAGATGATCACTTGATGAAATTTGAAATACCATTGTCGAGACGCTTGTTTGAGCTCATAGATGAATTTTTTAAGTTTACAAACCATATTCTTTGGATCTCTTGATATAAAGTTTTCTGATTGCACCATATAAATCGTCTCATCAATGTTACCATTGAGAAACGCTGTCTTTATATCTATCTGATATAACTCAAGATCGAAAAGTACCACTAATGCCATGATAATTTTAAAAGAGTCCTTTAAAGAGATTGGAGAGAAGGTTTCTTTATAGTCGATACCTTCTTTTTGTGTAAATTCCTTAGCGACAAGACGAGTTTTGTATCTTTCCACATTGCCTTTCGAATCCCTCTTGATTTTAAATATTCATTTACAACCAATGGGTTTCGTACCTTCTGAAAATGGGACAAGATCCCAAATATCATTGTCCTTTATGGATTTAATCTCCTCATTTATGGTATCAATCCACTTTTAAAAATTTAAACTTTTCATGGCTTGACGGAAGTTGATTGGATTATCTTCCATCAACCCAGTGTCATCCTCATGTTCTTGAAGGAAAACAATGTAATTATCTGGCACTGCACTTCTCCTTTCTCCAGTGGATCTTCTTAATGGCACTGGTTCTTGGAGAGGAAGAGTTTGTTCTTCTATAGCAGTTTATTCTTCGACATTGTCTTGATTTGTCATGTTATGATCTTATTCAGGAATAGGATTCTGAACAAGATCAATGACACCTGTGGAAATAGTAATATATTCCTTTTTAAAGACAACATCCCTTACTATATTTTCTCCCCCAAACTCGACATCCTCAAAGAATTGGGCATTTTCTGTTTCAAAATTGATTTAGTTGTGGGATCATAAAACTTGTAACCTTTGGATCTTTCAAAGTATAAAATAACAACTAATCATTCTTATTCTAATTTCTTTTCATTTGGCCTATAAGTCCTTGCCTCATCTGGACATCCCCAAATATGTAAATGCTTAAAACTGGGCTTTTTTCCTTTCCAAAACTCATAAGTGGTTTTGATAGTTGCTTTAGTTAGAACTTTGTTAAGGATATATGCTGCAGTCTTAAGTGCTTCTCCCCAGATTGACTCTGGTAAGGTAGAATGACATATCATACTCCTTACCATGTGTTTAAGCGTTCTATTTCGTCTTTCAGCTACACCATTCATAGTGGGTGAATTCGGCATAGTATACTGTGAGATGATACCGCATTCCTCTAAATATTTAGCAAAGGGTCCTGGACGTTTGTTTATCTGAACCGTCATATCTACTATAGTACTCACCACCACGGTCAGATCTGACGCTTTTAATTCTTTTATTGAGTTGATTTTCAACTTCAGCCTTAAAATTTTTGAACACGTCTAGTGATTATGACTTTTCTGAAATGAGATATATGTAGTCATATCTTGAAAAATCATTTATGAACGTTATAAAATATTATTGACCATTCCAAGCAGATGTGAAAAATGGTCCACAAATATCTGTATGTATAAGTTCTAAGACGTCTAAGGACCTATTGGCTTTAAATCTCTTTTTATTGGTTTGTTTCCCCTTTACACAGTTAATACAATCATTAAAATCTGTAAAATTCAAGGGATCGAGAATTTCATTTGACACAAGCCTTTCCATTCTCCGTTTGAAGATATGTCCCAATCTCTTGTGCCATAATGCAGCTGAATTCTCATTGGTTAATTTTCTCTTTACTTCTCTGGTACTCAAATGCAGAGATTTATTAAATGAGGCAATTGTATCAATTAAATATAGATTATCGTAGTACTTTAAAGAACTAGAACTAACCAATTTTGAATCATGAAACAATTCAACTTTTTCATTTTCAAATGAACAAGAATAACCAAATTTGTCCAAATCAGAATTAGAAATTAAATTTCGTCGAAAAGATGGTACAACAAATGTCTCATTAAGATTCAAATAAAATTCAGTCTTTAACAATAATCTAAAAATTTCAATTGTCTCAACATGAACTGTTTTGCCATCGCCCATGTAGATATATCTTTAATTATCATTAGGCTTTCGACAATTCAGACAACCCTGCATAGCCACACTGATGTGAGTTGTTGCACCAGAATCTAATTACCTTGTGTGTCTAGATACCGAAGTTAAATTAATCTCAGAACAAACCAAATTAAGAAGCATATCTTTCTTAGCACGCCAAGCGTGATAGTTGGTGCAATGTTTCTTTTTATGCCCTTTAACTCCACAAAAGAAACAACTATTCTTTCTCTAATCATCTGTTTTTCTTGTTGTTTCTTTTGTGGCGCTGTACCTGCAGCTCCTTTTTCCTTCTTTCACTTAAGTCCCTTATTTTATTATAAGTGGTTGATACCAGATAGACACTTTCTGCCTGATCTTGATTCAACATTTCCTCTTCCTCTACACAGTGTGAGATGAGTTCATTTAGAGACCAAGTCTCTTTTTGATAGTTGTAACTCACCTTAAAATGGCTAAATTGTGTAGGAAGAGATATTAAAATCAAATGCACTAATAACTCTTCAGAGAGTGTCAATTTAAGTGCATTTAATTTTGAAACAAAATGAAACATTTCAATAATGTACTCTCTGATATTGTCTTTACCACTATATTTCATTGAAACTAGGCGTGTCAAAAGTGTACTAATTTCAGTTTTTTCGTTTTTGACAAACCTTTTTTCAATGTTTTGAAGGAACTCTTTAGCGGTTACTTTTGTTTCTAACATTATTTTTCTGAATGCTTCTAGAACGGTCTTCTTAATGATCATCAGACACAAGTGATTTGATCTCTCCCACCTTTTCTTATCTCTCTTTTCATCAGAGGTACTCTGATCTGTAAGAGGTGGGGGAGAATCATCCCTTAACGCAAGGTCGAGATCCATTACTCCAAATACTATTAAAAGATTTTCTTTCCAAAACTTGAAATTTGTGCCATTCAACATAGAAATATTATTGATGTTGGTAGTAATATTCGTAGGATCATTTACAACTGAACAAAAAATATTAAATAATTAAAACAAACTCACATAAATCAAAACAATAATAAATTTAAATAAAAGTAACCCCATCTCAAGATACCGATGTTCCATTAATATTTTGTTTTTGGACAAAAATATTAACTTCTAAGTGATATCTTAGTGCAGTAATAAATACTGATAATAATAACATGTCAAAAAATAAATTTTTCTTTGGGTCAATTTATAAATCACATGTAAAAATTCAAATAATTATCACGTATTTATTACCACAAGTACACATGTAATTTTATTAAATATTGACCTTCCTTTGGGCCGATCAATATTCATAAAATTACAAGTACCCAACTAGTTATATTTTAAAATAAATTAATTTTCATAATAGAGATCACTTTGATGGCATATTATTTCAATTAATTTATTCTAAAATATATATATATTCATACCAATATTCAAATTTAAAATTTTTAAAAAAAATTTAAAATTATCCAAATTAAACAAAAATTTTGATCAAAGTCAACTTTGGTCAACTCTGGTCAAAACGTGGTCAAACTTGGTTAAACCAGTCAAATTGGATCAAAACTTATTGGACTAAAAGCCCATATCCATAATTTGATTCAAATTTATCATGCAAATCCAAAAATTTCTTGAAATCCATGTCTTATTTAATTTTATTAGGGTTCACTTAAATTAAAGAAACCCTAATTTCCTTAATATTATTTCTCAAACAAGAAAACAAGTCAAAGAGTCCAATTGTAAACAATTGAGCTACAAAGGCATAATGAAAAAGTCACGGCAAAAAGAAAATATTTTGGCTTTCTGTTTGAGAAAAAGACAAACTACTTGACAATCAATTATGATCCCGAACCATGTGCTAACTAGTCATTAAGCTAAGCCGAATTCTCCAGATGTTAAAAGTAGAGAATCGGCCAAGTAATATTGCATGAAAAAACAATGAATCGTACGACTAAAGCTGGACTATGGTAGGACCCTCTGAATTTCATGTATTCAAAAGCATTGAGTTGTTTGGAATAATTTGACCGAAGGCAATTCATGTCTATTGACTTTTGCAGCTAGTCATAGATTCAATACGTGAACATTCAACCAAGGCTATACATTACTTGCGTAAGCATCCATGAACATAAAAGCCACATAAAGACTGCCATGGAAGCCGAACCCACGAATTCTTTTTTTTTTATTGCATATGACTCAAAGTGGCGCCGTGCAAACAAAACCTGATTTATCATAATTCTAAATTCATGTAGTACGGCAGAAGCAACCAACATCATACACATATATGATCAAAACAGTGAATCAACAAGACTTGAACATATAACAATAATATATTTAATAGCATCAGAGTCCGCATCTAGTAGCCATGAAAACAGAACCAATAGTAATAAAACTATGAATTACTAAAACAAAATTATTTCCTAATAATCAACCATATGGGGCTCTGATACCACTTGTTAGGGTGGTTATCTAAATTTAACTTTTGATGAAAACCATCACCTATTAAACCCAAAATCTATATGACGATTATTAAGAAATAAATTACTGATAAAATTGCGGAAGCGTACCTGAATTCATATCGACAAACTAATATATGAATCTCCAAGGGTATTTGGGTGGCCTTCCAGGTCAACACGTATTCACCGATTCTTGAGAGAGCCCTTTAATATCTCTCTGGTATCTTTCCTGACGATGGGATATCAGGAAAGAACTATATTTTGTGGTACTAGTAAATATGACAAATAGAATGATCCGTGTGACTTGGGGACCATAACCCAATTTATAAGTAACATTCCTGTTACCTTTTGGAATCCTATTTCAGCCCATCATAGAAATAGGAGTACTTAAGTTTTTACACATTAAAGGCTCACATCCTATTAGATACATTAAGTCCAAACCATATTTGATCACTTTAATTGGACTTAACCTTATTTGACAGTTTGCAACCCATAATTATTCACATATAAGTCCAACGTTGGATTAAAGATCTAACATCTAGCTGTTATAGAAAGAAGTATAATGGAATTATTATAAGAAAAAAATGCGAGAAATTTGGGGTAAATGGCGAGAGCACATGTGTAGTATAAGGAAAGATTAAATCGTAAATTGTAAAAAAAATAATGTTAATGGTGACAAAGATTTGATTAGAAATAAAGTGGAAGGACAAGACAGTTATAGTATGATGAGCTATTTGTAAATGTACTAGATATTCTTTGTTTAGAGATAAAAAATGTTAATAAATGTATGGTAAAATTTATAGAATGGAAGTTGTAATTTTTTTTGTAGTTTTGGTGGATGGTAGGAAATGCAATAGAACGAATAGGAATATTCTGAACAGGAAAGAAAACTGTGTTCGATTAGTATTGAGGCAGCTGGAATATTTGATTGAGATGAGATATTACAGTGTCAGGAATCTGTTTAGCTTTTGCAGTAATGGAATATATTCCTGACCAAAATTTTAAAGCACTTCATGTACTCGTCACAAATGTTGTCTATGCTTGCTTATAGGAATGATTGAAAGTAGTTTAGCTTTTTAGAAGGATGAAAATATATTTGATAGTTAGGTGCATGGAACAGTCATGTTCATTATAAGGAAGATATGGATACATATCGAGAAAGATTAGGAAACTAAATTAATCAGCAAACAGATTTCTATTGTCGTTAACAAATACTTGTTATACAGTTAATTAAAACAGTGAGTCTGTTGAGTTAACTTGTAAATAATGTTACATATCTAAATAAAGATTACTCAACTATAAAAATACAGTGGAAATGTATGGCACCAAGGAAAAATCCTCTCAACTCCATTACTATCAAAGATTAATACAGCGAAGGTTGTCTCCAACTCTGGAATGAAGACAAGAATATCGTTATGCTGGAGATGATGCTACAGAACAAAGTTTCTCCAATTTCTTTTCAATCGGTTGCGTTTTATGCCAACCTGAATAGTGTTGTGTCCAGTTTTGAGAATTATAACTGGAGTTTTGTCATTGTTCACAAAGTAACGAACAAAGCGAGGGATTTTCTAACAACAAGAGAATAAAAGTTAGGCTATTAGCTGAAATGACTTTATCAATGAAAATTTTTTTGAAACAGCTAGAATAGATTGATTACCAAACTGCATGGATAGGCTGAGTCAAAGGTTTGATAAAAGCGGGTTGAATTAGACAAATCTTGAGAGAAATCTGGTTTTAGTGATGAGAAAACTGCCTATGATTGAACAGATGAAAAAGCAACATCTGTCAATGGAAAAGAATCATGTGATAGCATATAGTAAGCATCATGCATAAGGAAATAGAATAAAAAAGTTAGCTATACCTTGAGAAGTTTTAGCGTTGTCTAATGCAAAAGATTTGGTAGAGGAATTGTCCACTGAAGATAGACTTGTTTTTTGAGTTCACAGAAATGAATAACATAAAAAATGAGATCTCTGCATGTCGAAGTAACAGCAAATCATACTGATTGGTAATGTTCTGAAAACAATATTCTTTCCAACCTTCTCCAAAATAGTGATTAGTAACCATGATAGTCCATTGGTGTATCATATGTTTGAAGGTGATTGTATTGCGATGGTGCTATCTTAGCAACATTTCAAATTTAATAGGCAGAATCTGTTGGAGTGTATGCCCTAAAACAATGTATTTGTTTTATTTTATGCATTCCTTATTATATGTTTTGTATTTTAATAACTTCTTATTTATCTGTTAAATATTAGTTATAACCGATAAAGTCCTTAGAATATTTACTGATGTGATGGTAGTCACAAGAGTTGGTGACCATGAGATATCAATCGCATTTATATTAATATTCTTAGAATTCCCTAGTTATAGTACTAATGAAATAGGACATCTTTAGTACGGTAAAACTAGTACACAGTTAGCCTCTGATTAAGGTAATTAGTGGTTGTTCTCATCAACCATGGTATGAAGATATCTAGACTAATGTGTAGATGATTTGAAGAGTTCAAATGCATTGGAGTGATCCGTTTAGAAATCCCGTTAGGATATCTATCTAGTGCCAATGGTGTATCTCTAGTGAAAAATTGTGTAAGTGATCCTACGACTTGAGATCACCATAGTATCTTGAGTGTGAATCACTACATTTTGATTCTAATTACTTGTTACTCTTCATGAGTACCTTAAAGTGTAGAAGTTGGATGTAGTGTGAAGCACACAAAGAAAATGGGTGATCAAGATAGAATTTACCACTCTGATAGAAGGAGTTGACATCCGGATGGCCACTAGTAGAAAATTAACCCTAAAGTCGAATATTAGATAAATTGAAGAATGTCTTCAATTTAACCTAATTCAGGGTAAATTTCGGGAACTAGAAAAACTTAATTAGTCATCAGGGAATTGGCACTTATTCCTCATTCCTGACTAATTGGATATCTTTGGTGAAAGGATAATAATTACACGGTAATTTTTCACGGAAAGGTTAGGTCAAATTCCCTTGACTAATTCCGAGGAATTGGGCAATCGCGATGTGTTGCTAGACACCGCTCGTGGTCTAGAATTATGGATTGATGTTTTATTATAAGTTATGATAAAATAAAGTCGTTTATTTTATCTAATTATTAAACCATAATTATTACCAATTTATTCGGGACCTATTGGGTCACACGCAATAGAGATTTAATCCTGGATTAAAACTATGTAAATTATCGGGGTTTAATTTTAAAAGAAAATAAATCCCAGCCTATTTGAGTAGATAAGAGTAAACGATTATCTCTTATCTGTCAGATAACTGATAGATAGAGTCTTGTGTGATGAGAAGTCTTATCGTTTGATTTTGAATCAGACAGTAAGACTCATCATTCTATCTTATTATCTCTCTCTCTCCTTTTAACTCCTAAGGGAGAGATAGAGGATGTGCTTTGAGGGTGAAGGTAACCAAAAAGGCAAAAGGGAGAGTCTGTGAGCGTTACATACTTCGAATAAGAGCAAGAAGGGCTAGCAACTTTTTCTTGCTCTTTAATACATAGTTCGTGAGACGACCCAGAGTTGCTCTAGCGTGGATATCAGTAGAGGCAGGACAGCTGGACTGCTCAAGGGCTGACCATCCTCAACAACACTACATGGAGATGCCGCAAGGATTAAGGTAATCCTATAACCCTCCTTTTAATGCATCATACGTAAAATCTAGGGTGATTCCTGGATAGTTTTAGGGAAAAATTTTTATTTTTCTGCTCCATAGTGTCCCTAAAACCTAACAGTGGTATCAGAGCCATCCCTAAGAATTTTACGTATGATTTTAGGCAATTTTGGATTCATGGATTAATATTGCTAATTGGATTTAATTGAATATGCGGAATTATGGTAGAATTATTATTTTTTTAAGTAACTGGCTCTTTTGAGAATTTTGAAGTTTTTGAATTAAATTTTTTTTAATTGTTAAAAATGTGTTATGGGATCTATTATTCATATTTATTAGGTTGGGAATTGATTCACAATTAATTTGATTAATTAAAATTATTTTCCCAATTATTTTCCTAATTTAGTTAGGAATAAGAATGACCTAATAAAAATTAATTTTACCAAAATTTCTTGCATATGAATGGACCCAAAATTTGTTTGGGACCTTAGGAGTTAAATCCAATTAATCCATGAATTGAGATTGCTTGTTTACATGCTTTTCTTTTATTTAAAGTTGTTTAAATTGTGAGAATGCATGGTGGATGGTTGTGGATATAGTACGCAATATGATTGTGATTTTCTTGAATGGTTATGATTATTCTTGATTTGAATGGTTGTAATTATTTTAAAATAGGGCCTGCGTGTCCTGCCTTTCTTATTTTCTAATTGTAATTTCTTTTCTCGTCTAATATCCCTCCGAATGTATTTCGAGGTTTCTTCTATACTATTTGTAATGTGCAATAGATGGAAATAGATGAAAGAAATTTGTATAATTAGTATAGAAATTGTAATTTTTGAAAAGCAGAAAAGAGGCATACGACGACGAAGGGGTTCATCTCGTATTTAGAGACCTTAGTAAATTGCTAATTTCCCTAGTGGCCGGGGAAATTAGTTTAGGAATATCCACAACCATCCACGATTTAAATTCATGCTTATAAGTTTTGAAATGGAATTATGCTGATGAGGCCAGACGAGCAATTTTTCCAAATTTTAATTATGAAATATTTTGGAAAAAGGAGACAAATCCCTCAACTGCAATATTAAATCAATGAAATACCTTCCATCATTATAGTTTAAAACTAGAGTAGTTATTAAGTGCTAGTTTGTTGGGATTCACCCAAGCCTGCCTTACTTACTACGTGTTTTTGCTATGAGAAATGTTCTCAAAGAATGATGGGTTTGATTTAACTAAAATTATGATTTGTTGGGATTCACTCAAAATCATTAATTTTAAAGGTAAGTGTTGGGTTGGTTCTTATAGATTTAAAGTCAAGAGTTGACGCCCAACTGATCTAAGAATTACAAATAAGTTGTAATTGGTGAAGTACCTACCTTTCATAATTATTTTTGATTTGTTGGGATACACTCAAGATCGAAATAAATTAAGATGGGATCCTAACCACTATGGAACTTTAAAAAATTCCTGAATCAATTTAAGAGGGTAATTGATTTGAGAAATATAGTGGAAATAAAATCATAATTTTTGAAGTTTTTATGATTTTATTAAACAAAATATTTTTCTAACAAATTCTATCTTTTCATTTTGTTGTAGAATGAGTAACAATTTGAGCCTTCGTACCATTCTCACTGATTGCAAACTTAACGACACAAACTTTCTCGATTGGCATCGCAATGTCCTACTCGTTCTCACTCATGAAAAAATTGAATATGTACTTGATGGGCCTATGCCCCAGGAACCTGAACCAAATGCTCCTGCTGCTGCTCGAAATGCTTATAAGAAACATAAGGATGATAATAGGGAAGCTTCATGTATCATGGTAGCTTCCATGACTCCTCAGCTTCAGCAACAGCACATGAACATGGGGGCGTATGATATTGTACAACACCTGAAAGAGTTGTTTGAACAACAATCAAGGACGGTTAGATATGATACCTCCAAAGAATTGTTCAGGTGCAAGATGGCAGAGGGAGCACATGTTGCTCCGCATGTCTTAAAAATAATTGGGCTAATTGAAAAATTGGCCGAATTAGGCTTTAAGATGGATCAGGAGCTGAATGTTGATTTAGTGCTCCAATCTCTGCCAGATTATTTCTCATAGTTTGTTATGAACTATCAGATGAATAATCTGCAGCACACTTTGCCTCAATTGTTGAATGTGCTGAAAACTGCTGAGAAAGAAATCAAAAAGGGGAAAGGCTCTACTGGTGTGCTTGTCGTTACTTCCTTTAAGAAGAGGAAGAGGCAAGAAAAGGGATTTAAGAAATCCAAAAACAAACCCATCCAAAAGCCCAAAAAGGTAAAGGCGGACCAGTCCAAAGCAACCTGCTTCCATTGTAATCAAACTGGACATTGGAAAAGGAACTGCAAGTCATACTTGGAGAGCCTGAAGCAAAAGAAGCTTGCTGAAACTTCATCATCAGGTACATTTATGATTGAGATTAATGTGTCTACTTCCAAATTAGACTCTTGGGTATTAGATACCGGATGTGGTTCTCACATTTGCACATCTATGCAGGGTCTAAGGGATGGTAGAAAGTTGGGGAAAGGAGAAGTCACCTTACGTGTGGGTAATGAAGCAAAAGTTGCTGCTTTAGCTGTAGGGAATTATTATATCACTTTACCCAGTGGATTGATTTTAGAATTATTAAATTGTTATTGTATTCCGGCACTTACTATAAACATCATTTTTATTTCCTGTTTGGATTTAAATGGGTTTCGGATAACCCAGGAGAATAAATGTTGTTCTTTTTCTAAAAATGGTGTGTTTTATGGTTCTGGAAGTTGGAATAACGGTTTATATATTCTAGATCTTGATCATCAAATTCTCAATGTGAGTGAAAAAGGAATGGGAAAAAATAAACTAAATAAAACCTACCTCTGGCACTGTAGGCTTGGTCATGTAAATGAAAAACGCATCTCCAAGCTATACCAACATGGATACTTGGACTCATTTGATTATGAATCATATAATACATGCGAAGCTTGTTTACTTGGCAAAATGATCAAAATGCCCTTTAATAGAAAAGGAGAACGAGCCAGTGATTTACTTGACCTAATACATACTGATGTATGTAGACCAATGTCGATTACTACTAGAGGTGGTTTTTCATACTTCATCACCTTCACAGATGACCATTCGAGATATGGTTATGTGCATTTAATGAAATACAAATCTGAATCCTTTGAAAACTTTAAAGAATTCAAGAATGAAGTAGAAAAACAAACCAATAAAAGTATTAAGGTACTACGATTTGATCGTGGTGGAGAATACTTAAATGACGAGTTTGGAGTTTATTTAAAGGATAATGGAATAGTTCCGCAATGGACTCCTCCAGGCACACCACAGTTAAATGGTGTATCTGAAAGGAGAAACCGAACCTTATTGGACATGGTTCGTTCTATGATGAGCCACTCAAGTGCCCTAAAATCATTTTCGGGATATGCATTAGATGCAGCCTCTTATACTCTTAATAGAGTACCCACTAAAGTTGTCGACTCCACACCATATGAGTTATGAAAAGGAAAGAAACCAAATCTATCTTATATGAAGGTTTGGGGCTGCCCAACTTATGTGAAGAGGGCAGAGTCAGACAAGCTTGAAGCTAGATCTGACAAATGTTTGTTTGTTGGGTATCCAAGAGAGTCTATAGGATACTATTTCTACAATCCAATTGAGCAAAAGGTATTTGTCTCAAAACATGCTATATTTCTAGAGAAAGAATACATTCAAGAAAGAAGCGGTGGGAGTAGAATAGATCTTGAAGAAATTCAGGATCATCAAACAAACATTGAACAACCTGTAGTAGAACAGCTTCAACCACATAATGATGAGGTAGATACAGAAGCTGTTGATACACAAGGGCTTCGTAGGTCAGTAAGAACACGCTCAACTCCCAAGAGATACCAATTTCTTGTGAGCCATAGCAATGATGTGCTAGTCATTCAAGATGACGAACCTACTACCTACCAAGAGGCAATAAGCAATCCAGACTCCTCTAAATGGTTAGAAGCCATGAATTCTGAAATAAATTTCATGTATGACAATAAGGTGTGGACCTTAGTTGATCCACCTGAAGGGTGTAAATGGATCTTCAAGAAGAAGACTGACATGGATGGTAATGTGGTTACCTATAAAACTAGACTGGTAGCCAAAGACTACAAGCAGAAAGAGGGAATCGATTACGACGAAACTTTCTCACCAGTAGCTATGCTTAAATCCATTCGGATATTGCTTGCAATAGCAGCAAATCATGACTATGAGATTTGGCAGATGGATGTAAAGACCGCGTTCCTAAACGGGACATTGCATGAGGATGTGTATATGACACAACCTGAAGGCTTTACATCTACAAATCCTAGTCAAATATGTAAGCTACAAAAGTCTATTTACGGACTTAAGCAAGCATCTAGGAGTTGGAACATCCGATTCGATGAGACGATCAAAGAATTTGGATTTCTCAAGAATCCGGATGAACCTTGTGTGTATAAGAAGGTTAGTGGGAGTTCGATTGTTTTCCTTATTCTATATGTAGATGACATATTAATAATGGGAAACAACATACCGATGTTACAATAGGTAAAGGGTTGGTTGTCGAAGAACTTTTCCATGAAAGATTTAGGAGAAGCGGCCTATATATTAGGCATTAAGATCTAGAGGGATAGAACTAAAAGGCTACTAGGTCTTTCACAATCTACGTACATAGAAAAAGTGCTAAAAAGGTTTAGCATGGATCAGTCTAAGAGGGGTAATTTACCTATGACTCATGGTATAAGCCTTTCTAAAAATATGTGTCCAAGGACACAAGTTGAGACTGATAAGATGCATACTGTTCCATATGCTTCAGCAATTGGATCAATTATGTATGCTATGTTATGTACAAGACCTGATGTCTCATATGCTCTGAGTGTCACAAGCAGATTTCAGGCTAATCCAGGTGAGGGTCATTGGACAGCCGTTAAGAACATTCTTAACTACTTAAGAAGGACCAAAGATTTGTTCTTAATATATGGAAAAGGTGAGTTAGAACTCAAAGGCTATACGGATACGAGTTTTCAATCAGATAAGGATGATTGTAAATCACAGTCAGGCTTCATTTTTACTCGTAATGGAGGTGCCGTCTGTTGGAAGAGTTCCAAACAAGACACCACAGCAGATTCTACAACAGAGGCTGAGTACATTGCGGCCGCCGAAGCAGCTAAGGAAGCAGTTTGGATCAAGAAGTTCGTAACTGAACTTGGTGTGATTCCAACCATTGTTGATCCGGTCACTTTGTACTGTGATAACAATGGGGCTATAGCTCAAGCCAAGGAACCCAGGTCTCATCAGCGATCCAAACATGTGCTTAGAAGATTTCACTTGATTAGAGAAATCGTTGCTAGGAATGATGTAAAGATAGAGAGAGTCTCCACAGAGGATAACATAGCTGATCCTCTCACTAAAGTCCTTTCTCAAAAGAAGCATGATAGTCATGTATTATCTTATGGGATGGAAAACATGGAAAATATGTTTTAGTGCAAGTGGGAGATTGTTGGAGTGTATGCCCTAAAACAATGTATTTGTTTTATTTTATGCATTCCTTATTATATGTTTTGTATTTTAATAACTTCTTATTTATCTGTTAACTATTAGTTATAACCGATAAAGTCCTTAGAATATTTACTGATGTGATGGTAGTCACAAGAGTTGGTGACCATGAGATATCAATCGCATTTATAGTAATATTCTTAGAATTCCCTAGTTATAGTACTAATGAAATAGGACATCTTTAGTACGGTAAAACTAGTACACAGTTAGCCTCTGATTAAGGTAATTAGTGGTTGTTCTCATCAACCATGGTATAAAGATATCTAGGCTAATGTGTAGATGATTTGAAGAGTTCAAATGCATTGGAGTGATCCGTTTAAAGATCCCGTTAGGATATCTATCTAGTGCCAATGGTGTATCTCTAGTAAAAAATTGTGTAAGTGATCCTACGACTTGAGATCACCATAGTATCTTGAGTGTGAATCACTGCATTTTGACTCTAATTACTTGTTACTCTTCATGAGTACCTTAAAATGTAGAAGTTGGATGTAGTGTGAAGCACGTAAAGAAAATGGGTGATCAAGATAGAATTTACCACTCTGATAGAAGGAGTTGATATCCGGATGGCCACTAGTAGAAAATTAACCCTAAAGTCGACTATTAGATAAATTGAAGAATGTCTTCAATTTAACCTAATTCAGGGTAAATTTCGGGAACTAGAAAAACTTAATTAGTCATCAGGGAATTGGCACTTATTCCTCATTCCTGACTAATTGGATAGCTTTGGTGAAAGGATAATAATTATACGGTAATTTTTCACGGAAAGGTTAGGTCAAATTCCCTTGACTAATTCCGAGGAATTGGGCAATCACGATGTGTTGCTAGACACCGCTCGTGGTCTAGAATTATGGATTGATGTTTTATTATAAGTTATGATAAAATAAAGTCGTTTATTTTATCTAATTATTAAACCATAATTATTACCAATTTATTCGGGACCTATTGGGTCACACGCAATAGAGATTTAATCCTGGATTAAAACTATGTAAATTATCGGGGTTTAATTTTAAAAGAAAATAAATCCCAGCCTATTTGAGTAGATAAGAGTGAACGATTATCTCTTATCTGTCAGATAACTGATAGATAGAGTCTTGTGTGATGAGAAGTCTTATCGTTTGATTTTGAATCAGACAGCAAGACTCATCATTCTATCTTATTATCTCTCTCTCTCCTTTTAACTCCTAAGGGAGAGATAGAGGATGTGCTTTGAGGGTGAAGGTAACCAAAAAGGCAAAAGGGAGAGTCTGTGAGCGTTACATACTTCGAATAAGAGCAAGAAGGGCTAGCAACTTTTTCTTGCTCTTCAATACATAGTTCGTGAGACGACCCAGGGTTGTTCTAGCGTGGATATCAGTAGAGGCAGGACGGCTGGACTGCTCAAGGGCTGACCATCCTCAACAACACTACAGGGAGACGCCGCAAGGATTAAGGTAATCCTATAACCCTCCTTTTAATGCATCATACATAAAATCTAGGGTGATTCCTGGATAGTTTTAGGGAAAAATTTTTATTTTTCCGTTGCATAGTGTCCCTAAAACCTAACAGAATCTGCGTGTAACAGAATAAGTTCATGCTTGAATGTTGACTTGACAATGAAAGATAAAAGAACAGCTAAATTGTAGGGAAAAATTGTTACCTGTCCTGTCTTTTCATTTGATAAGAAAGTAATATGTTTGAGGAGCATTGCTTGTCATATGAGAGTAATCTATAGGGATAATACTTTCTGTTGCCATTAAGCTTTTAATTCTAGCTCATGAGAAATTTTTGACAATTTAATGCTAAAGTAATAGCTTGGAAAAGAAAATGATAAATATATGAATGTGAATAGCTGGTGAGCCTAGTTTTTGATAAGTCTAAGTTGTCAATATATAATAAAAGAAATCAGTAGAAAAGATCTTTTTTTGAAGTTGTGTATGAGTTTACTATATCATGCGCTATTTCACGGAGACAACAATATGTATATATAAAGAATGAGTGGAACAGAAAAGACATGTATTTTATACTATTAATTAATAATAATTAATTCATTTACAACTAATGTAAGATGTGCAAGCAGTGAAGAGTACTTTACATGTATTAGTAACTCTAGGTGAAGAGAGGTATTTGATGCAATTGATAGGACATGTTTTACATTCAGTGAATGTTAATTTTACAAGTGTATGGCTAGTGAGTAAATCTAATTCATGAGTAGAAGCAGACCTAGGAAATGACTTAAAGATCAAATTGGATAAGTGATGGCAGAACTTTATCGAGAATTCAAATTCTATTGAGCATGGTTGATTTAATGGTAGGATGACTTTAATCTGATTAAGATGTAATGAATGAATAACACAACAAGGTTAAATGGCAGTAAAATGCTTAGCTATAAAGTTACAAACTAAGCAAAAGTTGTCTTGATCAAGCAGCGAGTTTCAAAAATGAGCTGCTGATAGCATAGCTATTGTATCACAATAAGTTGCTGTACAAAAAAATAAATAACCGCAACATACAGTGGACTCAGGTAGCTATGTCTGTCAATTCAAAAAGGAAAGAGAACAGTCTTATTAATTTTTGGTTTCTTCTTGGAACTTTCGCCTGCAGTTTGGGAGGAATCTCTACCTGTTTCATGCGAGAGATCAAATTTTTCAGAAAGGCAAAGGTAAGCTTTTGAAGCTATTTTGTTTTCTGCAACAGTTGTAGTTCCTATGCCATCAACAGTTTTAGTTTACAAAAGTATAATTTATTTAGATATACATTATATCGAATTGTGTTGAATCAACATCTGTCCAATTGTATAATAGAATTAGAAGAATAGCAAAATCTTTGTTTGAGTTTCATAAGCTATGAGAAGATTGTTTCAACAATGGAATTAGAGCTTTGATAATGTTAGCAATAATAAACAATGTTGCTACCGAATCAGTCATACCTAAAGTGATCATTTGTGCATTATCAACTTGGAGGTCGATTAACAAAGAGTCAATTTTTGACTCTGTTGTTGGTTGAATAGCATCAGTAGTATCCACAAGGTCGTAATAGTAGATAATTGTATAGAGCTATCCTGCATCAGCTATTTGAGTTTGCATTGGCTTTATATGCACCAAAAACTACTTTGACTTCAGTTCCTTATGGACAGTTTCGAGAGGGAGTTCAATGTTCCATGAAAGACAAAGAAAAAACAGAAAATGAGTAAAGATGTGAAGGTTATATTTGCAATCTAGGTGCGGCTTCTGGTAAGAATTAAAATGAAACAATGATACTTTGATTTTTTTTAATGATAATAGGCCTGCTTAAAATGTTCTATTATCTCAAGAGCAGTGAATATCAGAAGTTTTTCTACTTAGTCTCCAAAGATAGAAGCTGTGATAACTCCAGAATCATCACGTAAATCCAAATCAAAGTGACACCTATAAATATATATATAAGTGTCAGAGAATTACATTATAAAAACAATTGTTAAATAATTATTAAAGAAGGTTTATATGCCAGTGAAGTTTAAAACAATTATCTAGGCTGGGCAAGATGCTTTTCTTTGCATGTATTACATATAAAAATAACTTCATAAGCTGCTGTTATGCCTCACCAACATTTCTTGCAGCTTATATACCAATATTGTTGAAATATGTGTTGAAAAGAGAACTGTGCCTTCATCCATGTACTCTAAAGGGAATAAGTTAGAGTTTGAATTTATATGTTGATATGCATATAGAGTGCTAAATAACATAGAAGGGGAAAAAATTGGTAATGGACTGACATTTGAAATTAAGGTGATCTTCTGATCTACTTTGAACGATATTTCAGGGTTATACTTAACATAACTCTTCTCATTAACGATTGTTGCAAGTAGCTTGCCATTTCTCATCACCCTAGAACAGAGTAAACGGAAAAAGTAATGGGAACAACTGACTGCAGTTTAACAACTACTAAGTATAATATAGCTAATTAACCAATACCGGTTCTTTAGTTCTCTTGCTTCATGTATAGAAGAAGGATCAACCAGGATCGCAGAATCAAACCATGTGGACAACGTAACTCCTATAGTATAAATCATTATGCTATCTTAGCAAATTCAGTGTTTCGGATGATTATGTAAATGTAATTTAAAATAACAGGAAGGTAATGCAGAGTTACTATTGTAATTGTTAACTTTAATGCTTTGGCATATAATAACAGGATAGCTATGCATGTTTATCGATATTTGTTGTGCTTCATTCTTGATGAAATCATCCCACATAGAAAGCAACACAACTTGTGATCTAACACCAAAACATCAATTATTAGTTAAAAAGTATCAGATATATGTAGAAGATAAAAATAGAGAGTGCAAAACTGGAAATGGCAGAAGAAACAAAATTTTCACTCCACATTGACAAGAACAAATTTCTAAAGAAATGGATTCTTTAAAATCCTTGGTAACAATTTTGTTCTCCAGCGCTTCAATAACTATGCCTAGCATATCTGCAAAACAAGATGTTCTCATAAAAGCTATTATAAGCTACCAATGCATAATATGTGTCTAATATATAGTATACATACCCACAGACTTATCCTTGTGATCCATGTACAGTGCCGAGTCTTTGAATTTAGTGTAATTAAATTTGACAGGCATTATATCTTCATCATCAGCTACCTCTTCAATGACAGTTTTACTGGTGATCATCCACTGCATTGTCAGTTCATCTATCTGATATTTGGGGGGGATTGGTCTAACCATAGCATTTGATATCTTGTACTTCTTGTATACTTGCAAGATTAGTCCCACTCTAGGAATGTCATGGCTGAAAATAATGCCTTCAACTTTTGATTACTATTACATAAATGAAAATGTTAAGGCATTTGTTACGTATAAATATGAATATAATGTAAAACAGAAATTTTATATGGAAAATTTATGTTCATGTACCTTTGCATCAACAAAGATAAACTTCTGCTTCTTTGTTGGCGTAGACAATGATTGGGTAACTTGTTGCTTTTCTTGAAAAATAATGTTGCATGTCCAATCTTGCATATCAAGTACAATTTCTTTGATGGATAAAAGAATAAAAGAAATAATGTTGCATGTCCATTTTAAATGTAAAAGAATAAAAGAAATATGTAAGAAATATCAGTTTAATTAAAGAGTGCTATTACTATTCTAACAATAAGGAATAATAATCATGGCTAACAAACCTCATGCTTAAATAGCTCTAATGGATTCAGTTCTAGTGTTGAGTCAGCCTGAATATTTCTTCAAAGACAACATTCCTAGTCTTGCAATCCAGTTTTTTGGCATCAAAGGTTCCAGGTACAATAAGAATTTTAAGTGCTGTAGAGGTTTTAACTCTAGATAAAACAACATATAGCTGGCCATGAGAAAAAATCGGCTCATGAAGGTAGATTCCAACATAATCCAAAGTCTGGCCTTGGGATTTGTTAATGGTCAAGGCAAAACAAACACGGACAGAAAATTGTATTCTTATAAATGGCAGGCCATTCTTTTCATCATTAGACGCTTGCAAAGGAATTCTATGAAGGAAAATTCTCTTTCCTCAATGCTGACCAAAAGTTATCTCAGCAGAAATGGTATTTTGTCTTAACTCTCTACATATGAGTTGCGTACCATTGCACAATCCTTCTGCAGGGTTCAAGTTTCTCATAAGCATAATCGGACAATTTTCCTTAAGTAACAACTTGTGAGGAGGAAGACCATTTGGATTTTGAGAATTGAGAAAATCCTCATAATCTACTTGATGCCGTGGATAAACAGTTTTATCAGAACTTATATAAACATGAAGATTTCCTGAAAATCTTTTGATCATCATGTCATTTGTTTCATCGACTGAACTATTTTTTGGAGAAAGAATGCATCTATTGATCATACAATAGGGATATGAATGCATCTATTGATCATACAATAGGGATCTTTTGAATAGGTTGTTAGATCTGGGAAAACAGATTTCATCAACCTGTTCATAAGAAATCCGAGTTAGGATATATACATGGTGAACTATAGAGTAAAAACTTAGTAAAAGTAGCACTTTAAAGGGAAAAGTCAAAAACCTATCCAAGGATTCTTCTCTTTCATTATAAGGAATGATCATGTCACTAGATAAAGTTATTTCACCATGTGCATTGACAGGCTCTCTTCCTTTGCCCACTCTTAATAAAAATTCTGAGAATGCTGGATCTAAGATTGCTCGCATGTTTTCTGTTAACCTCAGCTTTTGTAATTTAGGCCACAAAGAAGAATTAGCACGGCTAGATTCTATAAGAACTTCCTTTGTAGCCTGTATAATAAGAGGCAAAGTTTGCTAGAAATCACCACCAAACACAACAATTTTGCCTCCAAAAGGAAGGTCACAGTCCATTGTATCTCTAAGCAAATCATCGAAAGCTTCAACAGTTTCTCGCTTGGCCATTGAAGCTTCATTCCATAAAATTAATTTTGATTCAAAAAGCAATCTTGCAACACTACCCTGTTTACTAAGCTAGCAAGTTTTAATTTTAGAAAAATCTAATGGTATTTTAAAATTAGAGTGGGATGTTCTTTCTCTCAGAAGAATAGATGCTACGATGCCTGATGTTGCAGTAGCAATAGCAATGTGACCTTGGGATCTTAAAGTAGCAAGAAACGACCTATACAAAAGGTCTTACCAGTTCCTCCAGGACCACCAATGAAGAAACTCTAATCACCAGAAGAAAAAACTGTTTTGAGATCAAGTCATAGGCACGATGTTATTGAACATTTAATTTGGAAGCCATTACAAGATCTTGTGGCAGAACTTCAATATTTCTTTCATTCTCTACTTCTTTTGTTAGTTGGTCAGAGTAGGCGTCTGTTGAAGTGTTTGGAGCTAGATGGTAATCAACAAAGTTCTTACCTATATGTTCCACTAATTTACTGATATCTCCAAGGACTTTATTTCTGATCTCATCAGCTAAATAGGGACAAAGATGTTGTAATTGATGGTCATCTCTAGACAACTCTAGTTCAAATTTTTTCCAAAGAAATTTAGGATCCGCTGGAGAACAATGAACAAGAAGAGTAGCAAATTGCAGTCTTAAGGAAGATGGCATTTGAAAAACAGCAGCTTCTTAAAGGTTTTCTTCTATATATGTATCAAATTGTAAGAGTCCAATGGCTGAACCAGCATCTCTAAAGCTATTCATTTTCTGACCATTAACAGTTAAAAGGTCATCAAAAGATGTAAGCGCTCAAACATGAGTCAGTAGGAGCCTAAGGTAATATCTTTCTCCCTCACGGGAACTAACTGTCACCAATCTTTCAATGGCCTTTTTGTGCTTTCTCTTAGTCCAAACTTTAAACTTAGAAGACCAAACAAAATATTCTGAAAATTCTTCATAGAAGCCCTTCAAATTTTCAACTTTTGTGTTCACTTTGTTCATTTTGAAGAACTCGGTCAGCATAGTTTTTGAAAAATCAATTCTTCTCATCAATTGGAAAAGGTTCGAGTTCTTGTTGAAGGTGATAAGCTACTGGCCAGGAAAATGAACTTAGAGAGTATAAATTGCTGGAGTCATCTCATTTAACCTGAATTCATAGTTTCGCCAAAAAGCCTGAGAGGGTGAAATCCATCTCCCTTGCTGGAATTCTTTAATTTCGTCGACATCAACACGGCCATCATCAGAAGTAATTTTAAAACTGACAAGATCATGGCCTTTAAAGTTTAAACACGTACTTGTATAAATATTTGACAAGCTTTAAAGTAGAACAGATTTCCACACTCATGTGGCAATCGAACAAGGCTAGGAGATATGAATTATATGGGATGACCCATCTGTTGGCAAGTTGAAACCTACAGACAGTTATTTTTCTACCATCATCTCTTCTCATATAGTATGGATAACTATCCTCAGCATGAGTTATACAATCACAAAAGTTTTTTGGGTAATGGTTTTTATAGGCACCATTTTTCATACAAGGGCTACTTTTGTCCACTGTTCCACAAGGGCCATGAATCATGTGTTTAAGGATAAGAGAGTACAAATGAGGATGCTGTTTGGGATCTGGCAATTCAGCACAAACTATTCTATCAAATGACTCAGGGTTAAGTAACTTGAATTGTGGCTTCAAGATTAATAATAAATGAGCATGCAAAAATCCACGTTTTTGAAATTCAATAACATAAATACATGTAACCACCTGTCCAAAAATATTTTCTTTGAAGGTTCAGCTTTGAGCATCTCAAATTTTGCTCTAAATACTTGAGACAAAAGATCTGGTCTATCTTGAGATTTTTCTCTAAACTGCAAATTATCCTGAATTTCTTTCCACATTGGATTACATGTCATAGTTAGAAAAATATCCGGTTTTCCATATTTTTGTGCCAATGCCATCACATCGAGTTATCTATGCCTCATATCTCTCGGTCCACCTATGAAAGAAGCTGGTAATATGACCTTTCGACCAACTCTTGAACCTTCAGTTTGGCCAATTGAAATATTATCTAGAACACCTTCGAGAATTTCTGTCTGAATTTCATTCTGTCTCTTCCACTGAAAATCCAGTCTAGATGTTTCAATTTTTACATAGGAATCAACCGAAAATTGCTATAGCAATCTAAGTGCATGCAACAGCATGGATCTATCATTCTCTCTTATCTTTTTTTTTTTTTTTTTTTTTCCCGAAACGATAGGATTTTTCATTGCTTTAATGAGAAAGAGTACATATACGAGCAACGGCTCGAGAGAAGCTATACAAAAAGTGTTCTAAGAACACTGAGGAAACAGTCTTTCCTCATCAACAATAACGCCTAAAGCATCTTCACTTAATTTTTTGCTAACTAACATATGTTCTTGTCTACATAAGTCAAAAGAGCACATGCAAAACAACCTCTGTAACTTAGAGATGTCTTCCAGTACTGTTGCCATCTTGATGTCCGCAGGGCTCTGCTGTTTGATTTGTCTCCATAGCTCCTTGTTACAAAACTTCAGCTTCACCTTACTCCAGTTTCGATGCACAGCTTTGCACAAGGCCAGCTTCAGAGCTAGTGCATCATCTAGGACTTTGCTTCCCAAACTGATCTCATTCATTAACCACCTTGTCATTCTATTCCTTGCATATTCCTTAACTGTGACTCCTATCCCAACAGTATGCTGTCCTTTTTTCTTTGTTGTTTCTATCTCCATTATCACAACTCCCTCATTCGTAAAGTTCTGATCTTGCATATCTTGTCTAGGGGCTGTTTCTTCTGTGCTCTTTCCAACTGTCGTGCCCTCTTCCTGCAGCTGTTCCATCCAATCCTTGTGTGCTCTTGTTATTGTTTTGAAAGGTGTAACTATGTCAGATTTCTCGAATTCCCTCTTATTTCTTTCTTTCCACACCTGCCATAGGATATTAGCCGTTAAACCAATGTGTTCCAACCCCTCTGGTCTAAGCCGTGCTTCTGAAATCCTTAGCCACCATCGCTTGAAGTTCCCTTGGTGGTCCTTTGCCCCATCCCACTGGATAGGAGCTGCCTTCCAAATGTTCATCGAATGAGGACAGGTCAACAGGAGGTGTTCTACTGTTTCCTGTGCAGTTCCACAAGTTGTACAAGTAGGATCACCCTGTCCCGTTCTCCTCCTCACTGCTTCCTTCACTGGCAGGGCTCCTTGAATGCATTTCCAAATGAAGAACTTGATCTTGTGCTTAATATTTAAACTCCACAGAGTGTTCCACATTTGAACAACTTGGGGGCTACCATCTGCATAACTGGAACTTGCTCCATCAGGGTTGCCCTTTTTTCTTTTTCTGTTTTGCTTCATCAGGAGATTGTAGCCCGAGTTGACAGTGTATTGCCCTCCCGCCTTTGGTTGCCAATAAAAGCTATCCTCCCTCTCTGAAAGACCCAAGGGAATAGCTAGAATTTTGTGCGCATCATCTCTGTTAAAATTTCTGAAGATGATATTCCTATTCCATCTTTGATGACATATGAGCTCTTCCACCTTTTCCAGCCCACAATTGTTCCTTCGACTTGTAGTCGGCCTACCTGTAGTTGTATCTGGAATCCACTTATGTTCCCAGATGCTTGTACTACGCCCATTCCCTATCCTCCTAATCAGTCCTTCATTGAGTAGGCTTCTTGCTCCCATTAAGCCTTGCCAAAACCATGATGCATTTTTGGTGGGACTGCAATGTAAGATGAACTCCTTTGGAAAATATTTAGCTTTTAACACTTTGGTCACCAACAGATTTGGTCTAGTAATTAACCTCCACATTTGCTTTCCTAGCAGAGCTTGATTAAAAGCTTCAAGGTCCTTGAATCCTAGACCTCCTGCCTTTTTTTCCCAAGCCATTCTTTCCCAAGAAATCCAGTGTATTTTGTTCTTTCCATTAGATTCTCCCCACCAAAAATTGGCCATCAGTGCACAGACATCTTTACACAATTTCCTTGGCAGCTTAAAGCACGACATAACGTACGTAGGCATAGCCATTGCGACTGCCTTCAGCAATACTTCTTTACCTGCAGGGCTCAGAAATCTGTTTTTCCAGTTCTGGAATCTTTTCCTTATATTGTCCCTCACAAAGCCAAAAATCTGTTCTTTAGTTCTTGAGACAACCATTGGGAGCCCCAAGTATTTGCCTTGTGTTGCCTCTCTCATTCCTCCCAGAGCTTGACAGATTTCCCCCTTCTTCTCGCTGACCACGTTTTTGCTAAAGAACACTGCAGATTTGTCCAAATTGACCAACTGCCCTGAGGAGTTTTCATATACTTTCAAGACTTTCATAATCTCCCCTGCCACTTCCTTATTTGCTTTACAAAAGATGATAGAATCATCAGCAAAAAAAAGGTGAGTAAGAACTGGACCCTGCCTGCTGATCTTTAGACCTTCAATTCGTTTGCTTTCCTCAGCTCTTCTCAACAAGTTCGAGAAGCCTTCTGAGCAGATTAAAAAAAGGTATGGGGACAAAGGGTCCCCCTGCCTGATTCCCCTCTCTGGGGACACATAACCTTTGACTTCCCCGTTATAGTTGAAAGAGTAACTCACTGTCTTCAGGCAGCTATGGATCCAGTTGATCCATGTAGCACAGAATCCCATTTGTTCCATCATAGCAAGCAGAAAGTGCCACTCCACCCTATCGTAGGCCTTTGCCATGTCCAATTTGATTGCCATGTAGCCTTCTTTCCCCTGTCTTTTGTTTTTTAGATAATGCATATACTCATGAGCAATAATCACATTATCCAAAATTTGTCTATCAGGAATAAAAGCAGATTGAGTTTTGCTTATGCAAGAATCTAGAACATTCTTCAGTCTATTGGCCAAGATTTTGGATATGATTTTGTAGATCACACTGCATAGACTGATAGGCCTGTAATTTTTCAAATTGATTGGATGCAGAGTTTTGGGAATGAGAGATATGACAGTATGGTTCACAGACTTAAGCATGAGACTTGAGTGAAAAAAAGCTTTGATTGCTGGTATGATATCATTCTTAATGGAGCTCCAGAAATTCTGAAAAAACAATGGAGTCATTCCATCATGACCTGGTGCTTTTTCTGGATTCATAGAGAACAAAGCCTCATGAATTTCTTTCTCGCTAACTTCCTTGATCAGATTATCATTCATCTCCTGAGTGATTGAGTGTGGAATACCAGATAAAATTTCTGTCATTTCACCTCTCCCTCCACTCGTGAACAGCTCCTTAAAATAGACAGCAATTTCAGTCACAACCTCATCCTCATTGTTAGTCCAAGACCCATCCTCTCTTTGTATTTTGCTCAAATTATTACTCACTCTCCTCCCCTTGACGTAAGAGTGAAAATACTTAGTATTTTTATCCCCTTCCCGCAGCCAACTAATTCTAGCCTTTTGACTCCAAAAGATTTCTTCCTCCTTATAAGCTTCGGCCAGCTGCTTCTTAAGTTCCCTTACCTCCCCGTTTCTCTTATCTGAATCTGAGTTCCTAACTCTATCCAGCTCTTGCTTAAGATCATTAATTTTGCTCCTAGAGTTAGATTGGACTTTATTTCTCCACTTCAAAAGTTCGATTCTGCAATTTCTAATCTTCCTAGTTACTTTGAACATTTTAGAACCATGTTCCTCCTTGTTCCAAGCCTGCTCCACCACTTCCTGAATCCCCTCTTTGTGGAGCCATCTCTTATCAAAATAAAACCTCTTCTTCTTCCTTCCAATCCCTGGATTAGTATCTAGTAAAAGTATAGAGTGATCAGAAGCAAGGGTATCAATGTGTTGACACCTTGCCCTCTCAAACTCTTGAAACCACTCCACACTTCCAAGACATCTGTCAAGCCTTTGTCGGACTTCACCTTCGTTATCCCAGTGATTACTCCACGTCCAAGGGTGACCTTCAAAACCTATATCCACTAATCTATTACAATCTATGAAATCTCTAAAGTCCCTAAAACTCCTCTCCTCCCTATACGCACCCTCCCATTTTTCATCATTGGACAAAATATCATTAAAGTCACCTGTGATTAAGAATCTGGATCCCCACAATCTGCTTCTATCAGTTAACACCCTCCATTGTTCTTTCCTAAATCTCTGGTCACAACTGGCATAAACTCCAATAAACCACCAAGTAGCCCGGGACTCATTATCTTCCACTTTGGCTTCTATAGTGAAGGCTGTAGTGTTTACCTCCACAATTTGTGTTTCCTTAGTCCATAACAAAGCCATTCCACCTGCCCTATTCATAGCTTCCACTGTCACATTATGATCCAACCTTAGATGTCTAGCTATTCTATCTATCACATTCTTCCTGTTCTTAGTCTCGCTTAAGAAAAACATACTTGGGGAGGAGAGGTTGTTAACCTCCCTCAGACTGGGAACTGTCAAGGGACTCCCCACCCCTTGGCAATTCCACACCACAACTCTCATTTGCAACTGGAGGTCCCATTAAGGAAGGACCCCTCTCCCTTTCCCCTAGTCTCTTCAGAATATAGCTCAACCATAGGTTTAGATTTTTTCCTTTGAGTTGCATCCTGTTGTACTTCCTCCATCAATTCATCTTTAATCAACATCTTCCTTTTTCCAGTTCTAGCCTGAGAAAAGTCATTACCATTAAACACTTGTAATGGTTTTCTAGTTTTGACTGGAGGCTTTAACTTTCTAAAGGATCTCCTGTATTGCCTTTCTATCACCCCTCCCATCTTTTCATCTCCCAGGGAGTCCTGATGAAGCACTAAGACCCCTGCCTCTTTCTCCCTGAGCTCGGCTTCCAGATTTTGGTTGTGCACTGCCACCTCTACATCCTCCTCCATCTCTTCCGTTGCAGTACAAATCTGGATTCCTTCCCCCATTTGAAAAGAGGTGGTGAGAACAAGGCCCTCTTTCTCAACATTCATCTGTCTCTCCACCTTATCATGTGATCCTGCCTTATCTTCCTCCTCTCTAGTTGAGATTTCTACATCCAGCTCTGTTCTAAGATCAGACCCTACTATCTCCCTCTCCTGGTTGCTACTACTTCGTTTACCAGAGAACTCCAATCCATCTACAAGGTTCTTCAGATTTTGTGGCCTATTTTTTTCCTGTTCGACCATCTCCCCATTCCTAAAAGTCCAGTAGCGTTTATCACTCCCCTCAGTCGACCTCCCAAATTTTTCCTGGGGTGAAATCCTAGTGTTCCCTGCTCTCAGCCAAGGACCGTACTGGTTCTCAGCATTGTTACCTCCTAAACTTCGCTTTTCTTTGCAGGACCTCTCACTGTGTCCTACAATCCCGCAGTTATAGCAGAAATTCGGACATCTTTCGTATTTGAAAGCTATCCATTTTCCAGCTCCCGCAATCCTGACCACGGTACCTCTGAGAAGAGGTTTAGATAGATCGACCAAAGCTAACACTTTCAAATGTCTACCCTCCTTCCCTCCAGATTGTGGGACTAAAACCTCCTTAACATCAATAAAAACTCCTCCTATCTTTTTTCCAACCTCCTTAGAAAGCCAGTGAACTGGTAAGTTCCAGAGTTGCACCCACAGAGGTGCTGTCATGAAGGCTTTGTAATCCTCTTCTATACCTTCTACCCATCTTTTCAGGACTAACATCTGATTGTCTATAACCCAAGGCCCCCCTTCTACTATTCTGTGCTGATCATCAGGATTTTGCACGTTGAACTGGAACACGTTAGGTCCCAGTTCCACCACGGACAGATTCCTGGGGTACCCCCAGGCCACAGCCACAAAGTTTTTAATTCCAGTGAAATTAATAACTTTTTCTCCTATAACTCGACCAATAAAGCTGTTCTCACAAGCTTTCACCCCCGTATGAAAGTCCTCCAGCTCCAACGTCGGTCCTAGTAGCTCATTCCCTTCAAGGGAAAATTTCTGTAGGAGCTCCGTCAAATCTCCCTCCATGGTACAGACCAGCAATTTCACGTGGTATAACCACCCACACTCAGGAAAACCCAACGCAAAGCAGACAGCAAAGGGACCCAAAAAAACAAAGGATAAGAGTGGACCAAAAAGCTAAACAGAAAAAAGGTTTCAGCAAAGAAAATAGACAAATAGAGAAGAATAATGATCTCTGCTCACTTGTGCCGCATACGCAAGACAAAGGAAAGAAAGAACACTGACTCTCTTTTGTCCAGGCATTAGCAAAACATCAGTTGGTAGTGGCGCTTGATCTTCTGCCCTTCATGCACTGACTAGCTGTAGCTGATCTACGTACCTTTAACCTTGAATCCAAAGACCCTCATAGTTGATTATTGATCGATGGTTTCCTAGATGTAAATTTGCGGGAATGTGGAATTTTGAAACTATTTGAAAAGTGCTGACTTCCCACCAAAGAGGTGAGAGGGCTCTTAACCCAAGAGAGAGCACAACTACTTTAGAGTGAGAAAACCTCTACTATAGTGAGAGGATTATCTTAACTTTTTATCGACTGTTCTATCATTCTCTCTTATCTGAAACCGATAGAATATATTCTCTAGCTAATACAGTATTCTCATGCTTCTTTCCATGGTCAGCAGCTATAGAAAAAAATGTATGTCTAATAATTACTTGTTAATCATGAAATTCCTTAACTATAAAAGACAAGAGATGTACTTGCCTCTCATTTCTAATTCCATAAGTTCATATGGGTTCTTCATAGAAGAAGGATCAATGATAATCTCTTTATCACAAGGAGTATCATTTCATTTTCTTTTATAGACTTGTTTAATTCCATGGTACCATCTAGATTGACCATGAGGAAATAATAGAGGATATTGTAAAGGATCATAATAAGCATAATAATGCTGGACCTTGTGGCTGGTATTTGAGTGGCTATACACTAGAATGTAGGCTCGCCTTTCAACTAATTCATCAGCACTTTCAATCCATATTGCACCAACTTGAGAGGTAGAAGGAAGATTTTAAACACGTTGATCTAGCCCAGGATAACAAATAAGCACAATATTATGTTTTTCAAGGTTTGGAACATCTCTCAGATCTTTGAAGAACCTAGCATATCCATAAGCAGCTTTAAAGTGCTCTCATGCAGTTTGTCAGAAGCAGCAACCCTCTTTACTAATTCTTCATCAATATCAAAAAAATAGAGATGAATTCCACAAGGTCTATCCCCTCTCTGTGATAAACTATTGAGAAAATGATAAACATGGTCCTGAACATGACAAGTATAAATTCCTTGCGTATTCTTTGTCAATTTTGGATCATACTTCGCAGCAAATAAAGTGAAGGACAAGTTATTATTATAAGTATGGGACATTTTTCTAAAATGCTCACATTCTTCATCAGTCCCTATAAATAGTTGTTTTAGAGCATAAGGCATTGGAGGAGCAACTATAGAGATTTCCCCTTGTGAACAGCACAAGCTTGGAGGTTCCAGATGAAACCTCTTCGCTCCACATAATCAGGAGCATCAGGAAGCAATAAAGATTCTCTAGGAATTTCTTCAATTCTAGAGACATTTGAGCAACCATGTCTACCATTTGTTCCTGCAATTTACTCTATGTATCGGGTACAATGGGTAGGAGAAAATCTTAAACGAACTTAACATAAACGAAACATGGAAAAAAAATCTAAAATGGCATCAGCAATCACATTTTTTTGAATGGACTGGATATCTGGAACCGCAAATCTTAATAAGGTAGCAATAAGACAGAATTATCCTAGAGGAGAGGGAGAAAATTTTTTAAGGATGAGACATTGAACAGGAAAGGCAAGACAATTGGTGTGTATAATAATATCTATGCCTTGAGAAGCACCAGAAGACTGGAGATTGAATGTAATAGAAGAAGAAACACAGTCTTTTGACAAGTTGCTCAGAGATGGACCATTCAAAGAACCTAGAGTTTTAGAATTTAAGTTCTGTGTAGTTTCAAAGATGTTAGCTGTACCTTTACATTGTGTACTAGAGGTTTGTTCGTTCTTATCAGAAATTGCAATGTTAACCTCTGGAACGTGAGATCATGCCTTGGACAAAGCATTTGCATGCCTCCACTTACAAGGCTGGTCATTAAGCAAGGAATCAAAAGATACATGTTCTTTTTCTTTTTTTTTTTCCTTTTTCTAGCATTAGTCTCTATCTGACATTTACGACGCCGAGCTCTCTGATTGAATGGAGTCGCTGCAACGCGTATAAATAGACATCCTTATTTATATCAGAGTAGCGTATGAAGGACAATGATACTAAATGCTGATTAACAAAAGAAAGAAAACATGAATTGCTGAACGTAGTAATATCTCTACCTCGAGGATTGCTCAAAGACCAGGGATCGAATGGAATAGAAGAGGAAACATAATAGTCTCCTGAGCTCGCATTTCACGAATGCGAAGACCCCCGACAGAATTCCTCGCCACAATCACCCCTTTTGTAGAATTTTTTTAAAATTCATCACAAACTTAGAAATTTCTCCGTGGAAAAGAGGAAAAAAGCAAGCCCAATCACAGATTGTTTGAACAAAAAGAACAATTACTATTATTATAATGATTACTCTCTTCAGTGGATTGCATGCAAGCAAAAATACTCGGCAGCTCACAAACGCACTTGGCAGCCCAACTTATCCTGTCAAGTGCATAGCTCATGAAGAACGACAACTTTTCAGCGAATCAAGAAGCAATACGTCAGCAGCAACCACACATCTTCGGACAAGTTCCTAAGCACTTAGTGTATATGTGGTTAAATGAACTGGGATTGGTCCCTATCTTGACCTGTAAGTCCTTTGCACCTTTGCCAACAAGGGTATAGCCTTGAATTCGATTGAAAACAAGCAACTGCCGTATGACAAATAATTTTTATTTGATCCTTATGTATCTAATAGAAGTATTATCATTACGTTTTTGATGTTGTTGCGTGTCCTCAAGTATATAGAATAATTTTTTTAACATTTTTTGTTGGCATGTTAAATCAAGGCTCAAAATTAAAAATTTTCATCTTATTATTTAGTAGTGTTTTAGTCAAATTAGGGTTTTAGTAATTCTATTGGAATCAAGTTATTGTAGTTTTATTGTTTAAGAATTAGTATCTTATTAGGAAATTTTTTATGATTATAAGACTTGCTTATCAAGTCATCTAGTTTATAAATAGGGAATCATATTATTGTGTTTAGTTGAGAATAGTGAAAGACTTGAGAGCCTTGTTATTATAGTGCGTGATTAACTTATTATTGTTGATATTTATACCTCTTCTCCCATACATTTTTATATGTGTTAAATTGACTCTCCATATACATTGATTTAACGAAATATATCTCCTGTATATCTCCCATATATTTTTGTTAGAATTTTGTGGATTCTACATTTTTTTTAGTATAGATGAGAGAAATCGAACTCGAAACTTTTTACTTACACTCCCTCCGTACCACTCAATCCATCTCCCCTCATGTTTATATAATAACTTATTGACATGGTTACATTGAATTATCTTATATAATATATGTGTGTGTGTGTTGTTCTTGTTTTGATCAATAAATCAAATATTGTTGGTTTTTGACCAAAATAAATCATATAAGTAACAATAATTTCTTTAACAAAATTTAACAAAGAAATTAACAAAAATTTCATACCTCAATATTATATTAAAAAATGCAAATAATTTATACCAGAAAAAGTTAATTTGGCATGGGTTGAGGCGTGGACTAGATTGCTCTATTTGAAACGATTCGCACCCCTACGGAGTATCTTCTGGTGTAGTAGGTTTCAGCACATCGCCTCTAGGATATAACAGCTCACCCTATCTCACTGTAGTCTACTCCAATTTACACTATTGGAGTAAGACGGAAACCTCACACAATACTGTTCTTTGCTCTATAAAATCCAATTATAGTGAGAGAAAGAAAAGTAGAAAATAGTTTAGAGATGGCTAAGTATATATTAGGTTTGGTTGATAGATACCTTTATTTGTAGGTTAAGAAATTATGAGTATTAAAATATTAACATTAAGAGGAATAAACACATCATATTTTAGCTACAAATTGAAATGTCTAGATTTATTGTATAACGGAAAAAAATTCACTAAATAAATTCATAATCCTAATCATTACATAGGTCACACAATTCAAGACATAAATCTTATTTGAAAGACATAAGTTACACTTTTGAATGGTTTTATTTGTAGTTGAAAATTCATTTAACATTGTAATTTATTGTGTTTGAATTCAAAATAAATATGTGATATTTTTTATTAAAATATCCAACAAATATAATATGGATAAAAATCAAATTTTTTTGGATAGAAAAAGCCTATAATATTAATGGATTAGTGAGTCAATATAAAGAGCGGACAGAACAAAACGTGGGGAAGAATCCCCCGGATGATAGAATCATCAACCGAACTAAGATACTCTGCCTTCTCATGGGCAACAAAATTAATACCACCATGCACCCAACTAACTTTCCGATTGGAAAAATTTCGCAATGCATTTGTTACATCAGCAATTAAAACTTCTATAGCTTTTGGCCATTAATTGTCTTATGTTTAGATTTAATATTTACTTTTATCAGTTCTTTTCAGCTTATACACTATATTCAACAGACAGGTCTTTTTGAAATCAATTATAAACCAAACGAATAACGAATCACTGAGAAGATTGACTTCGTTGAAAATATTTGTATTGCTTAATTAAGCTTAGGATTAATTCCACTTTGCACCCTTTAACTTTGGCTTGACTCTTACTTACATCCTTAAACTTTCAAAGTGGGAATATTTAACTCCCTAAACTATAAAATCCGTCTCACTTGAGTAGAATCCTTGATGGAATATACAAAACTAACAAAATAATTGGCATATTTCATTAACTTGTTATTGTAACTTTAAAAAATCAAATTTATTAGGGACATAAATGTAAATTTAGAGATTCCAAAGAATATTCTCTTAAAATTTTTGAAATTAAGTAACTTTTCTATTGGGTTATTATCACTTTACCCCTTAAACTATATCATTACTATCAATTTACCCCATCATGTTATCTTTTGGTCATTTTACCTCATAGGTAATTCAATTTAGCATGTTAATAAATTTTTAACAAAAATACTCTTTTATTTTATAATATTACTACATTGTTACTATCACCTTATCCCTTTAAATTATAGTGATATAATCACTTTACTCTCTAATATTATTTTCTAGATATTTTATCCTATCGTTAATCTAGAAAGTATGTTCAAAATTTTTTAAATGTATTTACCTTTTTATATATAATTAAAAATAAAAAAGTTGGAATAATTATTTTTCCTTTTTTTTCACTCTAAGATTCCTAAAATATAAAAATAAAAGAGTTTTCTCAAATTTCTTTTTTTCACACTTATTAATACTTTGAAAAGAAAAGGAGATAGGATAGAAGGAAACAGAAAATTAGATTTTACAAAGAAAGAAACTAAGGAAAAATCTAATATTATTGTATTACTTTAATGTTCTCGAGATTTTGATTGGAATTGGATAGTAAACAGAAAAATAAAGTAATTTTAAAATAATAAAAATATTGAATTCTTTCTTATTTGTATTTAAAAAAAAAAAGAATTGAGCTCTCTCTCTCTCTCTCCTCCTTCTCCCCTATTCTTCTATATATTTTTCAATATTAATGAGATTTTCAAAAAGAAAGAAATTAATGTTTTGACTTTTTTTTATACTGAAAAGGAGAAGAGCCACTCTAAATTTTTTATTATTTTTATTATACAAAATAGAGGGTACTATTTTCTAAAATTTTTTAACTTGCTAAATTGGTTTAATAGTGGGATAAATTGCCTAAAAGTAAATCTAAGGAGTAAATTGATAATGAGGTTATAGTTTATGGGGGTAAAATGGTAATAATTTTAAAGGTTAAACATATTTTATCACTTGAATTAATAAACTTTGTTAAGTTTGACACTTAGTCTTGGGGATAAAATGATCATAAAATAACGTTCAAGAGAAAAATTGATAGTGACACCAAACATTAAGAAGGTAAAGTGATAATAACTCTTTTCTATTTCTTTGTTTTCTTTCCCTTTCTTCCTTCTCCATTTTTTCCTTTCCTTTTCTTCCTGTTTTCCAAATCCAGATCTACCTTCAAATCAACCAGCACCTGTTCTTCCCCTTGGTACCCTCAATTTTCAATTTTCGGCTTTATTAGTTTTAAGGCTCAGCATCGACAGCCTGACCAGGATATCCACCCTAGCCGCCGCCACCACTTCCTCCCTAGTTAGCCACGACCAGGATACCAACCTCCTCCAAGGTTCCCTACTTGGTCTCCTCCTCCAGGATCCCCATAGTCGGGAGGAGTCACAAAGTGTCTTGGCTGCATTGAGGATAATAAAGCATACACGTTCATTGATGTAATCTGGGAATGACCTTGTCAAATAAACTCATCTGGGCCCAGGGATCATAAAATTTGAAATTCTAGATTTTGTACTAATGTGTTGCATGTGTTTTGTTTTAAAGAATACCAAATCGATAACATTATATTCAGGTCAAAAATTTGTCTTTTGACGTGTAAGTCCAAATCGGTGATTTTTTAGATGTCCCTGAATTATTTAAACACTACCTATTAATAGGTAACTTAATCCCAATCAGAGTTAGTAACTATCACAACCCAAGTCCCATGCCAGTAAAGGGCTGTACACTTAAATGAAAACCTTGTGGAAGGTGTATTTAAACTTTAAACTAAAGTAGGCCTTAGCATTGTTTCTTAACAATCCAAAGGTTGACATGTACAAATAAATTTAGTACATAATTGCAAATTTGAAATTTTATGGTCCTGAATTTAGGTTAATATATGTCAGAGAATAAATGTCTTACGGTTGTTAACTGATGTGGGAGTCTCAGCCAATTCCCTAACAGCCACCTGTGAGGAAATTGTTAGAACTACAGCCAAGGAGATGCAAAAGAAAAGAGGTGCCTTGGTACCCATTTTTGCTCGAGGAAAATTTATGTATTGAAAACTGACTTTGTGAAGGATGAGGGATGAGAAAGCTGGTAATAGATTGATCTCTATATATAGAAAAATCTATGCCGCTTTCCCGTCAAAAGGGTCGGCTGGGGAGCACACGGGATCCTCAGTGTCACTTTTCCTATGGCAATTCAGTGTCACTTCTATATTTATGCCAAGTGCCCTATTTATTTAATTTGTCATGTGTTGTTTATTTAAATTTCTTCTACCATCACGTGATAAGTGGATAGGCACTGGATTTGGCACAGAGTAGTGGCATAGAAGATCCCAACTGGGGAGTGAGCCCACGATGTAGTTGGCCGTTGAAGATACTATTGCTGTAATTGATGCAATTAAAGTCCACATTAGCATAAATTGCAGCCCCTTTACGGGAAGTAAGAGAAATAGAGATGGATACAAAGAGCATTTGCTCTACTTTCTTGCAAGGCTGAAGGGATAGAACTTGAGCATTATGAAGACAAATAAGATCCATGTGTTATATCCATCAATATGTCCTTAATCTAATTTATTCACTGAATTTGAAGTTAAAGATATAAGCCTATGATCTCTAAATAAGTAGACATATACATAAGTAAAATTCTGCATCGAAAGAATAACATAGTTGGCTAAAAGTTGAATTTGAAATTAGCTACTATGACCCACAACCTCCTGTGAACATAAGCAAAATAAGCCACAACCTCCTATTTATCGAGAAATCTTTATCCCCTTGTGTCTTCCTTCAAGCGTGAACATTGGCTTCAGATGTCAACATTTTTTTGTTCCAAACTAAATCACATCATTATAAAAAAAAATAAGGTCAAGAATTAAAGCTAGAATCTCTACTTTATAGCTACAAATCTTCCATAAGATGTCCCTCAAAAGGTGCGAAATATTGGAGAGGAAATCAAGTTATGCAAGTTGTAGCAACCATTGTTGACTGGAATTTCTTCGAAAATCCCTCAAATTTCTGGCCGAATTCTGGAAGGGATCCTCCCCTATTTCACCAAAACTTTCTACCTCAAATCCCTTCAGGAATCCCTCCAAAATTCCGGCTGGATTCTTGAATCAGAACAATAAAAGCAAAAACCTACCTTCCCTGGTAAGAACAGAAGAATCAGGAGATTATGGCAAAATGTTTGGTCAAGACCTTTATAGCCTAGGCACCGGAAGAGGATTAAGCGCAGGTTCAATTTTCCAGGGTGAAACCCTATCAGGCCGAAGAATAGTTGAAGTTTCATCCCATCTCACCTTAAAGAAAAGGTTACCATTTCAGCTCCATCACAAAAAACAAAAATGAGACAAAATGAAGTTCAAAGATACTACCTTCAGGCACCTCCACTTTGATTCTGGCCACCTTTTTGGATCAGCTTCTTCAGTACCAACAATAGCTCCAGTAAATCTCTGCTCTGGAGCCTGAGCCTCTTCACCTTCAAATCGTATTTTAAACCTCATTCCAATGGAGTAGCTGTTTTTCACAGACTTCATATACTGGTCAAAAGGAACAATAAACTCAGAGGGGCTCGTCCTGTAGACGACAAATAGAGAAGGAAAACCAGTCAGATTCTCAAGCAAATGCAATTCCACTAGCATCCAAAACCATTCATCAATCATGTTGCTTTAACATATAAAGGTGCATGTTGTGAAACATTCTAATCTTTGGCTTTGTCAGTAGACAACTTGAAACAGAGAGTGATACAAGTGACATGCCTAGGTTTATAATAAACTGTAAGCATTGTTTTAGTTTGAATGGCATGCCAAGCTTTTGCAAGCAGACCAAGATGCATGCTGAGACTGGACATGACTGACGATGGAGCATTTCCTTGCTGTCTCTTGGTTCGTCTCACCCCAACGCGGAGCTCCCCATTTTCACCTCTAAATATGCAATATTAATCAATTTGAAAAAAAAATAATTCTTGTGTAGAGGACGATAAGAATTTTGGGATGATAGCAAACCTGAGAAATATGAAGACATCCCCTGCAACAAGCCTTTTTGAACTAGCAAAAACACTCCCAACTGCTCTGAAGGTGGTGGCTTCGTGGTTGACCTGGAAATCAACAGAAAATGCTTTTCTAATCTGATGTAATACAACACGGTAAAATGGTCTACAGTCCAAAATGTGCCAAGTTTCTACATTATACCACGAAAGATATGTCTAAACCGCCACTCATTTCCATGCAAATCTTTGGCCACCAGTTCTTGATTAGGAGGGTGTTGAGACATGTCCTGTCATAGACAACCAAATAGATATACGCATTACAACCCCCAATTCCCGGAAAAGTACTAACAAACAATAAAACACTTCAAGCCTTGTAAAAGCACTCACTAGCATGGTTCAAAGTCATGGTCGCGGTCGCGGTCGCGGTCGCGGTCACGGCCCGGAACGTTCCATATCGGTCTCGGCATATCGGTTGCGATCTCGGTGAGACACAAATTTTAAAGTATTTAATATTCTAAAAATTGTTAATAATATAAAAAAGTATGCTAAATAAAAATAATTAAAAAATAGCAAAAGAAACGGCCAAGTCAATCCGTCGCGGTATATCTCGGCTGATTTCTCGTCTTGACTCGGGATAACTCGGAATGAGTCGGTGTGACTCGGCCGAGTCAATCCGTCGCGGTGACGACTCGGCCGATTTCTCGGCGAGTCAAGTATTTCGATATCGTTTCGTCACGGTATCGTATCAGTAGGGGTCGAGACGGTAACGACTCGGCCGAGACTTCGAACCATGCTCACCAGTGGTGGCAGACATTCATCAGCATGTCGTCTCAGCACTGAAAATCCACCATGAGTACTTGTATCAGATGCAGGAAAAGTCTTACAAAAAGAATGCAAATGGAACCTCAACGGAGGGGGTGGCACTGGCTCTTTCTTCACAGCATTCTCATCTTGCTGCCATTGACCATATAAAAAAAATTGAAAATTCCAAGAAAATAACCAATTCCAAGACAAGGTAAACATGCAATGAACATGGTTCCATATGGAGACTCACATCTGGCTCAGGCATCAGAGTAACTAGCGCAAACACCTCATCAGTGTCCGGTTCAGCCTGCATATGTTCATACATTTTACATCCAGTTATAAACCACACACACAAGTGACAAGTAGAACCTCAAAATTAACAGCTGATGACCTGATGGTCGAACTTGAAATACCTTTAATTGAACATTAATCACACGACAAAGGATCTTCCAAGGCAGATTATAAACAGGCATCGCCTGGTCTGCAACCTGATTAGTTGACGCTTCAACCTAAAGAGAGGAACAAAACCCATGACAAGTCGGCCTCCATATACAGCAGTACATTCACCCAAAAAAATACAAAAAGGACAATAAAGTTTCCGAAATATTCCCCCCTTTGAGCTGACACCAAGTATGATACGTAAAAAGTTACCAAAAATTAACAAAAAAAAAAAAAAATTCTATCTTTCAAAGCAGTGAAGCATAATAGGCTTGTAAATGAAGATAGGACATAAAAATGAAGAAACCCAGGAAAATTTTGTATGAATCTGAAAACAAAAATTGCTGATAAAGCATTTAGATAGATAAATGTAAATGCACGAAGACAAAAAAAAATGAAGAAACCTATGAAAAACTTGCATGAATCTGAAAATGAACATTAACGATAAAGCATTTGAATAAAAAAAATTAATTAAGAAAACCTGTTCTATGTGGCCTTGAGGAAAATAGTACACAAGCTCTTTCTGACGAGGCACTGTCACCAACGGCCCAGCACATGCCCGCCAAAGCTCCGTATACAGAGCCGTCTCAGCATCAACTGACATGGTAAAACAGCCCAAAATTAGAATCCACAAGAATCAGACCCGAAAATGACTTAGAAAAACGAAAACTCACGCCAGAAATGAGAGCAAAACTTCATGAATTACCTTTTACGGCACCGGAAACACTTTTAGCCACTTCCGGTTGCCCTCTTGGGCCATCACTTGGCTCAGTATATCCCTTGGTCGACACCTCTGAAGCAACCATTTCTACACCCTACTCGTTAACACAGATCTCTCATCCAAAAACCCCCACCAAGAAAACACTCAAAACACGAGCAAAAACTGCAAAAGCCAAAAAAAAAAAAATATATATTCCAGTCAAGGCCACCAAAACACTATCACTCAACTCAAACTCATAAACCCACAAAAATTCATCAACAAACCCACGAAAATTCTCCAAAAGACCACAAAGTTCTTTTAAGTTTTTCTCCCTTAATTCACCAGCTACCAAGAGTTCCAAAGAATTCACCTCAGAAGCAGCTCCAAGAATCTCAGAACTTCACAGCAGTGAGAAACCCGAGAAATTTATGAGAAATTTAGCTAAATATTAGAGAGAAAAAAATGAGGAGAGAGAGGAGGATAGAAATGAGAGAGCAAAGTTTCATGTAAGTGATGTGGAGAGCAGGAGAACAGATCAGAGGAGAGGAATACATATATAATCGAGTCGGCTCGTGAACTAACCAACTTAATATTTTTTAGCTCAAATTTGAACTTGAGTTCGATTTAATCAATTTGAACTTGACTCAAATTCGATATTGACCAAACTCGAGTCGACGTCGAGTTCGAACTCGAACTGCTCGCAAGCGACTTGATTTGTTTGCAACCCTAGTCCATGCCACCACCTCATTAATTTACCACCACCAGAATTGTAGCAGGATTCATCTCGCCCGATTCGTCGTTGTCTCGTTTTCCATTTTCTTGCATCACTTGAGATTCTCCCCTGGTAGTAGGTAATAGTTATCAATTCCAACACGTACACTGGCATTTACATGCCCATAGTTTCATTAAACTAGATATGGGGTAGAGACGATCATCAGGCGGACCATCCTTAAGCAATCCTCTCACAAAGGTGCATGAGAGGATTGCAATGGACCATGTGTAATGGGAGCAATAGTAAAAGAAAATGATGCCGTTTCACTAAGTGAGCAGGGAAACAAATAAAAAAAACATATGAGGAGCTAACGGGCTCCGTTAAAAAACCTCAGCTTCCATTCTAAAAATTCCCACTCAAATTAATGAGGCTCGACTATTCTTATGAAATCTTCAAACGAAATAGACTTTTGGTTTCCCTCCAAAAACTTATCTTGTGAGCATTCCTTCACAATTTTAGAGTATCGATAGAATAATATCCCTGTCCCAAATTGAAAAGTTTCAGATGAGAGCTTTTTGGAGTAAGTGTTGCAGAAACATGGTGTCACCAGTCAATGTACCGAGGGAATACAAGAAGTAACTGCTACGGGATAAGAATTTTTCATAAAAGCTACAAAAGGTGAAAGTTGGTGAGAGTTGAAGCAGAGATACACTCAATCGAATTGGAGTAAACCCCATAGGTAAGAATATTGCAAACTCATTGCAATATTTAGCTTGTTTTGTGACTTAAGAGGGATGAACTTACTTGCATGGTTTTGTTTGTACAACTTATTTAAGATGGTGTGACATGAATAATGAAATTGAAACTATGGCAGAAACTCCTAAACAAGGAAACCATATGGGTAACACAAGTTAGATACACTAAGAGCCAACTTGGGAGAGGTATGCGCTGGAAACTTATGCATGCCAAGTGTTTGTAAATTTGACTTAATAGACGAATTAAATAACTTAGGAAGTTTATAGGCATATAAAATAATAGGGAGAGTACGAAGGTAATTGTCACTTGCTTTTTTGTTTTTTTATTCTTGTCGCGGGATAATAGTGACACCGTACAATTTAGATTGTATTACTAACTGTATATGGGCGCTCACATCATAGTAAACTAACACATACAAAGATAAAAGACAAGCAAACTGAGTCATTGTAAATTACATGAATGAAATAGGAAGTACAACAAAGAGGGATTCCTTCAAGATTACAAGGTATCTGAATGCTTGTGGTTAGCTGTACTTCTTGATCACAAATACTTTTTTGAGATAAAATACTGACGATTGAGAAATACACTCATGTATCTCTTAAGAGGGATTCTTCTAGGATTACGAGGTTTTTGAGTAATTGTGGCTAGTTATACTTCTTGATAGTAAATATTTTTTGAGATAGGCTAATGATGGTTAAGAAATACTCTTATGTATCTCTAATTAAGTGGGTTCTAACATGGTTTGGTATCTATATGCATAGAGAATCACATTGGAGCGAGAAATGAAAAAAGAAATAAGGGGTACAAGGGGGGAGGGAATTGCACACTTTATTAATTAAACATTGTTGGTTAGTACCTCATGTTAGAAATTTGGTACCTATTAGAATTAATTAAAAGGATTTCTTCTAAACTTAGTATGAGTATAGATTGTAGCTATATGTGTTACGTTATGTACATATTGTTTAGTTGGACTTACCTAGTGAAAGAAATTAGTTACAATTCAGTGTTCCTTGACATCATGTTGGAGAAGTAATATTTTATGTGAATAAATAGTGATCATGGAGTAAAACTGTTATGGTGTTGTAAATTAGTATTTCACTAATGCAATGATGTTAAAACCATGTTTGTCTAAATGACAATAGAAGGAAAATTTATAAAAGGATGGGAAGGAGAGGGAAGGAGGATGTGCACACAATATTAAATAGTAACTATTGTTATCTCATGCTTCTAACATTGTACCTTTTTGTAGAATAGTAGTATAATAAATGAAATGCATTTCTTGAAACTAGATGGGTATGAGTATAGATTGTAATTTGTATCTAGTAGGTCAAATGACATATTGTTTAGACTGCCTTTCTTATAGTGTGAAAAAATGGTTACTAGTTATCTTAATTAGTATGCATGCACATCTTGTTACATAACTATTACATTATATGACAGAACAGTGACAGTGTAGAAATACTTTGACGTGGTCATAAATGTACAATCAACTAGAATAATGATGTTAAATCAGGTCCAAGAGATTGATAATGGAAACCTTGTATGGAAAGAAATCTAGACATTAATAAGTATATATTAGTAATTTTTTACTCTTGTTTATAAGTTGGAACCTCGACTAACTGTATCAATCTAATAATTGAAGCCCACAGTATGAGAGTTGATTGGCATGAGTCTTTGTTTTAATGTCTATATGTTAGGCTGAATATACTTGTTGTTCAAAATGTTTTACTCATAATTGAATCTGCTATGTTCACTACAAGAATTTTGGTCATCAGTGATAACTACTTTTCGTCACAAAAAATCAAAAAGTCGTCACTGATGACCATTATTGACAACATTTCAGTTGTCGCATGGTCGTCACTGAATCTCCGTCGGTAAAAGTATACAGTGACAACTTTAAAGTCGTCAGTAAATAGAAGCTTTTTTATGACAATCTATGTCGTCAGTAAAAAATGAAAGTATACAGTGACGACCTTAGAGTCGTTAGTGAAGGAAATTTTTTATGACAACATATGTTATCAGTAAAAACTATAAATCTAGTGACGACACCTGCTCTTGTCAGTGATGCATGGAGGGACAGTAGTGAGGGCATAGGGGAATTAGTGACAACTTTGTTGTCAATAAACCCCTGATCAACTATGGCAACAATCCCTTATCAATAGACAGTTTTGATTGAGTGACAATAACAATTGTCAATAAAGACATCTTGCCTAGAAAGATACTACTCATTTACAACACCTTACACATGACTTTCCTATTACAATAATATCTAAAAAATGAAAACATCGGCAATGTTTAATAAATAACAAACGTCGGCACCCGTTACAATAGAATATGCCAGAATAACATATTAAATATTCAAATGTCATAAATAAGTGCAACATCATAGTACAAATAGTTTCATAAGTTTGAGTAGAACAAATACTACTCATATAAGTCAAGACTGCACTAAAAAACATATTCCAAGTCCCAAAACATTTCCTGCGCTTCCGAAACATTTTCTAAACTTAAGACAGCACTATAACCACAGTTTTTGAGCCGACATGTAAGCCGTACTGCTAATCTTCTTCGAAACCTCCAAAATGAGCAATATATCTGCAATAAAGTAGTAAAGTTATTAGTAAAGTTATCAGGTGACAAAAGCAAAACAGTCTCTAATTGCTAAATAAACAATAAAAGTAACAAGCATTCACTAATCTGATACCACCGTAATGAATGCAGCAATTGCAGCAGAAATAGAGTGATAAGGGGGAGAGAAACTAGACTTGAGGAAGAAGAAAGAGAGATATTATTCAAAATGATTTTTCGATGTTGCCCAATCCGGATTTCTGCATTCTTATACAGCTCAAGAATAACAAAATAACTACTTGATTGTTGACTCAGCACAACAGTCTAACTAACAAGGAAGAATCCCTTTAACTACTTGAAGGAAATACATTTCGCATGTACTATATTGGTATTCTTCAAGTGAAATACTATACTGGAAATACATTAATTCTTCAAGTTGAAACTGACAATCCACTGCAAAGAGACCAAACAGTACTATACTAGTATTAAAGGCTAGACGGACACAAATTAATGGAAGGGGAGAAGATGGAGAAGGGGAGAGTATGTGTAACAGGTGGAACTGGACTTTTGGCATCATGGTTGATCAAAAGGCTTCTTGAAGATGGTTATTCTGTCAACGCTACAATTAGGTCCTCTTCAGGTTCATGTTTGCTAATTTACTAGTAATTAGTTCTTTACTTGAATTACTTTACCATTTCCGTCTACAACTTTACATATCATTAGAACAACAGTTTTTGGCAACTAAGTAGGAGCTAATTTCAGAAACGAAGGGTCTGAGACAGAACAACAAATTGTCTGCACCATATTTCTAACAAGAAATCAGAAGCTTTGGTCAGCAGAGACAAAAGGAATGAAGAAGACAGTGCCATGATAAAATTCAACAGGGAAAGAAAGGATTTTCCAGAGTAAAGGCGGTAATTAGGAGCCATCAAAGTTTCCGTTTGAGCTTTAAAGCCTAAATGTCATTGCAAAACAGAAAAACTAGAATCAGGACACCACATAGCAAATCATTAGGCTTAACTGGAAATTGCATGACATTAATGTTTAGCAAGTATTCAAAAAGCTAAATCAGTACTTTGTTTTTGCTGTTCATTTCTAACCTAAATTAGTAAGCAAATATCAAATCTTCCTACTCTGTCCACAACGACTAGTAGTGATAGCAAAGTTATGCATGAGCTTACTTTATAAACTCAAGGTGATTTACTCACAACAAGAGTAAAATGAGAAAAAGAAACATCATGGAGCATAAAAAAACACAAGTGAGCAAAAAAGGAAAACAACAACAAATTTTCTTCATACATTTGGAGACCTGGAAACTAATCATGATGAAACGATCATAACCCAAAGGATAAACCTCAATGCTAACAAATGCAAATGAACATAGAGCTTGTGAATTGCTGTGCAACAAATTTATAAGCCGCGGACTTTACGAATTGCGAAATGCGAAGCATAAAAGAAAAAGGGTTCCAGCTAAACGAAACTCACTGCTTCATGTAACAAGAGCGAAATTAAACATGAGAGATGGACTTAAGACATCACAAGCAGAATGCAAGGAAGGAGAATCAAGAAAGACGGCCATATAGGCGTGTGAGTAACCAACAAGGAAAAGAAAACACCCATCAACAAACTGCCATCCAGCAGACTTTTGTTACGTGCATTCTGGGCATGACTCACGCTCATTAAAAAGATTCTCAACATCTGACTAATTTATCAAAGAGAGACATGAAACAGAGGGAACCTATGAAATGGAAGAGATAAACAAGAGAAAACAGCCCATAAGTACTAACGAATAGATTGCTGTCTATTTACATTCAGATTCTCAAACCAATCTGGCAACTTGGAGAAATCATATCATTCTAGTTCCAAACGCTACTTGGTGAACCAGCAAACAGGGCAAACATTTTTCAATCAGAACCTAGTTAGGCATTTCGTCGAACAGGTTGGGGCATTAGAAATTTCATCAGACTTTTGCTCCAATTGAAGTTAATCGGCCCCAAAATTGTTCAATAAGCAAGAGCTTTCAGTTCAATTTAACACATAAGGCACATATGATCTAAAATCCTGAACAATCAACATGACAATTGTACTTAGCAAACGCATGGCAAAAATGCTCTGAACATTGCGGAATGCAACAACGAAAAAGTGGAAAAAATCAACTTCAAGAATCATGGCTTTTCTTTTTCTTCCCGACTAGCAAACGCATGGATTCTGCCTAACTTTGGACTGGCCAGAGTCCCTATTGAATAAAAAAGCACAAAATCCCCTCTTTTGGTTCAAAACTTTCGTTCGGGCTTTTTATCAAACAGGTCATGGGCATTACAAATTTCAATGATTCTTTGTTCAAGTGATATTATATCTAGCCCCAAAATTCATCAGAACAAAATGGATTTCAATCCCAGCATCATATAAAACACATATATTCACGGGCTATGTAAAACACAGAAGGAAGACTGAACTGTAAACGAAGAAATTACCTCTCACGGTCTCGCCAAAGCAAAATTCTCCAAGGCAAGCATCCAATGAGGACCGCTGGGGTAGACATCAATCAAGCCATTGAACTGCCTCTCTCCTCTTCTACGTGCTTATCATCAGCCTTCAACTTCTTGACATCTTCGTTGTTCTCTCCCTCCTCGTCAGCTTCATCTCTAACACGCTTTAAACTGCCGGCACCGCCAACCGCCGCGTCATCAGCTTGGGCTTCGACTATTTTTATGTCTTGAGTGGACGATTCCTTCACCTCACCGTCAACTAGGGTTTCTGGGGTTTACTTTTGCTCTATTTCTGCCATAGTTTCCTCTCTGTTTTCCTTTCTTCTCTTAGTCTACCTCTCTCTGACTTCAACTCTCTCCTTTTGCTTTTTTTTTTCGCCGCTCTCCTTTTCCTTCCCTCTGTTTTTCCTCTTTTCGTAGCTATTCTTTCCTCAGCCGAAGCTCCCTCTCTTTTCCGTTGGCTTGCCCGATAGTTTTTCTCTTTGCTAATCCTTGTCCGCCGCCCTCCTTCATTTTCTGATTTCTTCCGCCGAGAATCGGCATACCTTTTTGGTAGAGAGTTGCTGCTAAATGTGGTCTTCTATTTGATCATTTCCGAGCCAAGATCAATTAGGAGATGGCGAGGAGATGTTTCGGCAGAGATAATGAGCAGTGTGCTACGGTTGGTTCTAAGTGTTGGCTGTTGGCATTAGGATACTGCTGGTGTTTTGTTCGGTGATACTGGTAGTGTTGGCTTTAGGATACTGGTAGTGTTGGCTATTTGGTTCTAAGTGTTTCCGCGCCTCTCCTCAAAATATTGACTTTGAATGAAATTTCAATTCCTTATATTTCCCCCTTACTTGTTCAGTACCAAAATTTCAATCAACGTTTTTTAGTTTCCAACATTTTAGTTGAATTAATATTTTACTAATATAATATTACTTGCTACTTTTAAATATTTTTGTGAAAATATTCATAATGGATGAGAAAATTATGTTGAAATATTACAAGTGGTAAATGCACCTTGGTTCTGCTTCAAATAGTTAATTTTTTTATGACATAAAACAGTTGATCCGATATTAATATTGCAAGTGAATTTTTAGCTTCAAATTTTATTTAAATTTACTAATGTATTTCTAATCACTACTTCTTAACATATTTATCAAAAAATTATAATGGATGAAAATTTTTTGCTAAATTCAAAGAACTGGTAAATATACTCTTTCTCAAGTTGTAATAGTTTATATAGTTGTTCTAACTAGAAACTTTCATTAATTTTTTTCAGTTAAAAACCTATTGAGTAACTATGACTAGTTTAATAAATCATCAAATTTTTAAAAAATTAAATTAATATTTAAGTAACTATGACTAGTTTAATAAATCATCAAATTTTAAAAAAGTTAAATTAATATTGAGGCTCACAATTAAATAAATGCATTAGAGATGTTCAAGTTAGTGATGATACTTATGTTGTCACTAACTACGCTATAGTTTTACTGACAAAAATTGGTCGTCAGTGAACATAGTTATTCTTAGAACTAGTTTATCTTGATTTAGGAATGTTGAGAGAACATCTTATGTAATTGAAATGTAATTGTTTATCAAAATGTTGGTGCAGATGGCATGAATGAGATTGAGCAGTTCAACTATGAAAGAATCTAGAGAAGAAAAAGGTGACAAACTAAGTAATAGCAAACTTGAGGCACCATCAAAATCTTTGAATACATAAGTTGTCAATGTTTTTATGTTGCACCAATATGTTGGTAGGATAGTGAGATGTAATTGTTTGACTAATTGCAATTATGAGTTGTGGAATTGGTCTCGCTCTGTATTAATTTGCATAGATAAGAATATATGAAATTTTAGCCAAACTGATATGTGTTGAACAAGGTAAATAGCCTTTACAATTTGCATGAGTAGAGGCAAGATGGCAGGAAAAAGGACAGAGAAGAATCCAAGTGACAAGGAAGAAATATAAATAGGGGAACTACTGAGTTTGCAAAACCAATCCCATCATTTATAATTAGAAAGGAAAAGAAGAAATCAACTTGAGAAGAAGAAATGGAGCAAGTGAAACTCAATTAACAGAATTGTACAACTCTTTTACCTTCTTTTTACAGATTTTTGTTATCACAACATTTGTAAATTTCGATTTCGATTTATAGAAAATGTTGTGCAGTTGTAGGTAAGAATCCTTGTAGATATCATTATAATCTTCGTAGATTTTTGTTCAATTTGTAGATTCGTTCAAAGCATTGTATATATCTATTAGAATTGTTGTACATATTATTATAACTAGAGTGTACATTTGACTAATTTTTTTGTTTAATTTTTAGAAATATTTGTATATAATAAAATTATCTAACAAAGAGGCACTTTGTTATGTTTATAAACTTAACAAACTTCTCCATTCTTCATTTTAAGTCACACATCATCCCTCTTTATATATATGTTATTTTTATTTGCATCATACCTAATAAGCCCAAGAATATTTATTCAAAAGGCAATTAAATGATAAAAGTATGCCAAAATTGACATCCCAACCAACCCAAAGCTATTTGTTCAAAGAGCAATTAAATGATAGAAATATGCCAAAATTGACATCCCAACCACTTTTCTAAGACTTTTAGTTTGGGGTTTGATAAAAATGGAAACGAGTTACACTATGGTTGGGTGTTACAAATTTGTTTATGGGTAATTACTGCTTTTTGATATTGTAATATATTGACAACTAAAATCTTACCTAAAGCCAGCACTTTCATAATAGTGGTAGATGACTAGTTAAATTTTTGTTCAATCAGCATGTATATAACTTATAAGTAACCAAATGTCACTAGTTTTCATCAATGTGAAACAAAAATCTTTATTTTCTTAAATATATCATAAAATGGACTAAACAATTTGTAAGACATTAGCAATGGAAAGTCAATAAATACCAACATGGGGTACAACATCGGTATGTTACTAATTAGCAATAGAATGTAAATTTTTTTTTTACTAGTCGATAGAATAGAAGTTATTGCTTTGGATATATTCTAAAACATATCGAGCTAACAATAAAAAATTAACAACAAATAGTACTTAAATACTAACTAAATGTACAATACTTATAAATAGAATCTAAAATTAGCAATTTAACCTTTTTTTCTCTTGGACATTGTAAAATAGATTGAACATGTGGTAATGCATTAAGAACTAAATGTAAGTACATTCTAATGAGTGTTACGAGTCTGGCACAATTAAACTATCTAGTTATCCAATCTAATGTTTTTGCTCCTCCAACATTAATTAATATCCATTGCTTTGTCAAAAGAAGCTATCTTTGCCCATGACATGCTGCAAAGTAAGGTGAATAAGATATAATGTGTTAACAATTACAAACAAGGCTAATCAGACCCCAATTTGTACACCTATATGAACTCTATGTAACCAAAGAACAACTATACATTAAATTCATTCTTACATTATGTGTATTCATGTGACAGTGTGTAAGGGCTAATAACCAATTACAAATTCAAACAATAGACTAACTTTTGTAAATTTATGACCATGTAAGCATACATAACATATAGCATTATTCTATACCCACTAACAAAGTGTACACTCTACAGAGAAATGCTAATATCAACTATACCAAAGTTTGTAGAATACATTCCAACTTGTGTAACTACTTTTTGCTACGCTATATCTAATCTCCCTTTTATATATATACATGGTCAAGTTACTAACACCTAATATGATATACATTTTTGTAAACTGATTGTACCTCATAGATCACCCCGTGTAAGGTACTCACTGAAAAATAAGGACTACTCATACAAGTAAAATTATACATCTGCTATAGGGAGATGCACAAATTGATCAAATGGCCAATAACTATTCCAAATTTATGTGTACCATTGCACTACCTTTTATAGATATACACAGTCAAGTAACTAACATCTAACATAATGTATATTTTTGTAAATTGATTGTATCTCACAAATCACCCCACGTAAGGTGCTTATAGGCAAATTAATATTAGTCATACAAATAAAATTACACACCCACTACAAATTGCAAAGAGATGCACAAGAGGGTTAAAGCACCAATAATCATTCCAAATGTATGCATACCATTGCACTATGCATATGGCTACGATGATTAATTGCAATATGCATGTGAACAAATAACTGCATGTTCAACAATTTCTTTGCATTGTACTTGGTCGGTAACATGGTGTACATTATTTCAACCAGATTGTACATTCACTAAGTATTTATATACATGCTACTTATTGAAGTAAACTACATATCTACTAAATATTTAATGCACTCTCATAAGCACTAATGGTTAATTTAATAGGCGATTGGAACAAATAACCATCTAGTAAAAGCTTTTGATATAATGTTATTGATGAATAACATATTGTACATTCTGGTAAATATGGTGTACATCACACACCTTATCTAGGCCAATAACCATTTCAAAGTTATACATACCATTGCACTACCTTTTATAGATATGCACAGTCAAGTAACTAATACCTAACATGATGTGTATTTTTATAAACTGATTGTACCTCATAGATTACCCCGTATAAGGTGCTTATAAGCAAATTATTATAACTCATACAAGGAAAATTACACATCTACTACAGCCTGTAAGGAGATGTACAAGTTGATCAAAGCACCAATAACCATTCCAAAGGTATGCATACCATTGCACTATCTTTTACAGATATACACATTCAAGTAACTAATACCTAAGATGATGTTGGCAGAGTGGGCATTGTATGTGAGTGATGGTCACATAGTGTCACAGTTGTGCACAATAGGTTTCCGATAATGTACATGTTATTAGATGATACTTATGATGTATAGTCATAAGTGTAAGATTATGAGTCAGGCATTGCAGTGTTGTAATCCCTATTTCATTTGTGTAATTTATAATGACTCAGTTTGCTTATCTTTTATCTTTGTATGTGTCAATCTACCGTGATGTGAGCGCCCATATACAGTCAGTAATACAGTCTAAACTATACGGTGTCACTACTATCCTGCAACAAGAATAAAAAAAAAAAAACAAGTAACAATTACCTTCATACTCTCCCTGTTATTTTATATGCCTATAAATTTTCTAAGTCATTTAATTGGTTTACTGAGTCAAATTTACAAACACTTGGTGTGCATAAGTTTCCTGTGCATACCTCCCCCAAGTTGGCTTTTAGTGTATCTAACTTGTGTTACCCATACGATTTCCTTGTTTACGAGTTTCTGCCAGAGTTCCAATTTCATTATTCATATCACACCGTCTTAAACAAGTTGTACAAACAAAACCATGCAAGTAAGTTCATCCCCCTTTAGTCACAAAACAAGCCAAATATTGCGATGAGTTTGCAATATTCTTATCTATGGGGCTTAGTCCAATTCGATTGAGTCTATCTTTGCTTCAGATCTCACCAATTTTCACCTTTTTGTAGCCTTTATGAAAAATTCTTGTATGCAGCAATTACTTCTTGTGTTCCCTCGATACATTGACTGGTGACACTATGTTTTTGCAACATTCTTCCAAAAACCTCTCATCTAAAACTTCTCAATTTGGGGCAGGAATATTATTCTGTCGATGCTTTGAAATTGTGAAGGAATGTTCAAAAGATAAGTTTTTCGAGGGAGAACAAAAGTTTATTTCATTTGAAGATTTCAGAAGAATAATCGTACCTCATTAATTTCGGCGGGAATTTTTGGAATGGAAGCTGAGGTTTTTTAACGGAGCCCACTAGCCTCTCATATTTTTTTTTAAATTTTTTCCCTACACACTTAGGGAAACAGTGTCGTTTTCTTTTACTACTATTCCCATTATACGTGGTCCATTGCAGTCCTCTCATTCCTTTTTGTGAGAGGATTGCTGAGGGACGGTCCGCCTGATGACCGTCCCTGCCTCATATCCCATTAAACCACTTAGTAGAAAATTGAATGAGTTGAAATGGCATTTCAATTGGTACACTCCCCTGTATTAGGTTAATTTCTTTGTTTATTGTTGAAAGAAAAAAATCAAAAGAATATTGAAATTATGCCAACCAGACTTAGGGCAAAAAAAAATTTTTTTAACTATTGGGTCGCTAGGCTGACTAGGCCTAACAACCAGTTGGGAATTTCCCTGAAAAACCGTTAGGCTGTCAACCCAACAACCTGCTTGAAATTTTTTTTAAAAAAAATTGTTGCCCGGCAGCCAGTTAGAAACCTTTCTAACATTCTACTGCCCCCAAACGTAATATTAGCTTGCTTCCAATACCAAATGGTGAAAGTTAGAAATTTTTATGGGATAATTTCAGAAACCTCACTTGAGGTTTCTGATTGTTTCACTTAGCATCCTCAAATTAAAAAAAATCTCACTTGGTTCTCCCACTTTAAACTTTTTTGTAATATTTAAAATTCATTTCAAAATATTATATTAAAAATCTCATTTTGGGAGAGAGAATACAATTTCATTTCAAATTTGCTTTTTTCTTGTCATTTCTTAATTGTCATAATACACCAAATTTATTGCTTAAATTTTATAAGTTGATCGATATAGTTCTTTAATGAAAATTTAATATTTGATAACATGATAAAAAACTCTTTAACAATTTTTGTGTCATTGGTTCGGACAAAAAATGTAAATTACTTAAAATTATGAATGATTACAATACTCTTAAAAATAACTTGCAATAATTTATAACCATAAGAATAACTTTTTGGACTAACTAAAAAAATAAAAAAAATTATATATAAATTTTAACATGTTGTATCTTTTTAGTTGTCAAGCCATCGATTTAGACAAAAAATATTTTAAATTTCAAAAATATGTAAATGATTTATGAATTAACTCGAAACACTTTACAATAAAGAAAATATTATCTATGTAACTTGTAAAACTTTCAATAAGATTTTAAATATATACTCTTGGCATTTAAAAAAACTATATTTTGTTAGCAAAATATATTATTTTGACTATATTTAAAACTTTATATAGTTTTTTGAAATGCCAAGAGTATATGTTTAAAACTGTATTGAAGTTTTTACAAGTTGCAAAGATAATATTTTCTTTATTGTAAAGTGTTTCGAGTTAATTTATAAATCATTTACATATTTTTGAATTTTTGAATTTCTTTTTGTCTAAATCGATGGCTTGACAACTAAAAAGATACAACATGTTAAAATTTATATATAAATTTTTTTAGTTAGTCCAAAAAGTTATTCTTATGGTTATAAATTATTGCAAGTTATTTTTAAGAGTACTGTAATCATTCATAATTTTAAGTAATTTACATTTTTTGTCCGAACCAATGACACAAAAATTGTTAAAGAGTTTTTTATCATGTTATCAAATATTAAATTTCATTAAAGAACTATATCGATCAACTTATAAAATTTAAGCAATAAATTTGGTGTATTATGACAATTAAGAAATGACAAGAAAAAAGCAAATTTGAAATGAAATTGTATTCTCTCTCCCAAAATGAGATTTTTAATATAATATTTTGAAATGAATTTTAAATATTACAAAAAAGTTTAAAGTGGGAGAACCAAGTGGGATTTTTTTTAATTTGAGGATGCTAAGTGAAACAATCAGAAACCTCAAGTGAGGTTTCTGAAATTATCCCATAAAAATTTCTAACTTTGATTATTTGATATTGGAAGCAAGCTAATTGTATTTTGGGGGCAGTAGAATGTTGACAGGTTTCTAACTGGCTGCCAAGCACACTAAGCCTGGCAGCCCAACAATTTTAAAATTTTTTTTTTGAGCCGCTGATAGTCCGGCAGCTTTTCAGGAATATTTCTAGCTAGCTGTCGGGCCTAATCAGCCGGGCAACCCAATAGTTTTTAAAAAAAAGAAAATTTTGGCCTTGCCTGCCGGACTAATTAATATCAGCCCGACAGACATAATTTTACACCACTTCCCTGTCTAGTCAAAATTTTTGTGATTTTTTTTCAGCAATAAAAAAAGAAATTAGCCCATTTTATTTTGCTTGCGTCTATAAAAATCCAGTCGAGTTGTTTCTAGCTTAATGCACATGTCCACGACAAATTCCTGGAGCAGTCTTCTAGCAAGAAGAAGAATAGATTGGCTTCCACATCTTATTTGTAACTTGTAGGCATAGTATTCTTGACATGAAACTTTTTTCATGTATTCTTCAGTAACATCTGTATGGTTATTATGATACTTAGTTAATATACTATGATTGAGCAAAATAGAAATACAATATATTTTAGAATTGGTGAAATACCTGGTTCTTCATTAGCATGAACATCATCAGGAGACATAGATGTTGAAAATTTTGGGGATGAATTATCATGTCTGGTTGAAGCATCGAGATCAATCTTATGGCCCGTCGTGCCATAGATTGATACGCGGATTCTAAGGAGCAACATTGGATGGATTTTTTTTTGAAAGCAGTCATAGTCTAAGGAATTGGCCAATAAAATGAGGGCAGAACTTCTACTAAGGAGTTGTTGACAGTGTATTGGCTGGGTGAAGGCGGTCACTTCGGATCGCCTTATCCGAAGTGGTGTCTCATGGCCGTGGTTCTTTCTGCCACCTCGGCTTGGCCTCTGCGACATCTTATGGGCCTCGGCCTTTATGACCCAGATGGCCGTCTTATCTCGGTCGCACGTGGGTAATGTCTGCTGGCCTGACATATCATTAAGAGCCACCACTTTAATTGAGGCCACAAGGACCCTTTATTGGGAATATGCAGGACCACCTGACAAAGTGTCTGAACCACTGCCCCCTGTCAGGAACAGAGGCCGCAGGTGCAGAGCAGAGCCGTAATCCTTAGGAAGCGGGACCTAGTGGTTTAAACCCACTGTCCTCTCCTCCAACTCTCGCCTATAAATATCCTTACCCACACAGCAAGTAAGACTACTGTTGCATTCCTATTGTTCATTACTCTTTATTCTCTCTCTATACTGACTTGACCGTCGGAATGATCCCAGGGAACAAAGCCTCGCCTCTCACTTCGGAAAAGCCCTCCTGTCTCTAAATTTCACTTCACCAAGAGGGAGAGCTGGATTAGGTCAGCTCGGCTATCTAACCAGAAATTAGCTCCTCATGGGGAAACAAGAGCAAGTGAAGTAGGACAGCATGTTATTCTCCCAGCATCTTTCATAGGAGGACCAAGAGATATGCGCCGGAGATACCTTGACTCCATGGCATTAGTTCAAAGATTTGGCAAACCTATCTCTCATGTCACAACGCTGGAGATCGATCCCATTTGCAAAGAAGCAAAAGGTTTGTAAAAATGGTAAGTCAAAACTATTTATACAATAATACATAACCTAATAAGTTTAAGCTTCTCATACTATTTTTCCCATAGGTTGAAAAGCTCACCAGAAGCAAAAAACTTGGAATACCTATCAATGAAAAAACAAATTCAACAAACCACAGAAGTTGCCCTCCATGACATCATACAGAAAAGAGAAACACTAGAGGAGGTAAAAAAATATTTCATCATGAATTCAGATCTAATACATAAATACCTAAACCTATGCACTTGTAGAATATGAATTATTATTTCAAAGCAACTGTGGATTCAATTGAAAATAAATCAAGACCATGGCATGATGCATGTTAGCAATGTACAAGATCAGTCCTTAAAACACAAGATGGTGTAGAATGCCTCAATTGCACAAATGTCACATCAATTCCCAAGTAATATTTTCTATGACACAAAAAAATCAATTAAATGACAAAATTATTTTCCATCAACATGAAGACAAAGAAGAAAGCCAAAATTTCAACAAAAAGAAAAACAAACACTGTAGAGGATGATGAAGATGAAGTATCAATCATAGAAGATGACACAAAATTATCTCAATATCTCAAAAACTCAACTGTCAAAAAAAAATGCAACCAATGACAACAATCTCAAGAAGAAGATAAAAATGGATAATCGTTAGATACATTTTCATATCATTATGTATTTAATTACTAGTTTCATATTGGTGATTGTTTTCAGCATGTTTCAAGACATTTCCTTAATTAAGAAAAAATTGATAGCAGTTTGTAGTTCAATTTTATTTATGTCCATATACAACAAAACATTCCAAATTTATAGAGAAAAGGCAAATATGAAGACCGCAAAATTACAAGTGCAACACACATGCACCTATCTAGTCATTAAAAATGGCTTTACCAAATGTTCAACGGTTCAAACCTTTCTCAATGAAATCTATTTTGAATACACAAAATTGATGCAAAAGAAAGAAAGAAAAAAAAAAAGGAAACCAATGGAACACACAAAGTTGACTAATGGTTCGGATCTTAACATATTCAGACGTGTGTGATAACAAAAATAAAGTATTTTAATTAATTAAGTGATATTAAATTTTCTAAATAAAACTTATTCCAAGTTATCACATAATGTGATATACACTCAAATGGATTAGACTTAATACTTAACGATTTAGTAACTTAACATATTCATATTTTAGCGTAAGTAACTTAACGATTCAGTTTTCATACTTCAATTTATCAAACATGCCCTAAGTTCTATGCCTTTAGCAACCTATTTATCCATTGACGGTTAGCCGCTGGTTCGAATATATGCCAGCCCATGCCTGATTTAGCATAATATCAAGGTCTATAATATTGTATTGGAAAAGCCGACTTCTTGGATCGAGACCTAAAACTTTACGCCGTTCAACTTTAATTATGATCATTTGTCGTGCATAAGACTCTTCGTTTTCTTAAATATTTTCTCATTTTGTTGTATTGAAACATAAACAACAGTAAGTTGCACCCTACTATTGTAATTGCTGGGGAATGGGGAGGGCTCAATTTGGCCACGTAAAATTTGGAAGGAAAGAACCCATCTCTAGGCCAGTGAACTATTGCATCCTGTAAGTATTAACCTTTTACGAAGACTACTAAGACCGAAGTAAATGCTATAGAATTGTTACTTTCAGGACAAATTTACCATACATTTCCAAACGCTCGATTTTAACCCTATACTAGTTTTGGTATCAATTCCATAAACTCTATTGGCAAGGCAGAGTTTATTTTTCTCTGCATCATATCATCTTCTGCTAATGCCTGGTAGTGCTATGTAAGGGGGTAGGGGAATGAGCCAGTGCAGCCTGTATTTAATAGGAGGCAAGATATTTGCAAAAACCAAAAACATCATCCAAGTTCAACATATTTGATGGATCTAAAGATTTAACAAGAAAAGAAATGGAAAAGAGATTCATATGGCCTACATATATGATCAGCATGCCAACCTGGAAATAAAGAGCATTGTTGGCCTGCATTGAGGTCAACATGTAGACATTCTCTTGCTAGTTTGTGAATGGATATCAGAATCTTTTCAATTTCTCGATTGGGATACAGAAGTCTTTGTCTAGCATGTCTCTCAGTTCTATCTCTTTAGGCTTTGAAGACATTAGGTGAGCAATCAAGTCAGCAGGATGCTTTCCTTTGATTACTTCCATTGTTAGCACCCCAAAGCTATAAACGTCACACTTTTCGTTAACTTTCATTGTGTAGGCAAATTCTGCAAGAGAAAGTAGGAAAATAATTTTTCATGATATGTGATCAGACTTGAATTTACTAGTTAACCGGTTAATGAAAGGAAAAAAAAAGCTTTATTAGCTGGTGCAACATATCCATATGTGCCTACAAGAGAACTCCAATTAGAAGTCTTTTTGCAGACACTTGGAAGTGCCAAAATCTGAAACGTGAGCCTCGTATTCTGGATCAAGCAAAATGTTGTTGCTTGTTATGTCCCGATGCACAATTGCTGGTGAACAATCATGATGCATGTAAGATAAAGCATGAGCGACTCCTTGGATGATTTTCAACCTCTTTTGCCAGTCTAGTTTCTTAGCTCCTTCTTCCATGCTCAAGATTTTGGCCAAGCTTCCTCTTTCAAAGTATTCATAAACCAAAATCGAATGCTGAGCATTTGAGCAGAAGCCAAAGAGTTTCACAATGTTGCGATGCTTGATTTCTGTCAAGGCCCTGATTTCATTCAAGAAACGTCTATCCTTTGCCACATTAGGCATGTTGTGAAGTCTCTTTACAGCTACTACATCACCTGATGGAAGCTGTGCTCTGTAAACACTTCCATAACCTCCTTTCCCAATAGAAAATATTTCACTGAACTCTTCTGTAGACTTCAAGATTTCTTTATACAATTCTTTGCCATCAAAAGCACATATGGCAAATAATCCGCCCTTCTTCACCTCTATGTCTTCCGCTCTTGAATATTTTTTTATTTGATCATGCAATATAACAATGCCAGAGAATGCACCTAGAAGTATGAAAGATCCCAGTAGAGGTATTACAATTATGAGAACAAGTTCCTTCCTTTTATCCTTGACGTGCTTTCTAATCAAAGGGAAACTTTCACACGCTCGTAACCCTGTAATATTGCCACACAAAGCTTCATTTCCCTTTACTTCTTCTAATGTTAAATTCACAAAGGCTCTACCACTCGGAACATTGCCACACAAAGCTTCATTTTGTCTTGGATCCAGATAATTAGTTAATTTGGTAATCTATTGTCAATTAGAGCATTAAATCCGTAATTGTTTAATTACCTTGATATAGTGACAACTGACATGATTGGCTTTGTATCAGGGAAATACGCGAGCTAATCTAAAATAACTCTGGTAGTGTGTTATTTGGTTAGAATAGGGTCCTCTAAATGTAAGGCGATTGGAGAATTAAATCTTACGGGCGTACCTAGGATTATTTTCCAATTAGGGCAGTGGTTAACGGGCGTACCTTAATCACCGACACAGTAAGGAGGGGTTGACTGTCATCGCTTGTTTGACAGTTATAACCTATTTATTAGTAAATAATTGGAATTAGTTTTACATTGATGATCAATTAGGTGAACCATTGCTGAAGTTATTTCTTGGTTAGATTCTTAATTATCACTCATTTGATTTTAGTAGATTGTTATTTAATTTTTAGTTGCTTCTTAGATTTTCTTTGTTTGTCATTTTCTGCACAAAAACACCCCCTCGTTACTGTGAATTTGAAAAGAAACAGTTACACCCAATCCCTGTGGATTCGACCTTGCTTACCACTATTTACAAAAATTAACTTTAGTTGAGCAGGTTTTTATTATTGCACAGGCCAGACAACCTATCAATTTTTGGCGCCGTTGCCGGGGACTGGTGCCAAATTAATTTATTTCTTTTTGAGTTCATCTTGTTTTTATTTTTTATTTATTTTTCTCTTATTTTTTTATATAGTTTATGGCTGCTAACATTCCGTATTTTGATGATAGACTGGACTTTATTCCTGATTGGGGTTATGAGACACGTGTTTTTCCTAATAATCGATTGGCTGCTGCAAATTGTGAAACTTATTTTGCCTCAGTTTATTCAACCGACACATGCCTCGTATTTCAAGATAACCTAAGTGTTCCAACAGATACTTTTAGAGATTTTTCACCTCGATTTCAAACGTGGTATAACCTTTATTCAAACAGGTATGATCAAGGATGGTGAAAAATTTTCAATTTTAATTATGCAACCGGGCCAATGAATTTTCAACAAGAAGAGTCTCAACAACCATCATCCGTGTCAGGTATGTCTCTTGAAGAAATGATTTAATTACTAGCCGCTAATACATATCGAACTCAGCAGGAGACACAAGCGATGGCGAATCAAGTGCAACTATTGATATCCGGGATGGCAGATCAAATACATTTATTGACATCTAGAATAACGCGATTAGTTTCTAACCTTGAAGAATTACCCTCACAAACCAATATCAACCTTGAAGAAGATGAGAGTGCAATTATCCGGTCAAATGACATGGAACTGCAAGAGTTTCAAGGAAACGGATCTAAAGATGCAGTTGAAAAGGAAGCTGAAGTGCAAGAAATGAGACCCCAGTATCAACTCGTCCAAGTGAATGAATCCAGTGAACAATCTCCAAATGCGGTGACATCTCCTCCAGTCCTTAATCAATGTTCTCTTGACTCTTATTCTTCAATTCATGTTAATAAAATTGACTTTATTATACCAGAAAATTTTGAATTCAATGATAGGAATGAATTAAGGGTAGCGATGGCAAGATATCTTGGACCAATAAATGCACGTGAGGGGGGAGTGAATGGAGAATGGAAATTATTGTTGACTTGTTTGGCGCCATTTACTAGTCCATGGAAGCCCGTAACTCGTGTGCTCAAGGATTATTCTATTTACGAGGATTATCAGGACTATATAAAGGATGAAACATTAAGACGAGCCACAAGATTTTATTCTCCATGAATAAAACATGATAATGTCTAACTAAAGACGTTAAAGAAAGGCGCTCATTGGGAGGTAACCCAATTTCTCTTAGTTATTTGTTCATTTTTTGTTTGTTAGTTTAAATATGTTTTTCCTTGGATTTGACTGATTTATGGTTTCAATTTTCGTTTTTGATGATTCGTAGGTGTCTCTCCGACTTGACGCGCCCGCGCCAAATCGTATGGAGAACTCACGGTCAGAACGGTTCTTACCCTCATGACGTGCCCGTATCAAGTCACCTGGAGAGCTCCTTATTCCTTGCCCTCATGACATGCCCACGTCATGTTCGCGGGAAAAGTAAGTATTCAAAAAGCTCAAGAACGGTTATTGATTTTCTGTTAATCTCTACTTTTGAATTTTAGAAATAAAATTTGCCAATAATAATGAAACAAAAAAACTTTCAAAAAAAAAGAATAAATAAAAATTAATTTAAAAAATTTTTTGTTTCACCGTAGCTTAGATTTTCAAAGTACAAATTTTTAACCAAAGAAAAAAAATTTCTCTTTCTTTTTTTTCTTCTTTTCTTCTTTCTTTCCTTCTTTTCTTTTTTTCTTTCTATCTTTCTTTCCTTTCTTCCTTCTTCCCCGCTGCTTTCCCTTTTCCCCTTTTGCTTTCTTCTTCGCTCGACATCCCTAGCAACCGTCGTGTCTCGCCATCCGCCTCCTTCACACCACCAACGCATCACTCCGCCTTGCGCAGCCATGGACCTCCGTCAGCTCACCTCGATTCGCACGCCGCCCCTCCAGTCCAACCCACCTCGACGACACGCGCTCAAGACCAGGTCACGTGCCACCAGCTTCACTTCGCCAACGCCGCCGCCGTCCAGCCCCGAGCTCCACCTCACGATCGTGCCCACCACTGCAGTAGCTCTAGCTACACTGCTGCCCCTCCTTTTTCCCTCACTCTGCCTCTCAGCCACACGCTGCGCACAGCCGCAGCCAGACAGCCACGCTGCTTTTGAGCTCAGCCCCCTGCCCACGCCGCCACCAACTCGCTCCCACTTCTCTGCAACAGCCCCTGTGCACCACCAGTCACCGCCTTCGCCATACCCACACTCCACCCACGGTCACGTCTCTCTCTCTCCTTCTCTCTATCACCACGGTGGAGGTACCATTACGCCTATTACCTGCCTGTTTTGAATATCCTTTGCTGGGTTTCCTTATTGGCCTCACTAAAGGACTCCTCTGCTGGAATTTAGTGGCGTCAGTTTCTTGGGTTGTCCGTTTGATTTAACTCCTCCCTGTGAGTACACCAGAGGTACTGATTGCGGTGTTGCTTTAAATTTCTTAATCCTATGTGCTTGACTGCGTATTTGACTTTTGAGTTTTAGTACTTGAATTGTTTCTCGAATTCTAAATGGTGGTTGCTGGAATTGCCTGTTGCTTGGCTCTATTGCTAATTTTGGTCGTTTGAATTGGGTAATTGATTGTCCACTTGGTGACATTTGTTGAGTTTCACTTGCTTAAATTGGTTGAATTCACTACTCTGTTGGGGTCCCTGTGGATATCACTTGAGTTCTGTTTTGTTAGTTTCTGTCTTGTGCCCCTTGAAGTTCCGTTAGTTGGGTATTTTTTTGTGCCTGTTTGTTGAATTGGGGGGCTACTGTGCCCCTTCCTTTGCTTTTTGGTGATCAGTTGTGTCAAATTCATTTGCTTGGGGTAATCTGCCCATCAATTTTAATTACTCAAGTCTTTGGAGTAGTTGTTGCACATTTGGACTGCTTTGTTTCTACATCTGACTGAATTGGGACCACAAGTGCTTATCTATTGCATTTGCTACATGTGTTGGAGTATTTGTATAACCTGTGGGTGATTGAATTGTGCATTTTGTTCATTGAGCTGGCTTTTTATTTGTTATTGCTTTGAATTGCCTGCTTCCATTATTTGTTGGCACCTGTAGTCTCTTGTTGTTTGGAGTGATAACTGCCACCCATGGTGAAGCCACGATCCTCCTCTGGTATTGCTTGACTTTTCTAATTTTTGGTTAACTTTTTTAGGTATAGGGAATGATTGTTGGCATTTTTCATGTGAATTGGTCCGGTTATTAACCTTAGTTCTCCATGTTTGAAAATGAGGGTAGTTGATGCAAATTTTCTTTTGGTTTTTGTGTTATATTGAGTTTTTGTGTTATTTGGTTGTTAATAAGAGTGACTGTACTCCTCTAGTTGTTACTACTGAGTAACCAGGGATTTTCACCAAAAGTGTCGATTCTCGCGTCAAGAGATAGTGATTTCTATGAGTACGTGGTCACCTAGCGATAGGAGTTGAGTAACAGGGCTCCTTCATCTGACAAATGTTGGAGTTCGCGTCAAAAGGCTCTAATGGCTAGAGACTAAGTCTTTTGCTATTCTCAAAAGAAGAAAAGAAAGAGAGAAAATAGAAAAGTGTGATAATTTTCCCTATTACCTGACTCGATGTGGATTAATTGTTGGATTCTACTCACTTTTAGTATTTTGCATTTATTTCAGGAAGTAGAACGAAAATATGATAACAAGTGCCGATTTGACAGAAGAGGAATCCAAATAATAGAACTTATCCCAGGGGTATTTTTGGAAAAGGGAAACTTATCCCCATTTTAGTAATTACTGCAAAGGCATGGATGAAGGCAAGGCTTTCTTTTTGCTGGTGGGGGCCGCCGCACAATAGTTAGGCATTAGAGAGGATTGCAATTAGATAGGAATGGAAACGGATGCTTTTGAGTAGGACTCCTCCTGCGCATGGCAGGAGCAACTAAGAGTTGTTTTCTTTAACTTTTTGCTGGGATCTCTTTTTTATATTTTTCTTTCCTACGCATGTCAGAGGAGGGCAGCTTAGCCTTTGACTTTTCTTTTCGTCTTTAGTTGCTCTTCCGTAGGAGTAGACAAGGGATGAGTTAAATCCCTTTGTCTAGTCAAGGAACAACGGAAGTTTTGATTTACCTAAAAATTATGAGATCGATTTAATTTTATCTTTTCTTTTATTTATTGGTATTCGCATATTCTTTAATTTCAGTACTTATGGTTTTTTAATTAATCGGTTGTCTTGGATCCAGATAATTAGTTAATTTGGTAATCTATTATCAATTAGATCATTAAATCCGTAATTGTTTAATTGCCTTGATATAGTGACAACTGACATGATTGGCTTTGTGTCAGGAAAATACGCGGGCTAATCTAAAATAACCCTGGTAGTGTGTTATTTGGTTAGAATAGGGCTCCTCTAAACGTAAGGCAATTGGAGAATTAAATCTTACAGACATACCTAGGATTATTTTCCAATTAGGGCAGTGATTAACGGGCGTACCTTAATCACTGACACAGTAAGGAGAGATTGACTGTCATCGCTTGTTTGACAGTTATAACCTATTTATTAGTAAATAATTGGAATTAGCTTTGCATCGATGATCAATTAGGTGAACCATTGCTGAAGTTATTTCTTGGCTAGATTCTTAATTATCACTCATTTGATTTTAGTAGATTGTTATTTAATTTTTAGTAGCTTCTTAGATTTTCTTTGTTTGTCATCTTCTGCACAAAAACACCCCCCGGTTACTGTAAATTTGAAAAGAAACAGTTATACCCAGTCCCTGTGGATTCGACCTTGCTTACCACTATTTACAAAATTAACTTTAGTTGAGCAGGTTTTTATTATTACACAAGCCTGACAACCTGTCAGCCTCTAGGCAAATTCAGCATTTTTACATTCTACTGATTTAGGGCATCTTCAATTATCAGTTTCAACTCCATGGTATAATATAGATATTACCTCTAATAGTTGTACGCACTTACACAACAAATACGGATTGTGAAATTAATTGTATAAGTTTGATATTTTGTAGGTTTTGGGATATAATTTTCACGTTTAGGAAAAAAAAAATATGTTAGTAAGTAATAATGTGATGCCCCTTGTCCCACGTTGGAAGTGGGAGAGGAAAAGGATTGATATTATATAAGATTTGGTCTCATAAGTTACTAGTTATTTGGAATAACCATTTTGGGACAGTGAATTTCGATACAAAAATTATTTGGGCCAACCATGGGCTTGGATGGTGACAAATAACTTACTAGAAGCTAGGTATATTTATGTTTAGAAGTCCTGAAAGCAGAGCAGTTCAGAATCTTGATAATGGTAAACTTTTTTAAATCTTAGTTTTTTTGTCTTAAATTTTTTCAAATAAAGGAAGGATGGAATTTAAGCAGTATAGGGGTTGAAGAGGAATTTGAATTCAAAATCTCTAATTTCTAAACTTTTCACTAAGCAATCGTCAAAACCAAAAAAAAAATAATAATAATAAGTTAAAAAAAAATTGAGCACCTTGTGGTCAATGCTAGGTCCTGTTCGAAGATTTATTCCTTTGGTTTGTCATCATCTCCCTCTATTGAAATCTAAGTACCCTTGGTTGACAATTTGTTTCCCTGAGCAGCCATCAACGCTTTTATATAGTATTAGATTAGATTAGATTGTCAATGCACCATCAATATCCTTAAATATAATAGCTTAAGTATAGTAATCAAAATACTTTTAGTAATCTGTATGATTATTTTTCATCCTTTAATGTTTTAGTTTTAGGAAGATCACAAATGCTGCGTATAAAGCACGCCATAGGCTAAATTAAGGTAAATTAAGTACATTGCTAAAATGGAGAGCATTGCTAAATTAAGTACTTTAAGATAAAGACTTAGTGTCTGTTTGATAACATAAAAAAGTGCTGAAACTGAATTCATTCAGACATTCAGATATTTTGAGTGTTTGATAAATAAAAATTTTTCTGCTGAACTTATTAAGTGGTGCTGAATTTGTATGTATTTTTTTCAGCACAAGAATTGTAACTGAATGCTTAATTTGATAAGAAACAAGAGATTTACTTCAACTACTTTATCTTATCTACCAAATCTATCATTGTTTGTTAATTACATTCAAAATCCTTATTGAATTAAATAATTTAATATTTTCTATCCAAAATCCTTATCTAATTAAACAACCTGACATTCTCTATCTAATGACTTTCTACTTCTATTTTCTTTCTATTTAATGATTTTTTTTTACAATTTTTCCATGCTCCTCACATTTGTCTACTCCTTATCTTTTTCCATCTTTCTACTCTTTCATAATTTTGTCATTTTTTTACTCCCAATTTTTTTTATTGCTACGTACTCACCGATCTCAAATTCATTTTTTCCAAGGTAAGTGACATTGATTATTTGTTGTTTTGCTTCAACATTTTTCCATTGAAGTAATTAAATTTCTATATAATTTGGTGTGAATTTAAAACTTGTTTATTGCAGCTTCCTTTTGCTTATATTTAGACTTTTCTTATCAAACTCTGATTTAAAAATATATTTGCACCGATATTTGGACTTTTCCATAATATATTTCTTCTTTTATATTACTTTGATTTAAAAATAAATATTGGCATTTTCATACCTAACAATTTTAAGCTAATTAAATCATATGTTCTATTTCCTTTTTGGATTGAAAGATAGAAGGGCAAAATTGTACAATTTAGTTTATTAAGCATTAAGTTATAAATGTTTATCAAACAGTATAAATATGTTCAGCATTAAGATTCAGATATTCATATATCTCTTTTCAGTGCTTAATATTCAGCAAATTAATTATTTCAGTATTCAGAATTCAGAATTCAGAATTCAGAGTTCAGATTCAGTTTTATCAAACGGAGCCTTAAGCAGCAAGATCCATTTGATGTCAGCTGCTTCAATATCCACCTCAAAATAAATTAGCCTTTGTTCTAGATTTGACTTAATGCTAAGTCCCTTCACCATTCTTAGTAATAATTCAATTCTGCCTCAATTTTCTTCTGATCTTCAAGGTAAATGTACGATAAATTTCAAAATATATCCCAAATATATGAATTTCTTGAAACCATCCTTCAATCTCACTAGCTGCTCAACAAAATGTTCCAAAAACACAAATATATTAATGAATTTGGAGTTTATTCGAAGAATTGACGAGAACAACAGGGCTCCTTAGATTTAACAATTTCAAATAACCCCAAGCTAGAATTTTTCATATATTCAAACAAGAAATTGGAAAAATGTGACTAGCTTGCAACGAGTACTACATCTCAAGACAAGGGATCTTTTCAGTCACTCTTTTATTGTATCGAAGACCTACTTGCATCTATGAATAAGCAATACTGAGTGATTTTAGATGTGAAGTTGATTCCATGTGGTAGGACAACTTTGGTTTTCAAAAATAAGGGCAGTCCAATTCACTCAATACAAAAAAAAAAAATTTAAATGATAATATTCAAAGGAACGTCTATCTTACCTAAAAAAACAAACAAACAAAAAAAAAATAAAAAGGAGATTGATATCCTATCCAGTATCCAGAGATTGAACAATAGCCACATTATCTTATAATTCTTAATGATCATTAGCTGAACTATCAACTTTATCAGTCAAGAAAGGCTGTAACTTGTACAAGGACAATAAATTCTTTATTCCGGCGTCCGGAGACTTGAGATGTGGACGCTTCATTAGTCAATAATAAAGTGTGGAATTCGACGAATTCTTAGCTCGTTCAAGATAACAGAGAAGATTCACTCTTGTACAAGCAACAGGAACAGCTACTTAAACTATTGGATAATTTCATAAACCTTGGCTGAAGTTTTGGACAATTTCAGTATCCCTCTTATTTTCAATATTACGCTGACCATTCTTACTTTAACTAATGTAGTAACCAATTCAGCCCATATCAGTAAAAGAAATGGAATAAATTGACAAGAAATGGTGTCATCACATTTTGTTCCACATTTACCCTTATAGACCCTAAAAGAAATATTGTAACATAGGACAAATTTTACTTCGTACCTTCGAACTTGAATCACTTTTCTATTCTCTTACTCTAAACTTTAATTTTGGACGCTTTCCATGTGATTGGTGGCAACAGCACAACAGAGCTCTTCTTAAGTCTCTGATCGTTAGTGTCACATGACCATTGCTAATTATGCTATTGCTTTTGAATGGAAATAGCATAAAAATCTTGGTGAATGAACAAATTGAATAGACCATTTTGCAGAGCCAGTGAAATATTCCGAAGCCGTGAAGCACAGTGATAAGCTACAAATTATAGTAATTTATATTTTGCGCAGCTGGCTAGCTTGGCAGAAATGGGTTCCGAACAGGGGTCCAAGCTCTACAATGGCGCAGAGCTTCCGACGAGAAAGATGTGAGGGATTTCGTCTGCCGATCCTGGAAGCTTGGACTGGTCTCTAGCTCAGCAAAAGAGAAGAGAGAGTGAGCTCCAATTTCTGCAGGTTAGGAGACAGATTTGAATGCCGTAATTAGGAGCTCTGCCTTTTTTTCAGATTGAGTACCTCGCATTCGAGAAATGCGAGGTACCTCGGCTCGCATTTGGCGCATACGAGCTTACTTCGTTGTTTTTACTTTTTCCCAAAACCTTTCTCTTTTTTCCTGAAACACTGACCTCGCATTTGTGAAATGCGAAGTCTTTGAACTCGCGTTTCACAAATGTGAAGACCATAATCCTAGAATTAGTTTCAAAAATTACCCCCTTGTAGAACAACTTTTTTTTTCCATCACAATTTAAGAATTTACTCTGATTTTTGAGCATCGAAACAAGTTCGCGGCTAGAGTTAGAGCCGGTCTTCGGGCCGAACTTTATTGGAAATCCCATTCAAACTCGATTTTTGGTAAGTTTTCAAGACCTATTCCTACCACATTTCGGATGCAACTTTGAGAGACTATAAATAGGACATTCTAGGATATTTTTAGGTTAGAAAGCATTTAGATTACATTAGTTCATCCTTTTTATATCTTCTTTTCTTGAGAGATTACAAAGGAAGTGTTGAAGAATCAAAGAGAAAGTTCAAGATGGAGATTGGAGCAGGGAAAAATTGAGAAGTTTTCTTTACTTTTAACTTCTTATTTTGTCTTTCATTTGAATTCTTGGATTTATCTATGAATATGTTGAACTAATTTATATCTAGACTTAAGATTTTGTGAAGGAGATTTGATTATTTGTTCTAGATAAATTATTCAATTTTTCTTTGATTTATCTATCTTGCCTTTATTACATATTTATGTTTGGCCACTATAGATATGCTTTTAGGGTTTGTATTGAATTGAGAAGCGATATACAACCATATATTAGATAAATAAACTTACTTAACCTAATTATGAATGTGGGTTAGGATTTGTATGGCATAATCGTATCACCTAAAATCTTAAAGGGTTTAATTAAATACCTATGATCTCGAGAGCAATGTGAGATTTCATTAGACACAATTTAGATGTATCGAGAGATAATTAAAATACCTTTACGTGATACGTCTTTGACTTGTTAAGAAAATAATTGGATAATGATTCCAATTATGAATCAAAATTTGAAACTCTTGTCTTTTGCTAATTGTTTTCTCACCTATATCTTATTTGATTTGATTATTGATAAGTGCATAGTTTACGTGTTTTTAGTGTATTTTATTAGTTAGTTTTGGTGTGTTTTAATTAGTTTTATAGTTAATTAACTAAGATTCTAGTGAAAATATGCATTTAGGGGTTTAAGTGTTAAAAATTGCATTTCGATGGATTTTTATGGTGAAAACTTCATGTTTTTGTAGGTTTAATGATTCAATCATCAAATGACATAAATTGAGAAGAGAATTGGATGATTGATGATGGTTTTAAGTGATAAAAAGAGAATATGAAGTGCAAGAGATGAAATGCAATCAAGTTCTAAAGAAAAGGAGTTTCACAGCTTTGACACCTTGTGGTATTTTGGCGATATCTTGGGCGACAATGATCGGATTGAGGTGATTCTTATACCATTTTGAAGACAAGAGAAAGATCTACAATTGGTATGAAGACATTGAAGTCCAGTTCGGTGGTTTTCATAGTCAAAAGGTCGAAATATTGAAGTACATTTTCTATGGTTGAAGCTGAAACAAGTTTCTGACCAATCAAGGGTAATTTCCTCATTTATCAGTCCACGGAGCTCCAAATTAGGTGATTTTTGATGCATTGGAAAGCTAATTCAAAGAGATAAAACTTTAATGTTTTACATAAGAGCTAGTTCAGCCTCTAACATTGAGAAAATATCAGTTGAAGTGGATAAAAAATAGAGCAATCGATCCGAACCCGGATCCAATACGATCCGAGCCCTCGTCTGATCTTCTGGACAAGTGGATCCGAGGCGATAGGATACAGGCTCAGATCCACTGTAGCAGGGCTCGGATCCCAATGAATAGTGAAAATAAAAATGAAGAAAAATGCGATCCGAGGGGCTATTTTGAGCGATCTGAGCTCGGATCGCTACTTTCGGCTCCGTAACTGGCTCTGCAATTTGTGCTCTTTTCACACAAGCATTTTGACCAATTTATCTGCAAGAAATCCGGCTGAAACTGAGCATGCAAGTATGGAGAAGTCAAGAAACATCTTTTGGTGATTCCATGAAGCAATTACATCAACTTTAACAGCTCACCATAAACTAGAATTCCTCTATAAAGAGAAGCCTTGAAGAACATTTTCATAACTTTGGGAGGTTAGAGAAACTCCACAAAAATGTAGTTCTCACTAGTTTTTCTTAGTTCAATTAGTTTAGTAGTTGAGTATAGAGTAGTATAGTTCATCCTACTTGTTTATTAGCTAGGCAAAGATGTAGATGGAGATGAAGAAGGCAAGGGAAGAGCACATGTGACAAGGGTTACTTTTCTTTCCAACTCTTTATCTTTTGTACTTGATTCCAAGTTTAGTTAATATACAAGTTCTAGATTTTATGTTTTTTATGTGTCTTTAAAGTTTATGCCTTGGGTTTGGTTGAACTTTCTATGATTGTTAGTGTTTATTATTTGGTTATTTGATTGCTATTATTTGAGCAAGTTATTTAGCACTTTAACTCTTTAAATCATGATTAATCTGGTACTATTAATTGTGATTATATAAGGTGTTGTTTCTGCAATGAAAATTGAGATTTAACACTAGTTCAAGAAGTGCTAAACATAGGAAGTATACTCACGAAAGTAGAGGTTCACCTATGTGGTTTTGGTGATTAATTTCATGTAATTTCACTGAAGAAATGAACTTGTAACTAATTTCATAACCATGAGAGCAGGTATGGATTAGTTATGAGTATAATTGATTCACTACGAAAGTAGGTTTCATATGCATGAGAAAATTACACCATAACTAGCCTAGATAGCAGTATTCAATGATCCAAGTATAGCACTTGTATGAGTAGTTAGCGATACCACAACCTAAGGAGCTTTCATTTGTTATTTTCTTGCATAAGTTCAGTAGGTTTTACTTGTTATAATTCATTAATAGTCTAAATAATAAAAAAGCTTTAGTAATACCAGTAATTGTTCGCTCTTCCTTGTGGGATCGACCCGATATACCCTAAACTACTAGTTGACTTGTATATTTGCAGTGAACGGGTGTAATTCGGTTTTTTTTTTAAACTTGCACGTATATAAAATACCCATCAATTATTTATTTAATTTCGTAATTAGTGATTAAAAACCCTCTAAATTTAAATTTTATTATTTTTATTAGAGTAATTAAAGTAGGAAAAATTAACTCATTCCTATATGTTTGACCCTGGAGTACTCCAAGTGAATTATTATTTCGATCAACCTTATACAGTTATAGAAATTCATCGACCACATAGCAACTAAAAAAAAATTAACGCACAATAATGTCATGAGCACAGTTCCCATCTTAGTTGTTCAACATTCACGGTGGATTTCAATTAGTGGTAAACAGATAAAGGCATCGAAAATAGTAATCTAATTACTAGATAATTGAATTTGTACTACAGCATATTTCTATTTTCTACTGCAAAAACTTAACTAATTTAAGACAATGTAGTCCAAGCTAATTGAAGATTAATTTCCCTAAAAAATGTTCATGATAAAAACTCGACAAAGAGATAATACAACAACTTACTTTTGGAGGTGATCTTATAAGGTCCTTATTAACAAACTAATTAGCCAGCCTTTTTTTTTTGGGATAGTACATGACAAAATGAGGAGTGAATCAGTCACTTAGCATCTAAAATTTTCCCTCCATATAATTAGTTCAACCTGATTTAAGACTAAAATTTTTACTATAGGAATGTTCGTGATTCAGCAATGAAACACCATATAAACTTATTTTGGGAGATTTGTCCTAGAAGACAAAAAATGAGCAACCAATCAGAGAGTCGTACTTACATATCAAAATCGATACAGTCTACTTAATTCACCAGCTATGTATATTTCATCCATTTTCACATAATAGAAAGAACAATAATGCATGGCATTATCCATCATAAATTGCTCATATAACATCAAGATATCATGGTGTGGACCTCAAATGACTCGTCATGTCCACTGGCTACATTTTAAACATTTCTTATGGCCAGAATGTTCATCTTATCAACTTAACGAGTTTATTCATGGTACCATACCATTCAATTAAAAAAGTTTCCACCTTTTACCTTTTATAGATGTCAAGGAATATAGCTGATAACGCACTTTTGGCAGCAATCTTCCTTCACCCAATTAAAGATTTTCGGAGCTTAAAGTTCAGCTCCGAAAGCTCGTCTCCAAGGCTTACCAACCAACAGAGAAATTACTTTTAGTAAAGTTGTTAAATTTTGGCACCAGGTTTTGATGGTATCTTGGTAAGATTGGAAGATTATATTGTGCTTCTAAAAATCTTGAAAAAAGCTATTTTAGTGAGGGCATTATGGTCAATTTGCCCCTGATGAGATTAACATTAGGTCCGATCAACATCAGAAGGGAGCTCAATGTATTATTGGATATAACAAGGGTGCTAGTGAAATTATGAAAACCCTCAAGGGAGGTTTTTGAAATTAACCCTAAAATATTCATTCCACGCAAGGCATGGTGTTCCCCTCCTAGTTCCTATAAATAGGGCTGCAACTCAATGCACTTATCACTCGATATCAATAATTTAGCACATTATTTACATTTTGAGTGAGGTTGTGATCAAATGGCATCTTCAAAAAATTTGCTCTTTCTTATTGGTGTTCTCTTTGCACTTGTGCTCCATATTTCCTCTGATGCAACAGCTGCAGGTGCCTAGTCCTTTTTTTTTTTTTTTTTTCCTTTCTTCCTTTTTTTTTTTGGCTGCACCTAAATACTTAAATGAATGGAGATTTGGAGACTCATTATTGGGATGTGAATTTTTATGGAAGGCTATTTGTATATTATCAAGCAAGTCATATTAATGTGCTAATATCTTTTTCAGTGTTTAGCAAAAGTAAATTGGGTTGCTTCTATCAATGGTTAGTGGCACATCTAATTTTTCATGCATCCTTATAGTATTGCTGTAAGGATACACGTTCCATAGTGTCGCACCAAAGGTTAAACTAACGTCGAAAACCAAACTAAATGCTTCTAATTATAATTTAAAGCAAAATAATTCATATCCAAGTCGCACCATCTTATATGCCTAGACTGTTTTGTTTAATCCATAGTATTCTTTTCTTTGCATATATCTTGCAAATTTTCAGCCTAGCCAGTCACCTAACGTTCGCAGCTTAAGATAAAGCTCCAAATATTTATGTCTCCTTGTGTCTTGAAACAGATCAGAAGAGCGTGAATACCACTGGTGTCCACGATGCCAGTTCAGGCGAGGTTCATCAGGATAGCATAAGCGAAGATCGTTGCAGACATGGTTGCTGCCACTGGTACCATGGACGCTGCCAAAGATGCTGTCAAACTGCCGAGGAGACCCCTGAAGCCACATCTGGAGATGAGGATACCGTAACCGCAGATCGTTGCAGACATGGTTGCTGCCGCTGGTACCATGGACATTGCCAAAGATGCTGTCCACCTGCTGAGGAGACCCCTGAACATCGTTGCAGACATGGTTGCTGCCGCTGGTACCATGGACATTGCCAAAGATGCTGTCCACCTGCTGAGGAGACCCCTGAACATCGGTGCAGACATGGTTGCTGCCACTGGTACCATGGACATTGCCAAAGATGCTGTCCACCTGCTGAGGAGACTTGCAGACATGGTTGCTGCCACTGGTACCATGGACATTGCCAAAGATGCTGTCAACCTACTGAAGCTACATCCGGAGATGAGGTCAAAAATTAATGCTAAATAAATAAGGGCGTGACACAGGATCCATGACACCTATATTATTACCTTAATATGTTATGTTGTGTTTGCTTTTAATGGTTGATTTCCTATGTGTGTAAAAGACTTATGCGGCTTCTCTTTGAATTGGTGTAGAATCAACAGGGGAAGCATGTAATGAGTACTCAGTTCGAGTGCTCTCTTCTTATGTTGTTGTCGTGTTGAATAAATAAATCTATTTGATCATCTACTACAATTGATGATCTCTATCTCAGTTACATCATAAACTTCTGTACCTTGGACCTGCTAGAATTAGTGTGATTGATACAAGACGTGCAGAATGTTCAATATATGTATATATGTGCTTCTTCATCGTGCCATGCCATTACAATGTGAAAGAATTCAGCATCGACGGAGTGAAACGTACCCAATCCTGCTCCTGAGAAAGGAAACAAAGTCCCTCAAAAATGGATATTTTGGATGCCATCAAGATTTTGAATTGAATGCCATTTGGAGATCTGAATGTTGTTTTTTTTTTTTTTTATACGAATTTTATCTTCGTTCAAGATTTTTTTGGTGGAAATGCTTCATTTATACGAATTTTCCTAGTTAGTAAAGGCTTCTATTACACTTGTACAATACACATTTAAAAGTATACCACAATAAAAGCTTGTGTAGTTCATATATTTCAAAAATATTCATACTTTTCAACTAAACTATAAAAATACGTAATAAATTCTTGATACATTATACTTTACGAACTATACTTTAAATTTTAAAAATATTTAATACTATCACTTATTAATAACTCCACATGTTAATTTGTCTCCCAATTCAATAAATTATAGTAGCTAATTCTCAAAGCTATTCGACACCAAAATTCCCTTACTTGTTCACCTCCTAGTGGATTATTATTAATTACATTGCATTTATTTCCTAAGCAAGAGTTTTGTAACCCCTCATATTAAATCTCAATGATTGATTTTAACGGTTACCAAGGCGTCTAGTAATTGGTTTGCTATTAATTTGAACTAGACATTTATTAGGTCTAGTACAATTTATTCCTTCTTATCACTTAGTTCATAAACCTTATGAATCGTTAAAACCAGCCCTAACATTAGCTAACAAGACTTCTAGCATTTCGGGTTTTGCTTAGAAATCAGTCTGATAGTTTAACTTGCTTCGTCCAGCTTTATGAGTTGCTTTTTTTTTTTTTCCATATTTGACATTTCATCTGACTTTAATATGGGGACCAAGTTAGTATTGTTGACATTTCATATCTAAGACCAAGTTAGTATTGTTGACATTTCATCTGACTTAATTAGTATTGTTGACATTTCATATCTAAGACTTCTTAATTAATTGATTTGTTATAAGAACTATAACGTATGCGTGTTTTGTAAGCTTTCATGTTTTTTTTTTTTAATTCTTGTGGACCAGCAACGGATAGTTTCTTCTAGTACCAAGCTTCCTTTGAAGTTCTTTATTATTATTAGTTTTTTTGCGTGTCCAAATGTAAATTAAAAGAACCAACAACATTGAACAAGTCTATATCTAGTAAAGATAGATATAAAGAGGGATACTATATCACTGCAACAGAAAAGGGATTTGGCGAGGAGCAAAAGTCCACGCCAAAAGTTTTGACTTCCTTGCCAATTAATTTCAGCGAGAAAAATGCTTCCTCGCCAAGTTTCTTGCTAGATGCTCGTCGCTAAAAGTTATTAGTGAGGATGCTGCTGCTTTTCTCGCTAATGAAACAGATCAATAGCAAGGGTTGACCTCCTCACTAATAGCTCAAATACTATGGCGAGAAAACTTTTCTCACCACTAAAGTTAAAAACTCCCCACAAAAACCAGTAGTTCCTTGCAAATAGTCAAGGTGTTTTGCTAGGAAAAATGGCGCTTCCTCGCCAATAGTATAGAATTAGCAAGGAGTCTTTTGACAAATCTGCAATGCCCCGCGTACCAGGAAAACATTTTAGGCCAGGAAAGTTTTCTCTCTAATAAGTGATAATTGATTATTGCCTAACTGTTTGGTGGGAAAATGTTCCTCTCCAATGCTGTTATGAACATTTCTTAATCCCATTTTAGCATGCTAATCTTAATTCTCTGAGCAAATTACTGGGTGGTTTTATTAGAAAATTTAGCTGTAAATAGCTTCAATTTGGCTTCTCATGTGTCTGTTGTACATTTTTCAGGTTCTTATAGGTATCAAATTGTTTGGCAAAATTTTTTTTTTTAATGAATCATGACCAACGTAGCTACTCATTAAATTTAAACTCATAAGCCCTGCTATTTGATAGCTTTTTGGAATATCACTTGGTGCCAACAAACCCCATTTTGCTACTTTGATAAACATTCAATAGAAAACATACAAAAGCTTTGGTTAGCTAAAAATAATTGCTAGCAAAGTAATACATTAACATCCAGCTCTTTCAACATCTTGAGCCATACAATAGGAAGTGCTTGAAATCAATTGGCAATTCAAATTTTTTTTAGCTCATTAACCATCCAAGAAATCGCAACTTCAATAAGTCATTACAAAAGAAGATTTCATCAAGAGAACACCACAAAAAGGAGAAGCAGAAAAAAAATATAAGAGAGAGAGAGAGAGTTAAACTAGTCATATGGACACATATTTGTCACCTCAGTATTTCCGATTCCTTAATTCAGTCTAGTTATCTTGGAACTCTATCGGCAATCCATGGAACATTTTTTGAATGACAATATGCTGTTGCAACCTTCTGATGAAAACTTCAAAGGTTCTATGATAGGTTGTATTTTTGTCATTAATTCTATGATTATTTTCCTCGTTTATATTACCAAATATTATATTAATTGCTTGATTCTACTTATATTTGGTATTTTGTGTCAATTGTAGGAAGGTGGAGCAAAAAGTAATAAAAGAGGTGATTTTTCAAGAGTTTTTCAATTCAAGATGGAGTTTACGAGGAGTATTGGATGAAAATTAGGAAACTACCACTTTTTATTAGATGTCTTATTAGGGAACAATTAGCATTAGTTGGAGAAGTTTCCTTTTGCAATTAGAATTCTATTTTTAGTTGGCCAATGGACAGCCGAAGTAGTAGACTTCAATTAGGAAACAAAGAGAGAAAAAAAGGCCGGAATCCCTCGTGATTACTACCTTGGAGGGAACAAGTAAAAGGAGACGGCCGCTGGTCTCTTATTTAGTGAGTCTTTAGGGAAAAACCAATGGTTATCGATGGAGTCATGCGGATATCCCCTGAGAATGTGTAGCTAAATCTTTGTTTTCTAGTCGAATGTCAATTTGAGGACTTTGTTCCAAACATCTGTGAGATCGAATTATTTTACTTATTTCTTTTATTCATTGGTATTTGTGCATTTTCTGATTTAACTTCTTATGCTTGTTATGTTATTTGAATGTCAAGTGCTTGATATTCGAATTAATCTAATAATCTTCTGCCAGATTAATTGATTGAATCCGTAATTGTTCAATTGATTAATACCAGTGGCAACTAGCATAATTGGTTTCATGTTAGGAAAACGTATGATCTAACTTAAACGAACCGTCATAGCGTGTTTGTTAGTTAGGGTTGGGTTTTTCTAATTCTTATTGCAATCGAGAAATTAAATCCTATAGTCGTACCTAGGATTATTTCTCGATTAGGGAAATAGTTAATGGTCGTACCTTAACTATCGAAAAAAAAAGTAAGGAAACACTGGTTGTTTATCGCGTGTATGATAACTATAACCAATCTATTAATTAGTAATTGAATTATCTTTGCATTGATGATCAGTTGAATGGACCGTGTCTGAAAAGTTGCACATTTGGCTAGAGTTGTATTGGTTATTGATTAATTCCTGTTTATTTCTATTAGTTGTTTCATTAGTTGATTAATTAATTATTTTATATTTTCCAAAAATCCCCCATACTTCAGACTCTGGAAGAAATGAATTATCTCCAGTCCCTATGGATTCGACCCTGCTCACCGCTATGTACAAATTTGTATTTTTTTTTGAGTAGGTAATTATTATTACACAGGTACGACACCTGTCATTCTATAACTGTATACAGAGTCATCTTTTCAAAGATTTCCCATGCTGCAAAATGTCTATGAGCTTTATTTCATCTTCCTCCCCTATAAATTTTCTGATTCCAATCTGCCTAAGATGTTCAACAAAGTGTATTGGGAAAACTGTTTGGAAAAGTAGATTCCAAGTCCTTGTATATGCAAAGTCCTCCTTACACAACTTTACATATTGAGAAGATAAAAAATTGCAAAACATAATAATACTTGAAATTAGTGAGAATATATCCAAAAAAAACAAAATATTAATACCTGAAATCAAGTTTTACAATCAGTGCACAAAAAGCACCTAAACCCAAATGGCCCATGTTTTGGAATAGACCAAGTTTAGTTCAACTGCAGAAATTCCTAGTACAATGGAATAGCAACTTCAACTTCAGTAAATTGCAAGCTGGTATTATGATTCTATGAATCCTGAAATCTCCCCCAAGTCCTCTTGCCTCCAACACTAAGTATGTACACAGACGCTGACCTGTTCTATATACTTGTAGGTAAATTCAGATCAGACAGCATTCAATAGAACTGCCTTGATTTGGCTCCATATCAGCACTACTGCTCTTTAAATGTAACTTGATTAAGCTGCACAAAAGGGAAGATTAAATTAGATGGAGAAATTTTACTGATTGCATATGAAATAGGGGCTAAAACCGACTAGGAAAAGCAGAGAAGTTTCTTAAATAAATAGGTATTTCTGGGCGTCTGTGGCTATGTTCTTTTGCTATTCAAGTAGAAATAAGGAAATGAAGATTTGAAATCAGAGTTCTTCACCTGCTTCCCGTATTGTTTTTATCTCTTTCACATTAGTTGCTTTAAAGAATTAAAGAAAAGTAGCATAAACATTACTCTTGCGTATATATTTTTTCCTTGTTTCACTCTTACATGACAAGGGTACAAAACCTAATTGAGGGTAAAGGATAAACATGTCCAAATGGAACACTATTGGAAGGACTGTCCTCAATGCCTAAACATTGAGGTAGTTTGCTAGGAGTTCTAGAGTCTAGACATAAGATTTGTAGCAAACCGAAAAAAGCAACCAAATGAACGTGTTTCTCGATCTTCGGGCATCATTTAGCATTCGGATCCTAGCTAGCAAAGACAGTAGTAAATCAACTAATATATCTTGTTGATTGCACTGCATTGGACATGCGCCAAGCTAAAAGTTTTTTTCTTTTATTTAGCTTCTTCAATCAAATGAATGAGTATCTGATTTGCAATTTGATTTCAGCACTATTCAGGTTGTGGATCATCATCGAATGTGGAACTACAGAAAAGTAATTCAAGCAGTTGACTATTGAACCACACCGCTCTCTGCTCAAAAGTCTTCGGTGCTCTATTTTGAACATGAAGCAGTAATTGGTCCAATAAAGAAACTTCCTCGCCAGATCTGCCAAATAACCCCCCCTCCCAAAAAAAACACACTCCGACTTCCCCTTCCGGCCATCAACGCCTCCATTGCTCATTCCCACCACATGCTCTAATGTCATTCCCTTCCTAGAAAGTTGTTCACAGGGAAAAGAGCGAGAAGAAAAAATACTATCTATCTTAATAAAAGGTCGAAAGCAGGTACTACTAGTTTTTTGTTTTTACACCAAACCAGCAATTGGTGGATTGGAGAATCAATAATAGCGTGTGTGGATCCACCGAGTTTCTTATAGCTGATAATAATTAATAAAAGAAAGAAAATCCAAGCTCAGAAGCTGCTCCTCATTATCTTTCTCACATGAGGGTATCTTAACCTCCCCCAGACCCAGACCATTTTCATCCCCATCCAATTGATTTCAGAAACCAATATATTACACATACCCACTAACCCTACTTAAGTACTAGTGTGATGTATATCACTCAAACCCCCACCTAAAATTGACGGCACCACCAAATCCTCCCCCCACGCGAACTCCGCAGGACACCCAGATCCGTGATAAAAAGGGAGGAGAGAATTTAGTTGCCGATCATTTGAGTCAATTGCCTATTGTCAAGGATGATTTTATATTGAGGAAAACTTTTGTGAATGAGCAACTATTTTCTATTAATCCCTCTCTTCCTTGGTATGCGGATATTATTCCTTTCTTTTTTTTTTTTTTACAGAAACGTTAGGAAATATATTAATTTCAAACCAAGCTATACAAACTTGAGCAACGGCCCAAAAGGATATTATTCATTTCTTGACCACTAATCAATTACTTGCACATTGGTCAAAAACAAAATGAGATAAGCTCAGACGTGATGCTAAGTATTACTTATGGAAAGACCCCTATTTATAGAGGCAATGTGCAGATCAAATACTGCGCAGATGTGTAAGTAAGAGTGAATTTAATTCTATTTTAATATTTTATCACTCTTATGCATGTGGAGGCCATTTTAGATCTCAAAGAGTAGCTTGTAAAGTAGTGGAAAGCGATTTTTATTAGCCCACAATTTTCAAAGATACATACTTGTTTTGTAAGTCATGTGATAGATGCCAAAGGATAAGAAATATTTGTCATAAAAATTAGATACTAAAAACCCTTATGATTTTTTGTGAAATTTTTTATGCATGGGGTATTGATTTTATGGGTCCATTTCCTTCGTCTTTTGGTTTCCTTTACATCTTGTTGGCCATAGATTATGTGTCCAAGTAGATAAAAATAAAAGCCACCCGAACTAATGATTCTAAAGTGGTTGTAGATTTCATTCAATCACATATTTTTGTTCATTTTGGGGTATCACGAATTATAGTAAGTCATCGAGAAAAACACTTTTGCAATAAAATGATGGCGGCTATATTTCGTAAATATGGAGTGACTCATAAGGTATTTAGTTCTTATCACCCCCAAACGAATGGTCAAGCGGAGATTTTGAATAGGGAAATTAAATAAATATTGGAGAAGATGGTTCGCTCCGATAGGAAGGATTGGAGTTCACAATTGAACGATGTACTCTAGATTGATAGGACAGTCTATAAGAATCCTATAGGTATATCTCCCTATAGGTTGGTATTTGAGAAGTCGTGTCATTTACCGGTTGAGCTCGAGCACAAAGCATATTGGGGGATCAAGAAATGCAACATGGATCTTGATGAGGTTGCAGTCCACAGAAAACTTCAATTACAAGAATTGGAAGAGTTGAGGAATGAAACTTACGAGAATGCAACACTATATAAAGAGAAGATTAAGGTTTTTCGTGACCAATAAGTTGCAAGGAAATCATTTGTAGTTGGGCAAAGAGTTCTTCTCTATCAATCTCATCTAAAGCTCTTTCTAGGTAAGTTGCGCTCTCGTTGGGCTGGTCCATTTGTTGTGATTAATATTTTTCACTATAGTGCAGTGGAAATTCAGAGTATGCAGATAGATAAGAAATTTGTGGTTAATGGTCAATGTTTTAAATCCTATTATGAAAGTGTTTCAATGGAGAAGGTGGAGATAATAAATCTTGAAGATCCCACTTATGCTACTTGAACAATATTCGACCATCTCTAATCAAAGACGTTAAACCAAGACGCTTATTGGGAGGCAATCAAATTCTTTTTTTATTGTTTGTTCACTAATATTATGTGTTTCACTATGTTTATCTTATGTTTTTCAAATTTGGCATTTATTTTTTGTTTTTAATGTTTTTTTGGTTAGAAGACTTTTTCCCAACAAAACGTGCCCACGCGTTAAGGGTATGTGGTAATGCACAACTATCCAATTCCATCATCAGAAAACTATGGACCAACATGACGTGCCCACGTCTTGAGGGTATGTTGTAACTCATAATTAGCCAACTTTATCATAAAAAGTCAATAAGACGTGCCCACGTCTTGTCCTAGCAAGGGAAAAAAAACAAATTGAACCCAAAAGAATTTTTTTTCTCTTCTTTTTTTTTTCTTTCCTTTTTTTTTATTCTTTCCTTTGTCTTTTCCCTTTTCTATTTCTTTTCCTTTCCTTCTTTCTTTCTTTCTTCTTTCTTTTTTTCTTTCTTTATTTCGCTCTTTCTTTTCCTTAGCTGCACCGCCAAAACTCTACTTGCTGCTTGCCCGCAGTTCATCGCCCACCGTCCACTGTTGTCGCAGTTCGCTAGTTTGTCTCTACTACCGTTGCTGTCATCGCCGTTCGTCAAAGCCTATCACTGGTTTTGCCATCGCCAGTCTCTAGTTTTGCCGTCGCTCGCTACTGTGCCATTCACCGCTGCTCGCGCCGCCATGAACGTCTATCCTCTGCCTACGATAGCCATCGTTCCGCACTTGAAGGACAAGAAGGGGAAAGGATACAATTGAAGAAAGAGAAGCTTTTACACTGAATATGAAGAGTTGGGGTAGGGTGGGATGGGGTGGAGGAGCAAAACTTGGACACATACAAGGCTAGAGAGGGCCAATTTTGATTTTAAACATATCATTAGGTGGCAAAAAATAATTTTGGTAAGGATCCGCTTCAAAACATAATAATGTTCCAATGAGAGCTGAAAAATAAATCAAATTACTTGAAACTCAAATCGAGTTCGATTTAATAAGAATTCATTTGAACTAAGTTTTATCAATTACTCAAACCAAACTTAAGTAGCATTTTGTGTTCGGTAAATTATCAAACTCGGTTTGAACTCGACTCTATTAGCATAAAAGTGAAATTTAAACATAATAAAGTTTAACATACTCGACCTCAACTTGAATTTGATTCGATAAAAGTTCGTTTAAATTTAGTTATGTAAATAAACAAGTCAATGTTCATCACGATTTCAAATTATTTAAAAATAATAAAATAAACTTGAACATTAAGATGTTGATTTGATTATGCTAATTCATTTCCCTAATTCCAATGTCAAGAATTAAGAGTTTCAAAATCTTAGGGTTGACCGGCCCACCCACCACCCCATTCCCCACGTTGGTGCATCGTGATGAGAAAGAGACGAGGCAATACATCTTTATACCTTAAAGGCTGGGATAAGGTCCTCACCGTGACTTAAAAAGTCCTTTGGACCTTTGCCAACCAGGACACAACCTCAAATTTGATTGAAAACAAACACATTGCCGTATCCCAAAAACCTTTTTTCCTTGATCCTTATCTAACAGTATTATCATTAACTTTTTGAGGTTGTTGTGCGTCCTTGCTTATATAATAACTTATTGATATGGTTACATCGAATTATTTAAAGTATATAATAGTTTTCCTTATTTTGATCAATAGATCAATGTGGATAAAGTTAAATCAATTAGAAAATGTGTTATCATTCAATTTGCAGGGTTTACAATGACAAAATTATGAAAGTTTGTACAAATGGAGGAACATGGTCCATTTTTGTTTTTGTCTTTGTTTTTCTTTTTGTATATAACTAAAATAAATTCTAGTGGCTAAGGTTGAGGTATCAAGAATTAAAAATTTTAGGTTAGAGTCCCACTACCTCCTCCCTACTTCTTATGTACCACCCTTCCCCTTCTAGAAAATAATGTTTGGAAGATATTGATGGAGGACAAGAAGGGAAAATGAGACAATTGAACAGAGGGAAGCTTTGGCAATGAATATGATGGGGTGGGATAGGGAAGAGGAGCAATACTTGGATGCATGCACGACTAGTGAGGGCCAATTTTGATTTTAAACATAATGTCAAGTAGCAAAAACCAATTTTGCTAACAATCCACTTGAAAAGAAATACTGTTGCAATAAGGGTTAAAAGACAAATCAAGTTATTTGATGTTCAAATTGAATTGGATTTGGTAAGAACTCATTCGAACTTGATTTTATTAATTACTCAAACCAAACTTAAATGATATTTTTTATTTGGTAAATTGTCAAACTCGAATTGAACCTAACTTTATCATAAAAAGTTTAGCTTACCTAAACTTAACTTAAGTCTGATTCGATAAAAATTCATTTAAGTTCAATTTCGTTAATAAACAAGCTAATGTTAAACAAATCATAGGAATTCATTTATAGGATGACGATATTGACATTTCACATTGAATCGTTAAACTGGATGCTTTCTGTTCAATTTGCAATTTAGTTGAAACCTCAGGGAACTAGTGTAGATTTCTAAACTAGAGGGAGTTATATTAAATATTTGATAAATCACAGGGAGTTTTTTGATATTTTACCCAAAATATATGTATATGTTATTCTTATTTTGATCAATAGAACAACAGATAAAAATCAAATGTATTTTTTTGATAGAAACGGGCCTATAATAAAATTAATGAATTGATGAGTCCATATAAAGAGTGGACAGTACAAAATGTGGGCAAGAAATGAAGAATCCCCCTAGATGATAGAATCATCAATTGAACTAGCATGCTTTGCATCTCAAGGGCAACAATGTTAATAACCCCAGGCACCCAACTAACTTTCCAGGTGGAAAAATTTTGCAATGCATTTGTTACATGAGCAATTGATTGCTGAAACTTCTATGTCTTGGACATACTTCAATATTTCGGTTGAGTTTTTGACTGCAATGTAAAATTTTAGATTTCATCAATATCATCAGCCCTAAACTTTCTCTTAAACCGCGGCAGCTATGGTTTGAGAGAAATTGCTAGGTCGTGAATCTAAGTTACATAAACAAAATTTTCTGTAGCTTTTGACCATTAATTTTTTATGTTTAGATTTAATATTTGGTTTTATTAGTTTTTTTCAGCTTATTCAACAGACAGGTATATAGGAGTGACGGCCTTATTGAAAATCAATAATAAACCAAACGAATAACGAACCAAATAGAAGATTGTATTGCTTAATATTTGTATTGCTTAATTAAGCTTGCCCAAAAACAGAAAAAGGGCACAACGTCATTTGATAATGATCAACTGATTTATAAACCAACCAAAAACTGCCCTTGGTTTTGCTGTCAATTTGAACTAATAACATTACTCATTTTTTGGCCATCACATCCAAAAAAAAAAAAAGAAAAGAAAAAATCACATACTTGGAATAGTGAACACTGCTTGATGACTAATCCTGCTTTTATTTGTATTTCACACTACAAAGTATGCATGTTATTATAGTAAGCCTATTTAAGCATTATTAGTTCTAAGGCTTAGCATCCACAGCCTGACCAGGATATCCACCATAGTCGCCGCCGCCACTTCCTCCATAGCTTCCATACCAACCTCCTCCAAGGTTCCCTCCTTGGCCTCCTCCTCCAGGATCCCCATAGTCAGGAGGAGTCACAAATGACTTGGCTGCATTGAGGATAATAAACCTTGTCAAATAAACTAGGAAAGACCTTGTCAAATAAACTCATCTGGGGACTGGGATCACACAATTGGAAATTTTAGATTTTGGACTAATGTGTTGCATGCTTTTTGTTTTAAAGAATACTAAATCGATTTTATTATATTCAGGTCAAAAAATTGTCTTTTGACGTGTAAGTCAAAATCAGTGATTTTTTAGATGTCCCTAAAATTGTTTAAACACTGCCTATTAATAGGTAACTTAATCCCAACCAGAATTAGTAACGATCACAACCTATTAATAGGTAACATAAGAGCAGTTAGGAGCAAAGAAAAACAAATTGAGGACATTGGATAAGAGAATAAATGGCTTACAATTGCTAGCTGACGTGGAAGTCTCAGCCAATTCCCTAGCAGCCTGATAAGTGACTAATTTACGTAATAATTGTATGACATTTTATATTATTTTTAGTCACTTTGGTTATATTATTGGAAGAATATGAATCATTTTGGTTATAATTGGTGAAAAATGCTTTTAAGTGATTAAATGAGGTTTTTATCACTTTTTACTTGGATTTTGTGTATTTTGACAGTTTTGACACATTTTCGTATTTCGACTATAACTTGAGCTACAATGATCGGATTGGGATGATTCTTGAACCCATTTGAAGATAAGAGATAGATCTACAACTTTGGTGAAGACATCCGAATCCAGTTTGAAGGTTTTCCAGGTCAAAAAGCCGAAGTACAAAGTCAATTGCTATTGGTCGAAACTGGAACAAGGCATGGAGCAGGCAAGGGTATTTCCGTCATATCTCAGCCTACACAGATCCAAATGAGGTGATTCTTGATGCATTGGAAAGATAAATCAAAAGGCTACAACTTTCGTGTTTTAGGCATGAGCTGGTTCAGCCTCTAACATCAAGAAACGATCGGTTGAAGTTGGGCCAAAAACAGAGCAAGTGATCCACACTCGGATCCACTATTCATCCGAACCCTCGGCTGTTTCTGGGTTAGTGGATCCGAGCTCAGATCCATACGGATCCGAGGCACTGTAGCAGCTCGGATCACTGGTCAGAAAAGGCTACTTTATACGCGTAAAACTCAATTTCACCTCCACCAACTCACATGTGATGCTAGACATGTGAGAGACATTACCAGCTGTAAGGAGAAAGTGTAAAGCTTCATTTCTTGACCACCTTTCATCATTAAATAGCCAAATTCATTGCAAGAGAGAGGATCCAAGAAGAGAGCAAGAGAGACATACGGGAGAAAGCTTGAAGCTGCAGAAATGTAGCTCTTTCATCTTCCTAGTGTTAGTTTAGCTTAGTATAGAGTAGTGTAGCTTTTCCATTCTTGTTTATTATCTAGATTAGGATGAAGATGGAGGATGAAGAAGGCAAGGAAGAAAGCTCATGTGACAAGGGTTGTATTCCTTCCAAACTCTTTATCTTTTGTATTTGATTCCAAGTTTAGTTAATATACAAGTTCTGGATTTTGTGTTCATTATGTGTTTCTAAAGTTTATACCTTGGGTTTGGTTGAACTTTCTATGATTGTTAGTGTTAATTGTTTGGTTATTTGATTGCTACGATTTGAGCAAGTTATTTAGCACTTTGGCTTCTTAAATCATGATTAATCTGGTACCATTGATTGTGATTATCTAAGGTGTTGTTTCTGCAATGAAAATTGAGATTTAACACTAGTTCAAGAGGTGCTAAACATAGGGAGTACACTCACGAAAGTAGAGGTGCACTTATGTGGTTTTTAGTGATTCATTTCATGTAATTTCATTGAAGAAATGAACTTGTAGCTAATTTCATAACCATGAAAATAGGTATGGATTAGTTATGAGTATAATTGATTCACTACGAAAGTAGGATTCAAATGCATAAGGAAATTACACCATAATTAGCCTAAATGTAGTATTCAATGATCCAAATGTAGCACTTGCATGAGTAGTTAGGGATACCACAACCTAAGGAGCTTTTATTTGTTATTTTGTATAATTTCAGTAGGTTAAATTTCTTATAATTCATTGATAGTCTAAATAATAGAGAAGCTTTAGTAATACCGGTAATTGTTCACTCTTCCCTGTGGGATCGACCCGATATATACCCTAAACTACTAGTTGACCTGTATACTTGCAGTGAACGGGTGTAATTCGGTTTTTTAACTTGTACGTATGTAAAATACCCGTCAAGTTTTTGGCGCCGTTGCCGGGGAAGATTTGGCAATATCGGTGTGAAGAGCAACTTTATTAGTTTAGACATAATATTAGTTATAATGTGAATGTTATTTTCTGTTATTTTTGTATTTTATGTGTATGTGTTTCATTACCTATTTTTCTTACTAATTTTGCTTTTGAGGTTGTTTAAAAGCAATTTTAGGTGATGAGAAGGGTAGGTCAATTTGGAGGACAAAGCTTGAGAAGTGGAAGATTGGCAATGGATGGTTACCAAGTGCAAGAATCCTTCAACAGAGGTAACCAAGAATTTACTGAATGTATGTTTTTTGAAGATGGTTTAAGGTGCTTAAAGGCAAAATTTGATGTAATTAAGTTACAAGTTCAAATGGACACCATGATGCATGAAATTGAGCAGAGAAGGAATGTTAATGCTTTTAATTCTTATCATGTGATTTGTGACTTGTGTGGAGGTTATCATGCTACTAATACATGTATGCAAGCACAAAATGTGGATTATTATGATGAATTAGAGCATTACAATCCTTGTTTTGATCAATATAGTGCTAATTGGAGCAATTCTCCTGCTTATGGTTGGAATAATCAATGTACTTATAGTGATAATTCATGTTTTTATGATTACCAACCTGAAAGTGTCCAATATGAATCAAAACCATCTTGGGAGTTGGCAATAGAGAAGTTAGCTAATACACCTCTACCTTGGGAGTTAGAAAGTGAACCATTAGCTAATGATTCTAATGCATCTTGGGAGCTAGCTGTAGAAAATTTTTCTAATCAATTTGATTTAGCCATAGAAAAGCTAGCAAATGCAACCTCTGACCGTTTTGATAGGATTGAGGAAAGGTTAGATGAATTAGCTTCTCACTTTGGTGATATACATGAGCAATTGAATGTATTGTGTGAAGTTATTTCTTCTAATAATTTGCAAAATGATCCTAGCATGAATGGTGGAAATGTTGTATGTGAAAATGGATTGCATTTTGATGAAAATGATGAATCTCAAGAGTGTTTTAATGAGCAAATATCCATTTCACATGATAATATCTTTGGAACTAACTTTGAACCTCAAGATGTGAGTTTTAATGACTCATTTTTCACCCCTCTTGAGGAGTGCATTGAAAGTATAGGTTCTAAAGGTATTCCTGCTCAAGATACTCTCATGACATTTCCTTTGGTAAGTTCTCAAGTGGTGCATATTCAAGGTAATATCTATGAAACACTTGGAATATGTAAGTCACTTCCATCTCTCAGATCATTAGATCATGTGGCTTTTTCTATTAAGTCACCTTACAATGATCCACCACTCTTTTAATCCTAACAAAGATCATCCGAATGTTACTTTAACTAATGGGTCATGTGGTTCAGTTGTGGGTTCTAGTATAGCAATTCCCGTGTCATCTATCCCCTTATATTCAGTTTTATGCTTACCTAATTTTTCGTTTAATCTACTCTTAGTCAGTAAAATTACAAAAACTCTCAAGTGCTCTGTCTCATTCTTTTCTGAATATTGTATTTTTTAGGATCTTATGACGGGAAAGATTATTGGTAAAGGACGTGAGTCTAGCAGCCTGTATATACTTGAAACCCCTTCATTGAAAGTGCCGAAACCTGTTGCATGTTCCTCAAGCTTGACTCCGCTTGAAATTCACTGTCGTTTGGGTCATCCATCTCTACCCATTTTGAAGAAATTGTGTCCAAATTTTCAAATTTATCCCATTTAGATTGTGAGTCATGCCAATTTGCTAAGTATCATAGTTTGCCTTACTTGTCTAGAGTCAATAAATGGGTTTCATCCCCCTTTGAATTAGTGCACTCTGATATATGGAATCGTTGTCCAATAGTATCTAAGTCTGGTTTTAAGTATTTTGTCACCTTTGTTGATGACTACTCTCGTGTTACTTGGTTATATTTAATGAGAAGTCGTTCAGATTTATTTAATATCTTTTGTTCCTTTTGTTCTGAAATAAAAACACAATTCAATGTGTCTATCCGCATTTTGCAAAGTGATAATGCAAAAGAGTATTTTTCTAAACCTTTTAATTCATATATGTCGGAAAATGGAATCCTTCACCAATTTTCATGTCCTGACACACCACCACAAAATGGTGTTGCTGAAAGAAAAAATAGGCATTTATTAGAAATTGCTAGAGCCCTTCTATTTCACATGAAGGTTCCTAAGCAATTTTGGGCAGATGCGGTTTCAACAGTCTGTTTCTTAATTAATCGCATGCCATCTTCTGTGCTTGCTGGTGAGATTCCTTATTCAATTTTGTTTCCAACCCAATCTTTATTCCCCATTGAGCCACGCATATTTGGGTGTACTTATTTTGTTCGTGATACCCGTCCTCAGGTGTCTAAATTAGATCTCAAATCTCTCAAGTGTGTGTTTTTGGGTTATTCACGTCTTCAAAAAGGGTATAGATGTTATTCTCCAAGTTTAGATCGTTATTTAGTCTCTGTCGATGTTACATTTTTTGAGGCGCATCCATTTTTTCTTGAGTCTAATGTCTATAGTAGTTAGGAGAAGGGAGATAATATTCTAGTTTATACTGTTATAATAATTGTTCCTACAAGACCACCGATCACTCAAGTGTATTCTCGTCGTCCTCACCACATAGACCCACATTCTCCACTACCTTCTCTATCTACAGATCCGAGTCCTGATCCACCGCTTCTTCAGTCTCTAGATTCCAGTTTTATTTGCCTATTGCTTTAAGAAAAGGTAAAAGTCAGTACACTTACCCAGTTTCATCATTTGCTTCATATGACCATTTATCTCTCTCTTTGCATTATTTTACTGCTTCCTTAGATTCAATATCTCTTCCTCAACGCTTATATGAGACTTTGGAACATCCCGGTTGGCGGGCTGCTATGGAGGAAGAAATGATGGCCCTAAATAATAATGGTACCTGGGATTTGGTTCATCTACCAACAGGTAAGAAATCTATTGGTTGTAAATGGGTGTTTGCTGTTAAAGTCAATCCTGATGGTTCTATTGCTCGTCTCAAAGCTCATCTTGTTGCAAAAGGGTATGCTTAGACATATGGGGTGGATTACTCAGACACGTTTTCTCCCGTAGCAAAACTCACCTCTGTTCGATTATTTATTTCCCTTGCTGCTACTAATAATTGGCCTTTGTACCAATTAGATGTTAAGAGTGCATTCCTTCATGAGAATTTGCAAGAGAAAGTTTATATGGAGTAACCACCTGGATTTGTTGCTCAGGGGAAGTCTGGTAAGATTTGTAGACTCTGAAAGTCATTATATGGTTTAAAACAGAGTCCTCGTGCTTGGTTCGGGAGATTCAGTGAGGTGGTTCAAGAGTTTGGCATGAAAAAGTGTAATTCTGATCATTCTGTCTTTTGTCAATAATCTGAAGTTGGTATTATTCTATTAGTGGTTTATGTTGATGATATTGTTATTACTGGTAGTAACAATGTAGGTATTGCAGGTCTTAAAAATTTACTTCAATCGCGCTTCCAGACAAAAGATTTGGGTATGTTGAAATATTTTTTAGGCATTGAGGTTACAAGATGTAAACAAGGTATCTTCCTATGCCAAAAAAAGTATGTCCTTGATCTTTTGAAAGCAACAGGAAAGCTAGGTGCTAAGCCATGCAGTGCACCAATGATCCCCAACATGCAGCTTACAGCAGATGATGAGGAGTTATTCTCAGATCTTGAAATGTACCGGAGATTAGTGGGGAAGTTGAATTATCTTACTGTGACTCGTCCGGATATTGCATATCCGGTTAGTATTGTGAGTCAATTTATGTCCTCACCAAGAACCACCCATTGGGTAGTTTTAGAGCAAATCTTATGTTATCTTAAAGGAACTCCAGGACGTGGTATACTATATGGTAATCATGGTCATTCTCATGTTGAATGTTTCACAGATGCGAATTGGGCAGGTTCTAAAATTGATCGAAGATCTACAACTGGATATTGTGTCTTTGTTGGAGGTAATTTGGTATCATGGAGAAGTAAGAAACAAAGTGCAGTATCTCGCTCTAGTGCAAAGTCTGAATACCAGTCTATGGCACAATCCACTTGTGACCTTATATGGATACATCAATTATTATGTGAGGTGGGAATCAATAATTCACTTCCAATGAAGTTATGGTGTGACAATCAAGCTGCCCTTCATATAGTATTAAATCAAGTTTTTCATGAGAGAACAAAGCATATCGAAGTTGATTGCTACTTTGTTCGTGAAAAAATTCAGCGAAACTCGATCTCAACCAGTCATGTGAGAACTGGAGAACAGTTAGTTGATATTTTCACTAAACCTCTAAATGGTCCGACAATTGATTACATTTGGGGCAAGATGGGCATGATTAACATCTATGCTCCATCTTGAGGGGGAGTGTTGAAGATATGTAATCTAATATTATGGAAAGATTTGATATTGTAAATATTAGATTTGATTAGATTTGATTGATTATAGTATCATATTTTAGGTAATAGATTGATTTAGTTTAGCATTATTTTAGAATCTAAATTAGGCTATACTTGTGTATATATATTTGTATATTGTGTAGTCCAAAAATATATGAAGAAGAGTATTTTCTCTCCCTTTTTCTTAGATTTCAATATAGATATTACCTCTAATAATTGTACGCACTTACACAACAAATACAGATTGTGAAATTAATTGTATAAGTTTGATATTTTGTAGGCTTTGGGAAATAATTTTCACGTTTAGGAAAAAGAAAATATGTTAGTAAGTAATAATGTGATACCCCTTGTCCCACGTTGGAAGTGGGAGAGGAAAAGGATTGATATATATGCAAGATTTGGTCTCATAAGTTACTAGTTACCTGGGCTAACCATGTCGGGAAAGTGTATTTCGACACAAAAATTGCTTAGGCCAACCATGGGCTTGGATGGTGATAAATAACTTACTAGAAGCCAGGCATATTTATGTTTAGATGTCCTGAAAGCAGAGTAGTTCAGAATCTAGATAATGGTAATGATATGATGAGAATGTGAAGTTATTTGGTAAACTTTATAGAATAATAATTTCATCAAGGCATCGTATACAACCATGATGACACAATCTCAACTTTCATTCTTTTGTTAAATCTTAGTTTTTGGCTCTTAAATTTTTTCGAATAAAGGTAGGATGGAATTTAAGCAGTAGAGGGGTGGAAGAGGAAATTTGAATTTAAAAGCTCTAATTTCTAAGTTTTTCACCAAGCAATTGTCAAAACCAAAAAAAAAATTAAAAGAAAAAAAATTAGCACCTTATGGTCAATGCTCCTGTTCGAAGATTTATTCCTTTGGTTTGTCATCATCTCCCTCTATGAAATCTAAGTACCCTTGGTTGACAATTTGTTTCCCTGAGCATCCATCAACACTTTTATATAGTATTTTTTTTAATATAGTATTAGATTAGACTAGATTATCAATGCACCATCAATATAGTATTAGATTATCAATGCACCATCAAAACATTTTTATATAGTATTAGATTAGATTAGATTATCAATGCACCATCAATATCCTTAAATATAATAGCTTAAGTATAGTAATCAAAATACTGTTAGTAATCTGTATGATTACTTTTTATCCTTTAATGTTTTAGTTTTAGGAAGATCACAAATGCTGCGTATAAAGCATGCCATAGGCTAAATTAAGCTAAATTAAGTACATTGCTAAAATGGAGAGCATTGGTAAATTAAGTACTTTAAGATAAAGACTTAAGCAGCCAGATCCATTTGATGTCAGCTGCTTCAATATCCACCTCAAAATAAATTAGCCTTTGTTCTAGATTTATCTTAATGCTAAGTCCCTTCACCATCTTAGTAATAATTCAATTCTGCCTCAATTTTCTTCTGATCTTCAAGGTAAATGTACGATAAATTTCAAAATATATCCCAAATATATGAATTTCTTGAAACCATCCTTCAATCTCATTACCTACTCAACAAAATGTTCCATAAACACAAATACATTAATGAATTTGGAGTTGATTTGAAGAATTGGCGAGAACAACAGGGCTCCTTAGATTTAACAATTTCAAATAACCCCAAGCTAGAATTTTTCATATATTCAAACAAGAAATTGGAAAAATCTGACTAGCTTGCAACGAGTACTACATCTCAAGACAAGGGATCTTTTCAGTCACTCTTTTATTGTATCGAAAACCTACTTGCATCTATGAATAAGCAATACTGAGCTTGCAACGAGTACTGCATCTCAAGACAGGAACGTCTATCTTACTTAAACAAACACTAAAAAGGAGATTGATTGAGAAATGGCCACATTATCTTATCATTCTTAATTATCATTAGTTCAATTATCAACTTTAGCACTCGAGAAAGGCTGCAACTTGTACAAGGACAATAAATTCTTTATTCCTGCGTCCGGAGACTTGAGACGTGGACGCTTCATTAGTCAATAATAATAAAGTGTGGAGTTCGACGACTATTCTTATCTTGCTCGTTCAAGGAAACAGAGAAGAGACCAATTCAGCTAGTACCCCTCTTATTTTCAATATTACGCTGACCACTCTTACTTTAACTAGTGTTGTGACCAATTCAGCCCATATAGGTAAAAGAAATGGAATAAATTGACAAGAAATGGTGTCATCACATTTTATTCCACATTTACCCTTATAGACCCTAAAAGAAATATTGTAACATAGGACAAACTTTGTCGCTCCGAAGTTGAATCACTTTTCTATTCTATACACTAAACTTCAATTTTGGACGCTTTGTATCTGGTTGGAGGCAAAAGCACAGGAAAGCCCTTTTTGAATGGAAATAGCATAAAAGTCTTAGTGAATGAACAAATTGAATAGACCATTTTGCAGAGCTGTGAGATATTCCAAAGCCGTGAAGCACAGTGATAAGCTACAAATTATAGTGGTTTATATTTATTAATTGTCAATGAATGGTTGTATTTGAGCTATAATTTGAATGGATGTTGCCTAATTTAAGTATATGTTGGTTTTTGTGGGAAAAGCACGCGATTGAGGAGGAAATGAATCGAAAACGCAACAAAAGGGGAAGAAACGTTGGGTTGCCAAGACACAAGGATCCGCGGGTGGATCCTATGTCCAACGCCAAACATTGAAAGGGACTTTGCGAGGACTTCTTCTAGTTCTAATGATTGGAAAACCCACTCAAACTCGATTTTTGGCAAGTTTTCAAGACCCATTCTTACCATATTTCGGATACAACTTTGAGAGACTATAAATAGGACATTCTAGGATATTTTTAGATTAGAAAGCATTTGGCTAACGTTAGTTCATCATTTTTATATCTTCTTTTCTTGAGAGATCACAATGGAATTGTTGAAGAAAGTACTTCAAGGGAATTATTATTACGATCGACCCTGTACAGTTATAGAAATTCATCGATCACACAGCAACTAAAAAAATTTAATGCACAACAATGTCATGAGCAGAAACAGTTTCCATCTTAGCTGTTCATCATTCACGGTGGATTTCAATTAGTGGTCAACAAATAAAGGCATCGAAAAAAGTAATCCAACTAGATAAGTGAATTTATACTACAACATATTTCTTTTTTCTACCGCAAAAACTTAACTAATTTACGACAATGTAGTCCAAGCTAATTGAAGATTAATTTTCCCTAAAAAATGTTCATGATAAAAACTCAACAAAGAGATAATACAACAGCTTACTTTTGGAGATGATCTTATACGGTCTTTATTAACAAACCAATGAGGAGTGACAAAATGTACATAGGTTCCCTCCATATATTAGCCACTTAAGCCTTTTTTTTCCTTTTGGGACTACACATGACAAAATGAGGAGTGAATCAGTCGCTTAGCATCAAAAATTTTCCCTCCATATAATTAGTTCAACCTGATTTAAGACTAAATTTTTACTATAGGAATGTTCGTGATTCAACAATGAAACACCATAGAAACTTATTTTGGGAGATTGTCCTAGAAGATAAAAAATGAGCAACCAAACAGAAAGTCGTACTCACATATCAAAATCCATTCAGTCTAATTAATTCACCAGCTATGTATATTTCATCCATTTTCACATTATAGAAAGAACAATAATGCATGGCATTATCCATCATAAATTGCTCATATAACATCAAGATATTCATGGTGTGGACCTCAAATGACTCGTCATGTCTACTGGCTACATTTAAACATATCTTATGGCCAGAATGTTCATCTTATCAACTTGACGAGTTTATTCATGGTACCATACCATTAAATTAAAAAATTTTCCACCTTTTACCTTTCATAGATGTCAAGGTATATAGCTGATAACGCACTTTTGGCAGCAATCTTCCTTCACCCAATTAAAGATTTTCGGAGCTTAAAGTTCAGCTCCTAAAGCTCTTCTCCAAGGCTCACCAACCAACAGAGAAATTACTTTTAGCAAAGTTGTTAAATTTTGGCACCAGGTTTTGATGGTATCTTGGTAGGATTGGAAGGTTATATTGCGCTTCTAAGATAATGTTTAAAAAAGCTATTTTAGTGAGGGCATTATGGTCAATTTGCCCCTGATGATATTGACATTAGGTCCCATCAACATCAGAAGGGAGCTCATTGTATTATTGCATATAACAAGGGTGCTAGTGAAATTATGAAAACCCTCAAGGGAGGTTTTTGAAATTAACCCTAAAATACTCATTCCACGCGGGGCGTGGCGTTCCCCTCCTAGTTCCTATAAATAGGGCACCAACTCAATGCACTTATCACTCGATATCAATAATTTAGCACATTATTTACATTTTGAGTGAGATTGTGATCAAATGGCATCTTCAAAAAATTTGCTCTTTCTTATTGGTGTTCTCTTTGCACTTGTGCTCCATCATTTCCTCTGATGCAACAGCTGCAGGTGCCTAGTCCTTTTTTTTTTTTTTTTTTCCTTTCTTCCTTTTTTTTTTTGGCTGCACCTAAATACTTAAATGAATGGAGATTTGGAGACTCATTATTGGGATGTGAATTTTTATGGAAGGCTATTTGTATATTATCAAGCAAGTCATATTAATGTGCTAATATCCTTTTCAGTGTTTAGCAAAAGTAAATTGGGTTGCTTCTATCAATGGTTAGTGGCACATCTAATTTTTCATGCATCCTTATAGTATTGCTGTAAGGATACACGTTCCATAGTGTCGCACCAAAGGTTAAACTAACGTCGAAAACCAAACTAAATGCTTCTAATTATAATTTAAAGCAAAATAATTCATATCCAAGTCGCACCATCTTATATGCCTAGACTGTTTTGTTTAATCCATAGTATTCTTTTCTTTGCATATATCTTGCAAATTTTCAGCCTAGCCAGTCACCTAACGTTCGCAGCTTAAGATAAAGCTCCAAATATTTATGTCTCCTTTGTCTTGAAACAGATCAGAAGAGCGTGAATACCATCCACGATGCCAGTTCAGGCGAGGTTCATCAGGATGCATAAGCGAAATCGTTGCAGACATGGTTGTCCACTGGTACCATGCTGCCAAAGAGTCAAACTGCCGAGGAGACCCCTGAAGCCAATCTGGAGATGAGGATATCGATCGTTGCAGACATGGTTGCTGCCGCTGGTACCATGGACATTGCCAAAGATGCTGTCCACCTGCTGAGGAGACCCCTGAACCTGCAGACATGGTTGCTGCCGCTGGTACCATGGACATTGCCAAAGATGCTGTCCACCTGCTGAGGAGACCCCTGAACATCGGTGCAGACATGGTTGCTGCCACTGGTACCATGGACATTGCCAAAGAGACCTGCTGAGGAGACTTGCAGACATGGTTGCTGCCACTGGTACCATGGACATTGCCAAAGATGCTGTCAACCTACTGAAGCTACATCCGGAGATGAGGTCAAAAATTAATGCTAAATAAATAAGGGCGTGACACAGGATCCATGACACCTATATTATTACCTAGAATGTTCAATATATGTATATATGTGCTTCTTCATCGTGCCATGCCATTACAATGTGAAAGAATTCAGCATCGACGGAGTGAAACGTACCCAATCCTGCTCCTGAGAAAGGAAACAAAGTCCCTCAAAAATGGATATTTTGGATGCCATCAAGATTTTGAATTGAATGCCATTTGGAGATCTGAATGTTGTTTTTTTTTTTTTTTATACGAATTTTATCTTCGTTCAAGATTTTTTTGGTGGAAATGCTTCATTTATACGAATTTTCCTAGTTAGTAAAGGCTTCTATTACACTTGTACAATACACATTTAAAAGTATACCACAATAAAAGCTTGTGTAGTTCATATATTTCAAAAATATTCATACTTTTCAACTAAACTATAAAAATACGTAATAAATTCTTGATACATTATACTTTACGAACTATACTTTAAATTTTAAAAATATTTAATACTATCACTTATTAATAACTCCACATGTTAATTTGTCTCCCAATTCAATAAATTATAGTAGCTAATTCTCAAAGCTATTCGACACCAAAATTCCCTTACTTGTTCACCTCCTAGTGGATTATTATTAATTACATTGCATTTATTTCCTAAGCAAGAGTTTTGTAACCCCTCATATTAAATCTCAATGATTGATTTTAACGGTTACCAAGGCGTCTAGTAATTGGTTTGCTATTAATTTGAACTAGACATTTATTAGGTCTAGTACAATTTATTCCTTCTTATCACTTAGTTCATAAACCTTATGAATCGTTAAAACCAGCCCTAACATTAGCTAACAAGACTTCTAGCATTTCGGGTTTTGCTTAGAAATCAGTCTGATAGTTTAACTTGCTTCGTCCAGCTTTATGAGTTGCTTTTTTTTTTTTTCCATATTTGACATTTCATCTGACTTTAATATGGGGACCAAGTTAGTATTGTTGACATTTCATATCTAAGACCAAGTTAGTATTGTTGACATTTCATCTGACTTAATTAGTATTGTTGACATTTCATATCTAAGACTTCTTAATTAATTGATTTGTTATAAGAACTATAACGTATGCGTGTTTTGTAAGCTTTCATGTTTTTTTTTTTTAATTCTTGTGGACCAGCAACGGATAGTTTCTTCTAGTACCAAGCTTCCTTTGAAGTTCTTTATTATTATTAGTTTTTTTGCGTGTCCAAATGTAAATTAAAAGAACCAACAACATTGAACAAGTCTATATCTAGTAAAGATAGATATAAAGAGGGATACTATATCACTGCAACAGAAAAGGGATTTGGCGAGGAGCAAAAGTCCACGCCAAAAGTTTTGACTTCCTTGCCAATTAATTTCAGCGAGAAAAATGCTTCCTCGCCAAGTTTCTTGCTAGATGCTCGTCGCTAAAAGTTATTAGTGAGGATGCTGCTGCTTTTCTCGCTAATGAAACAGATCAATAGCAAGGGTTGACCTCCTCACTAATAGCTCAAATACTATGGCGAGAAAACTTTTCTCACCACTAAAGTTAAAAACTCCCCACAAAAACCAGTAGTTCCTTGCAAATAGTCAAGGTGTTTTGCTAGGAAAAATGGCGCTTCCTCGCCAATAGTATAGAATTAGCAAGGAGTCTTTTGACAAATCTGCAATGCCCCGCGTACCAGGAAAACATTTTAGGCCAGGAAAGTTTTCTCTCTAATAAGTGATAATTGATTATTGCCTAACTGTTTGGTGGGAAAATGTTCCTCTCCAATGCTGTTATGAACATTTCTTAATCCCATTTTAGCATGCTAATCTTAATTCTCTGAGCAAATTACTGGGTGGTTTTATTAGAAAATTTAGCTGTAAATAGCTTCAATTTGGCTTCTCATGTGTCTGTTGTACATTTTTCAGGTTCTTATAGGTATCAAATTGTTTGGCAAAATTTTTTTTTTTAATGAATCATGACCAACGTAGCTACTCATTAAATTTAAACTCATAAGCCCTGCTATTTGATAGCTTTTTGGAATATCACTTGGTGCCAACAAACCCCATTTTGCTACTTTGATAAACATTCAATAGAAAACATACAAAAGCTTTGGTTAGCTAAAAATAATTGCTAGCAAAGTAATACATTAACATCCAGCTCTTTCAACATCTTGAGCCATACAATAGGAAGTGCTTGAAATCAATTGGCAATTCAAATTTTTTTTAGCTCATTAACCATCCAAGAAATCGCAACTTCAATAAGTCATTACAAAAGAAGATTTCATCAAGAGAACACCACAAAAAGGAGAAGCAGAAAAAAAATATAAGAGAGAGAGAGAGAGTTAAACTAGTCATATGGACACATATTTGTCACCTCAGTATTTCCGATTCCTTAATTCAGTCTAGTTATCTTGGAACTCTATCGGCAATCCATGGAACATTTTTTGAATGACAATATGCTGTTGCAACCTTCTGATGAAAACTTCAAAGGTTCTATGATAGGTTGTATTTTTGTCATTAATTCTATGATTATTTTCCTCGTTTATATTACCAAATATTATATTAATTGCTTGATTCTACTTATATTTGGTATTTTGTGTCAATTGTAGGAAGGTGGAGCAAAAAGTAATAAAAGAGGTGATTTTTCAAGAGTTTTTCAATTCAAGATGGAGTTTACGAGGAGTATTGGATGAAAATTAGGAAACTACCACTTTTTATTAGATGTCTTATTAGGGAACAATTAGCATTAGTTGGAGAAGTTTCCTTTTGCAATTAGAATTCTATTTTTAGTTGGCCAATGGACAGCCGAAGTAGTAGACTTCAATTAGGAAACAAAGAGAGAAAAAAAGGCCGGAATCCCTCGTGATTACTACCTTGGAGGGAACAAGTAAAAGGAGACGGCCGCTGGTCTCTTATTTAGTGAGTCTTTAGGGAAAAACCAATGGTTATCGATGGAGTCATGCGGATATCCCCTGAGAATGTGTAGCTAAATCTTTGTTTTCTAGTCGAATGTCAATTTGAGGACTTTGTTCCAAACATCTGTGAGATCGAATTATTTTACTTATTTCTTTTATTCATTGGTATTTGTGCATTTTCTGATTTAACTTCTTATGCTTGTTATGTTATTTGAATGTCAAGTGCTTGATATTCGAATTAATCTAATAATCTTCTGCCAGATTAATTGATTGAATCCGTAATTGTTCAATTGATTAATACCAGTGGCAACTAGCATAATTGGTTTCATGTTAGGAAAACGTATGATCTAACTTAAACGAACCGTCATAGCGTGTTTGTTAGTTAGGGTTGGGTTTTTCTAATTCTTATTGCAATCGAGAAATTAAATCCTATAGTCGTACCTAGGATTATTTCTCGATTAGGGAAATAGTTAATGGTCGTACCTTAACTATCGAAAAAAAAAGTAAGGAAACACTGGTTGTTTATCGCGTGTATGATAACTATAACCAATCTATTAATTAGTAATTGAATTATCTTTGCATTGATGATCAGTTGAATGGACCGTGTCTGAAAAGTTGCACATTTGGCTAGAGTTGTATTGGTTATTGATTAATTCCTGTTTATTTCTATTAGTTGTTTCATTAGTTGATTAATTAATTATTTTATATTTTCCAAAAATCCCCCATACTTCAGACTCTGGAAGAAATGAATTATCTCCAGTCCCTATGGATTCGACCCTGCTCACCGCTATGTACAAATTTGTATTTTTTTTTGAGTAGGTAATTATTATTACACAGGTACGACACCTGTCATTCTATAACTGTATACAGAGTCATCTTTTCAAAGATTTCCCATGCTGCAAAATGTCTATGAGCTTTATTTCATCTTCCTCCCCTATAAATTTTCTGATTCCAATCTGCCTAAGATGTTCAACAAAGTGTATTGGGAAAACTGTTTGGAAAAGTAGATTCCAAGTCCTTGTATATGCAAAGTCCTCCTTACACAACTTTACATATTGAGAAGATAAAAAATTGCAAAACATAATAATACTTGAAATTAGTGAGAATATATCCAAAAAAAACAAAATATTAATACCTGAAATCAAGTTTTACAATCAGTGCACAAAAAGCACCTAAACCCAAATGGCCCATGTTTTGGAATAGACCAAGTTTAGTTCAACTGCAGAAATTCCTAGTACAATGGAATAGCAACTTCAACTTCAGTAAATTGCAAGCTGGTATTATGATTCTATGAATCCTGAAATCTCCCCCAAGTCCTCTTGCCTCCAACACTAAGTATGTACACAGACGCTGACCTGTTCTATATACTTGTAGGTAAATTCAGATCAGACAGCATTCAATAGAACTGCCTTGATTTGGCTCCATATCAGCACTACTGCTCTTTAAATGTAACTTGATTAAGCTGCACAAAAGGGAAGATTAAATTAGATGGAGAAATTTTACTGATTGCATATGAAATAGGGGCTAAAACCGACTAGGAAAAGCAGAGAAGTTTCTTAAATAAATAGGTATTTCTGGGCGTCTGTGGCTATGTTCTTTTGCTATTCAAGTAGAAATAAGGAAATGAAGATTTGAAATCAGAGTTCTTCACCTGCTTCCCGTATTGTTTTTATCTCTTTCACATTAGTTGCTTTAAAGAATTAAAGAAAAGTAGCATAAACATTACTCTTGCGTATATATTTTTTCCTTGTTTCACTCTTACATGACAAGGGTACAAAACCTAATTGAGGGTAAAGGATAAACATGTCCAAATGGAACACTATTGGAAGGACTGTCCTCAATGCCTAAACATTGAGGTAGTTTGCTAGGAGTTCTAGAGTCTAGACATAAGATTTGTAGCAAACCGAAAAAAGCAACCAAATGAACGTGTTTCTCGATCTTCGGGCATCATTTAGCATTCGGATCCTAGCTAGCAAAGACAGTAGTAAATCAACTAATATATCTTGTTGATTGCACTGCATTGGACATGCGCCAAGCTAAAAGTTTTTTTCTTTTATTTAGCTTCTTCAATCAAATGAATGAGTATCTGATTTGCAATTTGATTTCAGCACTATTCAGGTTGTGGATCATCATCGAATGTGGAACTACAGAAAAGTAATTCAAGCAGTTGACTATTGAACCACACCGCTCTCTGCTCAAAAGTCTTCGGTGCTCTATTTTGAACATGAAGCAGTAATTGGTCCAATAAAGAAACTTCCTCGCCAGATCTGCCAAATAACCCCCCCTCCCAAAAAAAACACACTCCGACTTCCCCTTCCGGCCATCAACGCCTCCATTGCTCATTCCCACCACATGCTCTAATGTCATTCCCTTCCTAGAAAGTTGTTCACAGGGAAAAGAGCGAGAAGAAAAAATACTATCTATCTTAATAAAAGGTCGAAAGCAGGTACTACTAGTTTTTTGTTTTTACACCAAACCAGCAATTGGTGGATTGGAGAATCAATAATAGCGTGTGTGGATCCACCGAGTTTCTTATAGCTGATAATAATTAATAAAAGAAAGAAAATCCAAGCTCAGAAGCTGCTCCTCATTATCTTTCTCACATGAGGGTATCTTAACCTCCCCCAGACCCAGACCATTTTCATCCCCATCCAATTGATTTCAGAAACCAATATATTACACATACCCACTAACCCTACTTAAGTACTAGTGTGATGTATATCACTCAAACCCCCACCTAAAATTGACGGCACCACCAAATCCTCCCCCCACGCGAACTCCGCAGGACACCCAGATCCGTGATAAAAAGGGAGGAGAGAATTTAGTTGCCGATCATTTGAGTCAATTGCCTATTGTCAAGGATGATTTTATATTGAGGAAAACTTTTGTGAATGAGCAACTATTTTCTATTAATCCCTCTCTTCCTTGGTATGCGGATATTATTCCTTTCTTTTTTTTTTTTTTACAGAAACGTTAGGAAATATATTAATTTCAAACCAAGCTATACAAACTTGAGCAACGGCCCAAAAGGATATTATTCATTTCTTGACCACTAATCAATTACTTGCACATTGGTCAAAAACAAAATGAGATAAGCTCAGACGTGATGCTAAGTATTACTTATGGAAAGACCCCTATTTATAGAGGCAATGTGCAGATCAAATACTGCGCAGATGTGTAAGTAAGAGTGAATTTAATTCTATTTTAATATTTTATCACTCTTATGCATGTGGAGGCCATTTTAGATCTCAAAGAGTAGCTTGTAAAGTAGTGGAAAGCGATTTTTATTAGCCCACAATTTTCAAAGATACATACTTGTTTTGTAAGTCATGTGATAGATGCCAAAGGATAAGAAATATTTGTCATAAAAATTAGATACTAAAAACCCTTATGATTTTTTGTGAAATTTTTTATGCATGGGGTATTGATTTTATGGGTCCATTTCCTTCGTCTTTTGGTTTCCTTTACATCTTGTTGGCCATAGATTATGTGTCCAAGTAGATAAAAATAAAAGCCACCCGAACTAATGATTCTAAAGTGGTTGTAGATTTCATTCAATCACATATTTTTGTTCATTTTGGGGTATCACGAATTATAGTAAGTCATCGAGAAAAACACTTTTGCAATAAAATGATGGCGGCTATATTTCGTAAATATGGAGTGACTCATAAGGTATTTAGTTCTTATCACCCCCAAACGAATGGTCAAGCGGAGATTTTGAATAGGGAAATTAAATAAATATTGGAGAAGATGGTTCGCTCCGATAGGAAGGATTGGAGTTCACAATTGAACGATGTACTCTAGATTGATAGGACAGTCTATAAGAATCCTATAGGTATATCTCCCTATAGGTTGGTATTTGAGAAGTCGTGTCATTTACCGGTTGAGCTCGAGCACAAAGCATATTGGGGGATCAAGAAATGCAACATGGATCTTGATGAGGTTGCAGTCCACAGAAAACTTCAATTACAAGAATTGGAAGAGTTGAGGAATGAAACTTACGAGAATGCAACACTATATAAAGAGAAGATTAAGGTTTTTCGTGACCAATAAGTTGCAAGGAAATCATTTGTAGTTGGGCAAAGAGTTCTTCTCTATCAATCTCATCTAAAGCTCTTTCTAGGTAAGTTGCGCTCTCGTTGGGCTGGTCCATTTGTTGTGATTAATATTTTTCACTATAGTGCAGTGGAAATTCAGAGTATGCAGATAGATAAGAAATTTGTGGTTAATGGTCAATGTTTTAAATCCTATTATGAAAGTGTTTCAATGGAGAAGGTGGAGATAATAAATCTTGAAGATCCCACTTATGCTACTTGAACAATATTCGACCATCTCTAATCAAAGACGTTAAACCAAGACGCTTATTGGGAGGCAATCAAATTCTTTTTTTATTGTTTGTTCACTAATATTATGTGTTTCACTATGTTTATCTTATGTTTTTCAAATTTGGCATTTATTTTTTGTTTTTAATGTTTTTTTGGTTAGAAGACTTTTTCCCAACAAAACGTGCCCACGCGTTAAGGGTATGTGGTAATGCACAACTATCCAATTCCATCATCAGAAAACTATGGACCAACATGACGTGCCCACGTCTTGAGGGTATGTTGTAACTCATAATTAGCCAACTTTATCATAAAAAGTCAATAAGACGTGCCCACGTCTTGTCCTAGCAAGGGAAAAAAAACAAATTGAACCCAAAAGAATTTTTTTTCTCTTCTTTTTTTTTTCTTTCCTTTTTTTTTATTCTTTCCTTTGTCTTTTCCCTTTTCTATTTCTTTTCCTTTCCTTCTTTCTTTCTTTCTTCTTTCTTTTTTTCTTTCTTTATTTCGCTCTTTCTTTTCCTTAGCTGCACCGCCAAAACTCTACTTGCTGCTTGCCCGCAGTTCATCGCCCACCGTCCACTGTTGTCGCAGTTCGCTAGTTTGTCTCTACTACCGTTGCTGTCATCGCCGTTCGTCAAAGCCTATCACTGGTTTTGCCATCGCCAGTCTCTAGTTTTGCCGTCGCTCGCTACTGTGCCATTCACCGCTGCTCGCGCCGCCATGAACGTCTATCCTCTGCCTACGATAGCCATCGTTCCGCACTTGAAGGACAAGAAGGGGAAAGGATACAATTGAAGAAAGAGAAGCTTTTACACTGAATATGAAGAGTTGGGGTAGGGTGGGATGGGGTGGAGGAGCAAAACTTGGACACATACAAGGCTAGAGAGGGCCAATTTTGATTTTAAACATATCATTAGGTGGCAAAAAATAATTTTGGTAAGGATCCGCTTCAAAACATAATAATGTTCCAATGAGAGCTGAAAAATAAATCAAATTACTTGAAACTCAAATCGAGTTCGATTTAATAAGAATTCATTTGAACTAAGTTTTATCAATTACTCAAACCAAACTTAAGTAGCATTTTGTGTTCGGTAAATTATCAAACTCGGTTTGAACTCGACTCTATTAGCATAAAAGTGAAATTTAAACATAATAAAGTTTAACATACTCGACCTCAACTTGAATTTGATTCGATAAAAGTTCGTTTAAATTTAGTTATGTAAATAAACAAGTCAATGTTCATCACGATTTCAAATTATTTAAAAATAATAAAATAAACTTGAACATTAAGATGTTGATTTGATTATGCTAATTCATTTCCCTAATTCCAATGTCAAGAATTAAGAGTTTCAAAATCTTAGGGTTGACCGGCCCACCCACCACCCCATTCCCCACGTTGGTGCATCGTGATGAGAAAGAGACGAGGCAATACATCTTTATACCTTAAAGGCTGGGATAAGGTCCTCACCGTGACTTAAAAAGTCCTTTGGACCTTTGCCAACCAGGACACAACCTCAAATTTGATTGAAAACAAACACATTGCCGTATCCCAAAAACCTTTTTTCCTTGATCCTTATCTAACAGTATTATCATTAACTTTTTGAGGTTGTTGTGCGTCCTTGCTTATATAATAACTTATTGATATGGTTACATCGAATTATTTAAAGTATATAATAGTTTTCCTTATTTTGATCAATAGATCAATGTGGATAAAGTTAAATCAATTAGAAAATGTGTTATCATTCAATTTGCAGGGTTTACAATGACAAAATTATGAAAGTTTGTACAAATGGAGGAACATGGTCCATTTTTGTTTTTGTCTTTGTTTTTCTTTTTGTATATAACTAAAATAAATTCTAGTGGCTAAGGTTGAGGTATCAAGAATTAAAAATTTTAGGTTAGAGTCCCACTACCTCCTCCCTACTTCTTATGTACCACCCTTCCCCTTCTAGAAAATAATGTTTGGAAGATATTGATGGAGGACAAGAAGGGAAAATGAGACAATTGAACAGAGGGAAGCTTTGGCAATGAATATGATGGGGTGGGATAGGGAAGAGGAGCAATACTTGGATGCATGCACGACTAGTGAGGGCCAATTTTGATTTTAAACATAATGTCAAGTAGCAAAAACCAATTTTGCTAACAATCCACTTGAAAAGAAATACTGTTGCAATAAGGGTTAAAAGACAAATCAAGTTATTTGATGTTCAAATTGAATTGGATTTGGTAAGAACTCATTCGAACTTGATTTTATTAATTACTCAAACCAAACTTAAATGATATTTTTTATTTGGTAAATTGTCAAACTCGAATTGAACCTAACTTTATCATAAAAAGTTTAGCTTACCTAAACTTAACTTAAGTCTGATTCGATAAAAATTCATTTAAGTTCAATTTCGTTAATAAACAAGCTAATGTTAAACAAATCATAGGAATTCATTTATAGGATGACGATATTGACATTTCACATTGAATCGTTAAACTGGATGCTTTCTGTTCAATTTGCAATTTAGTTGAAACCTCAGGGAACTAGTGTAGATTTCTAAACTAGAGGGAGTTATATTAAATATTTGATAAATCACAGGGAGTTTTTTGATATTTTACCCAAAATATATGTATATGTTATTCTTATTTTGATCAATAGAACAACAGATAAAAATCAAATGTATTTTTTTGATAGAAACGGGCCTATAATAAAATTAATGAATTGATGAGTCCATATAAAGAGTGGACAGTACAAAATGTGGGCAAGAAATGAAGAATCCCCCTAGATGATAGAATCATCAATTGAACTAGCATGCTTTGCATCTCAAGGGCAACAATGTTAATAACCCCAGGCACCCAACTAACTTTCCAGGTGGAAAAATTTTGCAATGCATTTGTTACATGAGCAATTGATTGCTGAAACTTCTATGTCTTGGACATACTTCAATATTTCGGTTGAGTTTTTGACTGCAATGTAAAATTTTAGATTTCATCAATATCATCAGCCCTAAACTTTCTCTTAAACCGCGGCAGCTATGGTTTGAGAGAAATTGCTAGGTCGTGAATCTAAGTTACATAAACAAAATTTTCTGTAGCTTTTGACCATTAATTTTTTATGTTTAGATTTAATATTTGGTTTTATTAGTTTTTTTCAGCTTATTCAACAGACAGGTATATAGGAGTGACGGCCTTATTGAAAATCAATAATAAACCAAACGAATAACGAACCAAATAGAAGATTGTATTGCTTAATATTTGTATTGCTTAATTAAGCTTGCCCAAAAACAGAAAAAGGGCACAACGTCATTTGATAATGATCAACTGATTTATAAACCAACCAAAAACTGCCCTTGGTTTTGCTGTCAATTTGAACTAATAACATTACTCATTTTTTGGCCATCACATCCAAAAAAAAAAAAAGAAAAGAAAAAATCACATACTTGGAATAGTGAACACTGCTTGATGACTAATCCTGCTTTTATTTGTATTTCACACTACAAAGTATGCATGTTATTATAGTAAGCCTATTTAAGCATTATTAGTTCTAAGGCTTAGCATCCACAGCCTGACCAGGATATCCACCATAGTCGCCGCCGCCACTTCCTCCATAGCTTCCATACCAACCTCCTCCAAGGTTCCCTCCTTGGCCTCCTCCTCCAGGATCCCCATAGTCAGGAGGAGTCACAAATGACTTGGCTGCATTGAGGATAATAAACCTTGTCAAATAAACTAGGAAAGACCTTGTCAAATAAACTCATCTGGGGACTGGGATCACACAATTGGAAATTTTAGATTTTGGACTAATGTGTTGCATGCTTTTTGTTTTAAAGAATACTAAATCGATTTTATTATATTCAGGTCAAAAAATTGTCTTTTGACGTGTAAGTCAAAATCAGTGATTTTTTAGATGTCCCTAAAATTGTTTAAACACTGCCTATTAATAGGTAACTTAATCCCAACCAGAATTAGTAACGATCACAACCTATTAATAGGTAACATAAGAGCAGTTAGGAGCAAAGAAAAACAAATTGAGGACATTGGATAAGAGAATAAATGGCTTACAATTGCTAGCTGACGTGGAAGTCTCAGCCAATTCCCTAGCAGCCTGATAAGTGACTAATTTACGTAATAATTGTATGACATTTTATATTATTTTTAGTCACTTTGGTTATATTATTGGAAGAATATGAATCATTTTGGTTATAATTGGTGAAAAATGCTTTTAAGTGATTAAATGAGGTTTTTATCACTTTTTACTTGGATTTTGTGTATTTTGACAGTTTTGACACATTTTCGTATTTCGACTATAACTTGAGCTACAATGATCGGATTGGGATGATTCTTGAACCCATTTGAAGATAAGAGATAGATCTACAACTTTGGTGAAGACATCCGAATCCAGTTTGAAGGTTTTCCAGGTCAAAAAGCCGAAGTACAAAGTCAATTGCTATTGGTCGAAACTGGAACAAGGCATGGAGCAGGCAAGGGTATTTCCGTCATATCTCAGCCTACACAGATCCAAATGAGGTGATTCTTGATGCATTGGAAAGATAAATCAAAAGGCTACAACTTTCGTGTTTTAGGCATGAGCTGGTTCAGCCTCTAACATCAAGAAACGATCGGTTGAAGTTGGGCCAAAAACAGAGCAAGTGATCCACACTCGGATCCACTATTCATCCGAACCCTCGGCTGTTTCTGGGTTAGTGGATCCGAGCTCAGATCCATACGGATCCGAGGCACTGTAGCAGCTCGGATCACTGGTCAGAAAAGGCTACTTTATACGCGTAAAACTCAATTTCACCTCCACCAACTCACATGTGATGCTAGACATGTGAGAGACATTACCAGCTGTAAGGAGAAAGTGTAAAGCTTCATTTCTTGACCACCTTTCATCATTAAATAGCCAAATTCATTGCAAGAGAGAGGATCCAAGAAGAGAGCAAGAGAGACATACGGGAGAAAGCTTGAAGCTGCAGAAATGTAGCTCTTTCATCTTCCTAGTGTTAGTTTAGCTTAGTATAGAGTAGTGTAGCTTTTCCATTCTTGTTTATTATCTAGATTAGGATGAAGATGGAGGATGAAGAAGGCAAGGAAGAAAGCTCATGTGACAAGGGTTGTATTCCTTCCAAACTCTTTATCTTTTGTATTTGATTCCAAGTTTAGTTAATATACAAGTTCTGGATTTTGTGTTCATTATGTGTTTCTAAAGTTTATACCTTGGGTTTGGTTGAACTTTCTATGATTGTTAGTGTTAATTGTTTGGTTATTTGATTGCTACGATTTGAGCAAGTTATTTAGCACTTTGGCTTCTTAAATCATGATTAATCTGGTACCATTGATTGTGATTATCTAAGGTGTTGTTTCTGCAATGAAAATTGAGATTTAACACTAGTTCAAGAGGTGCTAAACATAGGGAGTACACTCACGAAAGTAGAGGTGCACTTATGTGGTTTTTAGTGATTCATTTCATGTAATTTCATTGAAGAAATGAACTTGTAGCTAATTTCATAACCATGAAAATAGGTATGGATTAGTTATGAGTATAATTGATTCACTACGAAAGTAGGATTCAAATGCATAAGGAAATTACACCATAATTAGCCTAAATGTAGTATTCAATGATCCAAATGTAGCACTTGCATGAGTAGTTAGGGATACCACAACCTAAGGAGCTTTTATTTGTTATTTTGTATAATTTCAGTAGGTTAAATTTCTTATAATTCATTGATAGTCTAAATAATAGAGAAGCTTTAGTAATACCGGTAATTGTTCACTCTTCCCTGTGGGATCGACCCGATATATACCCTAAACTACTAGTTGACCTGTATACTTGCAGTGAACGGGTGTAATTCGGTTTTTTAACTTGTACGTATGTAAAATACCCGTCAAGTTTTTGGCGCCGTTGCCGGGGAAGATTTGGCAATATCGGTGTGAAGAGCAACTTTATTAGTTTAGACATAATATTAGTTATAATGTGAATGTTATTTTCTGTTATTTTTGTATTTTATGTGTATGTGTTTCATTACCTATTTTTCTTACTAATTTTGCTTTTGAGGTTGTTTAAAAGCAATTTTAGGTGATGAGAAGGGTAGGTCAATTTGGAGGACAAAGCTTGAGAAGTGGAAGATTGGCAATGGATGGTTACCAAGTGCAAGAATCCTTCAACAGAGGTAACCAAGAATTTACTGAATGTATGTTTTTTGAAGATGGTTTAAGGTGCTTAAAGGCAAAATTTGATGTAATTAAGTTACAAGTTCAAATGGACACCATGATGCATGAAATTGAGCAGAGAAGGAATGTTAATGCTTTTAATTCTTATCATGTGATTTGTGACTTGTGTGGAGGTTATCATGCTACTAATACATGTATGCAAGCACAAAATGTGGATTATTATGATGAATTAGAGCATTACAATCCTTGTTTTGATCAATATAGTGCTAATTGGAGCAATTCTCCTGCTTATGGTTGGAATAATCAATGTACTTATAGTGATAATTCATGTTTTTATGATTACCAACCTGAAAGTGTCCAATATGAATCAAAACCATCTTGGGAGTTGGCAATAGAGAAGTTAGCTAATACACCTCTACCTTGGGAGTTAGAAAGTGAACCATTAGCTAATGATTCTAATGCATCTTGGGAGCTAGCTGTAGAAAATTTTTCTAATCAATTTGATTTAGCCATAGAAAAGCTAGCAAATGCAACCTCTGACCGTTTTGATAGGATTGAGGAAAGGTTAGATGAATTAGCTTCTCACTTTGGTGATATACATGAGCAATTGAATGTATTGTGTGAAGTTATTTCTTCTAATAATTTGCAAAATGATCCTAGCATGAATGGTGGAAATGTTGTATGTGAAAATGGATTGCATTTTGATGAAAATGATGAATCTCAAGAGTGTTTTAATGAGCAAATATCCATTTCACATGATAATATCTTTGGAACTAACTTTGAACCTCAAGATGTGAGTTTTAATGACTCATTTTTCACCCCTCTTGAGGAGTGCATTGAAAGTATAGGTTCTAAAGGTATTCCTGCTCAAGATACTCTCATGACATTTCCTTTGGTAAGTTCTCAAGTGGTGCATATTCAAGGTAATATCTATGAAACACTTGGAATATGTAAGTCACTTCCATCTCTCAGATCATTAGATCATGTGGCTTTTTCTATTAAGTCACCTTACAATGATCCACCAAGGCTTAAAATGGTGGATTATTCGTTAACTAAGCCTCCTTGAAAAATGAGGTGATATAGTCAAGCTATTGACTTTAAAGAAGCGCTTATTGGGAGGCAACCCAATGCTTGTTTAAGTTCGTGTTACTTTGGAGTGATTTTATGTTTAAAGTATAAGTTTGAGTAATTTTGTTGTTTTTCATTTGTAGGTTTTGGAAAAAAATGTAAAAAAAAAAAAAGACCAAATGAGGTGAAAAAGGCGAAGTTTGATCAAAGATCTCAATACCTCAAATTCAGTAATTATGGTTTTTGATGCATTAAAGAGGTTTAGAATGCATGTTTAGATCATTTTACATGTGCGTGAATGGTTTATTTTGACATAGAAATGATCTAGGGTGTATTTTGAAGAATTGGGGTCAAACTGAAAATTGCAAAAATTCTGCAATAAGTGCAGATTTAATGGATCCAAGGCCTCGGATCCACTTCTGCAATCAGAGAAAACTTCGAGCTTCTGGATCCAAGCTCGGATCCATATGGATCCAAGGCCTCGGATCCACTTCTGCAATCAGAAAAAATTCGAGTTTCTTGATCCGAGCTCACTTATCATGATCCGACCTCGGATCCTTTCAAAAACGACCTCGGATCCTTTCCAAAACGAAGCCTCGGACCACTTTTCCTCATTCTTCCCTCTTTTTCCTCCTTCAATTCCACTTTTCTTCTTGTTGATTGCAAGCTTTTATTCTTAAGAATTGTATTTTTTTTTTTTCAAGGTGCATTAATTGAAGTCTCCATTCTTTCAAGTAAAGTTGGAAATTCATCACATTGCCATGGATTCGGATCGCGCAAGTTCATTGGGGGAGTATTACTTTCTCTTATTTTCGTTATTTTTCCTTTCTCACATTGAGGACAATGTGAAGTTTAAGTGTGGGGGAGGAAAATATTTGAACTTGCATTTACTTGCTATGTGATGATATTTTGTGAATTTAAATGCTTAGAAATGTTGGAATTGTGTTTGAATTATTTGCCATGTGGATAATTTGATTGAAATTGGATTTGTTGGCAGGGAGTTTTCATCCATTTATAAGGAGAAACTCTGTAAAAAATTTTCTAAAATCTTTTCCAATATTTCACTATGGCCCAAAAGTTCTTCAAATTTTTGCATTTTCATTCAAAAAGGGCTAATTGTTCCAACCTTATTCTTCCAATTGTTGAAATGTTATATGTATTTTGGAAGGTTTAGTCCTCATTTAACTTGGAAATAGTATTATGCAATTAGAATTTTTACATTTTAGAAAGTATATTTGGTAAAGTAAGGAAAATTATGCCTATAATTTTACATGTTTAATGAGATTTCTTCTCTTTACTTAATTTTGCAAGTAAGTGATTGATATAGTCGATAAAGGTTATACTCCTCCTTTGATTATTTTTATAAATATTTTTTTTTCTATGAGGGAAAAATAAAGAAAAAAAAAGAGAAAAAAAAGAGAAAAAAAGAAAAAAGAGAAAGTAAATAAAAATTGTTCTACTCCAATGATTCATGTACCGAGTAACCGGGAGTTGGCATCAACAAATGTTGACATTCGCGTAAAAAGGTACTTGAATTAAGAGTATGCATAGCAACTTGAATAAGTGAAATGTTGAGTAACCGGGGATCTTCACCTAAAAGTGTCGATTTTCGCGTAAAAAGGCATTCTCACTATTTAAGTAAAATTTGTGTGAATAAATCCCTCTTAGTTATAGAATTTTGAGAAAAAGATGATTATAGGAGGAGGAAAGCTATAAATTGACTATGTGATTTGCTTATTTGTAAAATTAAATTAGGGTAAGAGATTAAGTTTAACTTGTTGAATTTAGGGTATAATTATCTTTCCTTTACTTGATATTATGAGTATTTAGTGTAAATTGAATAATTGTATAATGATTATTTTCCAAGTCTTGAGGAATTAAATTGGACAAAGTGCATATATTATTTCACCTCTTGAATCATTGCATTTGATTATGTGTGAATTGCTTGAGGACAAGCAATGATTTAAGTGTGGGGGAATTTGATAAGTGACTAATTTACGTAATAATTGTATGACATTTTATATTATTTTTAGTCACTTTGGTTATATTATTGGAAGAATATGAATCATTTTGGTTATAATTGGTGAAAAATGCTTTTAAGTGATTAAATGAGGTTTTTATCACTTTTTACTTGGATTTTGTGTATTTTGACAGTTTTGACACATTTTCGTATTTCGGCTATAACTTGAGCTACAATGATCGGATTGGGATGATTCTTGAACCCATTTGAAGATAAGAGATAGATCTACAACTTTGGTGAAGACATCCGAATCCAGTTTGAAGGTTTTCCAGGTCAAAAAGCCGAAGTACAAAGTCAATTGCTATTGGTCGAAACTGGAACAAGGCATGGAGCAGGCAAGGGTATTTCCGTCATATTTCAGCCTACACAGATCCAAATGAGGTGATTCTTGATGCATTGGAAAGATAAATCAAAAGGCTACAACTTTCGTGTTTTAGGCATGAGCTGGTTCAGCCTCTAACATCAAGAAACGATCGGTTGAAGTTGGGCCAAAAACAGAGCAAGTGATCCACACTCGGATCCACTATTCATCCGAACCCTCGGCTGTTTCTGGGTTAGTGGATCCGAGCTCAGATCCATACGGATCCGAGGCACTGTAGCAGCTCGGATCACTGGTCAGAAAAGGCTACTTTATACGCGTAAAACTCAATTTCACCTCCACCAACTCACATGTGATGCTAGACATGTGAGAGACATTACCAGCTGTAAGGAGAAAGTGTAAAGCTTCATTTCTTGACCACCTTTCATCATTAAATAGCCAAATTCATTGCAAGAGAGAGGATCCAAGAAGAGAGCAAGAGAGACATACGGGAGAAAGCTTGAAGCTGCAGAAATGTAGCTCTTTCATCTTCCTAGTGTTAGTTTAGCTTAGTATAGAGTAGTGTAGCTTTTCCATTCTTGTTTATTATCTAGATTAGGATGAAGATGGAGGATGAAGAAGGCAAGGAAGAAAGCTCATGTGACAAGGGTTGTATTCCTTCCAAACTCTTTATCTTTTGTATTTGATTCCAAGTTTAGTTAATATACAAGTTCTGGATTTTGTGTTCATTATGTGTTTCTAAAGTTTATACCTTGGGTTTGGTTGAACTTTCTATGATTGTTAGTGTTAATTGTTTGGTTATTTGATTGCTACGATTTGAGCAAGTTATTTAGCACTTTGGCTTCTTAAATCATGATTAATCTGGTACCATTGATTGTGATTATCTAAGGTGTTGTTTCTGCAATGAAAATTGAGATTTAACACTAGTTCAAGAGGTGCTAAACATAGGGAGTACACTCACGAAAGTAGAGGTGCACTTATGTGGTTTTTAGTGATTCATTTCATGTAATTTCATTGAAGAAATGAACTTGTAGCTAATTTCATAACCATGAAAATAGGTATGGATTAGTTATGAGTATAATTGATTCACTACGAAAGTAGGATTCAAATGCATAAGGAAATTACACCATAATTAGCCTAAATGTAGTATTCAATGATCCAAATGTAGCACTTGCATGAGTAGTTAGGGATACCACAACCTAAGGAGCTTTTATTTGTTATTTTGTATAATTTCAGTAGGTTAAATTTCTTATAATTCATTGATAGTCTAAATAATAGAGAAGCTTTAGTAATACCGGTAATTGTTCACTCTTCCCTGTGGGATCGACCCGATATATACCCTAAACTACTAGTTGACCTGTATACTTGCAGTGAACGGGTGTAATTCGGTTTTTTAACTTGTACGTATGTAAAATACCCGTCACAGCCACCTGTGAGGTCATTGTTAGAACTATAGCCAAGGAGATGCAAAAGAAAAGAAGTTTCTTGGAACCCATTTTTGCTCAAGAAAAAATTATGCACTGAAAACTGGTTTTGTGAAGGATGAGAAAGCTGGTAAAGATTGATCCCTACTTGTAGGAAAATCTGTGCCACATTGCTATCAAAATTGTCCTGCTAAAAATCTTTCTTTCCAATAAGAATGATTACAATCTATTCTTAAGAATAATTTGTTTTAAAACATACCCTTGTACTATCGAAAATCTTGCAATTTTGGGCAAGTTAATTTAATTAATATTTCTAAACTTTTTTCTTGTAATTTATTAGGATCTCCTATAAAATGTTTATAAATTGCATAAATTAGAGTTGCAACAAAGCCTGGTTCACTAATAGTCATAACTACTTCTTGTCCAGTTACTTTGGTAGTTCTACTACTTGCAGAATCAATTGTCACTTGTTTGGTAGCAGTTAAAATATAATTTCTTTTGTCTTGGTTTAGATAATTATCCCACCAATTTTTCAATATTTTTGAGAATATATAAATTAATAATTGAGCACGTTCTCTATCCCCATGATCTTTTACTTTGAAAGCACTTATTGCCATACTTATATTTTGAATAATTTGCAAAATTTGATGTTTGGTTAATCCATCTATGTTCCACTCATAGATTGATTCTCCTGAATAATAATAACTTTGATGTAAATGAATCTTCTTTTGTCCGTTAATTTGAAATATCACTGGGTGTTTGGATTTCTTCTTTATCCGACATTTTGAATGGCTAGGTCCCACTTTTATTGAATTAGTGGTAAAAGGATATGTAATCTCACAGAAAGATTTCATTACATTTCCTCGCCCATTGCAATTGACATGTTGTGTTTCAATCTCAAAATTAAATGAAAAAAAGACCTCTGAAGTCTTCCATGTACAATTAGGATAAGTACTGGCTTCATTTGTGGTACAAAGTAACAAGGATAGCCAACTTGAGTTAGTTTGAATGTCCTCATGGGTTCTTTCAAAATAATCGCCATATTCTTTTTGGTTCTCCTACTTTTCCCATCAATTCAACCCAAATGTGGAGCTTCAGCTTCTGCTGAAGAGGCTGTTGCTCTTTTGAAATGGAAAGCCAGTTTTCAGAGCCAGATCAATAGCAACCTAACCTCATGGAACCTTCAATCCATCAACGCCAAGAATTCTTCTAGCCTTCCATGCACTTGGGCTGGTATTTCCTGCATTAATGGAAGCGTCAACAGGTTGAACCTCTCAAATTGGAATATTAAAGGTAGCCTCCATGATTTCCCATTTTCATCCCTCCCAAATCTTGAATATCTTGATCTCAGCCTGAATCAGATCTTCGGCAGCATACCTAAACAAATAGGTAGCCTGTCGAAGCTCATTTATCTTGATTTCTGGGTAAATGAATTGTCACAAGAAATCCCACCTGAAATTTGCAACTTGAGAAACTTGACTCATTTGGCTCTTGCAAGTAATCAGCTCTCAGGTCCAATTCCATCAGGAATAGGGGAGCTGCATTATCTCGTGGAACTTTATTTGGATAACAACTATTTAACAGGTTCAATTCCAGCCAGTTTTGGTGACCTCAACAGGCTAGCGGAGTTGAGACTTTTTCAAAATCACCTCTCTGGTCCCATTCCCAGTGCAATTGGGAATTTGTTTTCGCTTCGATTTCTTTACTTGAATCACAATAATCTTATTGGTGCAATCCCAAAGTCACTGGGCAATTTGACCAATTTGATTGAATTGCTTCTCTTTGACAATCAACTTTCAGGTTCAGTTCCAAAGGAATTGGGTAATCTGAAATTCCTTACCAGTGTGGCCATGAATCAGAACCAACTTAATGGTTCCATTCCTGCTTCAATTGGAAACTTGAGTAATTTAAGAATGTTGTTTCTTCGAGATAACCAATTTTCTGGTACCATTCCACAAGAGCTTGGAAACTTGAATAAGTTGGTTGCTTTGGAATTGGATCATAATAAGTTCTTTGGTCCATTACCAGAACTACCATGTCAAAGTGGAATGCTCCAAAACATTACGGTATCTGAGAACATGCTTACTGGTCCAATCCCTAGAAGTCTGAAAAACTGCTCAAGCTTAATTAGAGCCCGTTTTGAGGGTAACCGTTTCCGAGGAAACTTGTCAGAGATGTTCGGAATCTATCCATTCCTGGATTTCATAGATCTCAGCAACAACGAATTCTACGGAGAACTCTCTAGCAACTGGGGTAAATGTAAACCTTTGAAAACCCTGCTGGTTGCAGAGAACAACATCACAGGTGGTATACCTCCAGAAATTGGAAATTTGACTCAACTACATACACTTAATCTTTCTTTGAATTCTTTATCAGGGAAGATACCAAGGGCAGTTGGAGAGTTAGCTTCTATGCTTAAACTGGATTTACATGACAACCAACTTACTGGTAATATTCCTCAGGTAATGGGAGTGTCATTGGAATTTCTAGACCTGTCCACAAACTCCTTGAGTGGAACTCTACCTGAAAATTTGGGTGGTATGAAACACTTGTTTCACATGAACTTGAGCAACAATATTTTAAGTCAAAGGATTCCACTCCAGATTGGGGAGTTAACCCAACTTTCTGAACTGGATTTGAGTCAAAATTTCTTCACAGGAGAGATACCATCTGAGTTTCAAAGTTTGCAGAGTTTGGGGACATTGGATCTCTCCCAAAATAACCTCTCTGGCTTGATACCAAAGGCTTTGGCAGAATTGCCTGGTTTATTGCACATTAATCTTTCTTTTAATAATTTGGAGGGTCCAATTCCAAGTGGTAGAGCCTTTGGATATCTAACCTTAGAAGAAGTAAAGGGAAACAAAGGTTTGTGTGGCAATATTACAGGGTTCCGAGCCTGTGAAAGTTCCCCGCCGATTAAAAAGCATGTCAAGTATAAAAGGAAGGAACTTGCTCTCAAAATTGTATTACCTCTTCTGGGATCATTCATACTTCTTGGTGCATTCTTTGGAGCTTTTAGATTGCATGATCAAAGAAAAACAAATTCAAGAGCAGAAGATATGGAGGTGAAAAAGGGTGATTTATTTGCCATCTGTGCTTATGATGGCAACGCATTGTATAACAAAATCGTGAGGTCTACAGAAGAGTTCAGTGAAATATTTTGCATTGGGAAGGGAAGTTATGGAAGTGTTTACAAAGCACAGCTTTCAATAGGTGATGTAGTAGCTGTGAAGAGACTTCAGAACATGCCTAATGTGGCAAAGGATAAAAGCTTCTTGAATGAGATCAGGGCTTTGACAGAAATCAAGCATCGAAATATTGTGAAACTCTTTGGCTTCTGCTCAAATGCTCGGCATTCAATTTTGGTTTATGAGTACCTTGAAAGAGGAAGCTTGGCCAAAATATTGAGCATGGAAGAAGAAGCCAAGGAACTCGACTGGCAAAAGAGGCTGAAAATCATCAAAGGTGTCGCTCATGCTTTATCTTACATGCACCATGATTGTTCACCAGCAGTTGTACATCGGGACATATCAAGCAATAACATTTTGCTTGATCCAGATTACGAGCCTCACGTTTCAGATTTTGGCACTTCCAAGTTTCTGAAAAAAGACTCGTCTAATTGGAGTTCTTTGGCAGGCACCTATGGATACATTGCACCAGGTAATTATAAATGTTTGTGTTTTCTTTTCCGTTAATTAATTTGTTAACTAATAAATTCAAGTATGATCACATATTATGGTTTTCCAACTTTATCTTGCAGAATTTGCCTATACAATGAAAGTTAACGAAAAGTGTGATGTTTATAGTTTTGGGGTCCTGACAATGGAAATAATCAAAGGAAAGCATCCTGGAGACTTGACTGCTAATCTGATGTCTTCAAATCATGAAGATGTAGAACTGAAAGACTTGGTCGACCGAAGACTTCGATATCCCAATCAAGAAACTCAAAAGATCCTGATATCCATTTTCAAACTTGCAAGAGAATGTCTACACGCTGATCCTCAATGTAGGCCAACAATGCTCTTTATTTCCAGGTTGATATCAACTCAGTGAACCATCTAAATAACTTCTTTGTGATTAACCGGGGCGATATGAGTCTCTTTATCATTTCTTTTCTTGTTAAATTAATAGATGCATCACATATGTGGAACTTGGATGATGTTTTCGAGTTTTTGCAGGTTTCTTGCCTCCTATTAAATGCAGAATGCAGTGCCTCACTTTTTTCCCCCTACATAGCACAATCAGGCATCAGCAGAAGATGATATGATGCAGAGCATGTATTCTATGTGAAAATAAAATTTGAATAGCTAATAGAGTTTATGGAATTGAAACTAGAACTAGTATAGGGGGCAAAGCAAGGTTTTGGAAATGTATCGTAATATTATAATCCTTGAAAGTAATAATTCTATGACATTGTCTTCAGTCTTAAGGGTCTTTGATCTGCTTTTATTATCTCCTTGTAAATCAAAGTTCATATTTTAACTAGTCCATAACTTGGACTTTTTTTTCCAAGTAAACTCCTTTAGTTTGTCTAGTAGTTTTTGAGTGCAGTTATTGACAAAAAGACTGCTCTGTTTGGATTAGCTGTTTTTGGAGGTGTTTTTGAAAAATTTTACTGTAACAGTGTATTTCAAAAAAATTTTATAGTAAAAATTTTTTGAAATATTTGATATATTGTATGGATGAAACGTTTTTTGAGTTATTGTGTATTATTATAACATTGTATTTGAAAAATTTGTTTTTAAAAAAATAGTCAATTTAAGGTTAGAAAGAGTATGGTTTTGGGTAGCACGATAAATTAAATACGCCAATACTACAATGAGATCAAAATCACGTGAAGAAGCCCAATTTATCATTTCAACCAATCCACAAGATGAGGAGCGAGATCAGAGTCCTCTAGCCAAACTGCTTTTGGAAGAGCTGCTTTCCTTAAAGTTTCCAGACTGCAAATGCCCAGTGCTCTTCAATTAGTTTATAAATTCACACCTTTGTTTTTAGTACATTCATTGAATTGGAAATGTTACTGTGCTCACAAACACTGATTCAAAAATAAGGCTAACCGATATCATAAATATGTCATAAATAATTAATATGTTATTTTTATTATCATATAGAATGCTAAAACGAGTCCTATGAATTCATATGCAGTTCATCGGTGTGTTAGAATTAAAATACTTTGGTTCATCATCGATGAAAATAACTTAAAATTTGAAACAACATGCAATATAGATTGAATAAATCTATTTTGACAATGACGACAAATCCAAAAGCAAAGAAGACAATTACATTGCCCCAAACATGAGGCAAAAAGAAAAGAACTAACTTTAGTTTAACATTATAAACAAATAAAAATAGTGGTTAATTTATGAATAAGTATTGGAAAGTCATAAAAAATCAAATTACATTGTAGATAAGCAATTAAAAATGAATTAGCAATAAGAAACATGGAAGTTAGTCAGAAATTCTTTTAAATTTCTAAATAATTTAGAGCTAAACCGTGAGGTAAATTTTCGGTTTTAAAACATTATCTAAAACTCATCCATGTACATACTGTTTGACCCTAAAATAAAAAGGCGTCAAAGATAATAAAACCCATTAGTCAATTAACAGAATATTAAAGATTAAGACCCTATTTGATAATCCAATTCAGCATTTAAATTTAATTGATTCATATTTTAATATGTTAAAAAACTTTTGATAATAAAAAATAGAATATTTGAATTAATTGAGTGGCACTGAATTTTCTAGACAAATTTTACTTCAAATAATAAGTGATAAGTTATTCACTTATCACTTAATGTGATATACACTCCAATGTATCAAATTTAGTTCTTAACAATTCAATAATTTAATGGATTCAGATATCAGATTTCAATTTTTAGACTTCAATATTATCAAATGCGCCCTAAGGGAAAAAGTGATTAATCGGTTAAGGAGTTTACAAGGAGATAAAGTTTTCATCTCAAAAAAAAAAAAAAAAGAAGAAGGCTAAGGATAGGCGTTCAACTGGAGGCAAATTCGTTGGAACATACGCTTGTCAATAGCAACAACACTCATTTTTCATATTACTTTCTCTGTTTAGTCAATAGCAGTTTCCAATTAGTTTCTTTTTGTTCAAAGTTTTGAGTCTTATTTTAAGTCCTTTTGTTCATAGCCGATCGGTGATTGGAATAATACTTTGTTATCGATGCTCTTTATCATTTCATTATACCTTTTAACGCTTCTTTGGATTCTTCCGTTAACTATCTTATATGCTTCATGCTTAATGAATCTGGCAGATTCAATCTATTACATTCATCAAGAATTAGAATTTAAAAAAAGGACACCAAATAATGCCACTGTCAAAGAATTTTAATCCATTTTCTATGGTTGTGTTTAGTATTTTCAAACAAAAGTAGTCTTTTAAAACTCATCATTGAAACACAAGTAAAAAATTGTTTTAGATGACAAAACATCATTAGATGAATTGATAAATATTTCAATTTTATTGTTTGAGGGAAAAATTAGTGTAAAAACTTTTGAAAAAAGATTTTGAAGATAAAAGAAGAAGAAGAAGAGCACAAATTTAACATACAGATCCAACTAGCTTAGTGGCAAAGACACTCCATGTAACATAATCTATCTATCTAGGTCAAGTGGCTAATTGGCCGGCCAGATTTTAGTTTTACAAGGGTTCTTTGGAATGTTAATTTATGCTTTGTGTTTTACTTTTTTTTTTTTTAGCATTATTTTCAGTGTAGAGGAACTTACGTTGCTCATTGATTATGACTGCTCGCATGTTATATGCGTGATAAGCTTTCAAGTTTCTTCCAATTTTGAAGCAAATATAATTTGTGTTAATATAGGATATAAAATGATCAACATTTGTATACTAGAAATGATTCTTGAAACAAAATTAATTTCTTTCATGCTATGTATTCCCACTATTTTGTGTTTGTATTTTTCTATGAATTATTTATCTTGGACATTCTTGAACTTTTTGGGCTAATCTCACTTCTCATCTAATATTGAACTACAACATACATAGCCCAATCTATAAAGATTGATTGTGGTTTAGATATCAGGTAATTACTGCTCATCTCCTAGAGATACTCAAGTTACCCTTTTCTATAGATTCATTAAGAAAAATTAGTCATAGAAGATAAAAATGGTCAATAAAGGGAAGGATAAACGGACAGAACAAGAAGACCTTTGAGTCTTCCTTGTATAGTAGGGATAATCATGGATTCTCTCTAAATAATCTCCATATTCCTTTTGGTCCCACTTTTCCCATCATTTTCAAGACTTATAAAAGTAATTACCATTGATTACAGTCGTCATGACTGTGTCGTCAATCATGAAATGTTTGAAAGACTTTGATGGAGGGCAAGAAGGAAAAAGGGGAGAATTGAAGAAGGGGAAGTGTTGGCAATGAGTATGATGGGGTGAACTGGGGGCATTTGTTTGTGGGGGGGGGGATATTGGACCCTCACAATACTAGTGAGGGCCAAGTTTGATTTTAAATATATTGCCAGTTGATAAAACCTAAATCACTTCATATTTGAATTGAGTTTAGCTTAGTAAGTATTCACTTGAAAAGCAATAATACACTAATAAAGACTAAAAAATGAACTAGATTACTTGATATTCGAATTAACTTTGGATCGATAAGAATTATTTGAATTTGGTTTGGCAAACTATTAAAACCAAACCTAAATAACATTTTGTGTTTGGTAAATTGTCAAATACGACTCAAATTTAGCTCTATTAGCATACAAATGAAATTTGTGTGTAAAAAAGTTTGATCTACTCGAACTCGATTTGAGCTTTGATTAGATAAAAATCCATCTATAATGTACTTGTAAATAAATAAGCCAATGTTGAGCACAGAGTTTCAAATTCATTAAAATTAATAAAATAAGTTTAAATATTAAAGTGTTCCATTAAATTAAATTCGTTTAATCCCCTAATTCCCGCCACCAATTTCCCCGCGTTAGTGCATCGTGATAAGAAAGATACGAGACAAGACATCCTTATACGTTAAGGACTAGGATTGGTCCTCATCTTGACTGCAAGTCTTTGGACCATTGGATCTCAAGCGTTCCAATCTAAAATAGAGAAGACAAAGAAAAATCGAAGAATGAAGAGATAGGACGGGAAGACCTTTGTGCCAAATCCACCAAAAAAGTAAGACCTTTTGTCTTCCTTGAGGGTGGGGACAACCATGGGTACTCTCCAAATAATTTCCATATTCCATTTTGTCTTACTTTTCCAATTATTTTCGAAGACTTATAAAAGAAGTTACCATTGACTAAAGTCATGCTGACCGAGTCAATCACAAAATGTTTGAAAGATATTGATGGAGGACAAGAAGGAAAAAAGCGAGAATTGAAGAAGGGGAAGTGTTGACAATGTGAATGAGAATTTGGATGGATCCGTCACATTACAAGTAGTATTTTACTCTATTTTTGAGATAAAATGATCCTTTTATTTTGTATTACACCATATTCTGATTTAGGTATATGAATATAATTTTCTTTTTACTACACCATTTTTTCAAATCAGTTAAACCAAAGGGCAAAATTACACGAAATTGAACATTTGGAACCCCATCAGCGGGTGGTGAGGCAAAACTTGGACACGTATAAGAGTAGGGAGTGCCAAGTTTGACCTTAAAACATATTGTTAGATGGCGAAAACTAAGATTGAAAAGGATTCGCTTACCAATTTTGCTAAGGATTCACTTAGTACCCCAATAAAAGATTTAAAAAAAAACTAAATTACTTGATATTCGAATTGATTTTGACTCAGTAAGAACTTATTCGAGCTTAGCTTCACCAACCACTCAAAACAAACTTAAACAGCATTTTGTATTTGATAAATTGTCAAACCCAAGTTGAACATGATTCTATTAGCAGAAAAGTGAAATTTACAAGTAAAAAAGTTTAACCTACTCGACTTGAAATTTAGTTTGATTAGATTAAAACTCATTTAAGTTTGGCTCTATAAATCAACAATCCAATGTTAAGCATAATTCCAAGTTCATTAAAAATAATAAAATAAATTTGAACATTATGGTATTTGTCTTGATTAATTCATTATTTTCTCCTAATTACAATGCCGGGAAATAGGAATTTAAAAATCTGGAATTTAAAAATCTTAGGGTAAGTCATCCTACCCGCTGCCCCCTTCTCCATGTTGGTACATCGTGTTAAGAAAGAGATGAGGCAATATATCCTTATACATTACTAGGAGGCATTCACCGCGCATATAATTCAAAGAGTGCCATGCCCAGTTTTGGTCAATAAGCTAAATTGGAATTGAAAAGTATAATAAAGGACATAACAGGCCATTGATGTAGCAAAGTTATGAGTAAAAAAATATTGTAGCAAACATACAAGTAAGAAAATACACTATGTAGATTATCAATCGTTAATGTTGAGATTGTTTATGTTGAGGTTGTCAATTAGACCTTCATCCATAATGTAGGAAGTGATTATTTCATGAGTTGCATATCTAATGAGCCTAAATGTGGAAGGAGAAGGCTTGATGTAGCATACAAGCATCTTGCCATGCAGCAGAGTCATCAGATGATGAGTTAAATATATGTTCTGGTGGAGATAGAAAAAGAAAGTAATATAAGCTACTGAAAAAATAGAAGGAAACAGTTGTTACACAAGAAGAAATGATAATTACCTCCATCCATAAATAATAGAGTTCAATAGTTGAAAAATTAGTTAGTCTTTCAGCTTCAAATGACATGGCATTAGCATATAAGGTTCCAGTTGAATCCGTGACCGCAATTAAAATGCAAGCCCTGGAATTAGTAAACAAATATAAATATGATACCAGTCATAGACTGGTTAATTTAAATACAATATACTATTTATAAGTACCTAGGTTGGAGATCAATGCTTGCTTGACAGTAGATGCATATAATTTTCTGCTTACGTATATAATTGTTTAGATGATTACAATTTGGACAAGCTATATCGGTTAGTTTCTGAGGTTTACAGTGGAATTCGATAACACCTCTAATCCATGCAGTTTTTGGTTTCTATAAAATAAAAGAACAAAAGAAGAAGTTGGAAAAGACTATTTAGTAAATATAAAGACCTTTAGTTGTCTAGTTAAATTGCAGAATTAGAGTTTTACTGAACGAAGCAAAGTAGCTATGTCAAGGATTCGATTGTGATCAATACGGGGAAGAAAGATGCATGGATTAGTATAACTGTTGATAAGTGCATAATTTGTGTGTTTTTAGTGTCTTTTATTAGTTAGTTTTGGTGTGTTTTAACTACTTTTATAGCTATTATCTAAGTTTCTAGTGAAAATATGCATTTTGTGGTTTGAAGTGTAAAAATTGCATTTTTATGGATTTTAATGGCAAAAACTTAATATTTTGTAGGTTTAATGATTCAATCATCAAATAGCATAAATTGAGAAGATAATTAGATTATTATTGATGATTTGAAATAGTTTAAAGAAGACATGAAGTGCAAAGAGGATATGCAAGCAAGAACAAAAGAAAGGAAGTTTCATAGTTTTGATATCTTGTGGTAATTTGGCAATATCTTGAGTTACAAGTATCAGATTAAGGTATTTCTTAAACCATTTTGAAACTAAAATATAGATCTACATTTGGTATGAGATATCAAAGTCCAGTTTGGTTATTTTCATTGTCAAAAAATCGAAATACAGAAGTTTAATTTCATTATCGAAAGTTGAAACAGAGTTCTGACCAATCAAATTATTCTGATCATTTATCGGTCCATAGAGCTCCAAATTAGATGATTCTTGATGTATTGGAAAGCTAACTCAAATATATACAATTTTATGTTTACACAAGAGCTAGTTTGGCCTCCATCATCAAAAAAATATCAGTTGAATTTGGACCAAAAATAGAGCAAGGATGAATTCTACCCAGAAAGTGAAAACCTGTAGAAGCAATACGTAGGGTGCAATATGTGATTCAAGGTCGCATTTTCAAGGTTGTGCATTCATCATTTTCAGCTGCAACTTGCTGCAACTTGTTCTTTGTTCACACAACTTTCCAACTCAATTCCTGCAAGCAATTTTGGCTGTATCTGACCAAAAAGAGTATGAAAAGTTGGAGAACCAACTCTTGGGAGTTTCAAGAGGCAAAAATAATAGCTAAAAACAACTTATTTGGCTATTGTATTCTCTATAAATAGCAGCCTTTGGAGGCCATTTTCACAACTTTGGAAGGCTAGAAAAACTGCACAAAAATATAGTTTTTACTAGAATTTTCTTAGTTCATTAGTTAGAGTAGATTAGTATAGTTAGAGTAGTTTATCCTTCTTGTATTTATAGTTATATTTGGATGAAGATTAAGGAGCAAGATGAAGAGGTTTGTCTCATATGACAAGGGTGATATCTCTTCTACTACTTTCTCTCTTGCATTTGATTTCATATTTAACTATAATACAAGTTTGGATTTGTGTTTTTATCATGTTTAGTTAAAGTTTGTGCCTAGAGTTATGAATGAACTTTCTATATCTTGTTAGTAATGTTTTCTTGGTTATTTGATTATATTAATTTGAGCAATTATTTATCACTTTTGCTTATCTAATCACGATTAACTGGCAATTAATTATGATAATCTTAAGGTGTTAAGTTTGCAACGAGAATTAGAATTTAACACTAGTTCAAGAAAATAAAAAATCTAGAGAGTACCCTCACAAGAGTAGAAATGCACCTATGTGGCTTTAGTGACTTTTTTCATGTAATTTCATAGAAGAAATGAACTTGCAGTTAATTCATAACCACGAGAGTAGGTATGGTTTAATTACAAGTATAATTGATTCACTACGAGAGCAGGTTTCATATGCATAAGAAAATTATGCCATAACTAGCTAAGATAATAGCATTCACTTAATTGGTAACTTCAGTAAGCAATTCCATACCTCTATGAGCTTTCTAGTGTTATTTTTGTTACTTTTACTTCGTGTTTATAGTATAGATTCAATTTTTAAATAATAAAGGAGTTCAAAAATCATCGGTAATTGAAAATCTTGTCTATGGATTTAATCTTTAATACCCTATACTCAATCACGACTCGTATACTTGTGAAAAATCGCGTATGGGATATTTAGAATGTTATAAATGTAAAACTTAACTATGGAATGAGCTAATTATTATATATATATACCCCGAGCTCGTCAAATATGCTAATGGACCATTTGTGCTAGTCGAATTGCATTGTTACAATATTGAAAAGAAAAAGAGAAAAGTTGATTTGGTGCAAAATAACGGTGATGATGTTAGATGGAGTGATTAAAAAATTCTTACCAATGATCTAGCTTTAATGCCTACTGCACAATTGGAGCCATCAAAATAACTAATAAATCTTTAGTTGAAAGTGTAAGATCTAGTATCAAAGGAAAAAAAATATCACGTATAAAAAGTATGGAAAAGTTTGTATGCTCAGAAATAGGTCCGTGTCTTTTAGATAATAAATAATAGTATTTGGTTACAGTTTTGTGTGGTGACTTTCACTCTTATGGCAATGATGATTGGAAAATATTCTTGAGCAGTTGCAATGGTAGGATCATGATCCTCTTCAAACTCATTCCATAAAGTTAAGATCAATGGTTTCATTCTAAGAACAAAAGAAGAATAAATGCTTCTGTTATAAGTTTAGTTGTGCATATAAAACATGGAAAAGTGAACTAGTTTAGGAGCTAGGATGCTTACTTTTGATTGACAATCACATAGTCATGAGCAATGGATGTTTTCCCCTGAAAAGTGATAGTTTTGACAAGTAAAGCATGTAATATAACTCCCATGACATCTGAGGCAATCCAAAATAAAAAAATATAACAGCATTCAAGCAATTTGTTGGGGGGCAGAAAAATATTGTATAGGATAAGTATTAACTTATTTATAAGCTGATCAGTGTCAGCAATTACATCTAACATAGTGAACAGATGCAGCTGAAAATGAAAAAGAAGAGATGGTTGATTGTGTTCTTAAACTTCTTGGATTAAGGTATCTTGAGTGGCAACCCAATAAAATGGATATTCGGTGGTGGGAGTATGAGTATCTTGCTGATCAATAGATGCTCTTGAATTATAGTATATTTTTAAACAGTACAAGCAATCCAGCTGTTGGATCAAACATCTCTTCTATAACGTGCATTTTAACTCTAGTATCCGATCATTAATGACTATTAGATTGGATCAGATTTTAATTTGATGATAAGAAAGAAAAGCGAAGAACAAGATATATATTACCTATGCATCGGCTAGCAAAAAAGTTCACTAATGCTGTTGAAAACTTGAGTCATGTATGACATGAGTTGCTTCAATAGCTTGAAGAGTAATACCCCAGTTTCTCAAAGATGGGTGAATAGAAGACAATGGGATACTAATATGATCCATTTTTGGGATATGTTGTATCATGGACGATCAGAATAATAGTAGGTAAATTTAATACAAATATTGGTGATTTAAATTCAGCATTTGTTAGCATTGTTTATAAATATACATGATATTGTATTAATTTTAATAAGTGGTGCTTTTATAAAATATGTTCTAATATTACTTTTTTTGGTCTAAAGACTTAAGTATTCACACAATTCGTATTGAATTATGGATATCCTTTTTTGTAAATAACATGTTTGGAACAGTAATTTGCTGTAGAGTATCACTAACGAAGTGGTTCATTCGAAATCATTCAAAACGAAAAATAACTTGAAGCATTATATTCGAGAATCGTATCAAGGCATCTAATCTTTGTAATAGTTAAACATTAGGTAGCACAATTTAAAATACTCAGGATGCAAGGGAAATTTGTTTGAGCTTGAGAAGTTGTAATATAGAATACATCTATATGATGCAAAATTGGCCCATAGGAAAGAAACAGGAATAGGTGAAGTACAAACAGAAATTCTGTGGTAATGTAATAAACTTTTTGAGTCCTAATCAAGGTGAATTCTGATTTAGCTATCATGCTATTTACCTGGAAAATAGAGTTACTTGTTTGGATTCAGCAATTAGCTTTTAGATGTATTGATAAGTAGATAAATTATTAAAAGAATTAAATGAAAACTTACAGGTCTGCATTTGTAGTTGATCCTTCATCTGAGACAACTATGTTGCTAGTAATGTTTTCTTTTTCTTATTTGAGTCTGTTGTTTGACCGTTCTTCATAGACAACTTGAAATGATGGAAAATTATTGTTTCCATATAAAATGCTATGAAGTGCATATGTTATAGATTTATTTTGCAAGGCTTTGTGAACAAAAGCCATTATTTCTTCATCCTTGGTTCTGTATCATGGGAAGAAATTTTGGCTAGTGTAGCTATTAACTGGAGAGACTTCTTGGTATTGATAAACAGGCATTTCTACATAATTGTATCCATATTGCCAACAACATTTTTTTCTACTTACATGGTTCCAAATCATAGTTGTCAATCTCTTCCCCTTTTTTTTCGTAGATGTGTTACGAATGCCATTGTTAATTTCTGTGCAGAGATGAAATAAATTGTTGTCAAAAAAGAGTATGCAAGCAATTTAATTATGAAAGAGTACTCATCCGCTCGATGCTTGAAGAGGTCTTCACAATCTGGTGAACCATCACCTATTAAACCCAAAATCTATATGGCGATTATTAAGAAATAAATTACTGATAAAATTACGGAAGCGTACCTGGATTCATATCGACAAACTGATATATGAATCTCCAAGGGTATTTGGGTGGTCTTCCAGGTCAACACGTATTCACCGATTCTTGAGAGAGCCCTTTAGTATCTCTCTGGTATCTTTTATGACGATGGAATATCAGGAAAGAGCTATATTTTGTGGTACTAGTAAATATGACAAATAGAATGATCCGTGTGACCTGGGGACCATAATGACGGGTATTTTACATACGTGCAAGCTAAAAAATACCGAATTACACCCGTTCACTGCAAGTATACAGATCAACTAGTAGTTTAGGGTATATATCGGGTCGATCCCACAGGGAAGAGTGAACAATTACCGGTATTACTAAAGCTTCTCTATTATTTAGACTATCAATGAATTATAACAAATTTATCCTACTGAAATTATACAAAATAACAAATAAAAGCTCCTTAGGTTGTGGTATCCCTAACTACTCATGCAAGTGCTATATTTGGATCATTCATTACTACATCTAGGCTAGTTATGGTGTAATTTCCTTATGCATTTGAATCCTACTTTCGTAGTGAATCAATTATCCTTATAACTAATCCATACCAATTCTCATGGTTATGAAATTAGCTACAAGTTCATTTCTTCAGTGAAATTACATGAAATGAATCACTAAAAACCACATAGGTGCACCTCTACTTTCGTGAGTGTACTCCCTATGTTTAGCACTTCTTGAACTAATGTTAAATCTCAATTTTCATTGTAGAAATAACACCTTAGATAATCACAATTAATGGTACCAGATTAATCATGATTTAAAGAGTCAAAGTGCTAAATAACTTGCTCAAATCATAGCAATCAAATAACCAAATAATAAATACTAACAATCATAGAAAGTTCAACCAAACCCAAGGTATAAACTTTAAAGACACATATTAAATATAAAATCCAGAACTTGTATATTAACTAAGCTTAGAATCAAGTACAAAAGATAAAGAGTTGGAAAGGAAAAATAACCCTTGTCACATAAGCTCTTTCCTTGCCTTCTTCATCTCCTTCTTCATCTTTGCCTAGCTAATAAAACAAGAAGGATGAACTACTACTCTATACTAAACTAATCTAACAATAAGAGAATGGAAAAGCTACATTTTTGCACTCTTCAAGCTTCTCCCGTATCATTTTTTAGACCTCAAATGTCTCTGCATATAAGCTGATGAAAAGTCCTTCCCTTACCAGTCAAAAATTTCTGCTATGATTCTCCAAATCTGAATTTGTTAAGGGAGTCAAAAATAATGGCTTTTGACTTGGAACCTTGGCTATATCTCTTCCTTATGTCTTCTGAAGCATGTGCAGCCTACGTTTTCTCTCCAACTCTAGCTGGAAAGTAGTGTGAAGATGAGAAAAATGGCTGAGCAAATTACAGAAATTTGGCTGCCAGACACGTTTTTACTTTTGACCTCACTTCAACTGCATTTTTCTCCATGATGAAGGCCGAACTGACTTTTGTGCAAAACACAAAAGTTGTAACCCTTTGAATTAGAGTTCCAATGCTTCAAGAATCATCTAATTTGGAGATCGGTGGACGGAGATATGGTCAAAATACCATAGACTGGTCAATTCTGGGCTTCAGCTTTCGACCATCCAGATAAGTTTCTGTGTTTCGACCTTTTGACCAAGAAAACGGCTGAATTGGACTTTGATGTCTTCATACCAAATGTAGATATATCTCTTAGCTTCAAAATGGTACCAAGATCACCTTGATCCGATCATTGTAGCTCCTGATATAGTCAAAATACGAAAATGTATCTGAGTTGTCAAAGCTGACTTTTCTTGATTTTTGTCCTCAAATTGCATTTCTTCTTTTACACTTCATATTTTATTTTCACCACTTTAATCCATCTTCAATCCTCCAAATATCTTCTCAATATACTTCATTGATGATTGAATCATTAAACCTACAAAATATGAAGTTTTTACCATAAAAATCCATAAAATGCAATGTTTAGCCATTTTAACATAAAATGTAGTTTTTTACCAAAACCTTAGTTATTTTAGTTATAAAACTAAATAATCAAACCAAAATTAACTAATAAAACACACTAAAAAATACGTAAAATATATTCTTATCAAATACCCCCACACTTGAACCATTGCTTGTCCTCAAGCAATAAAAATACAAACCAACAATGATCCAAAATTTGAAAATAAACATATGTAGCATTTCAACTTCATTTCCTCAAAACAAAGTAAATAACCATTATGCAATTATTCAATTAAGTTCAAGTACTCATAATATCAAGTAAAGGAGAGCCAATTATACCGTAATTATAACAAGTTTAATTCAATTTCTCATTCTTTCCCAATTTCACAAGCAAGTAATTCATATGGTCAATAATAATGTTTCCTAAACTCATGATCATCTCTTTATTCTACTTAAAAGGATATTTATTCGTATAACATAGCTAAATTTTACTTAAGTTGTGAGAATGCCTTTTGACGCGAGAATCGACATTTTTAGATGAAGATCACCGGTTACTCAACACTTCACATACTCAAGTTGCTTTGCATACTCTTAATTCAAGTATCGTTTTACGCAAAAGTCGACATTTGTAGATGAAGACTCCCGGTTACTAAGTACAAGAATCATTGGAGTAGAATAAATCTTTTTTTCTTTTTTTTTTCTTTTTTTTTTTTCTTTCCACTTTTTTTTTCTTTTTACAGCATAGATAATAATAAATTCCTCAAAAGAATAATCATGAGAAGAGTATTGCACTTATTGACCATATTTATCACTTAACTTATAAAATCCAATAAAGAAAAGAAATTTCATCAAATATGCAAAAAAATATAGGTATAATTTTCTCCACTTTACACGATATACTTTCCTACAAATGCAAAAATTATAATCACATAATAGTCATTTCCAAGTTAAATGAGAAAAGAAGTTTCCAAATCACATATATTTATCTCAAATGTAGGAGGAATTTGAACTACTAATGGTATGGAACTTGTTACCCCTTGGATAAAATCGAAAAAATATGAAACTTTTTGGGGCAAGTTTGCAATTTTGGACAAGATTTTAGAAAAATTTTGAATTTTAACACAAGTCCAATATTTGCAACTAATAATTCAATCACATACAATGTATATAATCTCAATTCTCCCCCCACACTTAACATACACATTGTCCTCAATGTGTAAAAAGGAAAATCAAGATAAAGAAAAGTAATACTCCCCTATTGTTGCGATTGAATATGAAGCTTCAAAATCCATTGTCCGTGTATCTCCAACGCTTCATGAGTTTCATTGGATAACCATTAGTGATGTAATCCTAAAAATAAAAAATGAGAAACAAAAGTGATAACAAAGGTTTAATAAACAAAATGATGATCCGTAACTTCAATCCTTTGTTTTTGTGATGTACCTAAAAAAAAATACACAATAAGCAACTCAAGGTACAAGAAAATATATATGAGGAAAAGAAGAAAAAAGAGATTCAAGGAATCCGCAATTTTTTTTTTCTCCGAAAACGCGACTCATCAAAACGCGCCACCAAGCCGCGTTTTGTGACGTCGCGTTTCTTCACATATCTTGCAGGATAGAAAACGCGACTGTGTTATAAAACGCGACTTGGAGTCGCGTATTTGAAGGCGCGTTTTTGGTTTCTGAACAGGCTGGAAAACGCGACTTGGTAAAAAACGCGACTTTCTGTCGCGTTTTGAAGGCGCGTTTTATTCAGTATAGGCGCAGAATTGAAAACGCGATTATGAAAAACGCGATTCTAAGGCGCGTTTTCAGCCCAAGTGCGTTTTCTTCTGCGAAATTTTTGCAGAAAGCCAATTTTGAAAAATTACCATTTGTACCCCAATCACTCAAAATGCATCATAGATCATTTGTTTGCTAAAATTCTCAATGCATGCACATGTAAAATGATCAAAATATGCATTTTAACCCCTTCTAACAAATCAAAAACAACAATTACTCAAATTGAGGGGTTGAGTTCCTTGATCAAATTTCGCCTTTTTCACCTCATTTGGTCACTTTTGCTTCCATTTCCAATACCTACAAATGAAAAATAACAAAATAACTCAAACACATACTTTAAACATAAAATCACCCCAAAATAACATAAATAGCCAAAACATTGGGTTGCCTCCCAATAAGCGCTTCTTTATAGTCAATAGCTTGACTATTTCACCTCATTTTTCAAGGAGGCTTAGTTAACGAATAATCCACCATTTTTGGTCGTGGTGGATCATTAAATGGTGACTTTATAGCAAAAGTCACATGATCTAATGATAGGAGAAATGGAATTGACTTACCTATCCCAAGTGTTTCATAAATATTACCTTGAATATGCACCACTTGAGAACTTACCAAAGAAAATGTCATGAGAGTATCTTGGACAGCAATACCTTTAAAACATATACTTTCACTGCACTCCTCAAGAGGGGTGAAAAATGAGTCATTAAAACTCACCTCTTGAGGCTCAAAGTTAGTTCCAAAGATATTATCTTGTGAAATGGACATTTGCTCATTGAAACACAATTGAGATTCATCATTTTCATCAACATGCAATCCATTTTCACATACAACATTCCTACCATTCATGCTAGGATCATTTTGCAATTTATTAGAAGAAATAACCTCACACAATGCATTCAATTGCTCATTTATTCTGCCAAAGTGAGAAGTTAATTCATCTATTCTTTTCTCAATCCTATCAAAACGGTCAGAAGTCACATTAGCTAATTTTTCTAAAGCTAACTCCCAAGATGGTTTAAAATCATTAGCTGCTCTTTCTATTGCTAACTCCCAAGATGGTTTTGATTCATATTGGACACATTCAGATTGGTAATCATAAAAATATGAAGAATTACTATAAGTAAATTGATTATCCCAACCATAAGCAAGAGAATTGCTCCAATTAGCACTGTATTGATCAAAATAAGGATTGTAATGCTCTAATTCATCATAGTAATCCACATTTTGTGCTTGCATACATGTATTAGTTGCATGATAACCTCCACACAAGTCACAAATCACATGATAAGAATTAAAAGCATTAAAATTCCTCCCTTGCTCAATTTCATGCATAATTGTGTCCATTTGAACTTGTAACATAATTACATCAAATTTTGCCTTTAAGCACTTCAAACCATCTTTAAAAGACATACCCTCAGTAATTTCTTGGTTACCTCTGTTGAAGGAGCTTTGCACTAGGTAACCATCCATTGCCAATCTTTCATTTCTCAAGCTTTGTCCTCCAAATTGACCTATCCTCCTCATCACCTAAAATTGCTTTTAAACAACTTAAGAGCAAAATTAGTAAGAAGAATAGGTGATAAAATGCATACACACAGAAAATACTAAAATGACAGAAAATAACATTCACACAATAACTAATAAAATGTCTAAACTAATAAAGTTACTCTTCACACCGATATTGCCAAATCTTCCCCGGCAACGGCGCCAAAAACTTGACGGGTATTTTACATACGTGCAAGCTAAAAAATACCGAATTACACCCGTTCACTGCAAGTATACAGATCAACTAGTAGTTTAGGGTATATATCGGGTCGATCCCACAGGGAAGAGTGAACAATTACCGGTATTACTAAAGCTTCTCTATTATTTAGACTATCAATGAATTATAACAAATTTATCCTACTGAAATTATACAAAATAACAAATAAAAGCTCCTCAGGTTGTGGTATCCCTAACTACTCATGCAAGTGCTATATTTGGATCATTCATTACTACATCTAGGCTAGTTATGGTGTAATTTCCTTATGCATTTGAATCCTACTTTCGTAGTGAATCAATTATCCTTATAACTAATCCATACCTATTCTCATGGTTATGAAATTAGCTACAAGTTCATTTCTTCAGTGAAATTACATGAAATGAATCACTAAAAACCACATAGGTGCACCTCTACTTTCGTGAGTGTACTCCCTATGTTTAGCACTTCTTGAACTAATGTTAAATCTCAATTTTCATTGTAGAAATAACACCTTAGATAATCACAATTAATGGTACCAGATTAATCATGATTTAAAGAGTCAAAGTGCTAAATAACTTGCTCAAATCATAGCAATCAAATAACCAAATAATAAATACTAACAATCATAGAAAGTTCAACCAAACCCAAGGTATAAACTTTAAAGACACATATTAAATATAAAATCCAGAACTTGTATATTAACTAAGCTTAGAATCAAGTACAAAAGATAAAGAGTTGGAAAGGAAAAATAACCCTTGTCACATAAGCTCTTTCCTTGCCTTCTTCATCTCCTTCTTCATCTTTGCCTAGCTAATAAAACAAGAAGGATGAACTACTACTCTATACTAAACTAATCTAACAATAAGAGAATGGAAAAGCTACATTTTTGCACTCTTCAAGCTTCTCCCGTATCATTTTTTAGACCTCAAATGTCTCTGCATATAAGCTGATGAAAAGTCCTTCCCTTACCAGTCAAAAATTTCTGCTATGATTCTCCAAATCTGAATTTGTTAAGGGAGTCAAAAATAATGGCTTTTGACTTGGAACCTTGGCTATATCTCTTCCTTATGTCTTCTGAAGCATGTGCAGCCTACGTTTTCTCTCCAACTCTAGCTGGAAAGTAGTGTGAAGATGAGAAAAATGGCTGAGCAAATTACAGAAATTTGGCTGCCAGACACGTTTTTACTTTTGACCTCACTTCAACTGCATTTTTCTCCATGATGAAGGCCGAACTGACTTTTGTGCAAAACACAAAAGTTGTAACCCTTTGAATTAGAGTTCCAATGCTTCAAGAATCATCTAATTTGGAGATCGGTGGACGGAGATATGGTCAAAATACCATAGACTGGTCAATTCTGGGCTTCAGCTTTCGACCATCCAGATAAGTTTCTGTGTTTCGACCTTTTGACCAAGAAAACGGCTGAATTGGACTTTGATGTCTTCATACCAAATGTAGATATATCTCTTAGCTTCAAAATGGTACCAAGATCACCTTGATCCGATCATTGTAGCTCCTGATATAGTCAAAATACGAAAATGTATCTGAGTTGTCAAAGCTGACTTTTCTTGATTTTTGTCCTCAAATTGCATTTCTTCTTTTACACTTCATATTTTATTTTCACCACTTTAATCCATCTTCAATCCTCCAAATATCTTCTCAATATACTTCATTGATGATTGAATCATTAAACCTACAAAATATGAAGTTTTTACCATAAAAATCCATAAAATGCAATGTTTAGCCATTTTAACATAAAATGTAGTTTTTTACCAAAACCTTAGTTATTTTAGTTATAAAACTAAATAATCAAACCAAAATTAACTAATAAAACACACTAAAAAATACGTAAAATATATTCTTATCAAATACCCCCACACTTGAACCATTGCTTGTCCTCAAGCAATAAAAATACAAACCAACAATGATCCAAAATTTGAAAATAAACATATGTAGCATTTCAACTTCATTTCCTCAAAACAAAGTAAATAACCATTATGCAATTATTCAATTAAGTTCAAGTACTCATAATATCAAGTAAAGGAGAGCCAATTATACCGTAATTATAACAAGTTTAATTCAATTTCTCATTCTTTCCCAATTTCACAAGCAAGTAATTCATATGGTCAATAATAATGTTTCCTAAACTCATGATCATCTCTTTATTCTACTTAAAAGGATATTTATTCGTATAACATAGCTAAATTTTACTTAAGTTGTGAGAATGCCTTTTGACGCGAGAATCGACATTTTTAGATGAAGATCACCGGTTACTCAACACTTCACATACTCAAGTTGCTTTGCATACTCTTAATTCAAGTATCGTTTTACGCAAAAGTCGACATTTGTAGATGAAGACTCCCGGTTACTAAGTACAAGAATCATTGGAGTAGAATAAATCTTTTTTTCTTTTTTTTTTCTTTTTTTTTTTTCTTTCCACTTTTTTTTTCTTTTTACAGCATAGATAATAATAAATTCCTCAAAAGAATAATCATGAGAAGAGTATTGCACTTATTGACCATATTTATCACTTAACTTATAAAATCCAATAAAGAAAAGAAATTTCATCAAATATGCAAAAAAATATAGGTATAATTTTCTCCACTTTACACGATATACTTTCCTACAAATGCAAAAATTATAATCACATAATAGTCATTTCCAAGTTAAATGAGAAAAGAAGTTTCCAAATCACATATATTTATCTCAAATGTAGGAGGAATTTGAACTACTAATGGTATGGAACTTGTTACCCCTTGGATAAAATCGAAAAAATATGAAACTTTTTGGGGCAAGTTTGCAATTTTGGACAAGATTTTAGAAAAATTTTGAATTTTAACACAAGTCCAATATTTGCAACTAATAATTCAATCACATACAATGTATATAATCTCAATTCTCCCCCCACACTTAACATACACATTGTCCTCAATGTGTAAAAAGGAAAATCAAGATAAAGAAAAGTAATACTCCCCTATTGTTGCGATTGAATATGAAGCTTCAAAATCCATTGTCCGTGTATCTCCAACGCTTCATGAGTTTCATTGGATAACCATTAGTGATGTAATCCTAAAAATAAAAAATGAGAAACAAAAGTGATAACAAAGGTTTAATAAACAAAATGATGATCCGTAACTTCAATCCTTTGTTTTTGTGATGTACCTAAAAAAAAATACACAATAAGCAACTCAAGGTACAAGAAAATATATATGAGGAAAAGAAGAAAAAAGAGATTCAAGGAATCCGCAATTTTTTTTTTCTCCGAAAACGCGACTCATCAAAACGCGCCACCAAGCCGCGTTTTGTGACGTCGCGTTTCTTCACATATCTTGCAGGATAGAAAACGCGACTGTGTTATAAAACGCGACTTGGAGTCGCGTATTTGAAGGCGCGTTTTTGGTTTCTGAACAGGCTGGAAAACGCGACTTGGTAAAAAACGCGACTTTCTGTCGCGTTTTGAAGGCGCGTTTTATTCAGTATAGGCGCAGAATTGAAAACGCGATTATGAAAAACGCGATTCTAAGGCGCGTTTTCAGCCCAAGTGCGTTTTCTTCTGCGAAATTTTTGCAGAAAGCCAATTTTGAAAAATTACCATTTGTACCCCAATCACTCAAAATGCATCATAGATCATTTGTTTGCTAAAATTCTCAATGCATGCACATGTAAAATGATCAAAATATGCATTTTAACCCCTTCTAACAAATCAAAAACAACAATTACTCAAATTGAGGGGTTGAGTTCCTTGATCAAATTTCGCCTTTTTCACCTCATTTGGTCACTTTTGCTTCCATTTCCAATACCTACAAATGAAAAATAACAAAATAACTCAAACACATACTTTAAACATAAAATCACCCCAAAATAACATAAATAGCCAAAACATTGGGTTGCCTCCCAATAAGCGCTTCTTTATAGTCAATAGCTTGACTATTTCACCTCATTTTTCAAGGAGGCTTAGTTAACGAATAATCCACCATTTTTGGTCGTGGTGGATCATTAAATGGTGACTTTATAGCAAAAGTCACATGATCTAATGATAGGAGAAATGGAATTGACTTACCTATCCCAAGTGTTTCATAAATATTACCTTGAATATGCACCACTTGAGAACTTACCAAAGAAAATGTCATGAGAGTATCTTGGACAGCAATACCTTTAAAACATATACTTTCACTGCACTCCTCAAGAGGGGTGAAAAATGAGTCATTAAAACTCACCTCTTGAGGCTCAAAGTTAGTTCCAAAGATATTATCTTGTGAAATGGACATTTGCTCATTGAAACACAATTGAGATTCATCATTTTCATCAACATGCAATCCATTTTCACATACAACATTCCTACCATTCATGCTAGGATCATTTTGCAATTTATTAGAAGAAATAACCTCACACAATGCATTCAATTGCTCATTTATTCTGCCAAAGTGAGAAGTTAATTCATCTATTCTTTTCTCAATCCTATCAAAACGGTCAGAAGTCACATTAGCTAATTTTTCTAAAGCTAACTCCCAAGATGGTTTAAAATCATTAGCTGCTCTTTCTATTGCTAACTCCCAAGATGGTTTTGATTCATATTGGACACATTCAGATTGGTAATCATAAAAATATGAAGAATTACTATAAGTAAATTGATTATCCCAACCATAAGCAAGAGAATTGCTCCAATTAGCACTGTATTGATCAAAATAAGGATTGTAATGCTCTAATTCATCATAGTAATCCACATTTTGTGCTTGCATACATGTATTAGTTGCATGATAACCTCCACACAAGTCACAAATCACATGATAAGAATTAAAAGCATTAAAATTCCTCCCTTGCTCAATTTCATGCATAATTGTGTCCATTTGAACTTGTAACATAATTACATCAAATTTTGCCTTTAAGCACTTCAAACCATCTTTAAAAGACATACCCTCAGTAATTTCTTGGTTACCTCTGTTGAAGGAGCTTTGCACTAGGTAACCATCCATTGCCAATCTTTCATTTCTCAAGCTTTGTCCTCCAAATTGACCTATCCTCCTCATCACCTAAAATTGCTTTTAAACAACTTAAGAGCAAAATTAGTAAGAAGAATAGGTGATAAAATGCATACACACAGAAAATACTAAAATGACAGAAAATAACATTCACACAATAACTAATAAAATGTCTAAACTAATAAAGTTACTCTTCACACCGATATTGCCAAATCTTCCCCGGCAACGGCGCCAAAAACTTGACGGGTATTTTACATACGTGCAAGCTAAAAAATACCGAATTACACCCGTTCACTGCAAGTATACAGATCAACTAGTAGTTTAGGGTATATATCGGGTCGATCCCACAGGGAAGAGTGAACAATTACCGGTATTACTAAAGCTTCTCTATTATTTAGACTATCAATGAATTATAACAAATTTATCCTACTGAAATTATACAAAATAACAAATAAAAGCTCCTCAGGTTGTGGTATCCCTAACTACTCATGCAAGTGCTATATTTGGATCATTCATTACTACATCTAGGCTAGTTATGGTGTAATTTCCTTATGCATTTGAATCCTACTTTCGTAGTGAATCAATTATCCTTATAACTAATCCATACCTATTCTCATGGTTATGAAATTAGCTACAAGTTCATTTCTTCAGTGAAATTACATGAAATGAATCACTAAAAACCACATAGGTGCACCTCTACTTTCGTGAGTGTACTCCCTATGTTTAGCACTTCTTGAACTAATGTTAAATCTCAATTTTCATTGTAGAAATAACACCTTAGATAATCACAATTAATGGTACCAGATTAATCATGATTTAAAGAGTCAAAGTGCTAAATAACTTGCTCAAATCATAGCAATCAAATAACCAAATAATAAATACTAACAATCATAGAAAGTTCAACCAAACCCAAGGTATAAACTTTAAAGACACATATTAAATATAAAATCCAGAACTTGTATATTAACTAAGCTTAGAATCAAGTACAAAAGATAAAGAGTTGGAAAGGAAAAATAACCCTTGTCACATAAGCTCTTTCCTTGCCTTCTTCATCTCCTTCTTCATCTTTGCCTAGCTAATAAAACAAGAAGGATGAACTACTACTCTATACTAAACTAATCTAACAATAAGAGAATGGAAAAGCTACATTTTTGCACTCTTCAAGCTTCTCCCGTATCATTTTTTAGACCTCAAATGTCTCTGCATATAAGCTGATGAAAAGTCCTTCCCTTACCAGTCAAAAATTTCTGCTATGATTCTCCAAATCTGAATTTGTTAAGGGAGTCAAAAATAATGGCTTTTGACTTGGAACCTTGGCTATATCTCTTCCTTATGTCTTCTGAAGCATGTGCAGCCTACGTTTTCTCTCCAACTCTAGCTGGAAAGTAGTGTGAAGATGAGAAAAATGGCTGAGCAAATTACAGAAATTTGGCTGCCAGACACGTTTTTACTTTTGACCTCACTTCAACTGCATTTTTCTCCATGATGAAGGCCGAACTGACTTTTGTGCAAAACACAAAAGTTGTAACCCTTTGAATTAGAGTTCCAATGCTTCAAGAATCATCTAATTTGGAGATCGGTGGACGGAGATATGGTCAAAATACCATAGACTGGTCAATTCTGGGCTTCAGCTTTCGACCATCCAGATAAGTTTCTGTGTTTCGACCTTTTGACCAAGAAAACGGCTGAATTGGACTTTGATGTCTTCATACCAAATGTAGATATATCTCTTAGCTTCAAAATGGTACCAAGATCACCTTGATCCGATCATTGTAGCTCCTGATATAGTCAAAATACGAAAATGTATCTGAGTTGTCAAAGCTGACTTTTCTTGATTTTTGTCCTCAAATTGCATTTCTTCTTTTACACTTCATATTTTATTTTCACCACTTTAATCCATCTTCAATCCTCCAAATATCTTCTCAATATACTTCATTGATGATTGAATCATTAAACCTACAAAATATGAAGTTTTTACCATAAAAATCCATAAAATGCAATGTTTAGCCATTTTAACATAAAATGTAGTTTTTTACCAAAACCTTAGTTATTTTAGTTATAAAACTAAATAATCAAACCAAAATTAACTAATAAAACACACTAAAAAATACGTAAAATATATTCTTATCACATAACCCTATTTATAGGTAACATTCCTGTTACCTTTTGGAACCCTATTTCAGCCTATCATAGAAATAGGAGCCCTTAAATCTCTACACATTAAATACCCACATCCTATTAGATACATTAAGTTCAAACCATATTTGATCACTTTAATTGGACTTAACCTTATTTGACAGTTTGTAACTCATAATTATTCACATATAAGTCCAACGTTGGATTAAGGATCCAACAATATTTCACTTGGATTATATGTGTAACCTTATAATTATGTTTCGTAATTAACCGTATGAGTTCAACTTTACTGTCATTGCTAAAATGTATCTGTAGCCAATTCGGTCTATCAATCACACCAATATAGGATCAAAGCCTTTGTTACAATTTCGTAACTCGACCCGTCAATGATCACACATATCGATACAATTGAATAACATGAATCATGATGTGGATGTGTAGCATGAAAATTTTATGTAATGTGATCAAAACATGCCTATTTCCAACTGGTTCACCTTAAATTTTATGAGATCAAACCATATCAAAGTCAGAGTGTAAATAAATCCAAACTTTATTTATGCATAAAATATCCTTAAATCATTAATAACCAAAAAGTATCATAAGAGCATTTAAAATATTAAACTCCCACTAAAACTGTACATCATTTAACAACATGACACCCATACGAGCAGTATGCTCATGAAACATTTTGGGTGGCAATCCCTTAGTAAGCGGATCCACAACCATGGAGTTTGTCCCGATATGCTCTATCGATAACTGCCCACTCTGTACTCTTTTTTTAACAGTCAGGAACTTGATATCTATATATTTAGATTTCGTCGAACTCCTATTATTATTGGAATATAGGACTACTGATTTATTGTCACGAAATAATTTGAGTGGTCTTTCAATACTAACCATTACACGTAATCCTGTAACGAAATTTCGCAGCCAAATTTCTTGATTGGATGCCTCATAACAAGTTATAAATTCTACAGCCATAGTAGAAGATGCTATGAGTGATTGTTTAGCACTCTTCCAGAATATGGCACCTCCAACCAACAAGTAGCTATAACCTGACGTTGACTTCATAGTATCTTGACATCCAGCATAATCGGAATCAGTATACTCAATGATCGCTAACTCATCTGACTTCCGATACGTGAGCATGTAATCTTTTATTTTCTGTAAATACCGCAAGACCCGTTTGGTTGCTTTCCAATGATCTAATCCAAAATTGCTTAAATATCTACCCAACATTCCAGTAATGTACGCAATATCCAGACGTGTACATATTTAAGCATACATTAGACTCTCTACTGCTGATGCATAAGGAATCTTTTGCATCTCTTTTTCCTCAAAAGCATTCTTAAGACATTGCTCAAGACTAAATTTATCTTCTTTAGCCACGGAAGTGTCACTTGATTTATAATTTTGCATGCCATACCTTTTGAGAACCTTTTCGATATAACCCTTTTGTGATAGTTCTAAAATACCCCGAGATCGATCCCGGTGTATTTGTATGCCTAACACAAAAGATGCATCACCAAGATCTTTCATCTCAAAATTCTTAATTAGAAATTTTTTGGTTTCATGCAATAGACCAATATCATTGCTGGCAAGTAAAATGTCATCAACGTACAATACCAGAAAAATATACTTGCTCCCACAGAACTTATGGTATATACAATTATCTACTAAATTCATCCCAAAATCAAATGAGATGATCACTTGATGAAATTTGAAATACCATTGTCGAGACGCTTGTTTGAGCTCATAGATGAATTTTTTAAGTTTACAAACCATATTCTTTGGATCTCTTGATATAAAGTTTTCTGATTGCACCATATAAATCGTCTCATCAATGTTACCATTGAGAAACGCTGTCTTTATATCTATCTGATATAACTCAAGATCGAAAAGTACCACTAATGCCATGATAATTTTAAAAGAGTCCTTTAAAGAGATTGGAGAGAAGGTTTCTTTATAGTCGATACCTTCTTTTTGTGTAAATTCCTTAGCGACAAGACGAGTTTTGTATCTTTCCACATTGCCTTTCGAATCCCTCTTGATTTTAAATATTCATTTACAACCAATGGGTTTCGTACCTTCTGAAAATGGGACAAGATCCCAAATATCATTGTCCTTTATGGATTTAATCTCCTCATTTATGGTATCAATCCACTTTTAAAAATTTAAACTTTTCATGGCTTGACGGAAGTTGATTGGATTATCTTCCATCAACCCAGTGTCATCCTCATGTTCTTGAAGGAAAACAATGTAATTATCTGGCACTGCACTTCTCCTTTCTCCAGTGGATCTTCTTAATGGCACTGGTTCTTGGAGAGGAAGAGTTTGTTCTTCTATAGCAGTTTATTCTTCGACATTGTCTTGATTTGTCATGTTATGATCTTATTCAGGAATAGGATTCTGAACAAGATCAATGACACCTGTGGGAATAGTAATATATTCCTTTTTAAAGACAACATCCCTTACTATATTTTCTCCCCCAAACTCGACATCCTCAAAGAATTGGGCATTTTCTGTTTCAAAATTGATTTAGTTGTGGGATCATAAAACTTGTAACCTTTGGATCTTTCAAAGTATAAAATAACAACTAATCATTCTTATTCTAATTTCTTTTCATTTGGCCTATAAGTCCTTGCCTCATCTGGACATCCCCAAATATGTAAATGCTTAAAACTGGGCTTTTTTCCTTTCCAAAACTCATAAGTGGTTTTGATAGTTGCTTTAGTTAGAACTTTGTTAAGGATATATGCTGCAGTCTTAAGTGCTTCTCCCCAGAGTGACTCTGGTAAGGTAGAATGACATATCATACTCCTTACCATGTGTTTAAGCGTTCTATTTCGTCTTTCAGCTACACCATTCATAGTGGGTGAATTCGGCATAGTATACTGTGAGATGATACCGCATTCCTCTAAATATTTAGCAAAGGGTCCTGGACGTTTGTTTATCTGAACCGTCATATCTACTATAGTACTCACCACCACGGTCAGATCTGACGCTTTTAATTCTTTTATTGAGTTGATTTTCAACTTCAGCCTTAAAATTTTTGAACACGTCTAGTGATTATGACTTTTCTGAAATGAGATATATGTAGTCATATCTTGAAAAATCATTTATGAACGTTATAAAATATTATTGACCATTCCAAGCAGATGTGAAAAATGGTCCACAAATATCTGTATGTATAAGTTCTAAGACGTCTAAGGACCTATTGGCTTTAAATCTCTTTTTATTGGTTTGTTTCCCCTTTACACAGTTAATACAATCATTAAAATCTGTAAAATTCAAGGGATCGAGAATTTCATTTGACACAAGCCTTTCCATTCTCCGTTTGAAGATATGTCCCAATCTCTTGTGCCATAATGCAGCTGAATTCTCATTGGTTAATTTTCTCTTTACTTCTCTGGTACTCAAATGCAGAGATTTATTAAATGAGGCAATTGTATCAATTAAATATAGATTATCGTAGTACTTTAAAGAACTAGAACTAACCAATTTTGAATCATGAAACAATTCAACTTTTTCATTTTCAAATGAACAAGAATAACCAAATTTGTCCAAATCAGAATTAGAAATTAAATTTCGTCGAAAAGATGGTACAACAAATGTCTCATTAAGATTCAAATAAAATTCAGTCTTTAACAATAATCTAAAAATTTCAATTGTCTCAACATGAACTGTTTTGCCATCGCCCATGTAGATATATCTTTAATTATCATTAGGCTTTCGACAATTCAGACAACCCTGCATAGCCACACTGATGTGAGTTGTTGCACCAGAATCTAATTACCTTGTGTGTCTAGATACCGAAGTTAAATTAATCTCAGAACAAACCAAATTAAGAAGCATATCTTTCTTAGCACGCCAAGCGTGATAGTTGGTGCAATGTTTCTTTTTATGCCCTTTAACTCCACAAAAGAAACAACTATTCTTTCTCTAATCATCTGTTTTTCTTGTTGTTTCTTTTGTGGCGCTGTACCTGCAGCTCCTTTTTCCTTCTTTCACTTAAGTCCCTTATTTTATTATAAGTGGTTGATACCAGATAGACACTTTCTGCCTGATCTTGATTCAACATTTCCTCTTCCTCTACACAGTGTGAGATGAGTTCATTTAGAGACCAAGTCTCTTTTTGATAGTTGTAACTCACCTTAAAATGGCTAAATTGTGTAGGAAGAGATATTAAAATCAAAGGCACTAATAACTCTTCAGAGAGTGTCAATTTAAGTGCATTTAATTTTGAAACAAAATGAAACATTTCAATAATGTACTCTCTGATATTGTCTTTACCACTATATTTCATTGAAACTAGGCGTGTCAAAAGTGTACTAATTTCAGTTTTTTCGTTTTTGACAAACCTTTTTTCAATGTTTTGAAGGAACTCTTTAGCGGTTACTTTTGTTTCTAACATTATTTTTCTGAATGCTTCTAGAACGGTCTTCTTAATGATCATCAGACACAAGTGATTTGATCTCTCCCACCTTTTCTTATCTCTCTTTTCATCAGAGGTACTCTGATCTGTAAGAGGTGGGGGAGAATCATCCCTTAACGCAAGGTCGAGATCCATTACTCCAAATACTATTAAAAGATTTTCTTTCCAAAACTTGAAATTTGTGCCATTCAACATAGAAATATTATTGATGTTGGTAGTAATATTCGTAGGATCATTTACAACTGAACAAAAAATATTAAATAATTAAAACAAACTCACATAAATCAAAACAATAATAAATTTAAATAAAAGTAACCCCATCTCAAGATACCGATGTTCCATTAATATTTTGTTTTTGGACAAAAATATTAACTTCTAAGTGATATCTTAGTGCAGTAATAAATACTGATAATAATAACATGTCAAAAAATAAATTTTTCTTTGGGTCAATTTATAAATCACATGTAAAAATTCAAATAATTATCACGTATTTATTACCACAAGTACACATGTAATTTTATTAAATATTGACCTTCCTTTGGGCCGATCAATATTCATAAAATTACAAGTACCCAACTAGTTATATTTTAAAATAAATTAATTTTCATAATAGAGATCACTTTGATGGCATATTATTTCAATTAATTTATTCTAAAATATATATATATTCATACCAATATTCAAATTTAAAATTTTTAAAAAAAATTTAAAATTATCCAAATTAAACAAAAATTTTGATCAAAGTCAACTTTGGTCAACTCTGGTCAAAACGTGGTCAAACTTGGTTAAACCAGTCAAATTGGATCAAAACTTATTGGACTAAAAGCCCATATCCATAATTTGATTCAAATTTATCATGCAAATCCAAAAATTTCTTGAAATCCATGTCTTATTTAATTTTATTAGGGTTCACTTAAATTAAAGAAACCCTAATTTCCTTAATATTATTTCTCAAACAAGAAAACAAGTCAAAGAGTCCAATTGTAAACAATTGAGCTACAAAGGCATAATGAAAAAGTCACGGCAAAAAGAAAATATTTTGGCTTTCTGTTTGAGAAAAAGACAAACTACTTGACAATCAATTATGATCCCGAACCATGTGCTAACTAGTCATTAAGCTAAGCCGAATTCTCCAGATGTTAAAAGTAGAGAATCGGCCAAGTAATATTGCATGAAAAAACAATGAATCGTACGACTAAAGCTGGACTATGGTAGGACCCTCTGAATTTCATGTATTCAAAAGCATTGAGTTGTTTGGAATAATTTGACCGAAGGCAATTCATGTCTATTGACTTTTGCAGCTAGTCATAGATTCAATACGTGAACATTCAACCAAGGCTATACATTACTTGCGTAAGCATCCATGAACATAAAAGCCACATAAAGACTGCCATGGAAGCCGAACCCACGAATTCTTTTTTTTTTATTGCATATGACTCAAAGTGGCGCCGTGCAAACAAAACCTGATTTATCATAATTCTAAATTCATGTAGTACGGCAGAAGCAACCAACATCATACACATATATGATCAAAACAGTGAATCAACAAGACTTGAACATATAACAATAATATATTTAATAGCATCAGAGTCCGCATCTAGTAGCCATGAAAACAGAACCAATAGTAATAAAACTATGAATTACTAAAACAAAATTATTTCCTAATAATCAACCATATGGGGCTCTGATACCACTTGTTAGGGTGGTTATCTAAATTTAACTTTTGATGAAAACCATCACCTATTAAACCCAAAATCTATATGACGATTATTAAGAAATAAATTACTGATAAAATTGCGGAAGCGTACCTGAATTCATATCGACAAACTAATATATGAATCTCCAAGGGTATTTGGGTGGCCTTCCAGGTCAACACGTATTCACCGATTCTTGAGAGAGCCCTTTAATATCTCTCTGGTATCTTTCCTGACGATGGGATATCAGGAAAGAACTATATTTTGTGGTACTAGTAAATATGACAAATAGAATGATCCGTGTGACTTGGGGACCATAACCCAATTTATAAGTAACATTCCTGTTACCTTTTGGAATCCTATTTCAGCCCATCATAGAAATAGGAGTACTTAAGTTTTTACACATTAAAGGCTCACATCCTATTAGATACATTAAGTCCAAACCATATTTGATCACTTTAATTGGACTTAACCTTATTTGACAGTTTGCAACCCATAATTATTCACATATAAGTCCAACGTTGGATTAAAGATCTAACATCTAGCTGTTATAGAAAGAAGTATAATGGAATTATTATAAGAAAAAAATGCGAGAAATTTGGGGTAAATGGCGAGAGCACATGTGTAGTATAAGGAAAGATTAAATCGTAAATTGTAAAAAAAATAATGTTAATGGTGACAAAGATTTGATTAGAAATAAAGTGGAAGGACAAGACAGTTATAGTATGATGAGCTATTTGTAAATGTACTAGATATTCTTTGTTTAGAGATAAAAAATGTTAATAAATGTATGGTAAAATTTATAGAATGGAAGTTGTAATTTTTTTTGTAGTTTTGGTGGATGGTAGGAAATGCAATAGAACGAATAGGAATATTCTGAACAGGAAAGAAAACTGTGTTCGATTAGTATTGAGGCAGCTGGAATATTTGATTGAGATGAGATATTACAGTGTCAGGAATCTGTTTAGCTTTTGCAGTAATGGAATATATTCCTGACCAAAATTTTAAAGCACTTCATGTACTCGTCACAAATGTTGTCTATGCTTGCTTATAGGAATGATTGAAAGTAGTTTAGCTTTTTAGAAGGATGAAAATATATTTGATAGTTAGGTGCATGGAACAGTCATGTTCATTATAAGGAAGATATGGATACATATCGAGAAAGATTAGGAAACTAAATTAATCAGCAAACAGATTTCTATTGTCGTTAACAAATACTTGTTATACAGTTAATTAAAACAGTGAGTCTGTTGAGTTAACTTGTAAATAATGTTACATATCTAAATAAAGATTACTCAACTATAAAAATACAGTGGAAATGTATGGCACCAAGGAAAAATCCTCTCAACTCCATTACTATCAAAGATTAATACAGCGAAGGTTGTCTCCAACTCTGGAATGAAGACAAGAATATCGTTATGCTGGAGATGATGCTACAGAACAAAGTTTCTCCAATTTCTTTTCAATCGGTTGCGTTTTATGCCAACCTGAATAGTGTTGTGTCCAGTTTTGAGAATTATAACTGGAGTTTTGTCATTGTTCACAAAGTAACGAACAAAGCGAGGGATTTTCTAACAACAAGAGAATAAAAGTTAGGCTATTAGCTGAAATGACTTTATCAATGAAAATTTTTTTGAAACAGCTAGAATAGATTGATTACCAAACTGCATGGATAGGCTGAGTCAAAGGTTTGATAAAAGCGGGTTGAATTAGACAAATCTTGAGAGAAATCTGGTTTTAGTGATGAGAAAACTGCCTATGATTGAACAGATGAAAAAGCAACATCTGTCAATGGAAAAGAATCATGTGATAGCATATAGTAAGCATCATGCATAAGGAAATAGAATAAAAAAGTTAGCTATACCTTGAGAAGTTTTAGCGTTGTCTAATGCAAAAGATTTGGTAGAGGAATTGTCCACTGAAGATAGACTTGTTTTTTGAGTTCACAGAAATGAATAACATAAAAAATGAGATCTCTGCATGTCGAAGTAACAGCAAATCATACTGATTGGTAATGTTCTGAAAACAATATTCTTTCCAACCTTCTCCAAAATAGTGATTAGTAACCATGATAGTCCATTGGTGTATCATATGTTTGAAGGTGATTGTATTGCGATGGTGCTATCTTAGCAACATTTCAAATTTAATAGGCAGAATCTGTTGGAGTGTATGCCCTAAAACAATGTATTTGTTTTATTTTATGCATTCCTTATTATATGTTTTGTATTTTAATAACTTCTTATTTATCTGTTAAATATTAGTTATAACCGATAAAGTCCTTAGAATATTTACTGATGTGATGGTAGTCACAAGAGTTGGTGACCATGAGATATCAATCGCATTTATATTAATATTCTTAGAATTCCCTAGTTATAGTACTAATGAAATAGGACATCTTTAGTACGGTAAAACTAGTACACAGTTAGCCTCTGATTAAGGTAATTAGTGGTTGTTCTCATCAACCATGGTATGAAGATATCTAGACTAATGTGTAGATGATTTGAAGAGTTCAAATGCATTGGAGTGATCCGTTTAGAAATCCCGTTAGGATATCTATCTAGTGCCAATGGTGTATCTCTAGTGAAAAATTGTGTAAGTGATCCTACGACTTGAGATCACCATAGTATCTTGAGTGTGAATCACTACATTTTGATTCTAATTACTTGTTACTCTTCATGAGTACCTTAAAGTGTAGAAGTTGGATGTAGTGTGAAGCACACAAAGAAAATGGGTGATCAAGATAGAATTTACCACTCTGATAGAAGGAGTTGACATCCGGATGGCCACTAGTAGAAAATTAACCCTAAAGTCGAATATTAGATAAATTGAAGAATGTCTTCAATTTAACCTAATTCAGGGTAAATTTCGGGAACTAGAAAAACTTAATTAGTCATCAGGGAATTGGCACTTATTCCTCATTCCTGACTAATTGGATATCTTTGGTGAAAGGATAATAATTACACGGTAATTTTTCACGGAAAGGTTAGGTCAAATTCCCTTGACTAATTCCGAGGAATTGGGCAATCGCGATGTGTTGCTAGACACCGCTCGTGGTCTAGAATTATGGATTGATGTTTTATTATAAGTTATGATAAAATAAAGTCGTTTATTTTATCTAATTATTAAACCATAATTATTACCAATTTATTCGGGACCTATTGGGTCACACGCAATAGAGATTTAATCCTGGATTAAAACTATGTAAATTATCGGGGTTTAATTTTAAAAGAAAATAAATCCCAGCCTATTTGAGTAGATAAGAGTAAACGATTATCTCTTATCTGTCAGATAACTGATAGATAGAGTCTTGTGTGATGAGAAGTCTTATCGTTTGATTTTGAATCAGACAGTAAGACTCATCATTCTATCTTATTATCTCTCTCTCTCCTTTTAACTCCTAAGGGAGAGATAGAGGATGTGCTTTGAGGGTGAAGGTAACCAAAAAGGCAAAAGGGAGAGTCTGTGAGCGTTACATACTTCGAATAAGAGCAAGAAGGGCTAGCAACTTTTTCTTGCTCTTTAATACATAGTTCGTGAGACGACCCAGAGTTGCTCTAGCGTGGATATCAGTAGAGGCAGGACAGCTGGACTGCTCAAGGGCTGACCATCCTCAACAACACTACATGGAGATGCCGCAAGGATTAAGGTAATCCTATAACCCTCCTTTTAATGCATCATACGTAAAATCTAGGGTGATTCCTGGATAGTTTTAGGGAAAAATTTTTATTTTTCTGCTCCATAGTGTCCCTAAAACCTAACAGTGGTATCAGAGCCATCCCTAAGAATTTTACGTATGATTTTAGGCAATTTTGGATTCATGGATTAATATTGCTAATTGGATTTAATTGAATATGCGGAATTATGGTAGAATTATTATTTTTTTAAGTAACTGGCTCTTTTGAGAATTTTGAAGTTTTTGAATTAAATTTTTTTTAATTGTTAAAAATGTGTTATGGGATCTATTATTCATATTTATTAGGTTGGGAATTGATTCACAATTAATTTGATTAATTAAAATTATTTTCCCAATTATTTTCCTAATTTAGTTAGGAATAAGAATGACCTAATAAAAATTAATTTTACCAAAATTTCTTGCATATGAATGGACCCAAAATTTGTTTGGGACCTTAGGAGTTAAATCCAATTAATCCATGAATTGAGATTGCTTGTTTACATGCTTTTCTTTTATTTAAAGTTGTTTAAATTGTGAGAATGCATGGTGGATGGTTGTGGATATAGTACGCAATATGATTGTGATTTTCTTGAATGGTTATGATTATTCTTGATTTGAATGGTTGTAATTATTTTAAAATAGGGCCTGCGTGTCCTGCCTTTCTTATTTTCTAATTGTAATTTCTTTTCTCGTCTAATATCCCTCCGAATGTATTTCGAGGTTTCTTCTATACTATTTGTAATGTGCAATAGATGGAAATAGATGAAAGAAATTTGTATAATTAGTATAGAAATTGTAATTTTTGAAAAGCAGAAAAGAGGCATACGACGACGAAGGGGTTCATCTCGTATTTAGAGACCTTAGTAAATTGCTAATTTCCCTAGTGGCCGGGGAAATTAGTTTAGGAATATCCACAACCATCCACGATTTAAATTCATGCTTATAAGTTTTGAAATGGAATTATGCTGATGAGGCCAGACGAGCAATTTTTCCAAATTTTAATTATGAAATATTTTGGAAAAAGGAGACAAATCCCTCAACTGCAATATTAAATCAATGAAATACCTTCCATCATTATAGTTTAAAACTAGAGTAGTTATTAAGTGCTAGTTTGTTGGGATTCACCCAAGCCTGCCTTACTTACTACGTGTTTTTGCTATGAGAAATGTTCTCAAAGAATGATGGGTTTGATTTAACTAAAATTATGATTTGTTGGGATTCACTCAAAATCATTAATTTTAAAGGTAAGTGTTGGGTTGGTTCTTATAGATTTAAAGTCAAGAGTTGACGCCCAACTGATCTAAGAATTACAAATAAGTTGTAATTGGTGAAGTACCTACCTTTCATAATTATTTTTGATTTGTTGGGATACACTCAAGATCGAAATAAATTAAGATGGGATCCTAACCACTATGGAACTTTAAAAAATTCCTGAATCAATTTAAGAGGGTAATTGATTTGAGAAATATAGTGGAAATAAAATCATAATTTTTGAAGTTTTTATGATTTTATTAAACAAAATATTTTTCTAACAAATTCTATCTTTTCATTTTGTTGTAGAATGAGTAACAATTTGAGCCTTCGTACCATTCTCACTGATTGCAAACTTAACGACACAAACTTTCTCGATTGGCATCGCAATGTCCTACTCGTTCTCACTCATGAAAAAATTGAATATGTACTTGATGGGCCTATGCCCCAGGAACCTGAACCAAATGCTCCTGCTGCTGCTCGAAATGCTTATAAGAAACATAAGGATGATAATAGGGAAGCTTCATGTATCATGGTAGCTTCCATGACTCCTCAGCTTCAGCAACAGCACATGAACATGGGGGCGTATGATATTGTACAACACCTGAAAGAGTTGTTTGAACAACAATCAAGGACGGTTAGATATGATACCTCCAAAGAATTGTTCAGGTGCAAGATGGCAGAGGGAGCACATGTTGCTCCGCATGTCTTAAAAATAATTGGGCTAATTGAAAAATTGGCCGAATTAGGCTTTAAGATGGATCAGGAGCTGAATGTTGATTTAGTGCTCCAATCTCTGCCAGATTATTTCTCATAGTTTGTTATGAACTATCAGATGAATAATCTGCAGCACACTTTGCCTCAATTGTTGAATGTGCTGAAAACTGCTGAGAAAGAAATCAAAAAGGGGAAAGGCTCTACTGGTGTGCTTGTCGTTACTTCCTTTAAGAAGAGGAAGAGGCAAGAAAAGGGATTTAAGAAATCCAAAAACAAACCCATCCAAAAGCCCAAAAAGGTAAAGGCGGACCAGTCCAAAGCAACCTGCTTCCATTGTAATCAAACTGGACATTGGAAAAGGAACTGCAAGTCATACTTGGAGAGCCTGAAGCAAAAGAAGCTTGCTGAAACTTCATCATCAGGTACATTTATGATTGAGATTAATGTGTCTACTTCCAAATTAGACTCTTGGGTATTAGATACCGGATGTGGTTCTCACATTTGCACATCTATGCAGGGTCTAAGGGATGGTAGAAAGTTGGGGAAAGGAGAAGTCACCTTACGTGTGGGTAATGAAGCAAAAGTTGCTGCTTTAGCTGTAGGGAATTATTATATCACTTTACCCAGTGGATTGATTTTAGAATTATTAAATTGTTATTGTATTCCGGCACTTACTATAAACATCATTTTTATTTCCTGTTTGGATTTAAATGGGTTTCGGATAACCCAGGAGAATAAATGTTGTTCTTTTTCTAAAAATGGTGTGTTTTATGGTTCTGGAAGTTGGAATAACGGTTTATATATTCTAGATCTTGATCATCAAATTCTCAATGTGAGTGAAAAAGGAATGGGAAAAAATAAACTAAATAAAACCTACCTCTGGCACTGTAGGCTTGGTCATGTAAATGAAAAACGCATCTCCAAGCTATACCAACATGGATACTTGGACTCATTTGATTATGAATCATATAATACATGCGAAGCTTGTTTACTTGGCAAAATGATCAAAATGCCCTTTAATAGAAAAGGAGAACGAGCCAGTGATTTACTTGACCTAATACATACTGATGTATGTAGACCAATGTCGATTACTACTAGAGGTGGTTTTTCATACTTCATCACCTTCACAGATGACCATTCGAGATATGGTTATGTGCATTTAATGAAATACAAATCTGAATCCTTTGAAAACTTTAAAGAATTCAAGAATGAAGTAGAAAAACAAACCAATAAAAGTATTAAGGTACTACGATTTGATCGTGGTGGAGAATACTTAAATGACGAGTTTGGAGTTTATTTAAAGGATAATGGAATAGTTCCGCAATGGACTCCTCCAGGCACACCACAGTTAAATGGTGTATCTGAAAGGAGAAACCGAACCTTATTGGACATGGTTCGTTCTATGATGAGCCACTCAAGTGCCCTAAAATCATTTTCGGGATATGCATTAGATGCAGCCTCTTATACTCTTAATAGAGTACCCACTAAAGTTGTCGACTCCACACCATATGAGTTATGAAAAGGAAAGAAACCAAATCTATCTTATATGAAGGTTTGGGGCTGCCCAACTTATGTGAAGAGGGCAGAGTCAGACAAGCTTGAAGCTAGATCTGACAAATGTTTGTTTGTTGGGTATCCAAGAGAGTCTATAGGATACTATTTCTACAATCCAATTGAGCAAAAGGTATTTGTCTCAAAACATGCTATATTTCTAGAGAAAGAATACATTCAAGAAAGAAGCGGTGGGAGTAGAATAGATCTTGAAGAAATTCAGGATCATCAAACAAACATTGAACAACCTGTAGTAGAACAGCTTCAACCACATAATGATGAGGTAGATACAGAAGCTGTTGATACACAAGGGCTTCGTAGGTCAGTAAGAACACGCTCAACTCCCAAGAGATACCAATTTCTTGTGAGCCATAGCAATGATGTGCTAGTCATTCAAGATGACGAACCTACTACCTACCAAGAGGCAATAAGCAATCCAGACTCCTCTAAATGGTTAGAAGCCATGAATTCTGAAATAAATTTCATGTATGACAATAAGGTGTGGACCTTAGTTGATCCACCTGAAGGGTGTAAATGGATCTTCAAGAAGAAGACTGACATGGATGGTAATGTGGTTACCTATAAAACTAGACTGGTAGCCAAAGACTACAAGCAGAAAGAGGGAATCGATTACGACGAAACTTTCTCACCAGTAGCTATGCTTAAATCCATTCGGATATTGCTTGCAATAGCAGCAAATCATGACTATGAGATTTGGCAGATGGATGTAAAGACCGCGTTCCTAAACGGGACATTGCATGAGGATGTGTATATGACACAACCTGAAGGCTTTACATCTACAAATCCTAGTCAAATATGTAAGCTACAAAAGTCTATTTACGGACTTAAGCAAGCATCTAGGAGTTGGAACATCCGATTCGATGAGACGATCAAAGAATTTGGATTTCTCAAGAATCCGGATGAACCTTGTGTGTATAAGAAGGTTAGTGGGAGTTCGATTGTTTTCCTTATTCTATATGTAGATGACATATTAATAATGGGAAACAACATACCGATGTTACAATAGGTAAAGGGTTGGTTGTCGAAGAACTTTTCCATGAAAGATTTAGGAGAAGCGGCCTATATATTAGGCATTAAGATCTAGAGGGATAGAACTAAAAGGCTACTAGGTCTTTCACAATCTACGTACATAGAAAAAGTGCTAAAAAGGTTTAGCATGGATCAGTCTAAGAGGGGTAATTTACCTATGACTCATGGTATAAGCCTTTCTAAAAATATGTGTCCAAGGACACAAGTTGAGACTGATAAGATGCATACTGTTCCATATGCTTCAGCAATTGGATCAATTATGTATGCTATGTTATGTACAAGACCTGATGTCTCATATGCTCTGAGTGTCACAAGCAGATTTCAGGCTAATCCAGGTGAGGGTCATTGGACAGCCGTTAAGAACATTCTTAACTACTTAAGAAGGACCAAAGATTTGTTCTTAATATATGGAAAAGGTGAGTTAGAACTCAAAGGCTATACGGATACGAGTTTTCAATCAGATAAGGATGATTGTAAATCACAGTCAGGCTTCATTTTTACTCGTAATGGAGGTGCCGTCTGTTGGAAGAGTTCCAAACAAGACACCACAGCAGATTCTACAACAGAGGCTGAGTACATTGCGGCCGCCGAAGCAGCTAAGGAAGCAGTTTGGATCAAGAAGTTCGTAACTGAACTTGGTGTGATTCCAACCATTGTTGATCCGGTCACTTTGTACTGTGATAACAATGGGGCTATAGCTCAAGCCAAGGAACCCAGGTCTCATCAGCGATCCAAACATGTGCTTAGAAGATTTCACTTGATTAGAGAAATCGTTGCTAGGAATGATGTAAAGATAGAGAGAGTCTCCACAGAGGATAACATAGCTGATCCTCTCACTAAAGTCCTTTCTCAAAAGAAGCATGATAGTCATGTATTATCTTATGGGATGGAAAACATGGAAAATATGTTTTAGTGCAAGTGGGAGATTGTTGGAGTGTATGCCCTAAAACAATGTATTTGTTTTATTTTATGCATTCCTTATTATATGTTTTGTATTTTAATAACTTCTTATTTATCTGTTAACTATTAGTTATAACCGATAAAGTCCTTAGAATATTTACTGATGTGATGGTAGTCACAAGAGTTGGTGACCATGAGATATCAATCGCATTTATAGTAATATTCTTAGAATTCCCTAGTTATAGTACTAATGAAATAGGACATCTTTAGTACGGTAAAACTAGTACACAGTTAGCCTCTGATTAAGGTAATTAGTGGTTGTTCTCATCAACCATGGTATAAAGATATCTAGGCTAATGTGTAGATGATTTGAAGAGTTCAAATGCATTGGAGTGATCCGTTTAAAGATCCCGTTAGGATATCTATCTAGTGCCAATGGTGTATCTCTAGTAAAAAATTGTGTAAGTGATCCTACGACTTGAGATCACCATAGTATCTTGAGTGTGAATCACTGCATTTTGACTCTAATTACTTGTTACTCTTCATGAGTACCTTAAAATGTAGAAGTTGGATGTAGTGTGAAGCACGTAAAGAAAATGGGTGATCAAGATAGAATTTACCACTCTGATAGAAGGAGTTGATATCCGGATGGCCACTAGTAGAAAATTAACCCTAAAGTCGACTATTAGATAAATTGAAGAATGTCTTCAATTTAACCTAATTCAGGGTAAATTTCGGGAACTAGAAAAACTTAATTAGTCATCAGGGAATTGGCACTTATTCCTCATTCCTGACTAATTGGATAGCTTTGGTGAAAGGATAATAATTATACGGTAATTTTTCACGGAAAGGTTAGGTCAAATTCCCTTGACTAATTCCGAGGAATTGGGCAATCACGATGTGTTGCTAGACACCGCTCGTGGTCTAGAATTATGGATTGATGTTTTATTATAAGTTATGATAAAATAAAGTCGTTTATTTTATCTAATTATTAAACCATAATTATTACCAATTTATTCGGGACCTATTGGGTCACACGCAATAGAGATTTAATCCTGGATTAAAACTATGTAAATTATCGGGGTTTAATTTTAAAAGAAAATAAATCCCAGCCTATTTGAGTAGATAAGAGTGAACGATTATCTCTTATCTGTCAGATAACTGATAGATAGAGTCTTGTGTGATGAGAAGTCTTATCGTTTGATTTTGAATCAGACAGCAAGACTCATCATTCTATCTTATTATCTCTCTCTCTCCTTTTAACTCCTAAGGGAGAGATAGAGGATGTGCTTTGAGGGTGAAGGTAACCAAAAAGGCAAAAGGGAGAGTCTGTGAGCGTTACATACTTCGAATAAGAGCAAGAAGGGCTAGCAACTTTTTCTTGCTCTTCAATACATAGTTCGTGAGACGACCCAGGGTTGTTCTAGCGTGGATATCAGTAGAGGCAGGACGGCTGGACTGCTCAAGGGCTGACCATCCTCAACAACACTACAGGGAGACGCCGCAAGGATTAAGGTAATCCTATAACCCTCCTTTTAATGCATCATACATAAAATCTAGGGTGATTCCTGGATAGTTTTAGGGAAAAATTTTTATTTTTCCGTTGCATAGTGTCCCTAAAACCTAACAGAATCTGCGTGTAACAGAATAAGTTCATGCTTGAATGTTGACTTGACAATGAAAGATAAAAGAACAGCTAAATTGTAGGGAAAAATTGTTACCTGTCCTGTCTTTTCATTTGATAAGAAAGTAATATGTTTGAGGAGCATTGCTTGTCATATGAGAGTAATCTATAGGGATAATACTTTCTGTTGCCATTAAGCTTTTAATTCTAGCTCATGAGAAATTTTTGACAATTTAATGCTAAAGTAATAGCTTGGAAAAGAAAATGATAAATATATGAATGTGAATAGCTGGTGAGCCTAGTTTTTGATAAGTCTAAGTTGTCAATATATAATAAAAGAAATCAGTAGAAAAGATCTTTTTTTGAAGTTGTGTATGAGTTTACTATATCATGCGCTATTTCACGGAGACAACAATATGTATATATAAAGAATGAGTGGAACAGAAAAGACATGTATTTTATACTATTAATTAATAATAATTAATTCATTTACAACTAATGTAAGATGTGCAAGCAGTGAAGAGTACTTTACATGTATTAGTAACTCTAGGTGAAGAGAGGTATTTGATGCAATTGATAGGACATGTTTTACATTCAGTGAATGTTAATTTTACAAGTGTATGGCTAGTGAGTAAATCTAATTCATGAGTAGAAGCAGACCTAGGAAATGACTTAAAGATCAAATTGGATAAGTGATGGCAGAACTTTATCGAGAATTCAAATTCTATTGAGCATGGTTGATTTAATGGTAGGATGACTTTAATCTGATTAAGATGTAATGAATGAATAACACAACAAGGTTAAATGGCAGTAAAATGCTTAGCTATAAAGTTACAAACTAAGCAAAAGTTGTCTTGATCAAGCAGCGAGTTTCAAAAATGAGCTGCTGATAGCATAGCTATTGTATCACAATAAGTTGCTGTACAAAAAAATAAATAACCGCAACATACAGTGGACTCAGGTAGCTATGTCTGTCAATTCAAAAAGGAAAGAGAACAGTCTTATTAATTTTTGGTTTCTTCTTGGAACTTTCGCCTGCAGTTTGGGAGGAATCTCTACCTGTTTCATGCGAGAGATCAAATTTTTCAGAAAGGCAAAGGTAAGCTTTTGAAGCTATTTTGTTTTCTGCAACAGTTGTAGTTCCTATGCCATCAACAGTTTTAGTTTACAAAAGTATAATTTATTTAGATATACATTATATCGAATTGTGTTGAATCAACATCTGTCCAATTGTATAATAGAATTAGAAGAATAGCAAAATCTTTGTTTGAGTTTCATAAGCTATGAGAAGATTGTTTCAACAATGGAATTAGAGCTTTGATAATGTTAGCAATAATAAACAATGTTGCTACCGAATCAGTCATACCTAAAGTGATCATTTGTGCATTATCAACTTGGAGGTCGATTAACAAAGAGTCAATTTTTGACTCTGTTGTTGGTTGAATAGCATCAGTAGTATCCACAAGGTCGTAATAGTAGATAATTGTATAGAGCTATCCTGCATCAGCTATTTGAGTTTGCATTGGCTTTATATGCACCAAAAACTACTTTGACTTCAGTTCCTTATGGACAGTTTCGAGAGGGAGTTCAATGTTCCATGAAAGACAAAGAAAAAACAGAAAATGAGTAAAGATGTGAAGGTTATATTTGCAATCTAGGTGCGGCTTCTGGTAAGAATTAAAATGAAACAATGATACTTTGATTTTTTTTAATGATAATAGGCCTGCTTAAAATGTTCTATTATCTCAAGAGCAGTGAATATCAGAAGTTTTTCTACTTAGTCTCCAAAGATAGAAGCTGTGATAACTCCAGAATCATCACGTAAATCCAAATCAAAGTGACACCTATAAATATATATATAAGTGTCAGAGAATTACATTATAAAAACAATTGTTAAATAATTATTAAAGAAGGTTTATATGCCAGTGAAGTTTAAAACAATTATCTAGGCTGGGCAAGATGCTTTTCTTTGCATGTATTACATATAAAAATAACTTCATAAGCTGCTGTTATGCCTCACCAACATTTCTTGCAGCTTATATACCAATATTGTTGAAATATGTGTTGAAAAGAGAACTGTGCCTTCATCCATGTACTCTAAAGGGAATAAGTTAGAGTTTGAATTTATATGTTGATATGCATATAGAGTGCTAAATAACATAGAAGGGGAAAAAATTGGTAATGGACTGACATTTGAAATTAAGGTGATCTTCTGATCTACTTTGAACGATATTTCAGGGTTATACTTAACATAACTCTTCTCATTAACGATTGTTGCAAGTAGCTTGCCATTTCTCATCACCCTAGAACAGAGTAAACGGAAAAAGTAATGGGAACAACTGACTGCAGTTTAACAACTACTAAGTATAATATAGCTAATTAACCAATACCGGTTCTTTAGTTCTCTTGCTTCATGTATAGAAGAAGGATCAACCAGGATCGCAGAATCAAACCATGTGGACAACGTAACTCCTATAGTATAAATCATTATGCTATCTTAGCAAATTCAGTGTTTCGGATGATTATGTAAATGTAATTTAAAATAACAGGAAGGTAATGCAGAGTTACTATTGTAATTGTTAACTTTAATGCTTTGGCATATAATAACAGGATAGCTATGCATGTTTATCGATATTTGTTGTGCTTCATTCTTGATGAAATCATCCCACATAGAAAGCAACACAACTTGTGATCTAACACCAAAACATCAATTATTAGTTAAAAAGTATCAGATATATGTAGAAGATAAAAATAGAGAGTGCAAAACTGGAAATGGCAGAAGAAACAAAATTTTCACTCCACATTGACAAGAACAAATTTCTAAAGAAATGGATTCTTTAAAATCCTTGGTAACAATTTTGTTCTCCAGCGCTTCAATAACTATGCCTAGCATATCTGCAAAACAAGATGTTCTCATAAAAGCTATTATAAGCTACCAATGCATAATATGTGTCTAATATATAGTATACATACCCACAGACTTATCCTTGTGATCCATGTACAGTGCCGAGTCTTTGAATTTAGTGTAATTAAATTTGACAGGCATTATATCTTCATCATCAGCTACCTCTTCAATGACAGTTTTACTGGTGATCATCCACTGCATTGTCAGTTCATCTATCTGATATTTGGGGGGGATTGGTCTAACCATAGCATTTGATATCTTGTACTTCTTGTATACTTGCAAGATTAGTCCCACTCTAGGAATGTCATGGCTGAAAATAATGCCTTCAACTTTTGATTACTATTACATAAATGAAAATGTTAAGGCATTTGTTACGTATAAATATGAATATAATGTAAAACAGAAATTTTATATGGAAAATTTATGTTCATGTACCTTTGCATCAACAAAGATAAACTTCTGCTTCTTTGTTGGCGTAGACAATGATTGGGTAACTTGTTGCTTTTCTTGAAAAATAATGTTGCATGTCCAATCTTGCATATCAAGTACAATTTCTTTGATGGATAAAAGAATAAAAGAAATAATGTTGCATGTCCATTTTAAATGTAAAAGAATAAAAGAAATATGTAAGAAATATCAGTTTAATTAAAGAGTGCTATTACTATTCTAACAATAAGGAATAATAATCATGGCTAACAAACCTCATGCTTAAATAGCTCTAATGGATTCAGTTCTAGTGTTGAGTCAGCCTGAATATTTCTTCAAAGACAACATTCCTAGTCTTGCAATCCAGTTTTTTGGCATCAAAGGTTCCAGGTACAATAAGAATTTTAAGTGCTGTAGAGGTTTTAACTCTAGATAAAACAACATATAGCTGGCCATGAGAAAAAATCGGCTCATGAAGGTAGATTCCAACATAATCCAAAGTCTGGCCTTGGGATTTGTTAATGGTCAAGGCAAAACAAACACGGACAGAAAATTGTATTCTTATAAATGGCAGGCCATTCTTTTCATCATTAGACGCTTGCAAAGGAATTCTATGAAGGAAAATTCTCTTTCCTCAATGCTGACCAAAAGTTATCTCAGCAGAAATGGTATTTTGTCTTAACTCTCTACATATGAGTTGCGTACCATTGCACAATCCTTCTGCAGGGTTCAAGTTTCTCATAAGCATAATCGGACAATTTTCCTTAAGTAACAACTTGTGAGGAGGAAGACCATTTGGATTTTGAGAATTGAGAAAATCCTCATAATCTACTTGATGCCGTGGATAAACAGTTTTATCAGAACTTATATAAACATGAAGATTTCCTGAAAATCTTTTGATCATCATGTCATTTGTTTCATCGACTGAACTATTTTTTGGAGAAAGAATGCATCTATTGATCATACAATAGGGATATGAATGCATCTATTGATCATACAATAGGGATCTTTTGAATAGGTTGTTAGATCTGGGAAAACAGATTTCATCAACCTGTTCATAAGAAATCCGAGTTAGGATATATACATGGTGAACTATAGAGTAAAAACTTAGTAAAAGTAGCACTTTAAAGGGAAAAGTCAAAAACCTATCCAAGGATTCTTCTCTTTCATTATAAGGAATGATCATGTCACTAGATAAAGTTATTTCACCATGTGCATTGACAGGCTCTCTTCCTTTGCCCACTCTTAATAAAAATTCTGAGAATGCTGGATCTAAGATTGCTCGCATGTTTTCTGTTAACCTCAGCTTTTGTAATTTAGGCCACAAAGAAGAATTAGCACGGCTAGATTCTATAAGAACTTCCTTTGTAGCCTGTATAATAAGAGGCAAAGTTTGCTAGAAATCACCACCAAACACAACAATTTTGCCTCCAAAAGGAAGGTCACAGTCCATTGTATCTCTAAGCAAATCATCGAAAGCTTCAACAGTTTCTCGCTTGGCCATTGAAGCTTCATTCCATAAAATTAATTTTGATTCAAAAAGCAATCTTGCAACACTACCCTGTTTACTAAGCTAGCAAGTTTTAATTTTAGAAAAATCTAATGGTATTTTAAAATTAGAGTGGGATGTTCTTTCTCTCAGAAGAATAGATGCTACGATGCCTGATGTTGCAGTAGCAATAGCAATGTGACCTTGGGATCTTAAAGTAGCAAGAAACGACCTATACAAAAGGTCTTACCAGTTCCTCCAGGACCACCAATGAAGAAACTCTAATCACCAGAAGAAAAAACTGTTTTGAGATCAAGTCATAGGCACGATGTTATTGAACATTTAATTTGGAAGCCATTACAAGATCTTGTGGCAGAACTTCAATATTTCTTTCATTCTCTACTTCTTTTGTTAGTTGGTCAGAGTAGGCGTCTGTTGAAGTGTTTGGAGCTAGATGGTAATCAACAAAGTTCTTACCTATATGTTCCACTAATTTACTGATATCTCCAAGGACTTTATTTCTGATCTCATCAGCTAAATAGGGACAAAGATGTTGTAATTGATGGTCATCTCTAGACAACTCTAGTTCAAATTTTTTCCAAAGAAATTTAGGATCCGCTGGAGAACAATGAACAAGAAGAGTAGCAAATTGCAGTCTTAAGGAAGATGGCATTTGAAAAACAGCAGCTTCTTAAAGGTTTTCTTCTATATATGTATCAAATTGTAAGAGTCCAATGGCTGAACCAGCATCTCTAAAGCTATTCATTTTCTGACCATTAACAGTTAAAAGGTCATCAAAAGATGTAAGCGCTCAAACATGAGTCAGTAGGAGCCTAAGGTAATATCTTTCTCCCTCACGGGAACTAACTGTCACCAATCTTTCAATGGCCTTTTTGTGCTTTCTCTTAGTCCAAACTTTAAACTTAGAAGACCAAACAAAATATTCTGAAAATTCTTCATAGAAGCCCTTCAAATTTTCAACTTTTGTGTTCACTTTGTTCATTTTGAAGAACTCGGTCAGCATAGTTTTTGAAAAATCAATTCTTCTCATCAATTGGAAAAGGTTCGAGTTCTTGTTGAAGGTGATAAGCTACTGGCCAGGAAAATGAACTTAGAGAGTATAAATTGCTGGAGTCATCTCATTTAACCTGAATTCATAGTTTCGCCAAAAAGCCTGAGAGGGTGAAATCCATCTCCCTTGCTGGAATTCTTTAATTTCGTCGACATCAACACGGCCATCATCAGAAGTAATTTTAAAACTGACAAGATCATGGCCTTTAAAGTTTAAACACGTACTTGTATAAATATTTGACAAGCTTTAAAGTAGAACAGATTTCCACACTCATGTGGCAATCGAACAAGGCTAGGAGATATGAATTATATGGGATGACCCATCTGTTGGCAAGTTGAAACCTACAGACAGTTATTTTTCTACCATCATCTCTTCTCATATAGTATGGATAACTATCCTCAGCATGAGTTATACAATCACAAAAGTTTTTTGGGTAATGGTTTTTATAGGCACCATTTTTCATACAAGGGCTACTTTTGTCCACTGTTCCACAAGGGCCATGAATCATGTGTTTAAGGATAAGAGAGTACAAATGAGGATGCTGTTTGGGATCTGGCAATTCAGCACAAACTATTCTATCAAATGACTCAGGGTTAAGTAACTTGAATTGTGGCTTCAAGATTAATAATAAATGAGCATGCAAAAATCCACGTTTTTGAAATTCAATAACATAAATACATGTAACCACCTGTCCAAAAATATTTTCTTTGAAGGTTCAGCTTTGAGCATCTCAAATTTTGCTCTAAATACTTGAGACAAAAGATCTGGTCTATCTTGAGATTTTTCTCTAAACTGCAAATTATCCTGAATTTCTTTCCACATTGGATTACATGTCATAGTTAGAAAAATATCCGGTTTTCCATATTTTTGTGCCAATGCCATCACATCGAGTTATCTATGCCTCATATCTCTCGGTCCACCTATGAAAGAAGCTGGTAATATGACCTTTCGACCAACTCTTGAACCTTCAGTTTGGCCAATTGAAATATTATCTAGAACACCTTCGAGAATTTCTGTCTGAATTTCATTCTGTCTCTTCCACTGAAAATCCAGTCTAGATGTTTCAATTTTTACATAGGAATCAACCGAAAATTGCTATAGCAATCTAAGTGCATGCAACAGCATGGATCTATCATTCTCTCTTATCTTTTTTTTTTTTTTTTTTTTTCCCGAAACGATAGGATTTTTCATTGCTTTAATGAGAAAGAGTACATATACGAGCAACGGCTCGAGAGAAGCTATACAAAAAGTGTTCTAAGAACACTGAGGAAACAGTCTTTCCTCATCAACAATAACGCCTAAAGCATCTTCACTTAATTTTTTGCTAACTAACATATGTTCTTGTCTACATAAGTCAAAAGAGCACATGCAAAACAACCTCTGTAACTTAGAGATGTCTTCCAGTACTGTTGCCATCTTGATGTCCGCAGGGCTCTGCTGTTTGATTTGTCTCCATAGCTCCTTGTTACAAAACTTCAGCTTCACCTTACTCCAGTTTCGATGCACAGCTTTGCACAAGGCCAGCTTCAGAGCTAGTGCATCATCTAGGACTTTGCTTCCCAAACTAATCTCATTCATTAACCACCTTGTCATTCTATTCCTTGCATATTCCTTAACTGTGACTCCTATCCCAACAGTATGCTGTCCTTTTTTCTTTGTTGTTTCTATCTCCATTATCACAACTCCCTCATTCGTAAAGTTCTGATCTTGCATATCTTGTCTAGGGGCTGTTTCTTCTGTGCTCTTTCCAACTGTCGTGCCCTCTTCCTGCAGCTGTTCCATCCAATCCTTGTGTGCTCTTGTTATTGTTTTGAAAGGTGTAACTATGTCAGATTTCTCGAATTCCCTCTTATTTCTTTCTTTCCACACCTGCCATAGGATATTAGCCGTTAAACCAATGTGTTCCAACCCCTCTGGTCTAAGCCGTGCTTCTGAAATCCTTAGCCACCATCGCTTGAAGTTCCCTTGGTGGTCCTTTGCCCCATCCCACTGGATAGGAGCTGCCTTCCAAATGTTCATCGAATGAGGACAGGTCAACAGGAGGTGTTCTACTGTTTCCTGTGCAGTTCCACAAGTTGTACAAGTAGGATCACCCTGTCCCGTTCTCCTCCTCACTGCTTCCTTCACTGGCAGGGCTCCTTGAATGCATTTCCAAATGAAGAACTTGATCTTGTGCTTAATATTTAAACTCCACAGAGTGTTCCACATTTGAACAACTTGGGGGCTACCATCTGCATAACTGGAACTTGCTCCATCAGGGTTGCCCTTTTTTCTTTTTCTGTTTTGCTTCATTAGGAGATTGTAGCCCGAGTTGACAGTGTATTGCCCTCCCGCCTTTGGTTGCCAATAAAAGCTATCCTCCCTCTCTGAAAGACCCAAGGGAATAGCTAGAATTTTGTGCGCATCATCTCTGTTAAAATTTCTGAAGATGATATTCCTATTCCATCTTTGATGACATATGAGCTCTTCCACCTTTTCCAGCCCACAATTGTTCCTTCGACTTGTAGTCGGCCTACCTGTAGTTGTATCTGGAATCCACTTATGTTCCCAGATGCTTGTACTACGCCCATTCCCTATCCTCCTAATCAGTCCTTCATTGAGTAGGCTTCTTGCTCCCATTAAGCCTTGCCAAAACCATGATGCATTTTTGGTGGGACTGCAATGTAAGATGAACTCCTTTGGAAAATATTTAGCTTTTAACACTTTGGTCACCAACAGATTTGGTCTAGTAATTAACCTCCACATTTGCTTTCCTAGCAGAGCTTGATTAAAAGCTTCAAGGTCCTTGAATCCTAGACCTCCTGCCTTTTTTTCCCAAGCCATTCTTTCCCAAGAAATCCAGTGTATTTTGTTCTTTCCATTAGATTCTCCCCACCAAAAATTGGCCATCAGTGCACAGACATCTTTACACAATTTCCTTGGCAGCTTAAAGCACGACATAACGTACGTAGGCATAGCCATTGCGACTGCCTTCAGCAATACTTCTTTACCTGCAGGGCTCAGAAATCTGTTTTTCCAGTTCTGGAATCTTTTCCTTATATTGTCCCTCACAAAGCCAAAAATCTGTTCTTTAGTTCTTGAGACAACCATTGGGAGCCCCAAGTATTTGCCTTGTGTTGCCTCTCTCATTCCTCCCAGAGCTTGACAGATTTCCCCCTTCTTCTCGCTGACCACGTTTTTGCTAAAGAACACTGCAGATTTGTCCAAATTGACCAACTGCCCTGAGGAGTTTTCATATACTTTCAAGACTTTCATAATCTCCCCTGCCACTTCCTTATTTGCTTTACAAAAGATGATAGAATCATCAGCAAAAAAAAGGTGAGTAAGAACTGGACCCTGCCTGCTGATCTTTAGACCTTCAATTCGTTTGCTTTCCTCAGCTCTTCTCAACAAGTTCGAGAAGCCTTCTGAGCAGATTAAAAAAAGGTATGGGGACAAAGGGTCCCCCTGCCTGATTCCCCTCTCTGGGGACACATAACCTTTGACTTCCCCGTTATAGTTGAAAGAGTAACTCACTGTCTTCAGGCAGCTATGGATCCAGTTGATCCATGTAGCACAGAATCCCATTTGTTCCATCATAGCAAGCAGAAAGTGCCACTCCACCCTATCGTAGGCCTTTGCCATGTCCAATTTGATTGCCATGTAGCCTTCTTTCCCCTGTCTTTTGTTTTTTAGATAATGCATATACTCATGAGAAATAATCACATTATCCAAAATTTGTCTATCAGGAATAAAAGCAGATTGAGTTTTGCTTATGCAAGAATCTAGAACATTCTTCAGTCTATTGGCCAAGATTTTGGATATGATTTTGTAGATCACACTGCATAGACTGATAGGCCTGTAATTTTTCAAATTGATTGGATGCAGAGTTTTGGGAATGAGAGATATGACAGTATGGTTCACAGACTTAAGCATGAGACTTGAGTGAAAAAAAGCTTTGATTGCTGGTATGATATCATTCTTAATGGAGCTCCAGAAATTCTGAAAAAACAATGGAGTCATTCCATCATGACCTGGTGCTTTTTCTGGATTCATAGAGAACAAAGCCTCATGAATTTCTTTCTCGCTAACTTCCTTGATCAGATTATCATTCATCTCCTGAGTGATTGAGTGTGGAATACCAGATAAAATTTCTGTCATTTCACCTCTCCCTCCACTCGTGAACAGCTCCTTAAAATAGACAGCAATTTCAGTCACAACCTCATCCTCATTGTTAGTCCAAGACCCATCCTCTCTTTGTATTTTGCTCAAATTATTACTCACTCTCCTCCCCTTGACGTAAGAGTGAAAATACTTAGTATTTTTATCCCCTTCCCGCAGCCAACTAATTCTAGCCTTTTGACTCCAAAAGATTTCTTCCTCCTTATAAGCTTCGGCCAGCTGCTTCTTAAGTTCCCTTACCTCCCCGTTTCTCTTATCTGAATCTGAGTTCCTAACTCTATCCAGCTCTTGCTTAAGATCATTAATTTTGCTCCTAGAGTTAGATTGGACTTTATTTCTCCACTTCAAAAGTTCGATTCTGCAATTTCTAATCTTCCTAGTTACTTTGAACATTTTAGAACCATGTTCCTCCTTGTTCCAAGCCTGCTCCACCACTTCCTGAATCCCCTCTTTGTGGAGCCATCTCTTATCAAAATAAAACCTCTTCTTCTTCCTTCCAATCCCTGGATTAGTATCTAGTAAAAGTATAGAGTGATCAGAAGCAAGGGTATCAATGTGTTGACACCTTGCCCTCTCAAATTCTTGAAACCACTCCACACTTCCAAGACATCTGTCAAGCCTTTGTCGGACTTCACCTTCGTTATCCTAGTGATTACTCCACGTCCAAGGGTGACCTTCAAAACCTATATCCACTAATCTATTACAATCTATGAAATCTCTAAAGTCCCTAAAACTCCTCTCCTCCCTATACGCACCCTCCCATTTTTCATCATTGGACAAAATATCATTAAAGTCACCTGTGATTAAGAATCTGGATCCCCACAATCTGCTTCTATCAGTTAACACCCTCCATTGTTCTTTCCTAAATCTCTGGTCACAACTGGCATAAACTCCAATAAACCACCAAGTAGCCCGGGACTCATTATCTTCCACTTTGGCTTCTATAGTGAAGGCTGTAGTGTTTACCTCCACAATTTGTGTTTCCTTAGTCCATAACAAAGCCATTCCACCTGCCCTATTCATAGCTTCCACTGTCACATTATGATCCAACCTTAGATGTCTAGCTATTCTATCTATCACATTCTTCCTGTTCTTAGTCTCGCTTAAGAAAAACATACTTGGGGAGGAGAGGTTGTTAACCTCCCTCAGACTGGGAACTGTCAAGGGACTCCCCACCCCTTGGCAATTCCACACCACAACTCTCATTTGCAACTGGAGGTCCCATTAAGGAAGGACCCCTCTCCCTTTCCCCTAGTCTCTTCAGAATATAGCTCAACCATAGGTTTAGATTTTTTCCTTTGAGTTGCATCCTGTTGTACTTCCTCCATCAATTCATCTTTAATCAACATCTTCCTTTTTCCAGTTCTAGCCTGAGAAAAGTCATTACCATTAAACACTTGTAATGGTTTTCTAGTTTTGACTGGAGGCTTTAACTTTCTAAAGGATCTCCTGTATTGCCTTTCTATCACCCCTCCCATCTTTTCATCTCCCAGGGAGTCCTGATGAAGCACTAAGACCCCTGCCTCTTTCTCCCTGAGCTCGGCTTCCAGATTTTGGTTGTGCACTGCCACCTCTACATCCTCCTCCATCTCTTCCGTTGCAGTACAAATCTGGATTCCTTCCCCCATTTGAAAAGAGGTGGTGAGAACAAGGCCCTCTTTCTCAACATTCATCTGTCTCTCCACCTTATCATGTGATCCTGCCTTATCTTCCTCCTCTCTAGTTGAGATTTCTACATCCAGCTCTGTTCTAAGATCAGACCCTACTATCTCCCTCTCCTGGTTGCTACTACTTCGTTTACCAGAGAACTCCAATCCATCTACAAGGTTCTTCAGATTTTGTGGCCTATTTTTTTCCTGTTCGACCATCTCCCCATTCCTAAAAGTCCAGTAGCGTTTATCACTCCCCTCAGTCGACCTCCCAAATTTTTCCTGGGGTGAAATCCTAGTGTTCCCTGCTCTCAGCCAAGGACCGTACTGGTTCTCAGCATTGTTACCTCCTAAACTTCGCTTTTCTTTGCAGGACCTCTCACTGTGTCCTACAATCCCGCAGTTATAGCAGAAATTCGGACATCTTTCGTATTTGAAAGCTATCCATTTTCCAGCTCCCGCAATCCTGACCACGGTACCTCTGAGAAGAGGTTTAGATAGATCGACCAAAGCTAACACTTTCAAATGTCTACCCTCCTTCCCTCCAGATTGTGGGACTAAAACCTCCTTAACATCAATAAAAACTCCTCCTATCTTTTTTCCAACCTCCTTAGAAAGCCAGTGAACTGGTAAGTTCCAGAGTTGCACCCACAGAGGTGCTGTCATGAAGGCTTTGTAATCCTCTTCTATACCTTCTACCCATCTTTTCAGGACTAACATCTGATTGTCTATAACCCAAGGCCCCCCTTCTACTATTCTGTGCTGATCATCAGGATTTTGCACGTTGAACTGGAACACGTTAGGTCCCAGTTCCACCACGGACAGATTCCTGGGGTACCCCCAGGCCACAGCCACAAAGTTTTTAATTCCAGTGAAATTAATAACTTTTTCTCCTATAACTCGACCAATAAAGCTGTTCTCACAAGCTTTCACCCCCGTATGAAAGTCCTCCAGCTCCAACGTCGGTCCTAGTAGCTCATTCCCTTCAAGGGAAAATTTCTGTAGGAGCTCCGTCAAATCTCCCTCCATGGTACAGACCAGCAATTTCACGTGGTATAACCACCCACACTCAGGAAAACCCAACGCAAAGCAGACAGCAAAGGGACCCAAAAAAACAAAGGATAAGAGTGGACCAAAAAGCTAAACAGAAAAAAGGTTTCAGCAAAGAAAATAGACAAATAGAGAAGAATAATGATCTCTGCTCACTTGTGCCGCATACGCAAGACAAAGGAAAGAAAGAACACTGACTCTCTTTTGTCCAGGCATTAGCAAAACATCAGTTGGTAGTGGCGCTTGATCTTCTGCCCTTCATGCACTGACTAGCTGTAGCTGATCTACGTACCTTTAACCTTGAATCCAAAGACCCTCATAGTTGATTATTGATCGATGGTTTCCTAGATGTAAATTTGCGGGAATGTGGAATTTTGAAACTATTTGAAAAGTGCTGACTTCCCACCAAAGAGGTGAGAGGGCTCTTAACCCAAGAGAGAGCACAACTACTTTAGAGTGAGAAAACCTCTACTATAGTGAGAGGATTATCTTAACTTTTTATCGACTGTTCTATCATTCTCTCTTATCTGAAACCGATAGAATATATTCTCTAGCTAATACAGTATTCTCATGCTTCTTTCCATGGTCAGCAGCTATAGAAGAAAATGTATGTCTAATAATTACTTGTTAATCATGAAATTCCTTAACTATAAAAGACAAGAGATGTACTTGCCTCTCATTTCTAATTCCATAAGTTCATATGGGTTCTTCATAGAAGAAGGATCAATGATAATCTCTTTATCACAAGGAGTATCATTTCATTTTCTTTTATAGACTTGTTTAATTCCATGGTACCATCTAGATTGACCATGAGGAAATAATAGAGGATATTGTAAAGGATCATAATAAGCATAATAATGCTGGACCTTGTGGCTGGTATTTGAGTGGCTATACACTAGAATGTAGGCTCGCCTTTCAACTAATTCATCAGCACTTTCAATCCATATTGCACCAACTTGAGAGGTAGAAGGAAGATTTTAAACACGTTGATCTAGCCCAGGATAACAAATAAGCACAATATTATGTTTTTCAAGGTTTGGAACATCTCTCAGATCTTTGAAGAACCTAGCATATCCATAAGCAGCTTTAAAGTGCTCTCATGCAGTTTGTCAGAAGCAGCAACCCTCTTTACTAATTCTTCATCAATATCAAAAAAATAGAGATGAATTCCACAAGGTCTATCCCCTCTCTGTGATAAACTATTGAGAAAATGATAAACATGGTCCTGAACATGACAAGTATAAATTCCTTGCGTATTCTTTGTCAATTTTGGATCATACTTCGCAGCAAATAAAGTGAAGGACAAGTTATTATTATAAGTATGGGACATTTTTCTAAAATGCTCACATTCTTCATCAGTCCCTATAAATAGTTGTTTTAGAGCATAAGGCATTGGAGGAGCAACTATAGAGATTTCCCCTTGTGAACAGCACAAGCTTGGAGGTTCCAGATGAAACCTCTTCGCTCCACATAATCAGGAGCATCAGGAAGCAATAAAGATTCTCTAGGAATTTCTTCAATTCTAGAGACATTTGAGCAACCATGTCTACCATTTGTTCCTGCAATTTACTCTATGTATCGGGTACAATGGGTAGGAGAAAATCTTAAACGAACTTAACATAAACGAAACATGGAAAAAAAATCTAAAATGGCATCAGCAATCACATTTTTTTGAATGGACTGGATATCTGGAACCGCAAATCTTAATAAGGTAGCAATAAGACAGAATTATCCTAGAGGAGAGGGAGAAAATTTTTTAAGGATGAGACATTGAACAGGAAAGGCAAGACAATTGGTGTGTATAATAATATCTATGCCTTGAGAAGCACCAGAAGACTGGAGATTGAATGTAATAGAAGAAGAAACACAGTCTTTTGACAAGTTGCTCAGAGATGGACCATTCAAAGAACCTAGAGTTTTAGAATTTAAGTTCTGTGTAGTTTCAAAGATGTTAGCTGTACCTTTACATTGTGTACTAGAGGTTTGTTCGTTCTTATCAGAAATTGCAATGTTAACCTCTGGAACGTGAGATCATGCCTTGGACAAAGCATTTGCATGCCTCCACTTACAAGGCTGGTCATTAAGCAAGGAATCAAAAGATACATGTTCTTTTTCTTTTTTTTTCTCCTTTTTCTAGCATTAGTCTCTATCTGACATTTACGACGCCGAGCTCTCTGATTGAATGGAGTCGCTGCAACGCGTATAAATAGACATCCTTATTTATATCAGAGTAGCGTATGAAGGACAATGATACTAAATGCTGATTAACAAAAGAAAGAAAACATGAATTGCTGAACGTAGTAATATCTCTACCTCGAGGATTGCTCAAAGACCAGGGATCGAATGGAATAGAAGAGGAAACATAATAGTCTTTCGACAAACAATTTAAAGATGGAGTGTTCAAAGAGTTAAGGATTGTAGATTTCAAGTCCTTCAAAGATTCAAACATGTTATTTACTTTTTCATTTTGAGAATCACGCTTTTGTTCGTTCTCATTGAAGGCTATAATATTATCTGAAAGGTCAGGCAAGACTTCTCGACGAATGTGCGGAAAAGGCTAATGATTAGAAGAAGGCTGAATGTTAGCCCAAAGGTGAGAAGACACAGTGTTTTTGACTTTTATTTTTCCAACACTAGATTCTGGATGACTTTTTCTATCATGAACTCTGTCATCCAGTGGAGCTACTGCAATGCACAAAAATAGATGGCCTCAATTGTAAATAGCATAGGAAAAGTGAAGCCATTAAAAGACACTGAGCCAATGCAGTGCTAAATAAAGTAACGGACACAGAATAGATGGGTAAAATACCACAATGGAATATATACCTTGAGGAGTAAAACCGCATTGTACTAAATGTGGCATGACAACAGCAGAAGGACCACTACTACAAGCACTGGGGCATGCAGGTGCACTGATGGACATAGAGTCCATTGAGTCTTGAACAAGAAGACTATCATGATGAGAAATATGATCCTAACTACTCCGTAGCTTGATATTTCCCTCAGGAGTAGAACCAGGAAAAAAGACACCAGTTTCTATGCAACCAAACGGCATCTCATGAACATAAGAGTGCGAGGATTTCTCTTTCTATTTTTTTTTTCAAAAGCCTGGCTTCATGCCTCCGACGTGAAAGTGCAGCCTTCTCATTCTGTGGCATTTCAGCATACCGTTTCCGACGAATAGCATTTCTATCCATTTGACTTAAATAACTAAGAACCACCAATGCCAAAAAATCAACGAACGGCAATTTACAACAGGCAAAAAAAAAACTATAATAAAATCACTGCAAAGAAGGAAAAAAAAACAACATATACCAACTGCGAAAAAGAACAACACAACATATACGATACAAGGAAATAAAAAAAAATATGCATTCATTCCAGCTTTACTGTAAAAAACTAAGAAGGCAAAAGAACAAAGAATAATTTTTTCATAACATATACGATACAAGGGAAAAAAAACATCCATTCATTCCAGCTTTACTGCAAAAAACTAAGAAGGAAAAAGACCAAAGGGAATTTTTTTTTAAAATAGCCATCCACGGCAACTATTACACGTGAGCAAACAACTATTACACAGATGAGATGCTTCTATACGAAGCAAGAATGGAAGAGCAAAAATGGCAACTAAACAAAGGATGTACAACAGAAGGAATAAGCAAAGAAGACAAAAAAAAAAAAAAATAAGCATCTGACCTGCAACGGAATTCCTGTCCCAACACATGACAAAGAATCAGCTCCAAAAAAGGATCCTCTCAAGAAGCAAAGGCCGGCAAATTCTACAGAGAAAAGCACATCACACGGATGTAAAACAGGCAATCAGAAGAATAGAAAGAAAACCTAAAAATAGAAACAAAAAAGCAGGAAGTTTTAAATGAGCTCACCACAAGTCCCAAAGCAAATACCCAGTAGCATTTACAAAGAAATGGAAGAAATACTTGAAGTTAGTTTACAAAAAAAAAAAGACAATGGTACAACAATGCATAGATAACAACAGTCCAGAACACATAAATCTGTAACAGGAAACTGACCAAGGGTATTTTCGTGAGGAAGACAAGATGAAGAGAAAAGAGGCCTTGAAAAGAACAGAGTACGAAGCAAAAGAGCAAATGAAACGAAGAGGAGAAATAGTACAATGTAGACTAAAAGCAAGCCTGCTATCGGTAGCAAGGCAAGATAAAAAAGGAAAAAAAAACACTAAACACACTAGGAATCATCATAATGTCTGCAAAATCCAGGATGCAAGACATCGGCAGAGCTCCTAACATCGTACGAACAAGAAGGAAAATCAGCAGCAAAGTCAAAGGAGGAAGTATAGTTTTAAAACTTCTACAGTAGGCCGGAAACTTTTTGACATCTATAACCCAAGAACAGAACTAATTCAACTCGTAAAAAAAGAACATAAATAAACATGCCAACCAAGGGCAAATAAGTTACCGATGACCCATCACATTCAGCCCAATAACCACTCCAATTTTCATGACAATTCATCACCAAAAGCCTGACATTAGGTAACGTGGAAAAGGGGTGAATTCTTAGTTTGTGATGGAAAAAAAAAAGAATTCTACAACGAGGGCGTTTCCTGGAGGGGTTTCTGTAAATGGGGGTCTTCGCATTCTGAAAATGCGAGCTCAGTGAGCTCGCATTCTGAAAATGCGAGCTCAATTGGAGCTCGCATTTCGGAAATCCGAGCTCAGTGAGCTCCCACTACCCAGCTCCCACTGTCCATAGACGACTAGAGTTCAACCGCTAGGAATCCAGAAGCATTAAAAGTATATTCAATTCCTACTTGCTGTTGTTAGTGAAGATGTCCCCCGGACTGCAGGCCAAATGGCATGCCAGGAAATGGAACCTAACTCAACACTAACAGGATACAAAATGGAGTCGGGAAGATATTATAAGTCGCGCAGGAGAGTGCATGAGTGACAAGTGTTCGTTTTATTAAGGAGAGATGAATATCAAACACTACTGCATGCATGCCACTTGTGTCCCCTTTGCCCTTTTTGACAAATGAATACATCAGCTCCAATCGCATATTTGCAGCTCTGCAGAGTCATATAGTGTACCCCGGCCGGAACAGAAGTTCCATTCTTTTCTGTGATCGAGAGACTCTGTAGTTTTTTTGTTGCTTTTTCTCCTACCTCTCTTTCGTGTGTACTTAATAACATCAATTATAATAATGCGTCTCCAGATTCCCGACTCCATACACTGGTAGTGTGTACATAGAACCGGGGGTTGGAACGCCCGCTGATCTATCATTATACTAAAATGAGCTACATACACCACCCCATTCCATGCTATGAACAGCTTGGGGAAAAGTGAGATTTATTAGTTGAATTGTTAGGAGCCTGGCCTGATTTATTAGTACATGAATTAGCCAGCTAGCATATCCATAAGCAGCTTTAAAGTGCTCTCATGCAGTTTGTCAGAAGCAGCAACCCTCTTTACTAATTCTTCATCAATATCAAAAAAATAGAGATGAATTCCACAAGGTCTATCCCCTCTCTGTGATAAACTATTGAGAAAATGATAAACATGGTCCTGAACATGACAAGTATAAATTCCTTGCGTATTCTTTGTCAATTTTGGATCATACTTCGCAGCAAATAAAGTGAAGGACAAGTTATTATTATAAGTATGGGACATTTTTCTAAAATGCTCACATTCTTCATCAGTCCCTATAAATAGTTGTTTTAGAGCATAAGGCATTGGAGGAGCAACTATAGAGATTTCCCCTTGTGAACAGCACAAGCTTGGAGGTTCCAGATGAAACCTCTTCGCTCCACATAATCAGGAGCATCAGGAAGCAATAAAGATTCTCTAGGAATTTCTTCAATTCTAGAGACATTTGAGCAACCATGTCTACCATTTGTTCCTGCAATTTACTCTATGTATCGGGTACAATGGGTAGGAGAAAATCTTAAACGAACTTAACATAAACGAAACATGGAAAAAAAATCTAAAATGGCATCAGCAATCACATTTTTTTGAATGGACTGGATATCTGGAACCGCAAATCTTAATAAGGTAGCAATAAGACAGAATTATCCTAGAGGAGAGGGAGAAAATTTTTTAAGGATGAGACATTGAACAGGAAAGGCAAGACAATTGGTGTGTATAATAATATCTATGCCTTGAGAAGCACCAGAAGACTGGAGATTGAATGTAATAGAAGAAGAAACACAGTCTTTTGACAAGTTGCTCAGAGATGGACCATTCAAAGAACCTAGAGTTTTAGAATTTAAGTTCTGTGTAGTTTCAAAGATGTTAGCTGTACCTTTACATTGTGTACTAGAGGTTTGTTCGTTCTTATCAGAAATTGCAATGTTAACCTCTGGAACGTGAGATCATGCCTTGGACAAAGCATTTGCATGCCTCCACTTACAAGGCTGGTCATTAAGCAAGGAATCAAAAGATACATGTTCTTTTTCTTTTTTTTTTTCCTTTTTCTAGCATTAGTCTCTATCTGACATTTACGACGCCGAGCTCTCTGATTGAATGGAGTCGCTGCAACGCGTATAAATAGACATCCTTATTTATATCAGAGTAGCGTATGAAGGACAATGATACTAAATGCTGATTAACAAAAGAAAGAAAACATGAATTGCTGAACGTAGTAATATCTCTACCTCGAGGATTGCTCAAAGACCAGGGATCGAATGGAATAGAAGAGGAAACATAATAGTCTCCTGAGCTCGCATTTCACGAATGCGAAGACCCCCCGACAGAATTCCTCGCCACAATCACCCCTTTTGTAGAATTTTTTTAAAATTCATCACAAACTTAGAAATTTCTCCGTGGAAAAGAGGAAAAAAGCAAGCCCAATCACAGATTGTTTGAACAAAAAGAACAATTACTATTATTATAATGATTACTCTCTTCAGTGGATTGCATGCAAGCAAAAATACTCGGCAGCTCACAAACGCACTTGGCAGCCCAACTTATCCTGTCAAGTGCATAGCTCATGAAGAACGACAACTTTTCAGCGAATCAAGAAGCAATACGTCAGCAGCAACCACACATCTTCGGACAAGTTCCTAAGCACTTAGTGTATATGTGGTTAAATGAACTGGGATTGGTCCCTATCTTGACCTGTAAGTCCTTTGCACCTTTGCCAACAAGGGTATAGCCTTGAATTCGATTGAAAACAAGCAACTGCCGTATGACAAATAATTTTTATTTGATCCTTATGTATCTAATAGAAGTATTATCATTACGTTTTTGATGTTGTTGCGTGTCCTCAAGTATATAGAATAATTTTTTTAACATTTTTTGTTGGCATGTTAAATCAAGGCTCAAAATTAAAAATTTTCATCTTATTATTTAGTAGTGTTTTAGTCAAATTAGGGTTTTAGTAATTCTATTGGAATCAAGTTATTGTAGTTTTATTGTTTAAGAATTAGTATCTTATTAGGAAATTTTTTATGATTATAAGACTTGCTTATCAAGTCATCTAGTTTATAAATAGGGAATCATATTATTGTGTTTAGTTGAGAATAGTGAAAGACTTGAGAGCCTTGTTATTATAGTGCGTGATTAACTTATTATTGTTGATATTTATACCTCTTCTCCCATACATTTTTATATGTGTTAAATTGACTCTCCATATACATTGATTTAACGAAATATATCTCCTGTATATCTCCCATATATTTTTGTTAGAATTTTGTGGATTCTACATTTTTTTTAGTATAGATGAGAGAAATCGAACTCGAAACTTTTTACTTACACTCCCTCCGTACCACTCAATCCATCTCCCCTCATGTTTATATAATAACTTATTGACATGGTTACATTGAATTATCTTATATAATATATGTGTGTGTGTGTTGTTCTTGTTTTGATCAATAAATCAAATATTGTTGGTTTTTGACCAAAATAAATCATATAAGTAACAATAATTTCTTTAACAAAATTTAACAAAGAAATTAACAAAAATTTCATACCTCAATATTATATTAAAAAATGCAAATAATTTATACCAGAAAAAGTTAATTTGGCATGGGTTGAGGCGTGGACTAGATTGCTCTATTTGAAACGATTCGCACCCCTACGGAGTATCTTCTGGTGTAGTAGGTTTCAGCACATCGCCTCTAGGATATAACAGCTCACCCTATCTCACTGTAGTCTACTCCAATTTACACTATTGGAGTAAGACGGAAACCTCACACAATACTGTTCTTTGCTCTATAAAATCCAATTATAGTGAGAGAAAGAAAAGTAGAAAATAGTTTAGAGATGGCTAAGTATATATTAGGTTTGGTTGATAGATACCTTTATTTGTAGGTTAAGAAATTATGAGTATTAAAATATTAACATTAAGAGGAATAAACACATCATATTTTAGCTACAAATTGAAATGTCTAGATTTATTGTATAACGGAAAAAAATTCACTAAATAAATTCATAATCCTAATCATTACATAGGTCACACAATTCAAGACATAAATATCATCACATAGAAAGTATTTGCAAGTTCAAATATTTCCTCCCCCACACTTAAACTTCACATTGTCCTCAATGTGAGAAAAGGAAAATAAATAAAGAGTAAAAGAAAATACTCCCCTCATGACTTGCGCGATCCAAATCCATGGCAATGTGATGAATTTCCAACCGTATTTGAGAAAGAATGGAGAGTTCACTTATTGCACCCTGAAAAAGACAAAATCAAAACAAATAAATTTCTTAAAAATAAACGGTTGCAATCAACAAGAAGTAAACATGCAAGTCAAGGAAAAAGGAAAAATGATCGAGCATGTGGAACCATACAATGTTCATGGGATAAAAACATGAAATGAGCTAATCTTTGCTAATGAAATATATGCATTAGTATCCAAAGCAAAGGGAAGCTAATTTCACACAAAAAATCCACAATCATGAACAAAATAAGTTCCATTTATACATTTTGTCATCAATGATCAAATCCCTTCAAGTACAAAAGTAATCTCAAAATGGAGGCAAACACACCAAACCAAAATATACATGACCTTCGTGAGAATTCATGAAATACTAAAAACTATTGAACCACAAAAATTGTAAGTGCATTTATGAATTTCATCAATTAAGGTCATTTTCAATTCACCTCTTCTTTTAGAATTACCTAAGAATTCACAAAATCATTCAATCAAGCACCTTTTCATTCATTAGATAATCTAAATTACTCACATGAATATCAAAAACTCCCACTAAGCTAATTAAAATGCTACATTTGGCTACTTAATATGCAACTTCGTTACCAAGCCAAATTAAGCATAAAACTAGCAAGAATTCACCAAATAAATACAATAAATGCAAATCACAAAATATATTTATCACTAACAATCACCAATAGCATCAATAAGCTGAAATAAATGCACCTAACTTCACATATTAAAAATTGCCTAAAAATAGAAAATATTCATTCATGGCAAAATTCAAATAACAAAGTTAGGCGAAGAATTGTTACCTCAAGGTGGTTTGGTGATGTTTAGAGATGAATATGATGTGAAAACCCCCAAGAAACTTACTCCAATATGACCTCAATTGAGTGATTCAAGAAAGTACAACCCTAACTATTGGTAAGGTTGAATCCACTTTAGAGTTGTTTTTGAAAGAATATGTACTATGAAATTCACTCTAAAAGATGGGAGAAAGTGATTTGGTGAAGGTTATTTGAAGATTAAATGGTGAAAAGTGATGTTTTAGTGAGTGGTGTGTGTTTGAGGTGTGAGTGTGTGTGTAGGTTGAAGAAGAAGGGAGAAAAATTGTGAGGAATCCGTGAAACGGCTTCATCTTACGCTGGTTACTGTTCACAATCCGGCCAGAAATTGGAGGGATTCGTGGAGAGATTGTTGGAGGGAGGCAGAAAAATTTTTTTTTTTTTTTTTTTTTTTTTTTTTTTTTTTTACTGTTGCATATCCGGCCACTTTCTGGCCGGATTTACGGCCGGATTGTTGGCCGGATTTGCTACAGTGGATTTTTTTTTTATTTTTTTTTTTTTTTTTTACAATCCGGCCAGTTTTTGGCCGGATTTCAGGCCGGATTTTCGGCCGGATATTAGGCAGTAGCTCCGAAAAAATTTTCTTTTCTCCCCTGACTATCCGGCCTTCAATCCGGCCAACATTTGGCCGGATTTATGGCCGGATTTGCTGCAGAAAAAGCTGTTTTCTGCAGTTTTTCCTCCAAATTTGCTTGGCCAACCTTCCACATTCAACCTACTTCATGTTCTTTGAATAAAATTCAAATTTAACATGATCATGCATGAATATAACTTAAACATGAAACACTTTAAATGCATGAAATGCAGCAATTGAACATGAAAACTCCCTTTTTGCCTTAATATAAACACCCTTGCAATTGAGATCATTTGCATGAACTCTTGCCATTGCCACCTACAAAACACACAAAAACATTAATCGAAGAACTAAAACTTACTAAAAACAAGCCAACATGAAGAAAAGTAGAGTTGAAAAGTGATCCAAGCCTTCGTTTTTAAAAGGATCCGAGGTCGTTTTTGAAAGGATCCGAGGTCAGATCATTGTGCTCAGAAAACGCGGCTCAAGAAAACGCGGCTCAAGAAAACGCGCCTCAAGGTGCGTTTTGTGAAGTCGCGTTTCTTCACCAAATTTGCAGCATTGAAAACGCGACTACGTGAGAAAACGCGACTTTAAGTCGCGTATTTGAAGGCGCTTTTTTGGTTTCTGAACAGGCTGGAAAACGCGAATTGGTATAAAACGCGACTTCCTGTCGCGTTTTGAAGGCGCGTTTTCTTAATTATAGGCGCAGATTTGAAAACGCGATTCTATGAAAACGCGATTCAGTGGCGCGTTTCATTGAAAAACGCGTTTTCTGCTACAAAATTTAGCAGAAATTCAACTTTTGAATAATTACAAATGATACCCCAATTTCCCAAAATGCATCATAGATCATTTCTATGTCAAAATAAACCATTCACGCACATGTAAAATGATCTAAACATGCATTCTAAACCTCTTTAATGCATCAAAAACCACAATTACTGAATTTGAGGTATTGAGATCTTTGATCAAATTTCGCCTTTTTTGCCTCATTTGGTCACTTTTCCAAAACCTACAAATGAAAAATAACAAAATTACTCAAACTTATACTTTAAACATAAAATCACTCCAAAGTAACAGCAACTTAAACAAACATTGGGTTGCCTCCCAATAAGCGCTTCTTTAAAGTCAATAGCTGGACTATTTCTCCTCATTTTTCAAGGAGGTTTAGTTAATGAATAATCCACCATTTTAGGCCGTGGTGGATCATTAAATGGTGACTTTATAGCCAAAGCCACATGATCTAATGATGTGAGAAATGAAAGTGCCTTACATATTCCAAGTGTTTCATAGATCTTACCTTGAATATACACCACTTGAGAACTTACCAACGGGGATGCCATGAGAGTATCTTGGGCAGCAATACCCTTAGAACCTATACTTTCAATGCACTCCTCAAGAGGGGTGAAAAATGAGTCATTAAAACTCATCTCTTGAGGCTCAAAGTTAGTTCCAAAGATATTATCTTGTGAAATGGATATTTGCTCATTAAAACACACTTGAAATTCATCATTTTCATCAAACTGCAACCCATTTTCACATACAACATTCCCACCATTCATGCTAGGATCATTTTGCAAATTATTAGAGGAAATAACTTCACACAATACATGTAATTGATCTTGTATTCTACCAAAGTGAGAAGCCAATTCATCTATCCTTTCCTCAATCCTATCAAAACGGTCGGAAGTGCATTTGCTAGCTTTTCTATTGCTGAATCAAATTGATTAGAAGCTAACTCCCAAGATGGCTTAGAATCATTAGCTACCATTTCAATTGCCAACTCCCAAGATGGTTTTGATTCATATTGGACACATTCAGGTTGGTAATTATAAAAATATGAAGAATCACTATAAGTACCATGATTATCCCAACCATAAGCATTAGCACTATATCGATCAAAACAAGGATTGTAATGCTCTAATTCATCATAATAATCCACATTTTGTGCTTGCATACATGTATTAGTATCATGATAACCTCCACACAAGTCACAAATCACATGATAAGAATTAAAAACATTAACATTCCTCCCTTGCTCAATTTCATGTATCATGGTGTCCATTTGAACTTGTAACTTAATTACATCAAATTTTGCCTTTAAGCACCTTAAACCATCTTCAAAAGATATACATTCAGTAAATTCTTGGTTACCTCTATTGAAGGAGCTTTGCACTTGGTAACCATCCGTTGCCAATCTTCCACTTCTCAAGCATTGTCCTCCAAATTGACCTACTCTTCTCATCACCTAAAATTGCTTTTAAACAACTTAAGAGCAAAATTAGTAAGAAGAATAGGTTATAAAACACATACACATAAAAACACTAAAATAACAGAAAATAACATTCACACTATAACTAATATTATGTCTAAACTAATAAAGTTGCTCTTCACACCGATATTGCCAAATCTTCCCCGGCAACGGCGCCAAAAACTTGACGGGTATTTTACATACGTGCAAGCTAAAAAATACCGAATTACACCCGTTCACTGCAAGTATACAGATCAACTAGTAGTTTAGGGTATATATCGGGTCGATCCCACAAGGAAGAGTGAACAATTACCGGTATTACTAAAGCTTCTCTATTATTTAGACTATCAATGAATTATAACAAATTTATCCTACTGAAATTATACAAAATGACAAATGAAAGCTCCTTAGGTTATGGTATCCCCAACTACTCATGCAAGTGCTATATTTGGATCATTAATTACTACATCTAGGCTAATTATGGTGAAATTTCCTTATGCATTTGAATCCTACTTTCGTAGTGAATCAATTATACTTATAACTAATTCATACCTATTCTCATGGTTATGAAATTAGCTACAAGTTCATTTCTTCAGTGAAATTACATGAAATGAATCACTAAAAACCACATAGGTGCACCTCTACTTTCGTGAGTGTACTCCCTATGTTTAGCACTTCTTGAACTAGTGTTAAGTCTCAATTTTCATTGCAGAAATAACACCTTAGATAATCACAATCAATGGTACCAGATTAATCATGATTTAAGAAGCCAAAGTGCTAAATAACTTGCTCAAATCATAGCAGTCAAATAACCAAATAATAAACACTAACAATTATAGAAAGTTCAACCAAACCCAAGGCTTAAACTTTAGATACACATATTAAACACAAAATCCAGAACTTGTATATTAACTAAACTTGGAATCAAGTACAAAAGATAAAGAGTTTGGAAGGAATACAACCCTTGTCACATGAGCTTTCTTCCTTGCCTTCTTCATCCTCCATCTTCATCCTAATCTAGATAATAAACAAGAATGGACAGACTATACTACACTATACTAAGCTAAACTAACGCTAGAGAGATGAAAGAGCTACATTTCTGCAACTTCAAGCTTTCTCCCGTAGCTCACTCTCTATTTTCCTGCTATGAACTCCAATCTACCTTCAATCTTGCAATCTTGGCTATTTTATGATGAAAGATGGTCAAGAAATGAGGCCTCCACCTTCCTTTTACAGCTGGAGATGTTTCTCACATGTCTAGCAACGCATGTGAGTTGGTGGAGGTGAAATTGAGTTTTACGCGTACAAAGCAGCCTTTTCTGACCACAATCCGGCCAGGAATCCGGCCACAAATCCGGCCAAATTCCGGCCGGATTGCTACAGTGACCATTTGGTCACTTCTGGTTCAATTTCCAGCTCTGCTCCGATTTTGCATCAACTTCCACTGAACTTTTCTTGATGATAAAAGCTGATTTAGCTCTTTACCAAAACATGAAACTTGTAGCCCTTTGAGTTATCTTTCCAATGCATCAAGAATCACCTCATTTGGATCTGTGTAGGCTGAGAAATGACCGGAATACCCTTACCTGCTCATTGCCCTGTTCCAGTTTCGACCAGTAGAAATTTGCTATTGTAATTCGGCATTTTGACCTAGAAAACCTTTAAACTGGATTTAGATGTCTTCACCAAAGTTGTAGATATATCTCTTATCTTCAAATGGGTTCAAGAATCATCTCAATCCGATCATTGTAGCTCAAGTTATAGCCGAAATACGAAAATGTGTCAAAACTGTCAAAATACACAAAATCCAAGTAAAAAGTGATAAAAACCTCATTTAATTGAACAAAAGCATTTTATACCAATTATAGCCAAAATAAATCATTTTCTTCCAATAATATACCCAAAGTGACTAAAAATAATATAAAATATCATACAATTATTACGTAAATTAGTCACTTATCAAACTCCCCCACACTTAAATCATTGCTTGTCCTCAAGCAATCCACACATAATCAACTACAATGATTTAAGAGGTGAAACAATATATGCACTTTTGTCAAATTTAATTCCTCATGACCTGAAAAAATAATCATTATACAATTATTCAAATTACATTAAATACTCATAATATCAAGTAAAGGAAAGATAAGTATACCTTAATTCAACAAGTTAAACGTAATCTCTTACCCTAACCTAATTTCACAAATAAGCAAATCACATAGTCGATTTATAGCCTTCCTCCTCCTATAATCATCTTTTTCTCAAAATTTTACAACTAAGAGGGATTTATTCATACTGGTTTTACTTAAATAGTGAGAATGTCTTTTTACGCGAAAATCGACACTTTTAGGTGAAGATCCCCGGTTACTCAACATTTCACTTATTCAAGTTGCTATGCATACTCTTAATTCAAGTACCTTTTTACGCGAATGTCGACATTTGTAGATACCAACCCCCGGTTACTTGGTACGAGAATCATTGGAGTAGAACAATTTTTATTTACTTTCTTTTCTTTTCTCTTTTTTTTTTTACTTTTCTTTTTTCTTTTCTACTTTTTTTTTTCAGAAATAAAGGACAATAAATAGATATTCCCTCTTAGAAAATATATAAGAACAATCAAAGGAGGAGTATAACCTTTTATCAACTATATCAATCACTTACTTATAAAATTAAGTAAAGAGAAGAAATTTCATTAAACATATAAAATTATAGGCATAATTTTCCTCACTTTACCAAATATACTTTCTAAAATGCAAAAATCCTAATTGCATAATAACCATTTTCAAGTTAAATGAGGACTAAACTTTCCAAAATACATATAAAGTTTCAACAATTGGAAGAATTAAACACTTAAGGTTGGAATACTTTGGCCCTTTTTGAAATAAAAATGAAAAAATTGAAGAACTTTTGGGCCATAGTGAAATATTGGACAAGATGTTAGAAAAATTTTGACGGAGTTTCCCCATATAAATGGAAGAAAACTCCCTGCCAACAAACCCAATTTCAATCAAATTATCCACATGGCAAATAATTCAAACACAATTCTAACATTTCTAAGCATTTAAATCCACAAAATATCATCACATAGAAAGTATTTGCAAGTTCAAATATTTCCTCCCCCACACTTAAACTTCACATTGTCCTCAATGTGAGAAAAGGAAAATAAATAAAGAGTAAAAGAAAATACTCCCCTCATGACTTGCGCGATCCAAATCCATGGCAATGTGATGAATTTCCAACCGTATTTGAGAAAGAATGGAGAGTTCACTTATTGCACCCTGAAAAAGACAAAATCAAAACAAATAAATTTCTTAAAAATAAACGGTTGCAATCAACAAGAAGTAAACATGCAAGTCAAGGAAAAAGGAAAAATGATCGAGCATGTGGAACCATACAATGTTCATGGGATAAAAACATGAAATGAGCTAATCTTTGCTAATGAAATATATGCATTAGTATCCAAAGCAAAGGGAAGCTAATTTCACACAAAAAATCCACAATCATGAACAAAATAAGTTCCATTTATACATTTTGTCATCAATGATCAAATCCCTTCAAGTACAAAAGTAATCTCAAAATGGAGGCAAACACACCAAACCAAAATATACATGACCTTCGTGAGAATTCATGAAATACTAAAAACTATTGAACCACAAAAATTGTAAGTGCATTTATGAATTTCATCAATTAAGGTCATCTTCAATTCACCTCTTCTTTTAGAATTACCTAAGAATTCACAAAATCATTCAATCAAGCACCTTTTCATTCATTAGATAATCTAAATTACTCACATGAATATCAAAAACTCCCACTAAGCTAATTAAAATGCTACATTTGGCTACTTAATATGCAACTTCGTTACCAAGCCAAATTAAGCATAAAACTAGCAAGAATTCACCAAATAAATACAATAAATGCAAATCACAAAATATATTTATCACTAACAATCACCAATAGCATCAATAAGCTGAAATAAATGCACCTAACTTCACATATTAAAAATTGCCTAAAAATAGAAAATATTCATTCATGGCAAAATTCAAATAACAAAGTTAGGCGAAGAATTGTTACCTCAAGGTGGTTTGGTGATGTTTAGAGATGAATATGATGTGAAAACCCCCAAGAAACTTACTCCAATATGACCTCAATTGAGTGATTCAAGAAAGTACAACCCTAACTATTGGTAAGGTTGAATCCACTTTAGAGTTGTTTTTGAAAGAATATGTACTATGAAATTCACTCTAAAAGATGGGAGAAAGTGATTTGGTGAAGGTTATTTGAAGATTAAATGGTGAAAAGTGATGTTTTAGTGAGTGGTGTGTGTTTGAGGTGTGAGTGTGTGTGTAGGTTGAAGAAGAAGGGAGAAAAATTGTGAGGAATCCGTGAAACGGCTTCATCTTACGCTGGTTACTGTTCACAATCCGGCCAGAAATTGGAGGGATTCGTGGAGAGATTGTTGGAGGGATTCTGGGCAGAATTTTTTTTTTTTTTTTTTTTTTTTTTTTTTTTACTGTTGCATATCCGGCCACTTTCTGGCCGGATTTACGGCCGGATTGTTGGCCGGATTTGCTACAGTGGATTTTTTTTTTTTTTTTTTTTTTTTTTTTACAATCCGGCCAGTTTTTGGCCGGATTTCAGGCCGGATTTTCGGCCGGATATTAGGCAGTAGCTCCGAAAAAATTTTCTTTTCTCCCCTGACTATCCGGCCTTCAATCCGGCCAACATTTGGCCGGATTTATGGCCGGATTTGCTGCAGAAAAAGCTGTTTTCTGCAGTTTTTCCTCCAAATTTGCTTGGCCAACCTTCCACATTCAACCTACTTCATGTTCTTTGAATAAAATTCAAATTTAACATGATCATGCATGAATATAACTTAAACATGAAACACTTTAAATGCATGAAATGCAGCAATTGAACATGAAAACTCCCTTTTTGCCTTAATATAAACACCCTTGCAATTGAGATCATTTGCATGAACTCTTGCCATTGCCACCTACAAAACACACAAAAACATTAATCGAAGAACTAAAACTTACTAAAAACAAGCCAACATGAAGAAAAGTAGAGTTGAAAAGTGATCCAAGCCTTCGTTTTTAAAAGGATCCGAGGTCGTTTTTGAAAGGATCCGAGGTCAGATCATTGTGCTCAGAAAACGCGGCTCAAGAAAACGCTCAAGAAAACGCGCCTCAAGGTGCGTTTTGTGAAGTCGCGTTTCTTCACCAAATTTGCAGCATTGAAAACGCGACTACGTGAGAAAACGCGACTTTAAGTCGCGTATTTGAAGGCGCGTTTTTGGTTTCTGAACAGGCTGGAAAACGCGAATTGGTATAAAACGCGACTTCCTGTCGCGTTTTGAAGGCGCGTTTTCTTAATTATAGGCGCAGATTTGAAAACGCGATTCTATGAAAACGCGATTCAGTGGCGCGTTTCATTGAAAAACGCGTTTTCTGCTACAAAATTTAGCAGAAATTCAACTTTTGAATAATTACAAATGATACCCCAATTTCCCAAAATGCATCATAGATCATTTCTATGTCAAAATAAACCATTCACGCACATGTAAAATGATCTAAACATGCATTCTAAACCTCTTTAATGCATCAAAAACCACAATTACTGAATTTGAGGTATTGAGATCTTTGATCAAATTTCGCCTTTTTTGCCTCATTTGGTCACTTTTCCAAAACCTACAAATGAAAAATAACAAAATTACTCAAACTTATACTTTAAACATAAAATCACTCCAAAGTAACAGCAACTTAAACAAACATTGGGTTGCCTCCCAATAAGCGCTTCTTTAAAGTCAATAGCTGGACTATTTCTCCTCATTTTTCAAGGAGGTTTAGTTAATGAATAATCCACCATTTTAGGCCGTGGTGGATCATTAAATGGTGACTTTATAGCCAAAGCCACATGATCTAATGATGTGAGAAATGAAAGTGCCTTACATATTCCAAGTGTTTCATAGATCTTACCTTGAATATACACCACTTGAGAACTTACCAACGGGGATGCCATGAGAGTATCTTGGGCAGCAATACCCTTAGAACCTATACTTTCAATGCACTCCTCAAGAGGGGTGAAAAATGAGTCATTAAAACTCATCTCTTGAGGCTCAAAGTTAGTTCCAAAGATATTATCTTGTGAAATGGATATTTGCTCATTAAAACACACTTGAAATTCATCATTTTCATCAAACTGCAACCCATTTTCACATACAACATTCCCACCATTCATGCTAGGATCATTTTGCAAATTATTAGAGGAAATAACTTCACACAATACATGTAATTGATCTTGTATTCTACCAAAGTGAGAAGCCAATTCATCTATCCTTTCCTCAATCCTATCAAAACGGTCGGAAGTCACATTAGCTAATTTTTCTATAGCTAACTCCCAAGATGGCTTAGAATCATTAGCTACCATTTCAATTGCCAACTCCCAAGATGGTTTTGATTCATATTGGACACATTCAGGTTGGTAATTATAAAAATATGAAGAATCACTATAAGTACCATGATTATCCCAACCATAAGCATTAGCACTATATCGATCAAAACAAGGATTGTAATGCTCTAATTCATCATAATAATCCACATTTTGTGCTTGCATACATGTATTAGTATCATGATAACCTCCACACAAGTCACAAATCACATGATAAGAATTAAAAACATTAACATTCCTCCCTTGCTCAATTTCATGTATCATGGTGTCCATTTGAACTTGTAACTTAATTACATCAAATTTTGCCTTTAAGCACCTTAAACCATCTTCAAAAGATATACATTCAGTAAATTCTTGGTTACCTCTATTGAAGGAGCTTTGCACTTGGTAACCATCCGTTGCCAATCTTCCACTTCTCAAGCATTGTCCTCCAAATTGACCTACTCTTCTCATCACCTAAAATTGCTTTTAAACAACTTAAGAGCAAAATTAGTAAGAAGAATAGGTTATAAAACACATACACATAAAAACACTAAAATAACAGAAAATAACATTCACACTATAACTAATATTATGTCTAAACTAATAAAGTTGCTCTTCACACCGATATTGCCAAATCTTCCCCGGCAACGGCGCCAAAAACTTGACGGGTATTTTACATACGTGCAAGCTAAAAAATACCGAATTACACCCGTTCACTGCAAGTATACAGATCAACTAGTAGTTTAGGGTATATATCGGGTCGATCCCACAAGGAAGAGTGAACAATTACCGGTATTACTAAAGCTTCTCTATTATTTAGACTATCAATGACTTATAACAAATTTATCCTACTGAAATTATACAAAATGACAAATGAAAGCTCCTTAGGTTATGGTATCCCCAACTACTCATGCAAGTGCTATATTTGGATCATTAATTACTACATCTAGGCTAATTATGGTGAAATTTCCTTATGCATTTGAATCCTACTTTCGTAGTGAATCAATTATACTTATAACTAATTCATACCTATTCTCATGGTTATGAAATTAGCTACAAGTTCATTTCTTCAGTGAAATTACATGAAATGAATCACTAAAAACCACATAGGTGCACCTCTACTTTCGTGAGTGTACTCCCTATGTTTAGCACTTCTTGAACTAGTGTTAAGTCTCAATTTTCATTGCAGAAATAACACCTTAGATAATCACAATCAATGGTACCAGATTAATCATGATTTAAGAAGCCAAAGTGCTAAATAACTTGCTCAAATCATAGCAGTCAAATAACCAAATAATAAACACTAACAATTATAGAAAGTTCAACCAAACCCAAGGCTTAAACTTTAGATACACATATTAAACACAAAATCCAGAACTTGTATATTAACTAAACTTGGAATCAAGTACAAAAGATAAAGAGTTTGGAAGGAATACAACCCTTGTCACATGAGCTTTCTTCCTTGCCTTCTTCATCCTCCATCTTCATCCTAATCTAGATAATAAACAAGAATGGACAGACTATACTACACTATACTAAGCTAAACTAACGCTAGAGAGATGAAAGAGCTACATTTCTGCAACTTCAAGCTTTCTCCCGTAGCTCACTCTCTATTTTCCTGCTATGAACTCCAATCTACCTTCAATCTTGCAATCTTGGCTATTTTTTTATGATGAAAGATGGTCAAGAAATGAGGCCTCCACCTTCCTTTTACAGCTGGAGATGTTTCTCACATGTCTAGCAACGCATGTGAGTTGGTGGAGGTGAAATTGAGTTTTACGCGTACAAAGCAGCCTTTTCTGACCACAATCCGGCCAGGAATCCGGCCACAAATCCGGCCAAATTCCGGCCGGATTGCTACAGTGACCATTTGGTCACTTCTGGTTCAATTTCCAGCTCTGCTCCGATTTTGCATCAACTTCCACTGAACTTTTCTTGATGATAAAAGCTGATTTAGCTCTTTACCAAAACATGAAACTTGTAGCCCTTTGAGTTATCTTTCCAATGCATCAAGAATCACCTCATTTGGATCTGTGTAGGCTGAGAAATGACCGGAATACCCTTACCTGCTCATTGCCCTGTTCCAGTTTCGACCAGTAGAAATTTGCTATTGTAATTCGGCATTTTGACCTCGAAAACCTTTAAACTGGATTTAGATGTCTTCACCAAAGTTGTAGATATATCTCTTATCTTCAAATGGGTTCAAGAATCATCTCAATCCGATCATTGTAGCTCAAGTTATAGCCGAAATACAAAAATGTGTCAAAACTGTCAAAATACACAAAATCCAAGTAAAAAGTGATAAAAACCTCATTTAATTGAACAAAAGCATTTTATACCAATTATAGCCAAAATAAATCATTTTCTTCCAATAATATACCCAAAGTGACTAAAAATAATATAAAATATCATACAATTATTACGTAAATTAGTCACTTATCAAAACACAAGTAAAAAATTGTTTTAGATGACAAAACATCATTAGATGAATTGATAAATATTTCAATTTTATTGTTTGAGGGAAAAATTAGTGTAAAAACTTTTGAAAAAAGATTTTGAAGATAAAAGAAGAAGAAGAAGAGCACAAATTTAACATACAGATCCAACTAGCTTAGTGGCAAAGACACTCCATGTAACATAATCTATCTATCTAGGTCAAGTGGCTAATTGGCCGGCCAGATTTTAGTTTTACAAGGGTTCTTTGGAATGTTAATTTATGCTTTGTGTTTTACTTTTTTTTTTTTTAGCATTATTTTCAGTGTAGAGGAACTTACGTTGCTCATTGATTATGACTGCTCGCATGTTATATGCGTGATAAGCTTTCAAGTTTCTTCCAATTTTGAAGCAAATATAATTTGTGTTAATATAGGATATAAAATGATCAACATTTGTATACTAGAAATGATTCTTGAAACAAAATTAATTTCTTTCATGCTATGTATTCCCACTATTTTGTGTTTGTATTTTTCTATGAATTATTTATCTTGGACATTCTTGAACTTTTTGGGCTAATCTCACTTCTCATCTAATATTGAACTACAACATACATAGCCCAATCTATAAAGATTGATTGTGGTTTAGATATCAGGTAATTACTGCTCATCTCCTAGAGATACTCAAGTTACCCTTTTCTATAGATTCATTAAGAAAAATTAGTCATAGAAGATAAAAATGGTCAATAAAGGGAAGGATAAACGGACAGAACAAGAAGACCTTTGAGTCTTCCTTGTATAGTAGGGATAATCATGGATTCTCTCTAAATAATCTCCATATTCCTTTTGGTCCCACTTTTCCCATCATTTTCAAGACTTATAAAAGTAATTACCATTGATTACAGTCGTCATGACTGTGTCGTCAATCATGAAATGTTTGAAAGACTTTGATGGAGGGCAAGAAGGAAAAAGGGGAGAATTGAAGAAGGGGAAGTGTTGGCAATGAGTATGATGGGGTGAACTGGGGGCATTTGTTTGTGGGGGGGGGGATATTGGACCCTCACAATACTAGTGAGGGCCAAGTTTGATTTTAAATATATTGCCAGTTGATAAAACCTAAATCACTTCATATTTGAATTGAGTTTAGCTTAGTAAGTATTCACTTGAAAAGCAATAATACACTAATAAAGACTAAAAAATGAACTAGATTACTTGATATTCGAATTAACTTTGGATCGATTAGAATTATTTGAATTTGGTTTGGCAAACTATTAAAACCAAACCTAAATAACATTTTGTGTTTGGTAAATTGTCAAATACGACTCAAATTTAGCTCTATTAGCATACAAATGAAATTTGTGTGTAAAAAAGTTTGATCTACTCGAACTCGATTTGAGCTTTGATTAGATAAAAATCCATCTATAATGTACTTGTAAATAAATAAGCCAATGTTGAGCACAGAGTTTCAAATTCATTAAAATTAATAAAATAAGTTTAAATATTAAAGTGTTCCATTAAATTAAATTCGTTTAATCCCCTAATTCCCGCCACCAATTTCCCCGCGTTAGTGCATCGTGATAAGAAAGATACGAGACAAGACATCCTTATACGTTAAGGACTAGGATTGGTCCTCATCTTGACTGCAAGTCTTTGGACCATTGGATCTCAAGCGTTCCAATCTAAAATAGAGAAGACAAAGAAAAATCGAAGAATGAAGAGATAGGACGGGAAGACCTTTGTGCCAAATCCACCAAAAAAGTAAGACCTTTTGTCTTCCTTGAGGGTGGGGACAACCATGGGTACTCTCCAAATAATTTCCATATTCCATTTTGTCTTACTTTTCCAATTATTTTCGAAGACTTATAAAAGAAGTTACCATTGACTAAAGTCATGCTGACCGAGTCAATCACAAAATGTTTGAAAGATATTGATGGAGGACAAGAAGGAAAAAAGCGAGAATTGAAGAAGGGGAAGTGTTGACAATGTGAATGAGAATTTGGATGGATCCGTCACATTACAAGTAGTATTTTACTCTATTTTTGAGATAAAATGATCCTTTTATTTTGTATTACACCATATTCTGATTTAGGTATATGAATATAATTTTCTTTTTACTACACCATTTTTTCAAATCAGTTAAACCAAAGGGCAAAATTACACGAAATTGAACATTTGGAACCCCATCAGCGGGTGGTGAGGCAAAACTTGGACACGTATAAGAGTAGGGAGTGCCAAGTTTGACCTTAAAACATATTGTTAGATGGCGAAAACTAAGATTGAAAAGGATTCGCTTACCAATTTTGCTAAGGATTCACTTAGTACCCCAATAAAAGATTTAAAAAAAAACTAAATTACTTGATATTCGAATTGATTTTGACTCAGTAAGAACTTATTCGAGCTTAGCTTCACCAACCACTCAAAACAAACTTAAACAGCATTTTGTATTTGATAAATTGTCAAACCCAAGTTGAACATGATTCTATTAGCAGAAAAGTGAAATTTACAAGTAAAAAAGTTTAACCTACTCGACTTGAAATTTAGTTTGATTAGATTAAAACTCATTTAAGTTTGGCTCTATAAATCAACAATCCAATGTTAAGCATAATTCCAAGTTCATTAAAAATAATAAAATAAATTTGAACATTATGGTATTTGTCTTGATTAATTCATTATTTTCTCCTAATTACAATGCCGGGAAATAGGAATTTAAAAATCTGGAATTTAAAAATCTTAGGGTAAGTCATCCTACCCGCTGCCCCCTTCTCCATGTTGGTACATCGTGTTAAGAAAGAGATGAGGCAATATATCCTTATACATTACTAGGAGGCATTCACCGCGCATATAATTCAAAGAGTGCCATGCCCAGTTTTGGTCAATAAGCTAAATTGAAATTGAAAAGTATAATAAAGGACATAACAGGCCATTGATGTAGCAAAGTTATGAGTAAAAAAATATTGTAGCAAACATACAAGTAAGAAAATACACTATGTAGATTATCAATCGTTAATGTTGAGATTGTTTATGTTGAGGTTGTCAATTAGACCTTCATCCATAATGTAGGAAGTGATTATTTCATGAGTTGCATATCTAATGAGCCTAAATGTGGAAGGAGAAGGCTTGATGTAGCATACAAGCATCTTGCCATGCAGCAGAGTCATCAGATGATGAGTTAAATATATGTTCTGGTGGAGATAGAAAAAGAAAGTAATATAAGCTACTGAAAAAATAGAAGGAAACAGTTGTTACACAAGAAGAAATGATAATTACCTCCATCCATAAATAATAGAGTTCAATAGTTGAAAAATTAGTTAGTCTTTCAGCTTCAAATGACATGGCATTAGCATATAAGGTTCCAGTTGAATCCGTGACCGCAATTAAAATGCAAGCCCTGGAATTAGTAAACAAATATAAATATGATACCAGTCATAGACTGGTTAATTTAAATACAATATACTATTTATAAGTACCTAGGTTGGAGATCAATGCTTGCTTGACAGTAGATGCATATAATTTTCTGCTTACGTATATAATTGTTTAGATGATTACAATTTGGACAAGCTATATCGGTTAGTTTCTGAGGTTTACAGTGGAATTCGATAACACCTCTAATCCATGCAGTTTTTGGTTTCTATAAAATAAAAGAACAAAAGAAGAAGTTGGAAAAGACTATTTAGTAAATATAAAGACCTTTAGTTGTCTAGTTAAATTGCAGAATTAGAGTTTTACTGAACGAAGCAAAGTAGCTATGTCAAGGATTCGATTGTGATCAATACGGGGAAGAAAGATGCATGGATTAGTATAACTGTTGATAAGTGCATAATTTGTGTGTTTTTAGTGTCTTTTATTAGTTAGTTTTGGTGTGTTTTAACTACTTTTATAGCTATTATCTAAGTTTCTAGTGAAAATATGCATTTTGTGGTTTGAAGTGTAAAAATTGCATTTTTATGGATTTTAATGGCAAAAACTTAATATTTTGTAGGTTTAATGATTCAATCATCAAATAGCATAAATTGAGAAGATAATTAGATTATTATTGATGATTTGAAATAGTTTAAAGAAGACATGAAGTGCAAAGAGGATATGCAAGCAAGAACAAAAGAAAGGAAGTTTCATAGTTTTGATATCTTGTGGTAATTTGGCAATATCTTGAGTTACAAGTATCAGATTAAGGTATTTCTTAAACCATTTTGAAACTAAAATATAGATCTACATTTGGTATGAGATATCAAAGTCCAGTTTGGTTATTTTCATTGTCAAAAAATCGAAATACAGAAGTTTAATTTCATTATCGAAAGTTGAAACAGAGTTCTGACCAATCAAATTATTCTGATCATTTATCGGTCCATAGAGCTCCAAATTAGATGATTCTTGATGTATTGGAAAGCTAACTCAAATATATACAATTTTATGTTTACACAAGAGCTAGTTCGGCCTCCATCATCAAAAAAATATCAGTTGAATTTGGACCAAAAATAGAGCAAGGATGAATTCTACCCAGAAAGTGAAAACCTGTAGAAGCAATACGTAGGGTGCAATATGTGATTCAAGGTCGCATTTTCAAGGTTGTGCATTCATCATTTTCAGCTGCAACTTGCTGCAACTTGTTCTTTGTTCACACAACTTTCCAACTCAATTCCTGCAAGCAATTTTGGCTGTATCTGACCAAAAAGAGTATGAAAAGTTGGAGAACCAACTCTTGGGAGTTTCAAGAGGCAAAAATAATAGCTAAAAACAACTTATTTGGCTATTGTATTCTCTATAAATAGCAGCCTTTGGAGGCCATTTTCACAACTTTGGAAGGCTAGAAAAACTGCACAAAAATATAGTTTTTACTAGAATTTTCTTAGTTCATTAGTTAGAGTAGATTAGTATAGTTAGAGTAGTTTATCCTTCTTGTATTTATAGTTATATTTGGATGAAGATTAAGGAGCAAGATGAAGAGGTTTGTCTCATATGACAAGGGTGATATCTCTTCTACTACTTTCTCTCTTGCATTTGATTTCATATTTAACTATAATACAAGTTTGGATTTGTGTTTTTATCATGTTTAGTTAAAGTTTGTGCCTAGAGTTATGAATGAACTTTCTATATCTTGTTAGTAATGTTTTCTTGGTTATTTGATTATATTAATTTGAGCAATTATTTATCACTTTTGCTTATCTAATCACGATTAACTGGCAATTAATTATGATAATCTTAAGGTGTTAAGTTTGCAACGAGAATTAGAATTTAACACTAGTTCAAGAAAATAAAAAATCTAGAGAGTACCCTCACAAGAGTAGAAATGCACCTATGTGGCTTTAGTGACTTTTTTCATGTAATTTCATAGAAGAAATGAACTTGCAGTTAATTCATAACCACGAGAGTAGGTATGGTTTAATTACAAGTATAATTGATTCACTACGAGAGCAGGTTTCATATGCATAAGAAAATTATGCCATAACTAGCTAAGATAATAGCATTCACTTAATTGGTAACTTCAGTAAGCAATTCCATACCTCTATGAGCTTTCTAGTGTTATTTTTGTTACTTTTACTTCGTGTTTATAGTATAGATTCAATTTTTAAATAATAAAGGAGTTCAAAAATCATCGGTAATTGAAAATCTTGTCTATGGATTTAATCTTTAATACCCTATACTCAATCACGACTCGTATACTTGTGAAAAATCGCGTATGGGATATTTAGAATGTTATAAATGTAAAACTTAACTATGGAATGAGCTAATTATTATATATATATACCCCGAGCTCGTCAAATATGCTAATGGACCATTTGTGCTAGTCGAATTGCATTGTTACAATATTGAAAAGAAAAAGAGAAAAGTTGATTTGGTGCAAAATAACGGTGATGATGTTAGATGGAGTGATTAAAAAATTCTTACCAATGATCTAGCTTTAATGCCTACTGCACAATTGGAGCCATCAAAATAACTAATAAATCTTTAGTTGAAAGTGTAAGATCTAGTATCAAAGGAAAAAAAATATCACGTATAAAAAGTATGGAAAAGTTTGTATGCTCAGAAATAGGTCCGTGTCTTTTAGATAATAAATAATAGTATTTGGTTACAGTTTTGTGTGGTGACTTTCACTCTTATGGCAATGATGATTGGAAAATATTCTTGAGCAGTTGCAATGGTAGGATCATGATCCTCTTCAAACTCATTCCATAAAGTTAAGATCAATGGTTTCATTCTAAGAACAAAAGAAGAATAAATGCTTCTGTTATAAGTTTAGTTGTGCATATAAAACATGGAAAAGTGAACTAGTTTAGGAGCTAGGATGCTTACTTTTGATTGACAATCACATAGTCATGAGCAATGGATGTTTTCCCCTGAAAAGTGATAGTTTTGACAAGTAAAGCATGTAATATAACTCCCATGACATCTGAGGCAATCCAAAATAAAAAAATATAACAGCATTCAAGCAATTTGTTGGGGGGCAGAAAAATATTGTATAGGATAAGTATTAACTTATTTATAAGCTGATCAGTGTCAGCAATTACATCTAACATAGTGAACAGATGCAGCTGAAAATGAAAAAGAAGAGATGGTTGATTGTGTTCTTAAACTTCTTGGATTAAGGTATCTTGAGTGGCAACCCAATAAAATGGATATTCGGTGGTGGGAGTATGAGTATCTTGCTGATCAATAGATGCTCTTGAATTATAGTATATTTTTAAACAGTACAAGCAATCCAGCTGTTGGATCAAACATCTCTTCTATAACGTGCATTTTAACTCTAGTATCCGATCATTAATGACTATTAGATTGGATCAGATTTTAATTTGATGATAAGAAAGAAAAGCGAAGAACAAGATATATATTACCTATGCATCGGCTAGCAAAAAAGTTCACTAATGCTGTTGAAAACTTGAGTCATGTATGACATGAGTTGCTTCAATAGCTTGAAGAGTAATACCCCAGTTTCTCAAAGATGGGTGAATAGAAGACAATGGGATACTAATATGATCCATTTTTGGGATATGTTGTATCATGGACGATCAGAATAATAGTAGGTAAATTTAATACAAATATTGGTGATTTAAATTCAGCATTTGTTAGCATTGTTTATAAATATACATGATATTGTATTAATTTTAATAAGTGGTGCTTTTATAAAATATGTTCTAATATTACTTTTTTTGGTCTAAAGACTTAAGTATTCACACAATTCGTATTGAATTATGGATATCCTTTTTTGTAAATAACATGTTTGGAACAGTAATTTGCTGTAGAGTATCACTAACGAAGTGGTTCATTCGAAATCATTCAAAACGAAAAATAACTTGAAGCATTATATTCGAGAATCGTATCAAGGCATCTAATCTTTGTAATAGTTAAACATTAGGTAGCACAATTTAAAATACTCAGGATGCAAGGGAAATTTGTTTGAGCTTGAGAAGTTGTAATATAGAATACATCTATATGATGCAAAATTGGCCCATAGGAAAGAAACAGGAATAGGTGAAGTACAAACAGAAATTCTGTGGTAATGTAATAAACTTTTTGAGTCCTAATCAAGGTGAATTCTGATTTAGCTATCATGCTATTTACCTGGAAAATAGAGTTACTTGTTTGGATTCAGCAATTAGCTTTTAGATGTATTGATAAGTAGATAAATTATTAAAAGAATTAAATGAAAACTTACAGGTCTGCATTTGTAGTTGATCCTTCATCTGAGACAACTATGTTGCTAGTAATGTTTTCTTTTTCTTATTTGAGTCTGTTGTTTGACCGTTCTTCATAGACAACTTGAAATGATGGAAAATTATTGTTTCCATATAAAATGCTATGAAGTGCATATGTTATAGATTTATTTTGCAAGGCTTTGTGAACAAAAGCCATTATTTCTTCATCCTTGGTTCTGTATCATGGGAAGAAATTTTGGCTAGTGTAGCTATTAACTGGAGAGACTTCTTGGTATTGATAAACAGGCATTTCTACATAATTGTATCCATATTGCCAACAACATTTTTTTCTGCTTACATGGTTCCAAATCATAGTTGTCAATCTCTTCCCCTTTTTTTTCGTAGATGTGTTACGAATGCCATTGTTAATTTCTGTGCAGAGATGAAATAAATTGTTGTCAAAAAAGAGTATGCAAGCAATTTAATTATGAAAGAGTACTCATCCGCTCGATGCTTGAAGAGGTCTTCACAATCTGGTGTTATGGTGGTTATCTAAATTTAACTTTTGATGAAAACCATCACCTATTAAACCCAAAATCTATATGGCGATTATTAAGAAATAAATTACTGATAAAATTACGGAAGCGTACCTGGATTCATATCGACAAACTGATATATGAATCTCCAAGGGTATTTGGGTGGTCTTCCAGGTCAACACGTATTCACCGATTCTTGAGAGAGCCCTTTAGTATCTCTCCATAACCCTATTTATAGGTAACATTCCTGTTACCTTTTGGAACCCTATTTCAGCCTATCATAGAAATAGGAGCCCTTAAATCTCTACACATTAAATACCCACATCCTATTAGATACATTAAGTTCAAACCATATTTGATCACTTTAATTGGACTTAACCTTATTTGACAGTTTGTAACTCATAATTATTCACATATAAGTCCAACGTTGGATTAAGGATCCAACAATATTTCACTTGGATTATATGTGTAACCTTATAATTATGTTTCGTAATTAACCGTATGAGTTCAACTTTACTGTCATTGCTAAAATGTATCTGTAGCCAATTCGGTCTATCAATCACACCAATATAGGATCAAAGCCTTTGTTACAATTTCGTAACTCGACCCGTCAATGATCACACATATCGATACAATTGAATAACATGAATCATGATGTGGATGTGTAGCATGAAAATTTTATGTAATGTGATCAAAACATGCCTATTTCCAACTGGTTCACCTTAAATTTTATGAGATCAAACCATATCAAAGTCAGAGTGTAAATAAATCCAAACTTTATTTATGCATAAAATATCCTTAAATCATTAATAACCAAAAAGTATCATAAGAGCATTTAAAATATTAAACTCCCACTAAAACTGTACATCATTTAACAACATGACACCCATACGAGCAGTATGCTCATGAAACATTTTGGGTGGCAATCCCTTAGTAAGCGGATCCACAACCATGGAGTTTGTCCCGATATGCTCTATCGATAACTGCCCACTCTGTACTCTTTTTTTAACAGTCAGGAACTTGATATCTATATATTTAGATTTCGTCGAACTCCTATTATTATTGGAATATAGGACTACTGATTTATTGTCACGAAATAATTTGAGTGGTCTTTCAATACTAACCATTACACGTAATCCTGTAACGAAATTTCGCAGCCAAATTTCTTGATTGGATGCCTCATAACAAGTTATAAATTCTACAGCCATAGTAGAAGATGCTATGAGTGATTGTTTAGCACTCTTCCAGAATATGGCACCTCCAACCAACAAGTAGCTATAACCTGACGTTGACTTCATAGTATCTTGACATCCAGCATAATCGGAATCAGTATACTCAATGATCGCTAACTCATCTGACTTCCGATACGTGAGCATGTAATCTTTTATTTTCTGTAAATACCGCAAGACCCGTTTGGTTGCTTTCCAATGATCTAATCCAAAATTGCTTAAATATCTACCCAACATTCCAGTAATGTACGCAATATCCAGACGTGTACATATTTAAGCATACATTAGACTCTCTACTGCTGATGCATAAGGAATCTTTTGCATCTCTTTTTCCTCAAAAGCATTCTTAAGACATTGCTCAAGACTAAATTTATCTTCTTTAGCCACGGAAGTGTCACTTGATTTATAATTTTGCATGCCATACCTTTTGAGAACCTTTTCGATATAGCCCTTTTGTGATAGTTCTAAAATACCCCGAGATCGATCCCGGTGTATTTGTATGCCTAACACAAAAGATGCATCACCAAGATCTTTCATCTCAAAATTCTTAATTAGAAATTTTTTGGTTTCATGCAATAGACCAATATCATTGCTGGCAAGTAAAATGTCATCAACGTACAATACCAGAAAAATATACTTGCTCCCACAGAACTTATGGTATATACAATTATCTACTAAATTCATCCCAAAATCAAATGAGATGATCACTTGATGAAATTTGAAATACCATTGTCGAGACGCTTGTTTGAGCTCATAGATGAATTTTTTAAGTTTACAAACCATATTCTTTGGATCTCTTGATATAAAGTTTTCTGATTGCACCATATAAATCGTCTCATCAATGTTACCATTGAGAAACGCTGTCTTTATATCTATCTGATATAACTCAAGATCGAAAAGTACCACTAATGCCATGATAATTTTAAAAGAGTCCTTTAAAGAGATTGGAGAGAAGGTTTCTTTATAGTCGATACCTTCTTTTTGTGTAAATTCCTTAGCGACAAGACGAGTTTTGTATCTTTCCACATTGCCTTTCGAATCCCTCTTGATTTTAAATATTCATTTACAACCAATGGGTTTCGTACCTTCTGAAAATGGGACAAGATCCCAAATATCATTGTCCTTTATGGATTTAATCTCCTCATTTATGGTATCAATCCACTTTTAAAAATTTAAACTTTTCATGGCTTGACGGAAGTTGATTGGATTATCTTCCATCAACCCAGTGTCATCCTCATGTTCTTGAAGGAAAACAATGTAATTATCTGGCACTGCACTTCTCCTTTCTCCAGTGGATCTTCTTAATGGCACTGGTTCTTGGAGAGGAAGAGTTTGTTCTTCTATAGCAGTTTATTCTTCGACATTGTCTTGATTTGTCATGTTATGATCTTATTCAGGAATAGGATTCTGAACAAGATCAATGACACCTGTGGAAATAGTAATATATTCCTTTTTAAAGACAACATCCCTTACTATATTTTCTCCCCCAAACTCGACATCCTCAAAGAATTGGGCATTTTCTGTTTCAAAATTGATTTAGTTGTGGGATCATAAAACTTGTAACCTTTGGATCTTTCAAAGTATAAAATAACAACTAATCATTCTTATTCTAATTTCTTTTCATTTGGCCTATAAGTCCTTGCCTCATCTGGACATCCCCAAATATGTAAATGCTTAAAACTGGGCTTTTTTCCTTTCCAAAACTCATAAGTGGTTTTGATAGTTGCTTTAGTTAGAACTTTGTTAAGGATATATGCTGCAGTCTTAAGTGCTTCTCCCCAGATTGACTCTGGTAAGGTAGAATGACATATCATACTCCTTACCATGTGTTTAAGCGTTCTATTTCGTCTTTCAGCTACACCATTCATAGTGGGTGAATTCGGCATAGTATACTGTGAGATGATACCGCATTCCTCTAAATATTTAGCAAAGGGTCCTGGACGTTTGTTTATCTGAACCGTCATATCTACTATAGTACTCACCACCACGGTCAGATCTGACGCTTTTAATTCTTTTATTGAGTTGATTTTCAACTTCAGCCTTAAAATTTTTGAACACGTCTAGTGATTATGACTTTTCTGAAATGAGATATATGTAGTCATATCTTGAAAAATCATTTATGAACGTTATAAAATATTATTGACCATTCCAAGCAGATGTGAAAAATGGTCCACAAATATCTGTATGTATAAGTTCTAAGACGTCTAAGGACCTATTGGCTTTAAATCTCTTTTTATTGGTTTGTTTCCCCTTTACACAGTTAATACAATCATTAAAATCTGTAAAATTCAAGGGATCGAGAATTTCATTTGACACAAGCCTTTCCATTCTCCGTTTGAAGATATGTCCCAATCTCTTGTGCCATAATGCAGCTGAATTCTCATTGGTTAATTTTCTCTTTACTTCTCTGGTACTCAAATGCAGAGATTTATTAAATGAGGCAATTGTATCAATTAAATATAGATTATCGTAGTACTTTAAAGAACTAGAACTAACCAATTTTGAATCATGAAACAATTCAACTTTTTCATTTTCAAATGAACAAGAATAACCAAATTTGTCCAAATCAGAATTAGAAATTAAATTTCGTCGAAAAGATGGTACAACAAATGTCTCATTAAGATTCAAATAAAATTCAGTCTTTAACAATAATCTAAAAATTTCAATTGTCTCAACATGAACTGTTTTGCCATCGCCCATGTAGATATATCTTTAATTATCATTAGGCTTTCGACAATTCAGACAACCCTGCATAGCCACACTGATGTGAGTTGTTGCACCAGAATCTAATTACCTTGTGTGTCTAGATACCGAAGTTAAATTAATCTCAGAACAAACCAAATTAAGAAGCATATCTTTCTTAGCACGCCAAGCGTGATAGTTGGTGCAATGTTTCTTTTTATGCCCTTTAACTCCACAAAAGAAACAACTATTCTTTCTCTAATCATCTGTTTTTCTTGTTGTTTCTTTTGTGGCGCTGTACCTGCAGCTCCTTTTTCCTTCTTTCACTTAAGTCCCTTATTTTATTATAAGTGGTTGATACCAGATAGACACTTTCTGCCTGATCTTGATTCAACATTTCCTCTTCCTCTACACAGTGTGAGATGAGTTCATTTAGAGACCAAGTCTCTTTTTGATAGTTGTAACTCACCTTAAAATGGCTAAATTGTGTAGGAAGAGATATTAAAATCAAATGCACTAATAACTCTTCAGAGAGTGTCAATTTAAGTGCATTTAATTTTGAAACAAAATGAAACATTTCAATAATGTACTCTCTGATATTGTCTTTACCACTATATTTCATTGAAACTAGGCGTGTCAAAAGTGTACTAATTTCAGTTTTTTCGTTTTTGACAAACCTTTTTTCAATGTTTTGAAGGAACTCTTTAGCGGTTACTTTTGTTTCTAACATTATTTTTCTGAATGCTTCTAGAACGGTCTTCTTAATGATCATCAGACACAAGTGATTTGATCTCTCCCACCTTTTCTTATCTCTCTTTTCATCAGAGGTACTCTGATCTGTAAGAGGTGGGGGAGAATCATCCCTTAACGCAAGGTCGAGATCCATTACTCCAAATACTATTAAAAGATTTTCTTTCCAAAACTTGAAATTTGTGCCATTCAACATAGAAATATTATTGATGTTGGTAGTAATATTCGTAGGATCATTTACAACTGAACAAAAAATATTAAATAATTAAAACAAACTCACATAAATCAAAACAATAATAAATTTAAATAAAAGTAACCCCATCTCAAGATACCGATGTTCCATTAATATTTTGTTTTTGGACAAAAATATTAACTTCTAAGTGATATCTTAGTGCAGTAATAAATACTGATAATAATAACATGTCAAAAAATAAATTTTTCTTTGGGTCAATTTATAAATCACATGTAAAAATTCAAATAATTATCACGTATTTATTACCACAAGTACACATGTAATTTTATTAAATATTGACCTTCCTTTGGGCCGATCAATATTCATAAAATTACAAGTACCCAACTAGTTATATTTTAAAATAAATTAATTTTCATAATAGAGATCACTTTGATGGCATATTATTTCAATTAATTTATTCTAAAATATATATATATTCATACCAATATTCAAATTTAAAATTTTTAAAAAAAATTTAAAATTATCCAAATTAAACAAAAATTTTGATCAAAGTCAACTTTGGTCAACTCTGGTCAAAACGTGGTCAAACTTGGTTAAACCAGTCAAATTGGATCAAAACTTATTGGACTAAAAGCCCATATCCATAATTTGATTCAAATTTATCATGCAAATCCAAAAATTTCTTGAAATCCATGTCTTATTTAATTTTATTAGGGTTCACTTAAATTAAAGAAACCCTAATTTCCTTAATATTATTTCTCAAACAAGAAAACAAGTCAAAGAGTCCAATTGTAAACAATTGAGCTACAAAGGCATAATGAAAAAGTCACGGCAAAAAGAAAATATTTTGGCTTTCTGTTTGAGAAAAAGACAAACTACTTGACAATCAATTATGATCCCGAACCATGTGCTAACTAGTCATTAAGCTAAGCCGAATTCTCCAGATGTTAAAAGTAGAGAATCGGCCAAGTAATATTGCATGAAAAAACAATGAATCGTACGACTAAAGCTGGACTATGGTAGGACCCTCTGAATTTCATGTATTCAAAAGCATTGAGTTGTTTGGAATAATTTGACCGAAGGCAATTCATGTCTATTGACTTTTGCAGCTAGTCATAGATTCAATACGTGAACATTCAACCAAGGCTATACATTACTTGCGTAAGCATCCATGAACATAAAAGCCACATAAAGACTGCCATGGAAGCCGAACCCACGAATTCTTTTTTTTTTATTGCATATGACTCAAAGTGGCGCCGTGCAAACAAAACCTGATTTATCATAATTCTAAATTCATGTAGTACGGCAGAAGCAACCAACATCATACACATATATGATCAAAACAGTGAATCAACAAGACTTGAACATATAACAATAATATATTTAATAGCATCAGAGTCCGCATCTAGTAGCCATGAAAACAGAACCAATAGTAATAAAACTATGAATTACTAAAACAAAATTATTTCCTAATAATCAACCATATGGGGCTCTGATACCACTTGTTAGGGTGGTTATCTAAATTTAACTTTTGATGAAAACCATCACCTATTAAACCCAAAATCTATATGACGATTATTAAGAAATAAATTACTGATAAAATTGCGGAAGCGTACCTGAATTCATATCGACAAACTAATATATGAATCTCCAAGGGTATTTGGGTGGCCTTCCAGGTCAACACGTATTCACCGATTCTTGAGAGAGCCCTTTAATATCTCTCTGGTATCTTTCCTGACGATGGGATATCAGGAAAGAACTATATTTTGTGGTACTAGTAAATATGACAAATAGAATGATCCGTGTGACTTGGGGACCATAACCCAATTTATAAGTAACATTCCTGTTACCTTTTGGAATCCTATTTCAGCCCATCATAGAAATAGGAGTACTTAAGTTTTTACACATTAAAGGCTCACATCCTATTAGATACATTAAGTCCAAACCATATTTGATCACTTTAATTGGACTTAACCTTATTTGACAGTTTGCAACCCATAATTATTCACATATAAGTCCAACGTTGGATTAAAGATCTAACATCTAGCTGTTATAGAAAGAAGTATAATGGAATTATTATAAGAAAAAAATGCGAGAAATTTGGGGTAAATGGCGAGAGCACATGTGTAGTATAAGGAAAGATTAAATCGTAAATTGTAAAAAAAATAATGTTAATGGTGACAAAGATTTGATTAGAAATAAAGTGGAAGGACAAGACAGTTATAGTATGATGAGCTATTTGTAAATGTACTAGATATTCTTTGTTTAGAGATAAAAAATGTTAATAAATGTATGGTAAAATTTATAGAATGGAAGTTGTAATTTTTTTTGTAGTTTTGGTGGATGGTAGGAAATGCAATAGAACGAATAGGAATATTCTGAACAGGAAAGAAAACTGTGTTCGATTAGTATTGAGGCAGCTGGAATATTTGATTGAGATGAGATATTACAGTGTCAGGAATCTGTTTAGCTTTTGCAGTAATGGAATATATTCCTGACCAAAATTTTAAAGCACTTCATGTACTCGTCACAAATGTTGTCTATGCTTGCTTATAGGAATGATTGAAAGTAGTTTAGCTTTTTAGAAGGATGAAAATATATTTGATAGTTAGGTGCATGGAACAGTCATGTTCATTATAAGGAAGATATGGATACATATCGAGAAAGATTAGGAAACTAAATTAATCAGCAAACAGATTTCTATTGTCGTTAACAAATACTTGTTATACAGTTAATTAAAACAGTGAGTCTGTTGAGTTAACTTGTAAATAATGTTACATATCTAAATAAAGATTACTCAACTATAAAAATACAGTGGAAATGTATGGCACCAAGGAAAAATCCTCTCAACTCCATTACTATCAAAGATTAATACAGCGAAGGTTGTCTCCAACTCTGGAATGAAGACAAGAATATCGTTATGCTGGAGATGATGCTACAGAACAAAGTTTCTCCAATTTCTTTTCAATCGGTTGCGTTTTATGCCAACCTGAATAGTGTTGTGTCCAGTTTTGAGAATTATAACTGGAGTTTTGTCATTGTTCACAAAGTAACGAACAAAGCGAGGGATTTTCTAACAACAAGAGAATAAAAGTTAGGCTATTAGCTGAAATGACTTTATCAATGAAAATTTTTTTGAAACAGCTAGAATAGATTGATTACCAAACTGCATGGATAGGCTGAGTCAAAGGTTTGATAAAAGCGGGTTGAATTAGACAAATCTTGAGAGAAATCTGGTTTTAGTGATGAGAAAACTGCCTATGATTGAACAGATGAAAAAGCAACATCTGTCAATGGAAAAGAATCATGTGATAGCATATAGTAAGCATCATGCATAAGGAAATAGAATAAAAAAGTTAGCTATACCTTGAGAAGTTTTAGCGTTGTCTAATGCAAAAGATTTGGTAGAGGAATTGTCCACTGAAGATAGACTTGTTTTTTGAGTTCACAGAAATGAATAACATAAAAAATGAGATCTCTGCATGTCGAAGTAACAGCAAATCATACTGATTGGTAATGTTCTGAAAACAATATTCTTTCCAACCTTCTCCAAAATAGTGATTAGTAACCATGATAGTCCATTGGTGTATCATATGTTTGAAGGTGATTGTATTGCGATGGTGCTATCTTAGCAACATTTCAAATTTAATAGGCAGAATCTGTTGGAGTGTATGCCCTAAAACAATGTATTTGTTTTATTTTATGCATTCCTTATTATATGTTTTGTATTTTAATAACTTCTTATTTATCTGTTAAATATTAGTTATAACCGATAAAGTCCTTAGAATATTTACTGATGTGATGGTAGTCACAAGAGTTGGTGACCATGAGATATCAATCGCATTTATATTAATATTCTTAGAATTCCCTAGTTATAGTACTAATGAAATAGGACATCTTTAGTACGGTAAAACTAGTACACAGTTAGCCTCTGATTAAGGTAATTAGTGGTTGTTCTCATCAACCATGGTATGAAGATATCTAGACTAATGTGTAGATGATTTGAAGAGTTCAAATGCATTGGAGTGATCCGTTTAGAAATCCCGTTAGGATATCTATCTAGTGCCAATGGTGTATCTCTAGTGAAAAATTGTGTAAGTGATCCTACGACTTGAGATCACCATAGTATCTTGAGTGTGAATCACTACATTTTGATTCTAATTACTTGTTACTCTTCATGAGTACCTTAAAGTGTAGAAGTTGGATGTAGTGTGAAGCACACAAAGAAAATGGGTGATCAAGATAGAATTTACCACTCTGATAGAAGGAGTTGACATCCGGATGGCCACTAGTAGAAAATTAACCCTAAAGTCGAATATTAGATAAATTGAAGAATGTCTTCAATTTAACCTAATTCAGGGTAAATTTCGGGAACTAGAAAAACTTAATTAGTCATCAGGGAATTGGCACTTATTCCTCATTCCTGACTAATTGGATATCTTTGGTGAAAGGATAATAATTACACGGTAATTTTTCACGGAAAGGTTAGGTCAAATTCCCTTGACTAATTCCGAGGAATTGGGCAATCGCGATGTGTTGCTAGACACCGCTCGTGGTCTAGAATTATGGATTGATGTTTTATTATAAGTTATGATAAAATAAAGTCGTTTATTTTATCTAATTATTAAACCATAATTATTACCAATTTATTCGGGACCTATTGGGTCACACGCAATAGAGATTTAATCCTGGATTAAAACTATGTAAATTATCGGGGTTTAATTTTAAAAGAAAATAAATCCCAGCCTATTTGAGTAGATAAGAGTAAACGATTATCTCTTATCTGTCAGATAACTGATAGATAGAGTCTTGTGTGATGAGAAGTCTTATCGTTTGATTTTGAATCAGACAGTAAGACTCATCATTCTATCTTATTATCTCTCTCTCTCCTTTTAACTCCTAAGGGAGAGATAGAGGATGTGCTTTGAGGGTGAAGGTAACCAAAAAGGCAAAAGGGAGAGTCTGTGAGCGTTACATACTTCGAATAAGAGCAAGAAGGGCTAGCAACTTTTTCTTGCTCTTTAATACATAGTTCGTGAGACGACCCAGAGTTGCTCTAGCGTGGATATCAGTAGAGGCAGGACAGCTGGACTGCTCAAGGGCTGACCATCCTCAACAACACTACATGGAGATGCCGCAAGGATTAAGGTAATCCTATAACCCTCCTTTTAATGCATCATACGTAAAATCTAGGGTGATTCCTGGATAGTTTTAGGGAAAAATTTTTATTTTTCTGCTCCATAGTGTCCCTAAAACCTAACAGTGGTATCAGAGCCATCCCTAAGAATTTTACGTATGATTTTAGGCAATTTTGGATTCATGGATTAATATTGCTAATTGGATTTAATTGAATATGCGGAATTATGGTAGAATTATTATTTTTTTAAGTAACTGGCTCTTTTGAGAATTTTGAAGTTTTTGAATTAAATTTTTTTTAATTGTTAAAAATGTGTTATGGGATCTATTATTCATATTTATTAGGTTGGGAATTGATTCACAATTAATTTGATTAATTAAAATTATTTTCCCAATTATTTTCCTAATTTAGTTAGGAATAAGAATGACCTAATAAAAATTAATTTTACCAAAATTTCTTGCATATGAATGGACCCAAAATTTGTTTGGGACCTTAGGAGTTAAATCCAATTAATCCATGAATTGAGATTGCTTGTTTACATGCTTTTCTTTTATTTAAAGTTGTTTAAATTGTGAGAATGCATGGTGGATGGTTGTGGATATAGTACGCAATATGATTGTGATTTTCTTGAATGGTTATGATTATTCTTGATTTGAATGGTTGTAATTATTTTAAAATAGGGCCTGCGTGTCCTGCCTTTCTTATTTTCTAATTGTAATTTCTTTTCTCGTCTAATATCCCTCCGAATGTATTTCGAGGTTTCTTCTATACTATTTGTAATGTGCAATAGATGGAAATAGATGAAAGAAATTTGTATAATTAGTATAGAAATTGTAATTTTTGAAAAGCAGAAAAGAGGCATACGACGACGAAGGGGTTCATCTCGTATTTAGAGACCTTAGTAAATTGCTAATTTCCCTAGTGGCCGGGGAAATTAGTTTAGGAATATCCACAACCATCCACGATTTAAATTCATGCTTATAAGTTTTGAAATGGAATTATGCTGATGAGGCCAGACGAGCAATTTTTCCAAATTTTAATTATGAAATATTTTGGAAAAAGGAGACAAATCCCTCAACTGCAATATTAAATCAATGAAATACCTTCCATCATTATAGTTTAAAACTAGAGTAGTTATTAAGTGCTAGTTTGTTGGGATTCACCCAAGCCTGCCTTACTTACTACGTGTTTTTGCTATGAGAAATGTTCTCAAAGAATGATGGGTTTGATTTAACTAAAATTATGATTTGTTGGGATTCACTCAAAATCATTAATTTTAAAGGTAAGTGTTGGGTTGGTTCTTATAGATTTAAAGTCAAGAGTTGACGCCCAACTGATCTAAGAATTACAAATAAGTTGTAATTGGTGAAGTACCTACCTTTCATAATTATTTTTGATTTGTTGGGATACACTCAAGATCGAAATAAATTAAGATGGGATCCTAACCACTATGGAACTTTAAAAAATTCCTGAATCAATTTAAGAGGGTAATTGATTTGAGAAATATAGTGGAAATAAAATCATAATTTTTGAAGTTTTTATGATTTTATTAAACAAAATATTTTTCTAACAAATTCTATCTTTTCATTTTGTTGTAGAATGAGTAACAATTTGAGCCTTCGTACCATTCTCACTGATTGCAAACTTAACGACACAAACTTTCTCGATTGGCATCGCAATGTCCTACTCGTTCTCACTCATGAAAAAATTGAATATGTACTTGATGGGCCTATGCCCCAGGAACCTGAACCAAATGCTCCTGCTGCTGCTCGAAATGCTTATAAGAAACATAAGGATGATAATAGGGAAGCTTCATGTATCATGGTAGCTTCCATGACTCCTCAGCTTCAGCAACAGCACATGAACATGGGGGCGTATGATATTGTACAACACCTGAAAGAGTTGTTTGAACAACAATCAAGGACGGTTAGATATGATACCTCCAAAGAATTGTTCAGGTGCAAGATGGCAGAGGGAGCACATGTTGCTCCGCATGTCTTAAAAATAATTGGGCTAATTGAAAAATTGGCCGAATTAGGCTTTAAGATGGATCAGGAGCTGAATGTTGATTTAGTGCTCCAATCTCTGCCAGATTATTTCTCATAGTTTGTTATGAACTATCAGATGAATAATCTGCAGCACACTTTGCCTCAATTGTTGAATGTGCTGAAAACTGCTGAGAAAGAAATCAAAAAGGGGAAAGGCTCTACTGGTGTGCTTGTCGTTACTTCCTTTAAGAAGAGGAAGAGGCAAGAAAAGGGATTTAAGAAATCCAAAAACAAACCCATCCAAAAGCCCAAAAAGGTAAAGGCGGACCAGTCCAAAGCAACCTGCTTCCATTGTAATCAAACTGGACATTGGAAAAGGAACTGCAAGTCATACTTGGAGAGCCTGAAGCAAAAGAAGCTTGCTGAAACTTCATCATCAGGTACATTTATGATTGAGATTAATGTGTCTACTTCCAAATTAGACTCTTGGGTATTAGATACCGGATGTGGTTCTCACATTTGCACATCTATGCAGGGTCTAAGGGATGGTAGAAAGTTGGGGAAAGGAGAAGTCACCTTACGTGTGGGTAATGAAGCAAAAGTTGCTGCTTTAGCTGTAGGGAATTATTATATCACTTTACCCAGTGGATTGATTTTAGAATTATTAAATTGTTATTGTATTCCGGCACTTACTATAAACATCATTTTTATTTCCTGTTTGGATTTAAATGGGTTTCGGATAACCCAGGAGAATAAATGTTGTTCTTTTTCTAAAAATGGTGTGTTTTATGGTTCTGGAAGTTGGAATAACGGTTTATATATTCTAGATCTTGATCATCAAATTCTCAATGTGAGTGAAAAAGGAATGGGAAAAAATAAACTAAATAAAACCTACCTCTGGCACTGTAGGCTTGGTCATGTAAATGAAAAACGCATCTCCAAGCTATACCAACATGGATACTTGGACTCATTTGATTATGAATCATATAATACATGCGAAGCTTGTTTACTTGGCAAAATGATCAAAATGCCCTTTAATAGAAAAGGAGAACGAGCCAGTGATTTACTTGACCTAATACATACTGATGTATGTAGACCAATGTCGATTACTACTAGAGGTGGTTTTTCATACTTCATCACCTTCACAGATGACCATTCGAGATATGGTTATGTGCATTTAATGAAATACAAATCTGAATCCTTTGAAAACTTTAAAGAATTCAAGAATGAAGTAGAAAAACAAACCAATAAAAGTATTAAGGTACTACGATTTGATCGTGGTGGAGAATACTTAAATGACGAGTTTGGAGTTTATTTAAAGGATAATGGAATAGTTCCGCAATGGACTCCTCCAGGCACACCACAGTTAAATGGTGTATCTGAAAGGAGAAACCGAACCTTATTGGACATGGTTCGTTCTATGATGAGCCACTCAAGTGCCCTAAAATCATTTTCGGGATATGCATTAGATGCAGCCTCTTATACTCTTAATAGAGTACCCACTAAAGTTGTCGACTCCACACCATATGAGTTATGAAAAGGAAAGAAACCAAATCTATCTTATATGAAGGTTTGGGGCTGCCCAACTTATGTGAAGAGGGCAGAGTCAGACAAGCTTGAAGCTAGATCTGACAAATGTTTGTTTGTTGGGTATCCAAGAGAGTCTATAGGATACTATTTCTACAATCCAATTGAGCAAAAGGTATTTGTCTCAAAACATGCTATATTTCTAGAGAAAGAATACATTCAAGAAAGAAGCGGTGGGAGTAGAATAGATCTTGAAGAAATTCAGGATCATCAAACAAACATTGAACAACCTGTAGTAGAACAGCTTCAACCACATAATGATGAGGTAGATACAGAAGCTGTTGATACACAAGGGCTTCGTAGGTCAGTAAGAACACGCTCAACTCCCAAGAGATACCAATTTCTTGTGAGCCATAGCAATGATGTGCTAGTCATTCAAGATGACGAACCTACTACCTACCAAGAGGCAATAAGCAATCCAGACTCCTCTAAATGGTTAGAAGCCATGAATTCTGAAATAAATTTCATGTATGACAATAAGGTGTGGACCTTAGTTGATCCACCTGAAGGGTGTAAATGGATCTTCAAGAAGAAGACTGACATGGATGGTAATGTGGTTACCTATAAAACTAGACTGGTAGCCAAAGACTACAAGCAGAAAGAGGGAATCGATTACGACGAAACTTTCTCACCAGTAGCTATGCTTAAATCCATTCGGATATTGCTTGCAATAGCAGCAAATCATGACTATGAGATTTGGCAGATGGATGTAAAGACCGCGTTCCTAAACGGGACATTGCATGAGGATGTGTATATGACACAACCTGAAGGCTTTACATCTACAAATCCTAGTCAAATATGTAAGCTACAAAAGTCTATTTACGGACTTAAGCAAGCATCTAGGAGTTGGAACATCCGATTCGATGAGACGATCAAAGAATTTGGATTTCTCAAGAATCCGGATGAACCTTGTGTGTATAAGAAGGTTAGTGGGAGTTCGATTGTTTTCCTTATTCTATATGTAGATGACATATTAATAATGGGAAACAACATACCGATGTTACAATAGGTAAAGGGTTGGTTGTCGAAGAACTTTTCCATGAAAGATTTAGGAGAAGCGGCCTATATATTAGGCATTAAGATCTAGAGGGATAGAACTAAAAGGCTACTAGGTCTTTCACAATCTACGTACATAGAAAAAGTGCTAAAAAGGTTTAGCATGGATCAGTCTAAGAGGGGTAATTTACCTATGACTCATGGTATAAGCCTTTCTAAAAATATGTGTCCAAGGACACAAGTTGAGACTGATAAGATGCATACTGTTCCATATGCTTCAGCAATTGGATCAATTATGTATGCTATGTTATGTACAAGACCTGATGTCTCATATGCTCTGAGTGTCACAAGCAGATTTCAGGCTAATCCAGGTGAGGGTCATTGGACAGCCGTTAAGAACATTCTTAACTACTTAAGAAGGACCAAAGATTTGTTCTTAATATATGGAAAAGGTGAGTTAGAACTCAAAGGCTATACGGATACGAGTTTTCAATCAGATAAGGATGATTGTAAATCACAGTCAGGCTTCATTTTTACTCGTAATGGAGGTGCCGTCTGTTGGAAGAGTTCCAAACAAGACACCACAGCAGATTCTACAACAGAGGCTGAGTACATTGCGGCCGCCGAAGCAGCTAAGGAAGCAGTTTGGATCAAGAAGTTCGTAACTGAACTTGGTGTGATTCCAACCATTGTTGATCCGGTCACTTTGTACTGTGATAACAATGGGGCTATAGCTCAAGCCAAGGAACCCAGGTCTCATCAGCGATCCAAACATGTGCTTAGAAGATTTCACTTGATTAGAGAAATCGTTGCTAGGAATGATGTAAAGATAGAGAGAGTCTCCACAGAGGATAACATAGCTGATCCTCTCACTAAAGTCCTTTCTCAAAAGAAGCATGATAGTCATGTATTATCTTATGGGATGGAAAACATGGAAAATATGTTTTAGTGCAAGTGGGAGATTGTTGGAGTGTATGCCCTAAAACAATGTATTTGTTTTATTTTATGCATTCCTTATTATATGTTTTGTATTTTAATAACTTCTTATTTATCTGTTAACTATTAGTTATAACCGATAAAGTCCTTAGAATATTTACTGATGTGATGGTAGTCACAAGAGTTGGTGACCATGAGATATCAATCGCATTTATAGTAATATTCTTAGAATTCCCTAGTTATAGTACTAATGAAATAGGACATCTTTAGTACGGTAAAACTAGTACACAGTTAGCCTCTGATTAAGGTAATTAGTGGTTGTTCTCATCAACCATGGTATAAAGATATCTAGGCTAATGTGTAGATGATTTGAAGAGTTCAAATGCATTGGAGTGATCCGTTTAAAGATCCCGTTAGGATATCTATCTAGTGCCAATGGTGTATCTCTAGTAAAAAATTGTGTAAGTGATCCTACGACTTGAGATCACCATAGTATCTTGAGTGTGAATCACTGCATTTTGACTCTAATTACTTGTTACTCTTCATGAGTACCTTAAAATGTAGAAGTTGGATGTAGTGTGAAGCACGTAAAGAAAATGGGTGATCAAGATAGAATTTACCACTCTGATAGAAGGAGTTGATATCCGGATGGCCACTAGTAGAAAATTAACCCTAAAGTCGACTATTAGATAAATTGAAGAATGTCTTCAATTTAACCTAATTCAGGGTAAATTTCGGGAACTAGAAAAACTTAATTAGTCATCAGGGAATTGGCACTTATTCCTCATTCCTGACTAATTGGATAGCTTTGGTGAAAGGATAATAATTATACGGTAATTTTTCACGGAAAGGTTAGGTCAAATTCCCTTGACTAATTCCGAGGAATTGGGCAATCACGATGTGTTGCTAGACACCGCTCGTGGTCTAGAATTATGGATTGATGTTTTATTATAAGTTATGATAAAATAAAGTCGTTTATTTTATCTAATTATTAAACCATAATTATTACCAATTTATTCGGGACCTATTGGGTCACACGCAATAGAGATTTAATCCTGGATTAAAACTATGTAAATTATCGGGGTTTAATTTTAAAAGAAAATAAATCCCAGCCTATTTGAGTAGATAAGAGTGAACGATTATCTCTTATCTGTCAGATAACTGATAGATAGAGTCTTGTGTGATGAGAAGTCTTATCGTTTGATTTTGAATCAGACAGCAAGACTCATCATTCTATCTTATTATCTCTCTCTCTCCTTTTAACTCCTAAGGGAGAGATAGAGGATGTGCTTTGAGGGTGAAGGTAACCAAAAAGGCAAAAGGGAGAGTCTGTGAGCGTTACATACTTCGAATAAGAGCAAGAAGGGCTAGCAACTTTTTCTTGCTCTTCAATACATAGTTCGTGAGACGACCCAGGGTTGTTCTAGCGTGGATATCAGTAGAGGCAGGACGGCTGGACTGCTCAAGGGCTGACCATCCTCAACAACACTACAGGGAGACGCCGCAAGGATTAAGGTAATCCTATAACCCTCCTTTTAATGCATCATACATAAAATCTAGGGTGATTCCTGGATAGTTTTAGGGAAAAATTTTTATTTTTCCGTTGCATAGTGTCCCTAAAACCTAACAGAATCTGCGTGTAACAGAATAAGTTCATGCTTGAATGTTGACTTGACAATGAAAGATAAAAGAACAGCTAAATTGTAGGGAAAAATTGTTACCTGTCCTGTCTTTTCATTTGATAAGAAAGTAATATGTTTGAGGAGCATTGCTTGTCATATGAGAGTAATCTATAGGGATAATACTTTCTGTTGCCATTAAGCTTTTAATTCTAGCTCATGAGAAATTTTTGACAATTTAATGCTAAAGTAATAGCTTGGAAAAGAAAATGATAAATATATGAATGTGAATAGCTGGTGAGCCTAGTTTTTGATAAGTCTAAGTTGTCAATATATAATAAAAGAAATCAGTAGAAAAGATCTTTTTTTGAAGTTGTGTATGAGTTTACTATATCATGCGCTATTTCACGGAGACAACAATATGTATATATAAAGAATGAGTGGAACAGAAAAGACATGTATTTTATACTATTAATTAATAATAATTAATTCATTTACAACTAATGTAAGATGTGCAAGCAGTGAAGAGTACTTTACATGTATTAGTAACTCTAGGTGAAGAGAGGTATTTGATGCAATTGATAGGACATGTTTTACATTCAGTGAATGTTAATTTTACAAGTGTATGGCTAGTGAGTAAATCTAATTCATGAGTAGAAGCAGACCTAGGAAATGACTTAAAGATCAAATTGGATAAGTGATGGCAGAACTTTATCGAGAATTCAAATTCTATTGAGCATGGTTGATTTAATGGTAGGATGACTTTAATCTGATTAAGATGTAATGAATGAATAACACAACAAGGTTAAATGGCAGTAAAATGCTTAGCTATAAAGTTACAAACTAAGCAAAAGTTGTCTTGATCAAGCAGCGAGTTTCAAAAATGAGCTGCTGATAGCATAGCTATTGTATCACAATAAGTTGCTGTACAAAAAAATAAATAACCGCAACATACAGTGGACTCAGGTAGCTATGTCTGTCAATTCAAAAAGGAAAGAGAACAGTCTTATTAATTTTTGGTTTCTTCTTGGAACTTTCGCCTGCAGTTTGGGAGGAATCTCTACCTGTTTCATGCGAGAGATCAAATTTTTCAGAAAGGCAAAGGTAAGCTTTTGAAGCTATTTTGTTTTCTGCAACAGTTGTAGTTCCTATGCCATCAACAGTTTTAGTTTACAAAAGTATAATTTATTTAGATATACATTATATCGAATTGTGTTGAATCAACATCTGTCCAATTGTATAATAGAATTAGAAGAATAGCAAAATCTTTGTTTGAGTTTCATAAGCTATGAGAAGATTGTTTCAACAATGGAATTAGAGCTTTGATAATGTTAGCAATAATAAACAATGTTGCTACCGAATCAGTCATACCTAAAGTGATCATTTGTGCATTATCAACTTGGAGGTCGATTAACAAAGAGTCAATTTTTGACTCTGTTGTTGGTTGAATAGCATCAGTAGTATCCACAAGGTCGTAATAGTAGATAATTGTATAGAGCTATCCTGCATCAGCTATTTGAGTTTGCATTGGCTTTATATGCACCAAAAACTACTTTGACTTCAGTTCCTTATGGACAGTTTCGAGAGGGAGTTCAATGTTCCATGAAAGACAAAGAAAAAACAGAAAATGAGTAAAGATGTGAAGGTTATATTTGCAATCTAGGTGCGGCTTCTGGTAAGAATTAAAATGAAACAATGATACTTTGATTTTTTTTAATGATAATAGGCCTGCTTAAAATGTTCTATTATCTCAAGAGCAGTGAATATCAGAAGTTTTTCTACTTAGTCTCCAAAGATAGAAGCTGTGATAACTCCAGAATCATCACGTAAATCCAAATCAAAGTGACACCTATAAATATATATATAAGTGTCAGAGAATTACATTATAAAAACAATTGTTAAATAATTATTAAAGAAGGTTTATATGCCAGTGAAGTTTAAAACAATTATCTAGGCTGGGCAAGATGCTTTTCTTTGCATGTATTACATATAAAAATAACTTCATAAGCTGCTGTTATGCCTCACCAACATTTCTTGCAGCTTATATACCAATATTGTTGAAATATGTGTTGAAAAGAGAACTGTGCCTTCATCCATGTACTCTAAAGGGAATAAGTTAGAGTTTGAATTTATATGTTGATATGCATATAGAGTGCTAAATAACATAGAAGGGGAAAAAATTGGTAATGGACTGACATTTGAAATTAAGGTGATCTTCTGATCTACTTTGAACGATATTTCAGGGTTATACTTAACATAACTCTTCTCATTAACGATTGTTGCAAGTAGCTTGCCATTTCTCATCACCCTAGAACAGAGTAAACGGAAAAAGTAATGGGAACAACTGACTGCAGTTTAACAACTACTAAGTATAATATAGCTAATTAACCAATACCGGTTCTTTAGTTCTCTTGCTTCATGTATAGAAGAAGGATCAACCAGGATCGCAGAATCAAACCATGTGGACAACGTAACTCCTATAGTATAAATCATTATGCTATCTTAGCAAATTCAGTGTTTCGGATGATTATGTAAATGTAATTTAAAATAACAGGAAGGTAATGCAGAGTTACTATTGTAATTGTTAACTTTAATGCTTTGGCATATAATAACAGGATAGCTATGCATGTTTATCGATATTTGTTGTGCTTCATTCTTGATGAAATCATCCCACATAGAAAGCAACACAACTTGTGATCTAACACCAAAACATCAATTATTAGTTAAAAAGTATCAGATATATGTAGAAGATAAAAATAGAGAGTGCAAAACTGGAAATGGCAGAAGAAACAAAATTTTCACTCCACATTGACAAGAACAAATTTCTAAAGAAATGGATTCTTTAAAATCCTTGGTAACAATTTTGTTCTCCAGCGCTTCAATAACTATGCCTAGCATATCTGCAAAACAAGATGTTCTCATAAAAGCTATTATAAGCTACCAATGCATAATATGTGTCTAATATATAGTATACATACCCACAGACTTATCCTTGTGATCCATGTACAGTGCCGAGTCTTTGAATTTAGTGTAATTAAATTTGACAGGCATTATATCTTCATCATCAGCTACCTCTTCAATGACAGTTTTACTGGTGATCATCCACTGCATTGTCAGTTCATCTATCTGATATTTGGGGGGGATTGGTCTAACCATAGCATTTGATATCTTGTACTTCTTGTATACTTGCAAGATTAGTCCCACTCTAGGAATGTCATGGCTGAAAATAATGCCTTCAACTTTTGATTACTATTACATAAATGAAAATGTTAAGGCATTTGTTACGTATAAATATGAATATAATGTAAAACAGAAATTTTATATGGAAAATTTATGTTCATGTACCTTTGCATCAACAAAGATAAACTTCTGCTTCTTTGTTGGCGTAGACAATGATTGGGTAACTTGTTGCTTTTCTTGAAAAATAATGTTGCATGTCCAATCTTGCATATCAAGTACAATTTCTTTGATGGATAAAAGAATAAAAGAAATAATGTTGCATGTCCATTTTAAATGTAAAAGAATAAAAGAAATATGTAAGAAATATCAGTTTAATTAAAGAGTGCTATTACTATTCTAACAATAAGGAATAATAATCATGGCTAACAAACCTCATGCTTAAATAGCTCTAATGGATTCAGTTCTAGTGTTGAGTCAGCCTGAATATTTCTTCAAAGACAACATTCCTAGTCTTGCAATCCAGTTTTTTGGCATCAAAGGTTCCAGGTACAATAAGAATTTTAAGTGCTGTAGAGGTTTTAACTCTAGATAAAACAACATATAGCTGGCCATGAGAAAAAATCGGCTCATGAAGGTAGATTCCAACATAATCCAAAGTCTGGCCTTGGGATTTGTTAATGGTCAAGGCAAAACAAACACGGACAGAAAATTGTATTCTTATAAATGGCAGGCCATTCTTTTCATCATTAGACGCTTGCAAAGGAATTCTATGAAGGAAAATTCTCTTTCCTCAATGCTGACCAAAAGTTATCTCAGCAGAAATGGTATTTTGTCTTAACTCTCTACATATGAGTTGCGTACCATTGCACAATCCTTCTGCAGGGTTCAAGTTTCTCATAAGCATAATCGGACAATTTTCCTTAAGTAACAACTTGTGAGGAGGAAGACCATTTGGATTTTGAGAATTGAGAAAATCCTCATAATCTACTTGATGCCGTGGATAAACAGTTTTATCAGAACTTATATAAACATGAAGATTTCCTGAAAATCTTTTGATCATCATGTCATTTGTTTCATCGACTGAACTATTTTTTGGAGAAAGAATGCATCTATTGATCATACAATAGGGATATGAATGCATCTATTGATCATACAATAGGGATCTTTTGAATAGGTTGTTAGATCTGGGAAAACAGATTTCATCAACCTGTTCATAAGAAATCCGAGTTAGGATATATACATGGTGAACTATAGAGTAAAAACTTAGTAAAAGTAGCACTTTAAAGGGAAAAGTCAAAAACCTATCCAAGGATTCTTCTCTTTCATTATAAGGAATGATCATGTCACTAGATAAAGTTATTTCACCATGTGCATTGACAGGCTCTCTTCCTTTGCCCACTCTTAATAAAAATTCTGAGAATGCTGGATCTAAGATTGCTCGCATGTTTTCTGTTAACCTCAGCTTTTGTAATTTAGGCCACAAAGAAGAATTAGCACGGCTAGATTCTATAAGAACTTCCTTTGTAGCCTGTATAATAAGAGGCAAAGTTTGCTAGAAATCACCACCAAACACAACAATTTTGCCTCCAAAAGGAAGGTCACAGTCCATTGTATCTCTAAGCAAATCATCGAAAGCTTCAACAGTTTCTCGCTTGGCCATTGAAGCTTCATTCCATAAAATTAATTTTGATTCAAAAAGCAATCTTGCAACACTACCCTGTTTACTAAGCTAGCAAGTTTTAATTTTAGAAAAATCTAATGGTATTTTAAAATTAGAGTGGGATGTTCTTTCTCTCAGAAGAATAGATGCTACGATGCCTGATGTTGCAGTAGCAATAGCAATGTGACCTTGGGATCTTAAAGTAGCAAGAAACGACCTATACAAAAGGTCTTACCAGTTCCTCCAGGACCACCAATGAAGAAACTCTAATCACCAGAAGAAAAAACTGTTTTGAGATCAAGTCATAGGCACGATGTTATTGAACATTTAATTTGGAAGCCATTACAAGATCTTGTGGCAGAACTTCAATATTTCTTTCATTCTCTACTTCTTTTGTTAGTTGGTCAGAGTAGGCGTCTGTTGAAGTGTTTGGAGCTAGATGGTAATCAACAAAGTTCTTACCTATATGTTCCACTAATTTACTGATATCTCCAAGGACTTTATTTCTGATCTCATCAGCTAAATAGGGACAAAGATGTTGTAATTGATGGTCATCTCTAGACAACTCTAGTTCAAATTTTTTCCAAAGAAATTTAGGATCCGCTGGAGAACAATGAACAAGAAGAGTAGCAAATTGCAGTCTTAAGGAAGATGGCATTTGAAAAACAGCAGCTTCTTAAAGGTTTTCTTCTATATATGTATCAAATTGTAAGAGTCCAATGGCTGAACCAGCATCTCTAAAGCTATTCATTTTCTGACCATTAACAGTTAAAAGGTCATCAAAAGATGTAAGCGCTCAAACATGAGTCAGTAGGAGCCTAAGGTAATATCTTTCTCCCTCACGGGAACTAACTGTCACCAATCTTTCAATGGCCTTTTTGTGCTTTCTCTTAGTCCAAACTTTAAACTTAGAAGACCAAACAAAATATTCTGAAAATTCTTCATAGAAGCCCTTCAAATTTTCAACTTTTGTGTTCACTTTGTTCATTTTGAAGAACTCGGTCAGCATAGTTTTTGAAAAATCAATTCTTCTCATCAATTGGAAAAGGTTCGAGTTCTTGTTGAAGGTGATAAGCTACTGGCCAGGAAAATGAACTTAGAGAGTATAAATTGCTGGAGTCATCTCATTTAACCTGAATTCATAGTTTCGCCAAAAAGCCTGAGAGGGTGAAATCCATCTCCCTTGCTGGAATTCTTTAATTTCGTCGACATCAACACGGCCATCATCAGAAGTAATTTTAAAACTGACAAGATCATGGCCTTTAAAGTTTAAACACGTACTTGTATAAATATTTGACAAGCTTTAAAGTAGAACAGATTTCCACACTCATGTGGCAATCGAACAAGGCTAGGAGATATGAATTATATGGGATGACCCATCTGTTGGCAAGTTGAAACCTACAGACAGTTATTTTTCTACCATCATCTCTTCTCATATAGTATGGATAACTATCCTCAGCATGAGTTATACAATCACAAAAGTTTTTTGGGTAATGGTTTTTATAGGCACCATTTTTCATACAAGGGCTACTTTTGTCCACTGTTCCACAAGGGCCATGAATCATGTGTTTAAGGATAAGAGAGTACAAATGAGGATGCTGTTTGGGATCTGGCAATTCAGCACAAACTATTCTATCAAATGACTCAGGGTTAAGTAACTTGAATTGTGGCTTCAAGATTAATAATAAATGAGCATGCAAAAATCCACGTTTTTGAAATTCAATAACATAAATACATGTAACCACCTGTCCAAAAATATTTTCTTTGAAGGTTCAGCTTTGAGCATCTCAAATTTTGCTCTAAATACTTGAGACAAAAGATCTGGTCTATCTTGAGATTTTTCTCTAAACTGCAAATTATCCTGAATTTCTTTCCACATTGGATTACATGTCATAGTTAGAAAAATATCCGGTTTTCCATATTTTTGTGCCAATGCCATCACATCGAGTTATCTATGCCTCATATCTCTCGGTCCACCTATGAAAGAAGCTGGTAATATGACCTTTCGACCAACTCTTGAACCTTCAGTTTGGCCAATTGAAATATTATCTAGAACACCTTCGAGAATTTCTGTCTGAATTTCATTCTGTCTCTTCCACTGAAAATCCAGTCTAGATGTTTCAATTTTTACATAGGAATCAACCGAAAATTGCTATAGCAATCTAAGTGCATGCAACAGCATGGATCTATCATTCTCTCTTATCTTTTTTTTTTTTTTTCCCGAAACGATAGGATTTTTCATTGCTTTAATGAGAAAGAGTACATATACGAGCAACGGCTCGAGAGAAGCTATACAAAAAGTGTTCTAAGAACACTGAGGAAACAGTCTTTCCTCATCAACAATAACGCCTAAAGCATCTTCACTTAATTTTTTGCTAACTAACATATGTTCTTGTCTACATAAGTCAAAAGAGCACATGCAAAACAACCTCTGTAACTTAGAGATGTCTTCCAGTACTGTTGCCATCTTGATGTCCGCAGGGCTCTGCTGTTTGATTTGTCTCCATAGCTCCTTGTTACAAAACTTCAGCTTCACCTTACTCCAGTTTCGATGCACAGCTTTGCACAAGGCCAGCTTCAGAGCTAGTGCATCATCTAGGACTTTGCTTCCCAAACTAATCTCATTCATTAACCACCTTGTCATTCTATTCCTTGCATATTCCTTAACTGTGACTCCTATCCCAACAGTATGCTGTCCTTTTTTCTTTGTTGTTTCTATCTCCATTATCACAACTCCCTCATTCGTAAAGTTCTGATCTTGCATATCTTGTCTAGGGGCTGTTTCTTCTGTGCTCTTTCCAACTGTCGTGCCCTCTTCCTGCAGCTGTTCCATCCAATCCTTGTGTGCTCTTGTTATTGTTTTGAAAGGTGTAACTATGTCAGATTTCTCGAATTCCCTCTTATTTCTTTCTTTCCACACCTGCCATAGGATATTAGCCGTTAAACCAATGTGTTCCAACCCCTCTGGTCTAAGCCGTGCTTCTGAAATCCTTAGCCACCATCGCTTGAAGTTCCCTTGGTGGTCCTTTGCCCCATCCCACTGGATAGGAGCTGCCTTCCAAATGTTCATCGAATGAGGACAGGTCAACAGGAGGTGTTCTACTGTTTCCTGTGCAGTTCCACAAGTTGTACAAGTAGGATCACCCTGTCCCGTTCTCCTCCTCACTGCTTCCTTCACTGGCAGGGCTCCTTGAATGCATTTCCAAATGAAGAACTTGATCTTGTGCTTAATATTTAAACTCCACAGAGTGTTCCACATTTGAACAACTTGGGGGCTACCATCTGCATAACTGGAACTTGCTCCATCAGGGTTGCCCTTTTTTCTTTTTCTGTTTTGCTTCATTAGGAGATTGTAGCCCGAGTTGACAGTGTATTGCCCTCCCGCCTTTGGTTGCCAATAAAAGCTATCCTCCCTCTCTGAAAGACCCAAGGGAATAGCTAGAATTTTGTGCGCATCATCTCTGTTAAAATTTCTGAAGATGATATTCCTATTCCATCTTTGATGACATATGAGCTCTTCCACCTTTTCCAGCCCACAATTGTTCCTTCGACTTGTAGTCGGCCTACCTGTAGTTGTATCTGGAATCCACTTATGTTCCCAGATGCTTGTACTACGCCCATTCCCTATCCTCCTAATCAGTCCTTCATTGAGTAGGCTTCTTGCTCCCATTAAGCCTTGCCAAAACCATGATGCATTTTTGGTGGGACTGCAATGTAAGATGAACTCCTTTGGAAAATATTTAGCTTTTAACACTTTGGTCACCAACAGATTTGGTCTAGTAATTAACCTCCACATTTGCTTTCCTAGCAGAGCTTGATTAAAAGCTTCAAGGTCCTTGAATCCTAGACCTCCTGCCTTTTTTTCCCAAGCCATTCTTTCCCAAGAAATCCAGTGTATTTTGTTCTTTCCATTAGATTCTCCCCACCAAAAATTGGCCATCAGTGCACAGACATCTTTACACAATTTCCTTGGCAGCTTAAAGCACGACATAACGTACGTAGGCATAGCCATTGCGACTGCCTTCAGCAATACTTCTTTACCTGCAGGGCTCAGAAATCTGTTTTTCCAGTTCTGGAATCTTTTCCTTATATTGTCCCTCACAAAGCCAAAAATCTGTTCTTTAGTTCTTGAGACAACCATTGGGAGCCCCAAGTATTTGCCTTGTGTTGCCTCTCTCATTCCTCCCAGAGCTTGACAGATTTCCCCCTTCTTCTCGCTGACCACGTTTTTGCTAAAGAACACTGCAGATTTGTCCAAATTGACCAACTGCCCTGAGGAGTTTTCATATACTTTCAAGACTTTCATAATCTCCCCTGCCACTTCCTTATTTGCTTTACAAAAGATGATAGAATCATCAGCAAAAAAAAGGTGAGTAAGAACTGGACCCTGCCTGCTGATCTTTAGACCTTCAATTCGTTTGCTTTCCTCAGCTCTTCTCAACAAGTTCGAGAAGCCTTCTGAGCAGATTAAAAAAAGGTATGGGGACAAAGGGTCCCCCTGCCTGATTCCCCTCTCTGGGGACACATAACCTTTGACTTCCCCGTTATAGTTGAAAGAGTAACTCACTGTCTTCAGGCAGCTATGGATCCAGTTGATCCATGTAGCACAGAATCCCATTTGTTCCATCATAGCAAGCAGAAAGTGCCACTCCACCCTATCGTAGGCCTTTGCCATGTCCAATTTGATTGCCATGTAGCCTTCTTTCCCCTGTCTTTTGTTTTTTAGATAATGCATATACTCATGAGAAATAATCACATTATCCAAAATTTGTCTATCAGGAATAAAAGCAGATTGAGTTTTGCTTATGCAAGAATCTAGAACATTCTTCAGTCTATTGGCCAAGATTTTGGATATGATTTTGTAGATCACACTGCATAGACTGATAGGCCTGTAATTTTTCAAATTGATTGGATGCAGAGTTTTGGGAATGAGAGATATGACAGTATGGTTCACAGACTTAAGCATGAGACTTGAGTGAAAAAAAGCTTTGATTGCTGGTATGATATCATTCTTAATGGAGCTCCAGAAATTCTGAAAAAACAATGGAGTCATTCCATCATGACCTGGTGCTTTTTCTGGATTCATAGAGAACAAAGCCTCATGAATTTCTTTCTCGCTAACTTCCTTGATCAGATTATCATTCATCTCCTGAGTGATTGAGTGTGGAATACCAGATAAAATTTCTGTCATTTCACCTCTCCCTCCACTCGTGAACAGCTCCTTAAAATAGACAGCAATTTCAGTCACAACCTCATCCTCATTGTTAGTCCAAGACCCATCCTCTCTTTGTATTTTGCTCAAATTATTACTCACTCTCCTCCCCTTGACGTAAGAGTGAAAATACTTAGTATTTTTATCCCCTTCCCGCAGCCAACTAATTCTAGCCTTTTGACTCCAAAAGATTTCTTCCTCCTTATAAGCTTCGGCCAGCTGCTTCTTAAGTTCCCTTACCTCCCCGTTTCTCTTATCTGAATCTGAGTTCCTAACTCTATCCAGCTCTTGCTTAAGATCATTAATTTTGCTCCTAGAGTTAGATTGGACTTTATTTCTCCACTTCAAAAGTTCGATTCTGCAATTTCTAATCTTCCTAGTTACTTTGAACATTTTAGAACCATGTTCCTCCTTGTTCCAAGCCTGCTCCACCACTTCCTGAATCCCCTCTTTGTGGAGCCATCTCTTATCAAAATAAAACCTCTTCTTCTTCCTTCCAATCCCTGGATTAGTATCTAGTAAAAGTATAGAGTGATCAGAAGCAAGGGTATCAATGTGTTGACACCTTGCCCTCTCAAACTCTTGAAACCACTCCACACTTCCAAGACATCTGTCAAGCCTTTGTCGGACTTCACCTTCGTTATCCCAGTGATTACTCCACGTCCAAGGGTGACCTTCAAAACCTATATCCACTAATCTATTACAATCTATGAAATCTCTAAAGTCCCTAAAACTCCTCTCCTCCCTATACGCACCCTCCCATTTTTCATCATTGGACAAAATATCATTAAAGTCACCTGTGATTAAGAATCTGGATCCCCACAATCTGCTTCTATCAGTTAACACCCTCCATTGTTCTTTCCTAAATCTCTGGTCACAACTGGCATAAACTCCAATAAACCACCAAGTAGCCCGGGACTCATTATCTTCCACTTTGGCTTCTATAGTGAAGGCTGTAGTGTTTACCTCCACAATTTGTGTTTCCTTAGTCCATAACAAAGCCATTCCACCTGCCCTATTCATAGCTTCCACTGTCACATTATGATCCAACCTTAGATGTCTAGCTATTCTATCTATCACATTCTTCCTGTTCTTAGTCTCGCTTAAGAAAAACATACTTGGGGAGGAGAGGTTGTTAACCTCCCTCAGACTGGGAACTGTCAAGGGACTCCCCACCCCTTGGCAATTCCACACCACAACTCTCATTTGCAACTGGAGGTCCCATTAAGGAAGGACCCCTCTCCCTTTCCCCTAGTCTCTTCAGAATATAGCTCAACCATAGGTTTAGATTTTTTCCTTTGAGTTGCATCCTGTTGTACTTCCTCCATCAATTCATCTTTAATCAACATCTTCCTTTTTCCAGTTCTAGCCTGAGAAAAGTCATTACCATTAAACACTTGTAATGGTTTTCTAGTTTTGACTGGAGGCTTTAACTTTCTAAAGGATCTCCTGTATTGCCTTTCTATCACCCCTCCCATCTTTTCATCTCCCAGGGAGTCCTGATGAAGCACTAAGACCCCTGCCTCTTTCTCCCTGAGCTCGGCTTCCAGATTTTGGTTGTGCACTGCCACCTCTACATCCTCCTCCATCTCTTCCGTTGCAGTACAAATCTGGATTCCTTCCCCCATTTGAAAAGAGGTGGTGAGAACAAGGCCCTCTTTCTCAACATTCATCTGTCTCTCCACCTTATCATGTGATCCTGCCTTATCTTCCTCCTCTCTAGTTGAGATTTCTACATCCAGCTCTGTTCTAAGATCAGACCCTACTATCTCCCTCTCCTGGTTGCTACTACTTCGTTTACCAGAGAACTCCAATCCATCTACAAGGTTCTTCAGATTTTGTGGCCTATTTTTTTCCTGTTCGACCATCTCCCCATTCCTAAAAGTCCAGTAGCGTTTATCACTCCCCTCAGTCGACCTCCCAAATTTTTCCTGGGGTGAAATCCTAGTGTTCCCTGCTCTCAGCCAAGGACCGTACTGGTTCTCAGCATTGTTACCTCCTAAACTTCGCTTTTCTTTGCAGGACCTCTCACTGTGTCCTACAATCCCGCAGTTATAGCAGAAATTCGGACATCTTTCGTATTTGAAAGCTATCCATTTTCCAGCTCCCGCAATCCTGACCACGGTACCTCTGAGAAGAGGTTTAGATAGATCGACCAAAGCTAACACTTTCAAATGTCTACCCTCCTTCCCTCCAGATTGTGGGACTAAAACCTCCTTAACATCAATAAAAACTCCTCCTATCTTTTTTCCAACCTCCTTAGAAAGCCAGTGAACTGGTAAGTTCCAGAGTTGCACCCACAGAGGTGCTGTCATGAAGGCTTTGTAATCCTCTTCTATACCTTCTACCCATCTTTTCAGGACTAACATCTGATTGTCTATAACCCAAGGCCCCCCTTCTACTATTCTGTGCTGATCATCAGGATTTTGCACGTTGAACTGGAACACGTTAGGTCCCAGTTCCACCACGGACAGATTCCTGGGGTACCCCCAGGCCACAGCCACAAAGTTTTTAATTCCAGTGAAATTAATAACTTTTTCTCCTATAACTCGACCAATAAAGCTGTTCTCACAAGCTTTCACCCCCGTATGAAAGTCCTCCAGCTCCAACGTCGGTCCTAGTAGCTCATTCCCTTCAAGGGAAAATTTCTGTAGGAGCTCCGTCAAATCTCCCTCCATGGTACAGACCAGCAATTTCACGTGGTATAACCACCCACACTCAGGAAAACCCAACGCAAAGCAGACAGCAAAGGGACCCAAAAAAACAAAGGATAAGAGTGGACCAAAAAGCTAAACAGAAAAAAGGTTTCAGCAAAGAAAATAGACAAATAGAGAAGAATAATGATCTCTGCTCACTTGTGCCGCATACGCAAGACAAAGGAAAGAAAGAACACTGACTCTCTTTTGTCCAGGCATTAGCAAAACATCAGTTGGTAGTGGCGCTTGATCTTCTGCCCTTCATGCACTGACTAGCTGTAGCTGATCTACGTACCTTTAACCTTGAATCCAAAGACCCTCATAGTTGATTATTGATCGATGGTTTCCTAGATGTAAATTTGCGGGAATGTGGAATTTTGAAACTATTTGAAAAGTGCTGACTTCCCACCAAAGAGGTGAGAGGGCTCTTAACCCAAGAGAGAGCACAACTACTTTAGAGTGAGAAAACCTCTACTATAGTGAGAGGATTATCTTAACTTTTTATCGACTGTTCTATCATTCTCTCTTATCTGAAACCGATAGAATATATTCTCTAGCTAATACAGTATTCTCATGCTTCTTTCCATGGTCAGCAGCTATAGAAAAAAATGTATGTCTAATAATTACTTGTTAATCATGAAATTCCTTAACTATAAAAGACAAGAGATGTACTTGCCTCTCATTTCTAATTCCATAAGTTCATATGGGTTCTTCATAGAAGAAGGATCAATGATAATCTCTTTATCACAAGGAGTATCATTTCATTTTCTTTTATAGACTTGTTTAATTCCATGGTACCATCTAGATTGACCATGAGGAAATAATAGAGGATATTGTAAAGGATCATAATAAGCATAATAATGCTGGACCTTGTGGCTGGTATTTGAGTGGCTATACACTAGAATGTAGGCTCGCCTTTCAACTAATTCATCAGCACTTTCAATCCATATTGCACCAACTTGAGAGGTAGAAGGAAGATTTTAAACACGTTGATCTAGCCCAGGATAACAAATAAGCACAATATTATGTTTTTCAAGGTTTGGAACATCTCTCAGATCTTTGAAGAACCTAGCATATCCATAAGCAGCTTTAAAGTGCTCTCATGCAGTTTGTCAGAAGCAGCAACCCTCTTTACTAATTCTTCATCAATATCAAAAAAATAGAGATGAATTCCACAAGGTCTATCCCCTCTCTGTGATAAACTATTGAGAAAATGATAAACATGGTCCTGAACATGACAAGTATAAATTCCTTGCGTATTCTTTGTCAATTTTGGATCATACTTCGCAGCAAATAAAGTGAAGGACAAGTTATTATTATAAGTATGGGACATTTTTCTAAAATGCTCACATTCTTCATCAGTCCCTATAAATAGTTGTTTTAGAGCATAAGGCATTGGAGGAGCAACTATAGAGATTTCCCCTTGTGAACAGCACAAGCTTGGAGGTTCCAGATGAAACCTCTTCGCTCCACATAATCAGGAGCATCAGGAAGCAATAAAGATTCTCTAGGAATTTCTTCAATTCTAGAGACATTTGAGCAACCATGTCTACCATTTGTTCCTGCAATTTACTCTATGTATCGGGTACAATGGGTAGGAGAAAATCTTAAACGAACTTAACATAAACGAAACATGGAAAAAAAATCTAAAATGGCATCAGCAATCACATTTTTTTGAATGGACTGGATATCTGGAACCGCAAATCTTAATAAGGTAGCAATAAGACAGAATTATCCTAGAGGAGAGGGAGAAAATTTTTTAAGGATGAGACATTGAACAGGAAAGGCAAGACAATTGGTGTGTATAATAATATCTATGCCTTGAGAAGCACCAGAAGACTGGAGATTGAATGTAATAGAAGAAGAAACACAGTCTTTTGACAAGTTGCTCAGAGATGGACCATTCAAAGAACCTAGAGTTTTAGAATTTAAGTTCTGTGTAGTTTCAAAGATGTTAGCTGTACCTTTACATTGTGTACTAGAGGTTTGTTCGTTCTTATCAGAAATTGCAATGTTAACCTCTGGAACGTGAGATCATGCCTTGGACAAAGCATTTGCATGCCTCCACTTACAAGGCTGGTCATTAAGCAAGGAATCAAAAGATACATGTTCTTTTTCTTTTTTTTTCTCCTTTTTCTAGCATTAGTCTCTATCTGACATTTACGACGCCGAGCTCTCTGATTGAATGGAGTCGCTGCAACGCGTATAAATAGACATCCTTATTTATATCAGAGTAGCGTATGAAGGACAATGATACTAAATGCTGATTAACAAAAGAAAGAAAACATGAATTGCTGAACGTAGTAATATCTCTACCTCGAGGATTGCTCAAAGACCAGGGATCGAATGGAATAGAAGAGGAAACATAATAGTCTTTCGACAAACAATTTAAAGATGGAGTGTTCAAAGAGTTAAGGATTGTAGATTTCAAGTCCTTCAAAGATTCAAACATGTTATTTACTTTTTCATTTTGAGAATCACGCTTTTGTTCGTTCTCATTGAAGGCTATAATATTATCTGAAAGGTCAGGCAAGACTTCTCGACGAATGTGCGGAAAAGGCTAATGATTAGAAGAAGGCTGAATGTTAGCCCAAAGGTGAGAAGACACAGTGTTTTTGACTTTTATTTTTCCAACACTAGATTCTGGATGACTTTTTCTATCATGAACTCTGTCATCCAGTGGAGCTACTGCAATGCACAAAAATAGATGGCCTCAATTGTAAATAGCATAGGAAAAGTGAAGCCATTAAAAGACACTGAGCCAATGCAGTGCTAAATAAAGTAACGGACACAGAATAGATGGGTAAAATACCACAATGGAATATATACCTTGAGGAGTAAAACCGCATTGTACTAAATGTGGCATGACAACAGCAGAAGGACCACTACTACAAGCACTGGGGCATGCAGGTGCACTGATGGACATAGAGTCCATTGAGTCTTGAACAAGAAGACTATCATGATGAGAAATATGATCCTAACTACTCCGTAGCTTGATATTTCCCTCAGGAGTAGAACCAGGAAAAAAGACACCAGTTTCTATGCAACCAAACGGCATCTCATGAACATAAGAGTGCGAGGATTTCTCTTTCTATTTTTTTTTTCAAAAGCCTGGCTTCATGCCTCCGACGTGAAAGTGCAGCCTTCTCATTCTGTGGCATTTCAGCATACCGTTTCCGACGAATAGCATTTCTATCCATTTGACTTAAATAACTAAGAACCACCAATGCCAAAAAATCAACGAACGGCAATTTACAACAGGCAAAAAAAAAACTATAATAAAATCACTGCAAAGAAGGAAAAAAAAACAACATATACCAACTGCGAAAAAGAACAACACAACATATACGATACAAGGAAATAAAAAAAAATATGCATTCATTCCAGCTTTACTGTAAAAAACTAAGAAGGCAAAAGAACAAAGAATAATTTTTTCATAACATATACGATACAAGGGAAAAAAAACATCCATTCATTCCAGCTTTACTGCAAAAAACTAAGAAGGAAAAAGACCAAAGGGAATTTTTTTTTAAAATAGCCATCCACGGCAACTATTACACGTGAGCAAACAACTATTACACAGATGAGATGCTTCTATACGAAGCAAGAATGGAAGAGCAAAAATGGCAACTAAACAAAGGATGTACAACAGAAGGAATAAGCAAAGAAGACAAAAAAAAAAAAAAATAAGCATCTGACCTGCAACGGAATTCCTGTCCCAACACATGACAAAGAATCAGCTCCAAAAAAGGATCCTCTCAAGAAGCAAAGGCCGGCAAATTCTACAGAGAAAAGCACATCACACGGATGTAAAACAGGCAATCAGAAGAATAGAAAGAAAACCTAAAAATAGAAACAAAAAAGCAGGAAGTTTTAAATGAGCTCACCACAAGTCCCAAAGCAAATACCCAGTAGCATTTACAAAGAAATGGAAGAAATACTTGAAGTTAGTTTACAAAAAAAAAAAGACAATGGTACAACAATGCATAGATAACAACAGTCCAGAACACATAAATCTGTAACAGGAAACTGACCAAGGGTATTTTCGTGAGGAAGACAAGATGAAGAGAAAAGAGGCCTTGAAAAGAACAGAGTACGAAGCAAAAGAGCAAATGAAACGAAGAGGAGAAATAGTACAATGTAGACTAAAAGCAAGCCTGCTATCGGTAGCAAGGCAAGATAAAAAAGGAAAAAAAAACACTAAACACACTAGGAATCATCATAATGTCTGCAAAATCCAGGATGCAAGACATCGGCAGAGCTCCTAACATCGTACGAACAAGAAGGAAAATCAGCAGCAAAGTCAAAGGAGGAAGTATAGTTTTAAAACTTCTACAGTAGGCCGGAAACTTTTTGACATCTATAACCCAAGAACAGAACTAATTCAACTCGTAAAAAAAGAACATAAATAAACATGCCAACCAAGGGCAAATAAGTTACCGATGACCCATCACATTCAGCCCAATAACCACTCCAATTTTCATGACAATTCATCACCAAAAGCCTGACATTAGGTAACGTGGAAAAGGGGTGAATTCTTAGTTTGTGATGGAAAAAAAAAAGAATTCTACAACGAGGGCGTTTCCTGGAGGGGTTTCTGTAAATGGGGGTCTTCGCATTCTGAAAATGCGAGCTCAGTGAGCTCGCATTCTGAAAATGCGAGCTCAATTGGAGCTCGCATTTCGGAAATCCGAGCTCAGTGAGCTCCCACTACCCAGCTCCCACTGTCCATAGACGACTAGAGTTCAACCGCTAGGAATCCAGAAGCATTAAAAGTATATTCAATTCCTACTTGCTGTTGTTAGTGAAGATGTCCCCCGGACTGCAGGCCAAATGGCATGCCAGGAAATGGAACCTAACTCAACACTAACAGGATACAAAATGGAGTCGGGAAGATATTATAAGTCGCGCAGGAGAGTGCATGAGTGACAAGTGTTCGTTTTATTAAGGAGAGATGAATATCAAACACTACTGCATGCATGCCACTTGTGTCCCCTTTGCCCTTTTTGACAAATGAATACATCAGCTCCAATCGCATATTTGCAGCTCTGCAGAGTCATATAGTGTACCCCGGCCGGAACAGAAGTTCCATTCTTTTCTGTGATCGAGAGACTCTGTAGTTTTTTTGTTGCTTTTTCTCCTACCTCTCTTTCGTGTGTACTTAATAACATCAATTATAATAATGCGTCTCCAGATTCCCGACTCCATACACTGGTAGTGTGTACATAGAACCGGGGGTTGGAACGCCCGCTGATCTATCATTATACTAAAATGAGCTACATACACCACCCCATTCCATGCTATGAACAGCTTGGGGAAAAGTGAGATTTATTAGTTGAATTGTTAGGAGCCTGGCCTGATTTATTAGTACATGAATTAGCCAGCTAGCATATCCATAAGCAGCTTTAAAGTGCTCTCATGCAGTTTGTCAGAAGCAGCAACCCTCTTTACTAATTCTTCATCAATATCAAAAAAATAGAGATGAATTCCACAAGGTCTATCCCCTCTCTGTGATAAACTATTGAGAAAATGATAAACATGGTCCTGAACATGACAAGTATAAATTCCTTGCGTATTCTTTGTCAATTTTGGATCATACTTCGCAGCAAATAAAGTGAAGGACAAGTTATTATTATAAGTATGGGACATTTTTCTAAAATGCTCACATTCTTCATCAGTCCCTATAAATAGTTGTTTTAGAGCATAAGGCATTGGAGGAGCAACTATAGAGATTTCCCCTTGTGAACAGCACAAGCTTGGAGGTTCCAGATGAAACCTCTTCGCTCCACATAATCAGGAGCATCAGGAAGCAATAAAGATTCTCTAGGAATTTCTTCAATTCTAGAGACATTTGAGCAACCATGTCTACCATTTGTTCCTGCAATTTACTCTATGTATCGGGTACAATGGGTAGGAGAAAATCTTAAACGAACTTAACATAAACGAAACATGGAAAAAAAATCTAAAATGGCATCAGCAATCACATTTTTTTGAATGGACTGGATATCTGGAACCGCAAATCTTAATAAGGTAGCAATAAGACAGAATTATCCTAGAGGAGAGGGAGAAAATTTTTTAAGGATGAGACATTGAACAGGAAAGGCAAGACAATTGGTGTGTATAATAATATCTATGCCTTGAGAAGCACCAGAAGACTGGAGATTGAATGTAATAGAAGAAGAAACACAGTCTTTTGACAAGTTGCTCAGAGATGGACCATTCAAAGAACCTAGAGTTTTAGAATTTAAGTTCTGTGTAGTTTCAAAGATGTTAGCTGTACCTTTACATTGTGTACTAGAGGTTTGTTCGTTCTTATCAGAAATTGCAATGTTAACCTCTGGAACGTGAGATCATGCCTTGGACAAAGCATTTGCATGCCTCCACTTACAAGGCTGGTCATTAAGCAAGGAATCAAAAGATACATGTTCTTTTTCTTTTTTTTTTTCCTTTTTCTAGCATTAGTCTCTATCTGACATTTACGACGCCGAGCTCTCTGATTGAATGGAGTCGCTGCAACGCGTATAAATAGACATCCTTATTTATATCAGAGTAGCGTATGAAGGACAATGATACTAAATGCTGATTAACAAAAGAAAGAAAACATGAATTGCTGAACGTAGTAATATCTCTACCTCGAGGATTGCTCAAAGACCAGGGATCGAATGGAATAGAAGAGGAAACATAATAGTCTCCTGAGCTCGCATTTCACGAATGCGAAGACCCCCCGACAGAATTCCTCGCCACAATCACCCCTTTTGTAGAATTTTTTTAAAATTCATCACAAACTTAGAAATTTCTCCGTGGAAAAGAGGAAAAAAGCAAGCCCAATCACAGATTGTTTGAACAAAAAGAACAATTACTATTATTATAATGATTACTCTCTTCAGTGGATTGCATGCAAGCAAAAATACTCGGCAGCTCACAAACGCACTTGGCAGCCCAACTTATCCTGTCAAGTGCATAGCTCATGAAGAACGACAACTTTTCAGCGAATCAAGAAGCAATACGTCAGCAGCAACCACACATCTTCGGACAAGTTCCTAAGCACTTAGTGTATATGTGGTTAAATGAACTGGGATTGGTCCCTATCTTGACCTGTAAGTCCTTTGCACCTTTGCCAACAAGGGTATAGCCTTGAATTCGATTGAAAACAAGCAACTGCCGTATGACAAATAATTTTTATTTGATCCTTATGTATCTAATAGAAGTATTATCATTACGTTTTTGATGTTGTTGCGTGTCCTCAAGTATATAGAATAATTTTTTTAACATTTTTTGTTGGCATGTTAAATCAAGGCTCAAAATTAAAAATTTTCATCTTATTATTTAGTAGTGTTTTAGTCAAATTAGGGTTTTAGTAATTCTATTGGAATCAAGTTATTGTAGTTTTATTGTTTAAGAATTAGTATCTTATTAGGAAATTTTTTATGATTATAAGACTTGCTTATCAAGTCATCTAGTTTATAAATAGGGAATCATATTATTGTGTTTAGTTGAGAATAGTGAAAGACTTGAGAGCCTTGTTATTATAGTGCGTGATTAACTTATTATTGTTGATATTTATACCTCTTCTCCCATACATTTTTATATGTGTTAAATTGACTCTCCATATACATTGATTTAACGAAATATATCTCCTGTATATCTCCCATATATTTTTGTTAGAATTTTGTGGATTCTACATTTTTTTTAGTATAGATGAGAGAAATCGAACTCGAAACTTTTTACTTACACTCCCTCCGTACCACTCAATCCATCTCCCCTCATGTTTATATAATAACTTATTGACATGGTTACATTGAATTATCTTATATAATATATGTGTGTGTGTGTTGTTCTTGTTTTGATCAATAAATCAAATATTGTTGGTTTTTGACCAAAATAAATCATATAAGTAACAATAATTTCTTTAACAAAATTTAACAAAGAAATTAACAAAAATTTCATACCTCAATATTATATTAAAAAATGCAAATAATTTATACCAGAAAAAGTTAATTTGGCATGGGTTGAGGCGTGGACTAGATTGCTCTATTTGAAACGATTCGCACCCCTACGGAGTATCTTCTGGTGTAGTAGGTTTCAGCACATCGCCTCTAGGATATAACAGCTCACCCTATCTCACTGTAGTCTACTCCAATTTACACTATTGGAGTAAGACGGAAACCTCACACAATACTGTTCTTTGCTCTATAAAATCCAATTATAGTGAGAGAAAGAAAAGTAGAAAATAGTTTAGAGATGGCTAAGTATATATTAGGTTTGGTTGATAGATACCTTTATTTGTAGGTTAAGAAATTATGAGTATTAAAATATTAACATTAAGAGGAATAAACACATCATATTTTAGCTACAAATTGAAATGTCTAGATTTATTGTATAACGGAAAAAAATTCACTAAATAAATTCATAATCCTAATCATTACATAGGTCACACAATTCAAGACATAAATCTTATTTGAAAGACATAAGTTACACTTTTGAATGGTTTTATTTGTAGTTGAAAATTCATTTAACATTGTAATTTATTGTGTTTGAATTCAAAATAAATATGTGATATTTTTTATTAAAATATCCAACAAATATAATATGGATAAAAATCAAATTTTTTTGGATAGAAAAAGCCTATAATATTAATGGATTAGTGAGTCAATATAAAGAGCGGACAGAACAAAACGTGGGGAAGAATCCCCCGGATGATAGAATCATCAACCGAACTAAGATACTCTGCCTTCTCATGGGCAACAAAATTAATACCACCATGCACCCAACTAACTTTCCGATTGGAAAAATTTCGCAATGCATTTGTTACATCAGCAATTAAAACTTCTATAGCTTTTGGCCATTAATTGTCTTATGTTTAGATTTAATATTTACTTTTATCAGTTCTTTTCAGCTTATACACTATATTCAACAGACAGGTCTTTTTGAAATCAATTATAAACCAAACGAATAACGAATCACTGAGAAGATTGACTTCGTTGAAAATATTTGTATTGCTTAATTAAGCTTAGGATTAATTCCACTTTGCACCCTTTAACTTTGGCTTGACTCTTACTTACATCCTTAAACTTTCAAAGTGGGAATATTTAACTCCCTAAACTATAAAATCCGTCTCACTTGAGTAGAATCCTTGATGGAATATACAAAACTAACAAAATAATTGGCATATTTCATTAACTTGTTATTGTAACTTTAAAAAATCAAATTTATTAGGGACATAAATGTAAATTTAGAGATTCCAAAGAATATTCTCTTAAAATTTTTGAAATTAAGTAACTTTTCTATTGGGTTATTATCACTTTACCCCTTAAACTATATCATTACTATCAATTTACCCCATCATGTTATCTTTTGGTCATTTTACCTCATAGGTAATTCAATTTAGCATGTTAATAAATTTTTAACAAAAATACTCTTTTATTTTATAATATTACTACATTGTTACTATCACCTTATCCCTTTAAATTATAGTGATATAATCACTTTACTCTCTAATATTATTTTCTAGATATTTTATCCTATCGTTAATCTAGAAAGTATGTTCAAAATTTTTTAAATGTATTTACCTTTTTATATATAATTAAAAATAAAAAAGTTGGAATAATTATTTTTCCTTTTTTTTCACTCTAAGATTCCTAAAATATAAAAATAAAAGAGTTTTCTCAAATTTCTTTTTTTCACACTTATTAATACTTTGAAAAGAAAAGGAGATAGGATAGAAGGAAACAGAAAATTAGATTTTACAAAGAAAGAAACTAAGGAAAAATCTAATATTATTGTATTACTTTAATGTTCTCGAGATTTTGATTGGAATTGGATAGTAAACAGAAAAATAAAGTAATTTTAAAATAATAAAAATATTGAATTCTTTCTTATTTGTATTTAAAAAAAAAAAGAATTGAGCTCTCTCTCTCTCTCTCCTCCTTCTCCCCTATTCTTCTATATATTTTTCAATATTAATGAGATTTTCAAAAAGAAAGAAATTAATGTTTTGACTTTTTTTTATACTGAAAAGGAGAAGAGCCACTCTAAATTTTTTATTATTTTTATTATACAAAATAGAGGGTACTATTTTCTAAAATTTTTTAACTTGCTAAATTGGTTTAATAGTGGGATAAATTGCCTAAAAGTAAATCTAAGGAGTAAATTGATAATGAGGTTATAGTTTATGGGGGTAAAATGGTAATAATTTTAAAGGTTAAACATATTTTATCACTTGAATTAATAAACTTTGTTAAGTTTGACACTTAGTCTTGGGGATAAAATGATCATAAAATAACGTTCAAGAGAAAAATTGATAGTGACACCAAACATTAAGAAGGTAAAGTGATAATAACTCTTTTCTATTTCTTTGTTTTCTTTCCCTTTCTTCCTTCTCCATTTTTTCCTTTCCTTTTCTTCCTGTTTTCCAAATCCAGATCTACCTTCAAATCAACCAGCACCTGTTCTTCCCCTTGGTACCCTCAATTTTCAATTTTCGGCTTTATTAGTTTTAAGGCTCAGCATCGACAGCCTGACCAGGATATCCACCCTAGCCGCCGCCACCACTTCCTCCCTAGTTAGCCACGACCAGGATACCAACCTCCTCCAAGGTTCCCTACTTGGTCTCCTCCTCCAGGATCCCCATAGTCGGGAGGAGTCACAAAGTGTCTTGGCTGCATTGAGGATAATAAAGCATACACGTTCATTGATGTAATCTGGGAATGACCTTGTCAAATAAACTCATCTGGGCCCAGGGATCATAAAATTTGAAATTCTAGATTTTGTACTAATGTGTTGCATGTGTTTTGTTTTAAAGAATACCAAATCGATAACATTATATTCAGGTCAAAAATTTGTCTTTTGACGTGTAAGTCCAAATCGGTGATTTTTTAGATGTCCCTGAATTATTTAAACACTACCTATTAATAGGTAACTTAATCCCAATCAGAGTTAGTAACTATCACAACCCAAGTCCCATGCCAGTAAAGGGCTGTACACTTAAATGAAAACCTTGTGGAAGGTGTATTTAAACTTTAAACTAAAGTAGGCCTTAGCATTGTTTCTTAACAATCCAAAGGTTGACATGTACAAATAAATTTAGTACATAATTGCAAATTTGAAATTTTATGGTCCTGAATTTAGGTTAATATATGTCAGAGAATAAATGTCTTACGGTTGTTAACTGATGTGGGAGTCTCAGCCAATTCCCTAACAGCCACCTGTGAGGAAATTGTTAGAACTACAGCCAAGGAGATGCAAAAGAAAAGAGGTGCCTTGGTACCCATTTTTGCTCGAGGAAAATTTATGTATTGAAAACTGACTTTGTGAAGGATGAGGGATGAGAAAGCTGGTAATAGATTGATCTCTATATATAGAAAAATCTATGCCGCTTTCCCGTCAAAAGGGTCGGCTGGGGAGCACACGGGATCCTCAGTGTCACTTTTCCTATGGCAATTCAGTGTCACTTCTATATTTATGCCAAGTGCCCTATTTATTTAATTTGTCATGTGTTGTTTATTTAAATTTCTTCTACCATCACGTGATAAGTGGATAGGCACTGGATTTGGCACAGAGTAGTGGCATAGAAGATCCCAACTGGGGAGTGAGCCCACGATGTAGTTGGCCGTTGAAGATACTATTGCTGTAATTGATGCAATTAAAGTCCACATTAGCATAAATTGCAGCCCCTTTACGGGAAGTAAGAGAAATAGAGATGGATACAAAGAGCATTTGCTCTACTTTCTTGCAAGGCTGAAGGGATAGAACTTGAGCATTATGAAGACAAATAAGATCCATGTGTTATATCCATCAATATGTCCTTAATCTAATTTATTCACTGAATTTGAAGTTAAAGATATAAGCCTATGATCTCTAAATAAGTAGACATATACATAAGTAAAATTCTGCATCGAAAGAATAACATAGTTGGCTAAAAGTTGAATTTGAAATTAGCTACTATGACCCACAACCTCCTGTGAACATAAGCAAAATAAGCCACAACCTCCTATTTATCGAGAAATCTTTATCCCCTTGTGTCTTCCTTCAAGCGTGAACATTGGCTTCAGATGTCAACATTTTTTTGTTCCAAACTAAATCACATCATTATAAAAAAAAATAAGGTCAAGAATTAAAGCTAGAATCTCTACTTTATAGCTACAAATCTTCCATAAGATGTCCCTCAAAAGGTGCGAAATATTGGAGAGGAAATCAAGTTATGCAAGTTGTAGCAACCATTGTTGACTGGAATTTCTTCGAAAATCCCTCAAATTTCTGGCCGAATTCTGGAAGGGATCCTCCCCTATTTCACCAAAACTTTCTACCTCAAATCCCTTCAGGAATCCCTCCAAAATTCCGGCTGGATTCTTGAATCAGAACAATAAAAGCAAAAACCTACCTTCCCTGGTAAGAACAGAAGAATCAGGAGATTATGGCAAAATGTTTGGTCAAGACCTTTATAGCCTAGGCACCGGAAGAGGATTAAGCGCAGGTTCAATTTTCCAGGGTGAAACCCTATCAGGCCGAAGAATAGTTGAAGTTTCATCCCATCTCACCTTAAAGAAAAGGTTACCATTTCAGCTCCATCACAAAAAACAAAAATGAGACAAAATGAAGTTCAAAGATACTACCTTCAGGCACCTCCACTTTGATTCTGGCCACCTTTTTGGATCAGCTTCTTCAGTACCAACAATAGCTCCAGTAAATCTCTGCTCTGGAGCCTGAGCCTCTTCACCTTCAAATCGTATTTTAAACCTCATTCCAATGGAGTAGCTGTTTTTCACAGACTTCATATACTGGTCAAAAGGAACAATAAACTCAGAGGGGCTCGTCCTGTAGACGACAAATAGAGAAGGAAAACCAGTCAGATTCTCAAGCAAATGCAATTCCACTAGCATCCAAAACCATTCATCAATCATGTTGCTTTAACATATAAAGGTGCATGTTGTGAAACATTCTAATCTTTGGCTTTGTCAGTAGACAACTTGAAACAGAGAGTGATACAAGTGACATGCCTAGGTTTATAATAAACTGTAAGCATTGTTTTAGTTTGAATGGCATGCCAAGCTTTTGCAAGCAGACCAAGATGCATGCTGAGACTGGACATGACTGACGATGGAGCATTTCCTTGCTGTCTCTTGGTTCGTCTCACCCCAACGCGGAGCTCCCCATTTTCACCTCTAAATATGCAATATTAATCAATTTGAAAAAAAAATAATTCTTGTGTAGAGGACGATAAGAATTTTGGGATGATAGCAAACCTGAGAAATATGAAGACATCCCCTGCAACAAGCCTTTTTGAACTAGCAAAAACACTCCCAACTGCTCTGAAGGTGGTGGCTTCGTGGTTGACCTGGAAATCAACAGAAAATGCTTTTCTAATCTGATGTAATACAACACGGTAAAATGGTCTACAGTCCAAAATGTGCCAAGTTTCTACATTATACCACGAAAGATATGTCTAAACCGCCACTCATTTCCATGCAAATCTTTGGCCACCAGTTCTTGATTAGGAGGGTGTTGAGACATGTCCTGTCATAGACAACCAAATAGATATACGCATTACAACCCCCAATTCCCGGAAAAGTACTAACAAACAATAAAACACTTCAAGCCTTGTAAAAGCACTCACTAGCATGGTTCAAAGTCATGGTCGCGGTCGCGGTCGCGGTCGCGGTCACGGCCCGGAACGTTCCATATCGGTCTCGGCATATCGGTTGCGATCTCGGTGAGACACAAATTTTAAAGTATTTAATATTCTAAAAATTGTTAATAATATAAAAAAGTATGCTAAATAAAAATAATTAAAAAATAGCAAAAGAAACGGCCAAGTCAATCCGTCGCGGTATATCTCGGCTGATTTCTCGTCTTGACTCGGGATAACTCGGAATGAGTCGGTGTGACTCGGCCGAGTCAATCCGTCGCGGTGACGACTCGGCCGATTTCTCGGCGAGTCAAGTATTTCGATATCGTTTCGTCACGGTATCGTATCAGTAGGGGTCGAGACGGTAACGACTCGGCCGAGACTTCGAACCATGCTCACCAGTGGTGGCAGACATTCATCAGCATGTCGTCTCAGCACTGAAAATCCACCATGAGTACTTGTATCAGATGCAGGAAAAGTCTTACAAAAAGAATGCAAATGGAACCTCAACGGAGGGGGTGGCACTGGCTCTTTCTTCACAGCATTCTCATCTTGCTGCCATTGACCATATAAAAAAAATTGAAAATTCCAAGAAAATAACCAATTCCAAGACAAGGTAAACATGCAATGAACATGGTTCCATATGGAGACTCACATCTGGCTCAGGCATCAGAGTAACTAGCGCAAACACCTCATCAGTGTCCGGTTCAGCCTGCATATGTTCATACATTTTACATCCAGTTATAAACCACACACACAAGTGACAAGTAGAACCTCAAAATTAACAGCTGATGACCTGATGGTCGAACTTGAAATACCTTTAATTGAACATTAATCACACGACAAAGGATCTTCCAAGGCAGATTATAAACAGGCATCGCCTGGTCTGCAACCTGATTAGTTGACGCTTCAACCTAAAGAGAGGAACAAAACCCATGACAAGTCGGCCTCCATATACAGCAGTACATTCACCCAAAAAAATACAAAAAGGACAATAAAGTTTCCGAAATATTCCCCCCTTTGAGCTGACACCAAGTATGATACGTAAAAAGTTACCAAAAATTAACAAAAAAAAAAAAAAATTCTATCTTTCAAAGCAGTGAAGCATAATAGGCTTGTAAATGAAGATAGGACATAAAAATGAAGAAACCCAGGAAAATTTTGTATGAATCTGAAAACAAAAATTGCTGATAAAGCATTTAGATAGATAAATGTAAATGCACGAAGACAAAAAAAAATGAAGAAACCTATGAAAAACTTGCATGAATCTGAAAATGAACATTAACGATAAAGCATTTGAATAAAAAAAATTAATTAAGAAAACCTGTTCTATGTGGCCTTGAGGAAAATAGTACACAAGCTCTTTCTGACGAGGCACTGTCACCAACGGCCCAGCACATGCCCGCCAAAGCTCCGTATACAGAGCCGTCTCAGCATCAACTGACATGGTAAAACAGCCCAAAATTAGAATCCACAAGAATCAGACCCGAAAATGACTTAGAAAAACGAAAACTCACGCCAGAAATGAGAGCAAAACTTCATGAATTACCTTTTACGGCACCGGAAACACTTTTAGCCACTTCCGGTTGCCCTCTTGGGCCATCACTTGGCTCAGTATATCCCTTGGTCGACACCTCTGAAGCAACCATTTCTACACCCTACTCGTTAACACAGATCTCTCATCCAAAAACCCCCACCAAGAAAACACTCAAAACACGAGCAAAAACTGCAAAAGCCAAAAAAAAATATATATATATATATTCCAGTCAAGGCCACCAAAACACTATCACTCAACTCAAACTCATAAACCCACAAAAATTCATCAACAAACCCACGAAAATTCTCCAAAAGACCACAAAGTTCTTTTAAGTTTTTCTCCCTTAATTCACCAGCTACCAAGAGTTCCAAAGAATTCACCTCAGAAGCAGCTCCAAGAATCTCAGAACTTCACAGCAGTGAGAAACCCGAGAAATTTATGAGAAATTTAGCTAAATATTAGAGAGAAAAAAATGAGGAGAGAGAGGAGGATAGAAATGAGAGAGCAAAGTTTCATGTAAGTGATGTGGAGAGCAGGAGAACAGATCAGAGGAGAGGAATACATATATAATCGAGTCGGCTCGTGAACTAACCAACTTAATATTTTTTAGCTCAAATTTGAACTTGAGTTCGATTTAATCAATTTGAACTTGACTCAAATTCGATATTGACCAAACTCGAGTCGACGTCGAGTTCGAACTCGAACTGCTCGCAAGCGACTTGATTTGTTTGCAACCCTAGTCCATGCCACCACCTCATTAATTTACCACCACCAGAATTGTAGCAGGATTCATCTCGCCCGATTCGTCGTTGTCTCGTTTTCCATTTTCTTGCATCACTTGAGATTCTCCCCTGGTAGTAGGTAATAGTTATCAATTCCAACACGTACACTGGCATTTACATGCCCATAGTTTCATTAAACTAGATATGGGGTAGAGACGATCATCAGGCGGACCATCCTTAAGCAATCCTCTCACAAAGGTGCATGAGAGGATTGCAATGGACCATGTGTAATGGGAGCAATAGTAAAAGAAAATGATGCCGTTTCACTAAGTGAGCAGGGAAACAAATAAAAAAAACATATGAGGAGCTAACGGGCTCCGTTAAAAAACCTCAGCTTCCATTCTAAAAATTTCCACTCAAATTAATGAGGCTCGACTATTCTTATGAAATCTTCAAACGAAATAGACTTTTGGTTTCCCTCCAAAAACTTATCTTGTGAGCATTCCTTCACAATTTTAGAGTATCGATAGAATAATATCCCTGTCCCAAATTGAAAAGTTTCAGATGAGAGCTTTTTGGAGTAAGTGTTGCAGAAACATGGTGTCACCAGTCAATGTACCGAGGGAATACAAGAAGTAACTGCTACGGGATAAGAATTTTTCATAAAAGCTACAAAAGGTGAAAGTTGGTGAGAGTTGAAGCAGAGATACACTCAATCGAATTGGAGTAAACCCCATAGGTAAGAATATTGCAAACTCATTGCAATATTTAGCTTGTTTTGTGACTTAAGAGGGATGAACTTACTTGCATGGTTTTGTTTGTACAACTTATTTAAGATGGTGTGACATGAATAATGAAATTGAAACTATGGCAGAAACTCCTAAACAAGGAAACCATATGGGTAACACAAGTTAGATACACTAAGAGCCAACTTTGGGAGAGGTATGCGCTGGAAACTTATGCATGCCAAGTGTTTGTAAATTTGACTTAATAGACGAATTAAATAACTTAGGAAGTTTATAGGCATATAAAATAATAGGGAGAGTACGAAGGTAATTGTCACTTGCTTTTTTGTTTTTTTATTCTTGTCGCGGGATAATAGTGACACCGTACAATTTAGATTGTATTACTAACTGTATATGGGCGCTCACATCATAGTAAACTAACACATACAAAGATAAAAGACAAGCAAACTGAGTCATTGTAAATTACATGAATGAAATAGGAAGTACAACAAAGAGGGATTCCTTCAAGATTACAAGGTATCTGAATGCTTGTGGTTAGCTGTACTTCTTGATCACAAATACTTTTTTGAGATAAAATACTGACGATTGAGAAATACACTCATGTATCTCTTAAGAGGGATTCTTCTAGGATTACGAGGTTTTTGAGTAATTGTGGCTAGTTATACTTCTTGATAGTAAATATTTTTTGAGATAGGCTAATGATGGTTAAGAAATACTCTTATGTATCTCTAATTAAGTGGGTTCTAACATGGTTTGGTATCTATATGCATAGAGAATCACATTGGAGCGAGAAATGAAAAAAGAAATAAGGGGTACAAGGGGGGAGGGAATTGCACACTTTATTAATTAAACATTGTTGGTTAGTACCTCATGTTAGAAATTTGGTACCTATTAGAATTAATTAAAAGGATTTCTTCTAAACTTAGTATGAGTATAGATTGTAGCTATATGTGTTACGTTATGTACATATTGTTTAGTTGGACTTACCTAGTGAAAGAAATTAGTTACAATTCAGTGTTCCTTGACATCATGTTGGAGAAGTAATATTTTATGTGAATAAATAGTGATCATGGAGTAAAACTGTTATGGTGTTGTAAATTAGTATTTCACTAATGCAATGATGTTAAAACCATGTTTGTCTAAATGACAATAGAAGGAAAATTTATAAAAGGATGGGAAGGAGAGGGAAGGAGGATGTGCACACAATATTAAATAGTAACTATTGTTATCTCATGCTTCTAACATTGTACCTTTTTGTAGAATAGTAGTATAATAAATGAAATGCATTTCTTGAAACTAGATGGGTATGAGTATAGATTGTAATTTGTATCTAGTAGGTCAAATGACATATTGTTTAGACTGCCTTTCTTATAGTGTGAAAAAATGGTTACTAGTTATCTTAATTAGTATGCATGCACATCTTGTTACATAACTATTACATTATATGACAGAACAGTGACAGTGTAGAAATACTTTGACGTGGTCATAAATGTACAATCAACTAGAATAATGATGTTAAATCAGGTCCAAGAGATTGATAATGGAAACCTTGTATGGAAAGAAATCTAGACATTAATAAGTATATATTAGTAATTTTTTACTCTTGTTTATAAGTTGGAACCTCGACTAACTGTATCAATCTAATAATTGAAGCCCACAGTATGAGAGTTGATTGGCATGAGTCTTTGTTTTAATGTCTATATGTTAGGCTGAATATACTTGTTGTTCAAAATGTTTTACTCATAATTGAATCTGCTATGACGTTATTCTTAGAACTAGTTTATCTTGATTTAGGAATGTTGAGAGAACATCTTATGTAATTGAAATGTAATTGTTTATCAAAATGTTGGTGCAGATGGCATGAATGAGATTGAGCAGTTCAACTATGAAAGAATCTAGAGAAGAAAAAGGTGACAAACTAAGTAATAGCAAACTTGAGGCACCATCAAAATCTTTGAATACATAAGTTGTCAATGTTTTTATGTTGCACCAATATGTTGGTAGGATAGTGAGATGTAATTGTTTGACTAATTGCAATTATGAGTTGTGGAATTGGTCTCGCTCTGTATTAATTTGCATAGATAAGAATATATGAAATTTTAGCCAAACTGATATGTGTTGAACAAGGTAAATAGCCTTTACAATTTGCATGAGTAGAGGCAAGATGGCAGGAAAAAGGACAGAGAAGAATCCAAGTGACAAGGAAGAAATATAAATAGGGGAACTACTGAGTTTGCAAAACCAATCCCATCATTTATAATTAGAAAGGAAAAGAAGAAATCAACTTGAGAAGAAGAAATGGAGCAAGTGAAACTCAATTAACAGAATTGTACAACTCTTTTACCTTCTTTTTACAGATTTTTGTTATCACAACATTTGTAAATTTCGATTTCGATTTATAGAAAATGTTGTGCAGTTGTAGGTAAGAATCCTTGTAGATATCATTATAATCTTCGTAGATTTTTGTTCAATTTGTAGATTCGTTCAAAGCATTGTATATATCTATTAGAATTGTTGTACATATTATTATAACTAGAGTGTACATTTGACTAATTTTTTTGTTTAATTTTTAGAAATATTTGTATATAATAAAATTATCTAACAAAGAGGCACTTTGTTATGTTTATAAACTTAACAAACTTCTCCATTCTTCATTTTAAGTCACACATCATCCCTCTTTATATATATGTTATTTTTATTTGCATCATACCTAATAAGCCCAAGAATATTTATTCAAAAGGCAATTAAATGATAAAAGTATGCCAAAATTGACATCCCAACCAACCCAAAGCTATTTGTTCAAAGAGCAATTAAATGATAGAAATATGCCAAAATTGACATCCCAACCACTTTTCTAAGACTTTTAGTTTGGGGTTTGATAAAAATGGAAACGAGTTACACTATGGTTGGGTGTTACAAATTTGTTTATGGGTAATTACTGCTTTTTGATATTGTAATATATTGACAACTAAAATCTTACCTAAAGCCAGCACTTTCATAATAGTGGTAGATGACTAGTTAAATTTTTGTTCAATCAGCATGTATATAACTTATAAGTAACCAAATGTCACTAGTTTTCATCAATGTGAAACAAAAATCTTTATTTTCTTAAATATATCATAAAATGGACTAAACAATTTGTAAGACATTAGCAATGGAAAGTCAATAAATACCAACATGGGGTACAACATCGGTATGTTACTAATTAGCAATAGAATGTAAATTTTTTTTTTACTAGTCGATAGAATAGAAGTTATTGCTTTGGATATATTCTAAAACATATCGAGCTAACAATAAAAAATTAACAACAAATAGTACTTAAATACTAACTAAATGTACAATACTTATAAATAGAATCTAAAATTAGCAATTTAACCTTTTTTTCTCTTGGACATTGTAAAATAGATTGAACATGTGGTAATGCATTAAGAACTAAATGTAAGTACATTCTAATGAGTGTTACGAGTCTGGCACAATTAAACTATCTAGTTATCCAATCTAATGTTTTTGCTCCTCCAACATTAATTAATATCCATTGCTTTGTCAAAAGAAGCTATCTTTGCCCATGACATGCTGCAAAGTAAGGTGAATAAGATATAATGTGTTAACAATTACAAACAAGGCTAATCAGACCCCAATTTGTACACCTATATGAACTCTATGTAACCAAAGAACAACTATACATTAAATTCATTCTTACATTATGTGTATTCATGTGACAGTGTGTAAGGGCTAATAACCAATTACAAATTCAAACAATAGACTAACTTTTGTAAATTTATGACCATGTAAGCATACATAACATATAGCATTATTCTATACCCACTAACAAAGTGTACACTCTACAGAGAAATGCTAATATCAACTATACCAAAGTTTGTAGAATACATTCCAACTTGTGTAACTACTTTTTGCTACGCTATATCTAATCTCCCTTTTATATATATACATGGTCAAGTTACTAACACCTAATATGATATACATTTTTGTAAACTGATTGTACCTCATAGATCACCCCGTGTAAGGTACTCACTGAAAAATAAGGACTACTCATACAAGTAAAATTATACATCTGCTATAGGGAGATGCACAAATTGATCAAATGGCCAATAACTATTCCAAATTTATGTGTACCATTGCACTACCTTTTATAGATATACACAGTCAAGTAACTAACATCTAACATAATGTATATTTTTGTAAATTGATTGTATCTCACAAATCACCCCACGTAAGGTGCTTATAGGCAAATTAATATTAGTCATACAAATAAAATTACACACCCACTACAAATTGCAAAGAGATGCACAAGAGGGTTAAAGCACCAATAATCATTCCAAATGTATGCATACCATTGCACTATGCATATGGCTACGATGATTAATTGCAATATGCATGTGAACAAATAACTGCATGTTCAACAATTTCTTTGCATTGTACTTGGTCGGTAACATGGTGTACATTATTTCAACCAGATTGTACATTCACTAAGTATTTATATACATGCTACTTATTGAAGTAAACTACATATCTACTAAATATTTAATGCACTCTCATAAGCACTAATGGTTAATTTAATAGGCGATTGGAACAAATAACCATCTAGTAAAAGCTTTTGATATAATGTTATTGATGAATAACATATTGTACATTCTGGTAAATATGGTGTACATCACACACCTTATCTAGGCCAATAACCATTTCAAAGTTATACATACCATTGCACTACCTTTTATAGATATGCACAGTCAAGTAACTAATACCTAACATGATGTGTATTTTTATAAACTGATTGTACCTCATAGATTACCCCGTATAAGGTGCTTATAAGCAAATTATTATAACTCATACAAGGAAAATTACACATCTACTACAGCCTGTAAGGAGATGTACAAGTTGATCAAAGCACCAATAACCATTCCAAAGGTATGCATACCATTGCACTATCTTTTACAGATATACACATTCAAGTAACTAATACCTAAGATGATGTTGGCAGAGTGGGCATTGTATGTGAGTGATGGTCACATAGTGTCACAGTTGTGCACAATAGGTTTCCGATAATGTACATGTTATTAGATGATACTTATGATGTATAGTCATAAGTGTAAGATTATGAGTCAGGCATTGCAGTGTTGTAATCCCTATTTCATTTGTGTAATTTATAATGACTCAGTTTGCTTATCTTTTATCTTTGTATGTGTCAATCTACCGTGATGTGAGCGCCCATATACAGTCAGTAATACAGTCTAAACTATACGGTGTCACTACTATCCTGCAACAAGAATAAAAAAAAAAAAACAAGTAACAATTACCTTCATACTCTCCCTGTTATTTTATATGCCTATAAATTTTCTAAGTCATTTAATTGGTTTACTGAGTCAAATTTACAAACACTTGGTGTGCATAAGTTTCCTGTGCATACCTCCCCCAAGTTGGCTTTTAGTGTATCTAACTTGTGTTACCCATACGATTTCCTTGTTTACGAGTTTCTGCCAGAGTTCCAATTTCATTATTCATATCACACCGTCTTAAACAAGTTGTACAAACAAAACCATGCAAGTAAGTTCATCCCCCTTTAGTCACAAAACAAGCCAAATATTGCGATGAGTTTGCAATATTCTTATCTATGGGGCTTAGTCCAATTCGATTGAGTCTATCTTTGCTTCAGATCTCACCAATTTTCACCTTTTTGTAGCCTTTATGAAAAATTCTTGTATGCAGCAATTACTTCTTGTGTTCCCTCGATACATTGACTGGTGACACTATGTTTTTGCAACATTCTTCCAAAAACCTCTCATCTAAAACTTCTCAATTTGGGGCAGGAATATTATTCTGTCGATGCTTTGAAATTGTGAAGGAATGTTCAAAAGATAAGTTTTTCGAGGGAGAACAAAAGTTTATTTCATTTGAAGATTTCAGAAGAATAATCGTACCTCATTAATTTCGGCGGGAATTTTTGGAATGGAAGCTGAGGTTTTTTAACGGAGCCCACTAGCCTCTCATATTTTTTTTTAAATTTTTTCCCTACACACTTAGGGAAACAGTGTCGTTTTCTTTTACTACTATTCCCATTATACGTGGTCCATTGCAGTCCTCTCATTCCTTTTTGTGAGAGGATTGCTGAGGGACGGTCCGCCTGATGACCGTCCCTGCCTCATATCCCATTAAACCACTTAGTAGAAAATTGAATGAGTTGAAATGGCATTTCAATTGGTACACTCCCCTGTATTAGGTTAATTTCTTTGTTTATTGTTGAAAGAAAAAAATCAAAAGAATATTGAAATTATGCCAACCAGACTTAGGGCAAAAAAAAATTTTTTTAACTATTGGGTCGCTAGGCTGACTAGGCCTAACAACCAGTTGGGAATTTCCCTGAAAAACCGTTAGGCTGTCAACCCAACAACCTGCTTGAAATTTTTTTTAAAAAAAATTGTTGCCCGGCAGCCAGTTAGAAACCTTTCTAACATTCTACTGCCCCCAAACGTAATATTAGCTTGCTTCCAATACCAAATGGTGAAAGTTAGAAATTTTTATGGGATAATTTCAGAAACCTCACTTGAGGTTTCTGATTGTTTCACTTAGCATCCTCAAATTAAAAAAAATCTCACTTGGTTCTCCCACTTTAAACTTTTTTGTAATATTTAAAATTCATTTCAAAATATTATATTAAAAATCTCATTTTGGGAGAGAGAATACAATTTCATTTCAAATTTGCTTTTTTCTTGTCATTTCTTAATTGTCATAATACACCAAATTTATTGCTTAAATTTTATAAGTTGATCGATATAGTTCTTTAATGAAAATTTAATATTTGATAACATGATAAAAAACTCTTTAACAATTTTTGTGTCATTGGTTCGGACAAAAAATGTAAATTACTTAAAATTATGAATGATTACAATACTCTTAAAAATAACTTGCAATAATTTATAACCATAAGAATAACTTTTTGGACTAACTAAAAAAATAAAAAAAATTATATATAAATTTTAACATGTTGTATCTTTTTAGTTGTCAAGCCATCGATTTAGACAAAAAATATTTTAAATTTCAAAAATATGTAAATGATTTATGAATTAACTCGAAACACTTTACAATAAAGAAAATATTATCTATGTAACTTGTAAAACTTTCAATAAGATTTTAAATATATACTCTTGGCATTTAAAAAAACTATATTTTGTTAGCAAAATATATTATTTTGACTATATTTAAAACTTTATATAGTTTTTTGAAATGCCAAGAGTATATGTTTAAAACTGTATTGAAGTTTTTACAAGTTGCAAAGATAATATTTTCTTTATTGTAAAGTGTTTCGAGTTAATTTATAAATCATTTACATATTTTTGAATTTTTGAATTTCTTTTTGTCTAAATCGATGGCTTGACAACTAAAAAGATACAACATGTTAAAATTTATATATAAATTTTTTTAGTTAGTCCAAAAAGTTATTCTTATGGTTATAAATTATTGCAAGTTATTTTTAAGAGTACTGTAATCATTCATAATTTTAAGTAATTTACATTTTTTGTCCGAACCAATGACACAAAAATTGTTAAAGAGTTTTTTATCATGTTATCAAATATTAAATTTCATTAAAGAACTATATCGATCAACTTATAAAATTTAAGCAATAAATTTGGTGTATTATGACAATTAAGAAATGACAAGAAAAAAGCAAATTTGAAATGAAATTGTATTCTCTCTCCCAAAATGAGATTTTTAATATAATATTTTGAAATGAATTTTAAATATTACAAAAAAGTTTAAAGTGGGAGAACCAAGTGGGATTTTTTTTAATTTGAGGATGCTAAGTGAAACAATCAGAAACCTCAAGTGAGGTTTCTGAAATTATCCCATAAAAATTTCTAACTTTGATTATTTGATATTGGAAGCAAGCTAATTGTATTTTGGGGGCAGTAGAATGTTGACAGGTTTCTAACTGGCTGCCAAGCACACTAAGCCTGGCAGCCCAACAATTTTAAAATTTTTTTTTTGAGCCGCTGATAGTCCGGCAGCTTTTCAGGAATATTTCTAGCTAGCTGTCGGGCCTAATCAGCCGGGCAACCCAATAGTTTTTAAAAAAAAGAAAATTTTGGCCTTGCCTGCCGGACTAATTAATATCAGCCCGACAGACATAATTTTACACCACTTCCCTGTCTAGTCAAAATTTTTGTGATTTTTTTTCAGCAATAAAAAAAGAAATTAGCCCATTTTATTTTGCTTGCGTCTATAAAAATCCAGTCGAGTTGTTTCTAGCTTAATGCACATGTCCACGACAAATTCCTGGAGCAGTCTTCTAGCAAGAAGAAGAATAGATTGGCTTCCACATCTTATTTGTAACTTGTAGGCATAGTATTCTTGACATGAAACTTTTTTCATGTATTCTTCAGTAACATCTGTATGGTTATTATGATACTTAGTTAATATACTATGATTGAGCAAAATAGAAATACAATATATTTTAGAATTGGTGAAATACCTGGTTCTTCATTAGCATGAACATCATCAGGAGACATAGATGTTGAAAATTTTGGGGATGAATTATCATGTCTGGTTGAAGCATCGAGATCAATCTTATGGCCCGTCGTGCCATAGATTGATACGCGGATTCTAAGGAGCAACATTGGATGGATTTTTTTTTGAAAGCAGTCATAGTCTAAGGAATTGGCCAATAAAATGAGGGCAGAACTTCTACTAAGGAGTTGTTGACAGTGTATTGGCTGGGTGAAGGCGGTCACTTCGGATCGCCTTATCCGAAGTGGTGTCTCATGGCCGTGGTTCTTTCTGCCACCTCGGCTTGGCCTCTGCGACATCTTATGGGCCTCGGCCTTTATGACCCAGATGGCCGTCTTATCTCGGTCGCACGTGGGTAATGTCTGCTGGCCTGACATATCATTAAGAGCCACCACTTTAATTGAGGCCACAAGGACCCTTTATTGGGAATATGCAGGACCACCTGACAAAGTGTCTGAACCACTGCCCCCTGTCAGGAACAGAGGCCGCAGGTGCAGAGCAGAGCCGTAATCCTTAGGAAGCGGGACCTAGTGGTTTAAACCCACTGTCCTCTCCTCCAACTCTCGCCTATAAATATCCTTACCCACACAGCAAGTAAGACTACTGTTGCATTCCTATTGTTCATTACTCTTTATTCTCTCTCTATACTGACTTGACCGTCGGAATGATCCCAGGGAACAAAGCCTCGCCTCTCACTTCGGAAAAGCCCTCCTGTCTCTAAATTTCACTTCACCAAGAGGGAGAGCTGGATTAGGTCAGCTCGGCTATCTAACCAGAAATTAGCTCCTCATGGGGAAACAAGAGCAAGTGAAGTAGGACAGCATGTTATTCTCCCAGCATCTTTCATAGGAGGACCAAGAGATATGCGCCGGAGATACCTTGACTCCATGGCATTAGTTCAAAGATTTGGCAAACCTATCTCTCATGTCACAACGCTGGAGATCGATCCCATTTGCAAAGAAGCAAAAGGTTTGTAAAAATGGTAAGTCAAAACTATTTATACAATAATACATAACCTAATAAGTTTAAGCTTCTCATACTATTTTTCCCATAGGTTGAAAAGCTCACCAGAAGCAAAAAACTTGGAATACCTATCAATGAAAAAACAAATTCAACAAACCACAGAAGTTGCCCTCCATGACATCATACAGAAAAGAGAAACACTAGAGGAGGTAAAAAAATATTTCATCATGAATTCAGATCTAATACATAAATACCTAAACCTATGCACTTGTAGAATATGAATTATTATTTCAAAGCAACTGTGGATTCAATTGAAAATAAATCAAGACCATGGCATGATGCATGTTAGCAATGTACAAGATCAGTCCTTAAAACACAAGATGGTGTAGAATGCCTCAATTGCACAAATGTCACATCAATTCCCAAGTAATATTTTCTATGACACAAAAAAATCAATTAAATGACAAAATTATTTTCCATCAACATGAAGACAAAGAAGAAAGCCAAAATTTCAACAAAAAGAAAAACAAACACTGTAGAGGATGATGAAGATGAAGTATCAATCATAGAAGATGACACAAAATTATCTCAATATCTCAAAAACTCAACTGTCAAAAAAAAATGCAACCAATGACAACAATCTCAAGAAGAAGATAAAAATGGATAATCGTTAGATACATTTTCATATCATTATGTATTTAATTACTAGTTTCATATTGGTGATTGTTTTCAGCATGTTTCAAGACATTTCCTTAATTAAGAAAAAATTGATAGCAGTTTGTAGTTCAATTTTATTTATGTCCATATACAACAAAACATTCCAAATTTATAGAGAAAAGGCAAATATGAAGACCGCAAAATTACAAGTGCAACACACATGCACCTATCTAGTCATTAAAAATGGCTTTACCAAATGTTCAACGGTTCAAACCTTTCTCAATGAAATCTATTTTGAATACACAAAATTGATGCAAAAGAAAGAAAGAAAAAAAAAAAGGAAACCAATGGAACACACAAAGTTGACTAATGGTTCGGATCTTAACATATTCAGACGTGTGTGATAACAAAAATAAAGTATTTTAATTAATTAAGTGATATTAAATTTTCTAAATAAAACTTATTCCAAGTTATCACATAATGTGATATACACTCAAATGGATTAGACTTAATACTTAACGATTTAGTAACTTAACATATTCATATTTTAGCGTAAGTAACTTAACGATTCAGTTTTCATACTTCAATTTATCAAACATGCCCTAAGTTCTATGCCTTTAGCAACCTATTTATCCATTGACGGTTAGCCGCTGGTTCGAATATATGCCAGCCCATGCCTGATTTAGCATAATATCAAGGTCTATAATATTGTATTGGAAAAGCCGACTTCTTGGATCGAGACCTAAAACTTTACGCCGTTCAACTTTAATTATGATCATTTGTCGTGCATAAGACTCTTCGTTTTCTTAAATATTTTCTCATTTTGTTGTATTGAAACATAAACAACAGTAAGTTGCACCCTACTATTGTAATTGCTGGGGAATGGGGAGGGCTCAATTTGGCCACGTAAAATTTGGAAGGAAAGAACCCATCTCTAGGCCAGTGAACTATTGCATCCTGTAAGTATTAACCTTTTACGAAGACTACTAAGACCGAAGTAAATGCTATAGAATTGTTACTTTCAGGACAAATTTACCATACATTTCCAAACGCTCGATTTTAACCCTATACTAGTTTTGGTATCAATTCCATAAACTCTATTGGCAAGGCAGAGTTTATTTTTCTCTGCATCATATCATCTTCTGCTAATGCCTGGTAGTGCTATGTAAGGGGGTAGGGGAATGAGCCAGTGCAGCCTGTATTTAATAGGAGGCAAGATATTTGCAAAAACCAAAAACATCATCCAAGTTCAACATATTTGATGGATCTAAAGATTTAACAAGAAAAGAAATGGAAAAGAGATTCATATGGCCTACATATATGATCAGCATGCCAACCTGGAAATAAAGAGCATTGTTGGCCTGCATTGAGGTCAACATGTAGACATTCTCTTGCTAGTTTGTGAATGGATATCAGAATCTTTTCAATTTCTCGATTGGGATACAGAAGTCTTTGTCTAGCATGTCTCTCAGTTCTATCTCTTTAGGCTTTGAAGACATTAGGTGAGCAATCAAGTCAGCAGGATGCTTTCCTTTGATTACTTCCATTGTTAGCACCCCAAAGCTATAAACGTCACACTTTTCGTTAACTTTCATTGTGTAGGCAAATTCTGCAAGAGAAAGTAGGAAAATAATTTTTCATGATATGTGATCAGACTTGAATTTACTAGTTAACCGGTTAATGAAAGGAAAAAAAAAGCTTTATTAGCTGGTGCAACATATCCATATGTGCCTACAAGAGAACTCCAATTAGAAGTCTTTTTGCAGACACTTGGAAGTGCCAAAATCTGAAACGTGAGCCTCGTATTCTGGATCAAGCAAAATGTTGTTGCTTGTTATGTCCCGATGCACAATTGCTGGTGAACAATCATGATGCATGTAAGATAAAGCATGAGCGACTCCTTGGATGATTTTCAACCTCTTTTGCCAGTCTAGTTTCTTAGCTCCTTCTTCCATGCTCAAGATTTTGGCCAAGCTTCCTCTTTCAAAGTATTCATAAACCAAAATCGAATGCTGAGCATTTGAGCAGAAGCCAAAGAGTTTCACAATGTTGCGATGCTTGATTTCTGTCAAGGCCCTGATTTCATTCAAGAAACGTCTATCCTTTGCCACATTAGGCATGTTGTGAAGTCTCTTTACAGCTACTACATCACCTGATGGAAGCTGTGCTCTGTAAACACTTCCATAACCTCCTTTCCCAATAGAAAATATTTCACTGAACTCTTCTGTAGACTTCAAGATTTCTTTATACAATTCTTTGCCATCAAAAGCACATATGGCAAATAATCCGCCCTTCTTCACCTCTATGTCTTCCGCTCTTGAATATTTTTTTATTTGATCATGCAATATAACAATGCCAGAGAATGCACCTAGAAGTATGAAAGATCCCAGTAGAGGTATTACAATTATGAGAACAAGTTCCTTCCTTTTATCCTTGACGTGCTTTCTAATCAAAGGGAAACTTTCACACGCTCGTAACCCTGTAATATTGCCACACAAAGCTTCATTTCCCTTTACTTCTTCTAATGTTAAATTCACAAAGGCTCTACCACTCGGAACATTGCCACACAAAGCTTCATTTTGTCTTGGATCCAGATAATTAGTTAATTTGGTAATCTATTGTCAATTAGAGCATTAAATCCGTAATTGTTTAATTACCTTGATATAGTGACAACTGACATGATTGGCTTTGTATCAGGGAAATACGCGAGCTAATCTAAAATAACTCTGGTAGTGTGTTATTTGGTTAGAATAGGGTCCTCTAAATGTAAGGCGATTGGAGAATTAAATCTTACGGGCGTACCTAGGATTATTTTCCAATTAGGGCAGTGGTTAACGGGCGTACCTTAATCACCGACACAGTAAGGAGGGGTTGACTGTCATCGCTTGTTTGACAGTTATAACCTATTTATTAGTAAATAATTGGAATTAGTTTTACATTGATGATCAATTAGGTGAACCATTGCTGAAGTTATTTCTTGGTTAGATTCTTAATTATCACTCATTTGATTTTAGTAGATTGTTATTTAATTTTTAGTTGCTTCTTAGATTTTCTTTGTTTGTCATTTTCTGCACAAAAACACCCCCTCGTTACTGTGAATTTGAAAAGAAACAGTTACACCCAATCCCTGTGGATTCGACCTTGCTTACCACTATTTACAAAAATTAACTTTAGTTGAGCAGGTTTTTATTATTGCACAGGCCAGACAACCTATCAATTTTTGGCGCCGTTGCCGGGGACTGGTGCCAAATTAATTTATTTCTTTTTGAGTTCATCTTGTTTTTATTTTTTATTTATTTTTCTCTTATTTTTTTATATAGTTTATGGCTGCTAACATTCCGTATTTTGATGATAGACTGGACTTTATTCCTGATTGGGGTTATGAGACACGTGTTTTTCCTAATAATCGATTGGCTGCTGCAAATTGTGAAACTTATTTTGCCTCAGTTTATTCAACCGACACATGCCTCGTATTTCAAGATAACCTAAGTGTTCCAACAGATACTTTTAGAGATTTTTCACCTCGATTTCAAACGTGGTATAACCTTTATTCAAACAGGTATGATCAAGGATGGTGAAAAATTTTCAATTTTAATTATGCAACCGGGCCAATGAATTTTCAACAAGAAGAGTCTCAACAACCATCATCCGTGTCAGGTATGTCTCTTGAAGAAATGATTTAATTACTAGCCGCTAATACATATCGAACTCAGCAGGAGACACAAGCGATGGCGAATCAAGTGCAACTATTGATATCCGGGATGGCAGATCAAATACATTTATTGACATCTAGAATAACGCGATTAGTTTCTAACCTTGAAGAATTACCCTCACAAACCAATATCAACCTTGAAGAAGATGAGAGTGCAATTATCCGGTCAAATGACATGGAACTGCAAGAGTTTCAAGGAAACGGATCTAAAGATGCAGTTGAAAAGGAAGCTGAAGTGCAAGAAATGAGACCCCAGTATCAACTCGTCCAAGTGAATGAATCCAGTGAACAATCTCCAAATGCGGTGACATCTCCTCCAGTCCTTAATCAATGTTCTCTTGACTCTTATTCTTCAATTCATGTTAATAAAATTGACTTTATTATACCAGAAAATTTTGAATTCAATGATAGGAATGAATTAAGGGTAGCGATGGCAAGATATCTTGGACCAATAAATGCACGTGAGGGGGGAGTGAATGGAGAATGGAAATTATTGTTGACTTGTTTGGCGCCATTTACTAGTCCATGGAAGCCCGTAACTCGTGTGCTCAAGGATTATTCTATTTACGAGGATTATCAGGACTATATAAAGGATGAAACATTAAGACGAGCCACAAGATTTTATTCTCCATGAATAAAACATGATAATGTCTAACTAAAGACGTTAAAGAAAGGCGCTCATTGGGAGGTAACCCAATTTCTCTTAGTTATTTGTTCATTTTTTGTTTGTTAGTTTAAATATGTTTTTCCTTGGATTTGACTGATTTATGGTTTCAATTTTCGTTTTTGATGATTCGTAGGTGTCTCTCCGACTTGACGCGCCCGCGCCAAATCGTATGGAGAACTCACGGTCAGAACGGTTCTTACCCTCATGACGTGCCCGTATCAAGTCACCTGGAGAGCTCCTTATTCCTTGCCCTCATGACATGCCCACGTCATGTTCGCGGGAAAAGTAAGTATTCAAAAAGCTCAAGAACGGTTATTGATTTTCTGTTAATCTCTACTTTTGAATTTTAGAAATAAAATTTGCCAATAATAATGAAACAAAAAAACTTTCAAAAAAAAAGAATAAATAAAAATTAATTTAAAAAATTTTTTGTTTCACCGTAGCTTAGATTTTCAAAGTACAAATTTTTAACCAAAGAAAAAAAATTTCTCTTTCTTTTTTTTCTTCTTTTCTTCTTTCTTTCCTTCTTTTCTTTTTTTCTTTCTATCTTTCTTTCCTTTCTTCCTTCTTCCCCGCTGCTTTCCCTTTTCCCCTTTTGCTTTCTTCTTCGCTCGACATCCCTAGCAACCGTCGTGTCTCGCCATCCGCCTCCTTCACACCACCAACGCATCACTCCGCCTTGCGCAGCCATGGACCTCCGTCAGCTCACCTCGATTCGCACGCCGCCCCTCCAGTCCAACCCACCTCGACGACACGCGCTCAAGACCAGGTCACGTGCCACCAGCTTCACTTCGCCAACGCCGCCGCCGTCCAGCCCCGAGCTCCACCTCACGATCGTGCCCACCACTGCAGTAGCTCTAGCTACACTGCTGCCCCTCCTTTTTCCCTCACTCTGCCTCTCAGCCACACGCTGCGCACAGCCGCAGCCAGACAGCCACGCTGCTTTTGAGCTCAGCCCCCTGCCCACGCCGCCACCAACTCGCTCCCACTTCTCTGCAACAGCCCCTGTGCACCACCAGTCACCGCCTTCGCCATACCCACACTCCACCCACGGTCACGTCTCTCTCTCTCCTTCTCTCTATCACCACGGTGGAGGTACCATTACGCCTATTACCTGCCTGTTTTGAATATCCTTTGCTGGGTTTCCTTATTGGCCTCACTAAAGGACTCCTCTGCTGGAATTTAGTGGCGTCAGTTTCTTGGGTTGTCCGTTTGATTTAACTCCTCCCTGTGAGTACACCAGAGGTACTGATTGCGGTGTTGCTTTAAATTTCTTAATCCTATGTGCTTGACTGCGTATTTGACTTTTGAGTTTTAGTACTTGAATTGTTTCTCGAATTCTAAATGGTGGTTGCTGGAATTGCCTGTTGCTTGGCTCTATTGCTAATTTTGGTCGTTTGAATTGGGTAATTGATTGTCCACTTGGTGACATTTGTTGAGTTTCACTTGCTTAAATTGGTTGAATTCACTACTCTGTTGGGGTCCCTGTGGATATCACTTGAGTTCTGTTTTGTTAGTTTCTGTCTTGTGCCCCTTGAAGTTCCGTTAGTTGGGTATTTTTTTGTGCCTGTTTGTTGAATTGGGGGGCTACTGTGCCCCTTCCTTTGCTTTTTGGTGATCAGTTGTGTCAAATTCATTTGCTTGGGGTAATCTGCCCATCAATTTTAATTACTCAAGTCTTTGGAGTAGTTGTTGCACATTTGGACTGCTTTGTTTCTACATCTGACTGAATTGGGACCACAAGTGCTTATCTATTGCATTTGCTACATGTGTTGGAGTATTTGTATAACCTGTGGGTGATTGAATTGTGCATTTTGTTCATTGAGCTGGCTTTTTATTTGTTATTGCTTTGAATTGCCTGCTTCCATTATTTGTTGGCACCTGTAGTCTCTTGTTGTTTGGAGTGATAACTGCCACCCATGGTGAAGCCACGATCCTCCTCTGGTATTGCTTGACTTTTCTAATTTTTGGTTAACTTTTTTAGGTATAGGGAATGATTGTTGGCATTTTTCATGTGAATTGGTCCGGTTATTAACCTTAGTTCTCCATGTTTGAAAATGAGGGTAGTTGATGCAAATTTTCTTTTGGTTTTTGTGTTATATTGAGTTTTTGTGTTATTTGGTTGTTAATAAGAGTGACTGTACTCCTCTAGTTGTTACTACTGAGTAACCAGGGATTTTCACCAAAAGTGTCGATTCTCGCGTCAAGAGATAGTGATTTCTATGAGTACGTGGTCACCTAGCGATAGGAGTTGAGTAACAGGGCTCCTTCATCTGACAAATGTTGGAGTTCGCGTCAAAAGGCTCTAATGGCTAGAGACTAAGTCTTTTGCTATTCTCAAAAGAAGAAAAGAAAGAGAGAAAATAGAAAAGTGTGATAATTTTCCCTATTACCTGACTCGATGTGGATTAATTGTTGGATTCTACTCACTTTTAGTATTTTGCATTTATTTCAGGAAGTAGAACGAAAATATGATAACAAGTGCCGATTTGACAGAAGAGGAATCCAAATAATAGAACTTATCCCAGGGGTATTTTTGGAAAAGGGAAACTTATCCCCATTTTAGTAATTACTGCAAAGGCATGGATGAAGGCAAGGCTTCCTTTTTGCTGGTGGGGGCCGCCGCACAATAGTTAGGCATTAGAGAGGATTGCAATTAGATAGGAATGGAAACGGATGCTTTTGAGTAGGACTCCTCCTGCGCATGGCAGGAGCAACTAAGAGTTGTTTTCTTTAACTTTTTGCTGGGATCTCTTTTTTATATTTTTCTTTCCTACGCATGTCAGAGGAGGGCAGCTTAGCCTTTGACTTTTCTTTTCGTCTTTAGTTGCTCTTCCGTAGGAGTAGACAAGGGATGAGTTAAATCCCTTTGTCTAGTCAAGGAACAACGGAAGTTTTGATTTACCTAAAAATTATGAGATCGATTTAATTTTATCTTTTCTTTTATTTATTGGTATTCGCATATTCTTTAATTTCAGTACTTATGGTTTTTTAATTAATCGGTTGTCTTGGATCCAGATAATTAGTTAATTTGGTAATCTATTATCAATTAGATCATTAAATCCGTAATTGTTTAATTGCCTTGATATAGTGACAACTGACATGATTGGCTTTGTGTCAGGAAAATACGCGGGCTAATCTAAAATAACCCTGGTAGTGTGTTATTTGGTTAGAATAGGGCTCCTCTAAACGTAAGGCAATTGGAGAATTAAATCTTACAGACATACCTAGGATTATTTTCCAATTAGGGCAGTGATTAACGGGCGTACCTTAATCACTGACACAGTAAGGAGAGATTGACTGTCATCGCTTGTTTGACAGTTATAACCTATTTATTAGTAAATAATTGGAATTAGCTTTGCATCGATGATCAATTAGGTGAACCATTGCTGAAGTTATTTCTTGGCTAGATTCTTAATTATCACTCATTTGATTTTAGTAGATTGTTATTTAATTTTTAGTAGCTTCTTAGATTTTCTTTGTTTGTCATCTTCTGCACAAAAACACCCCCCGGTTACTGTAAATTTGAAAAGAAACAGTTATACCCAGTCCCTGTGGATTCGACCTTGCTTACCACTATTTACAAAATTAACTTTAGTTGAGCAGGTTTTTATTATTACACAAGCCTGACAACCTGTCAGCCTCTAGGCAAATTCAGCATTTTTACATTCTACTGATTTAGGGCATCTTCAATTATCAGTTTCAACTCCATGGTATAATATAGATATTACCTCTAATAGTTGTACGCACTTACACAACAAATACGGATTGTGAAATTAATTGTATAAGTTTGATATTTTGTAGGTTTTGGGATATAATTTTCACGTTTAGGAAAAAAAAAATATGTTAGTAAGTAATAATGTGATGCCCCTTGTCCCACGTTGGAAGTGGGAGAGGAAAAGGATTGATATTATATAAGATTTGGTCTCATAAGTTACTAGTTATTTGGAATAACCATTTTGGGACAGTGAATTTCGATACAAAAATTATTTGGGCCAACCATGGGCTTGGATGGTGACAAATAACTTACTAGAAGCTAGGTATATTTATGTTTAGAAGTCCTGAAAGCAGAGCAGTTCAGAATCTTGATAATGGTAAACTTTTTTAAATCTTAGTTTTTTTGTCTTAAATTTTTTCAAATAAAGGAAGGATGGAATTTAAGCAGTATAGGGGTTGAAGAGGAATTTGAATTCAAAATCTCTAATTTCTAAACTTTTCACTAAGCAATCGTCAAAACCAAAAAAAAAATAATAATAATAAGTTAAAAAAAAATTGAGCACCTTGTGGTCAATGCTAGGTCCTGTTCGAAGATTTATTCCTTTGGTTTGTCATCATCTCCCTCTATTGAAATCTAAGTACCCTTGGTTGACAATTTGTTTCCCTGAGCAGCCATCAACGCTTTTATATAGTATTAGATTAGATTAGATTGTCAATGCACCATCAATATCCTTAAATATAATAGCTTAAGTATAGTAATCAAAATACTTTTAGTAATCTGTATGATTATTTTTCATCCTTTAATGTTTTAGTTTTAGGAAGATCACAAATGCTGCGTATAAAGCACGCCATAGGCTAAATTAAGGTAAATTAAGTACATTGCTAAAATGGAGAGCATTGCTAAATTAAGTACTTTAAGATAAAGACTTAGTGTCTGTTTGATAACATAAAAAAGTGCTGAAACTGAATTCATTCAGACATTCAGATATTTTGAGTGTTTGATAAATAAAAATTTTTCTGCTGAACTTATTAAGTGGTGCTGAATTTGTATGTATTTTTTTCAGCACAAGAATTGTAACTGAATGCTTAATTTGATAAGAAACAAGAGATTTACTTCAACTACTTTATCTTATCTACCAAATCTATCATTGTTTGTTAATTACATTCAAAATCCTTATTGAATTAAATAATTTAATATTTTCTATCCAAAATCCTTATCTAATTAAACAACCTGACATTCTCTATCTAATGACTTTCTACTTCTATTTTCTTTCTATTTAATGATTTTTTTTTACAATTTTTCCATGCTCCTCACATTTGTCTACTCCTTATCTTTTTCCATCTTTCTACTCTTTCATAATTTTGTCATTTTTTTACTCCCAATTTTTTTTATTGCTACGTACTCACCGATCTCAAATTCATTTTTTCCAAGGTAAGTGACATTGATTATTTGTTGTTTTGCTTCAACATTTTTCCATTGAAGTAATTAAATTTCTATATAATTTGGTGTGAATTTAAAACTTGTTTATTGCAGCTTCCTTTTGCTTATATTTAGACTTTTCTTATCAAACTCTGATTTAAAAATATATTTGCACCGATATTTGGACTTTTCCATAATATATTTCTTCTTTTATATTACTTTGATTTAAAAATAAATATTGGCATTTTCATACCTAACAATTTTAAGCTAATTAAATCATATGTTCTATTTCCTTTTTGGATTGAAAGATAGAAGGGCAAAATTGTACAATTTAGTTTATTAAGCATTAAGTTATAAATGTTTATCAAACAGTATAAATATGTTCAGCATTAAGATTCAGATATTCATATATCTCTTTTCAGTGCTTAATATTCAGCAAATTAATTATTTCAGTATTCAGAATTCAGAATTCAGAATTCAGAGTTCAGATTCAGTTTTATCAAACGGAGCCTTAAGCAGCAAGATCCATTTGATGTCAGCTGCTTCAATATCCACCTCAAAATAAATTAGCCTTTGTTCTAGATTTGACTTAATGCTAAGTCCCTTCACCATTCTTAGTAATAATTCAATTCTGCCTCAATTTTCTTCTGATCTTCAAGGTAAATGTACGATAAATTTCAAAATATATCCCAAATATATGAATTTCTTGAAACCATCCTTCAATCTCACTAGCTGCTCAACAAAATGTTCCAAAAACACAAATATATTAATGAATTTGGAGTTTATTCGAAGAATTGACGAGAACAACAGGGCTCCTTAGATTTAACAATTTCAAATAACCCCAAGCTAGAATTTTTCATATATTCAAACAAGAAATTGGAAAAATGTGACTAGCTTGCAACGAGTACTACATCTCAAGACAAGGGATCTTTTCAGTCACTCTTTTATTGTATCGAAGACCTACTTGCATCTATGAATAAGCAATACTGAGTGATTTTAGATGTGAAGTTGATTCCATGTGGTAGGACAACTTTGGTTTTCAAAAATAAGGGCAGTCCAATTCACTCAATACAAAAAAAAAAAATTTAAATGATAATATTCAAAGGAACGTCTATCTTACCTAAAAAAACAAACAAACAAAAAAAAAATAAAAAGGAGATTGATATCCTATCCAGTATCCAGAGATTGAACAATAGCCACATTATCTTATAATTCTTAATGATCATTAGCTGAACTATCAACTTTATCAGTCAAGAAAGGCTGTAACTTGTACAAGGACAATAAATTCTTTATTCCGGCGTCCGGAGACTTGAGATGTGGACGCTTCATTAGTCAATAATAAAGTGTGGAATTCGACGAATTCTTAGCTCGTTCAAGATAACAGAGAAGATTCACTCTTGTACAAGCAACAGGAACAGCTACTTAAACTATTGGATAATTTCATAAACCTTGGCTGAAGTTTTGGACAATTTCAGTATCCCTCTTATTTTCAATATTACGCTGACCATTCTTACTTTAACTAATGTAGTAACCAATTCAGCCCATATCAGTAAAAGAAATGGAATAAATTGACAAGAAATGGTGTCATCACATTTTGTTCCACATTTACCCTTATAGACCCTAAAAGAAATATTGTAACATAGGACAAATTTTACTTCGTACCTTCGAACTTGAATCACTTTTCTATTCTCTTACTCTAAACTTTAATTTTGGACGCTTTCCATGTGATTGGTGGCAACAGCACAACAGAGCTCTTCTTAAGTCTCTGATCGTTAGTGTCACATGACCATTGCTAATTATGCTATTGCTTTTGAATGGAAATAGCATAAAAATCTTGGTGAATGAACAAATTGAATAGACCATTTTGCAGAGCCAGTGAAATATTCCGAAGCCGTGAAGCACAGTGATAAGCTACAAATTATAGTAATTTATATTTTGCGCAGCTGGCTAGCTTGGCAGAAATGGGTTCCGAACAGGGGTCCAAGCTCTACAATGGCGCAGAGCTTCCGACGAGAAAGATGTGAGGGATTTCGTCTGCCGATCCTGGAAGCTTGGACTGGTCTCTAGCTCAGCAAAAGAGAAGAGAGAGTGAGCTCCAATTTCTGCAGGTTAGGAGACAGATTTGAATGCCGTAATTAGGAGCTCTGCCTTTTTTTCAGATTGAGTACCTCGCATTCGAGAAATGCGAGGTACCTCGGCTCGCATTTGGCGCATACGAGCTTACTTCGTTGTTTTTACTTTTTCCCAAAACCTTTCTCTTTTTTCCTGAAACACTGACCTCGCATTTGTGAAATGCGAAGTCTTTGAACTCGCGTTTCACAAATGTGAAGACCATAATCCTAGAATTAGTTTCAAAAATTACCCCCTTGTAGAACAACTTTTTTTTTCCATCACAATTTAAGAATTTACTCTGATTTTTGAGCATCGAAACAAGTTCGCGGCTAGAGTTAGAGCCGGTCTTCGGGCCGAACTTTATTGGAAATCCCATTCAAACTCGATTTTTGGTAAGTTTTCAAGACCTATTCCTACCACATTTCGGATGCAACTTTGAGAGACTATAAATAGGACATTCTAGGATATTTTTAGGTTAGAAAGCATTTAGATTACATTAGTTCATCCTTTTTATATCTTCTTTTCTTGAGAGATTACAAAGGAAGTGTTGAAGAATCAAAGAGAAAGTTCAAGATGGAGATTGGAGCAGGGAAAAATTGAGAAGTTTTCTTTACTTTTAACTTCTTATTTTGTCTTTCATTTGAATTCTTGGATTTATCTATGAATATGTTGAACTAATTTATATCTAGACTTAAGATTTTGTGAAGGAGATTTGATTATTTGTTCTAGATAAATTATTCAATTTTTCTTTGATTTATCTATCTTGCCTTTATTACATATTTATGTTTGGCCACTATAGATATGCTTTTAGGGTTTGTATTGAATTGAGAAGCGATATACAACCATATATTAGATAAATAAACTTACTTAACCTAATTATGAATGTGGGTTAGGATTTGTATGGCATAATCGTATCACCTAAAATCTTAAAGGGTTTAATTAAATACCTATGATCTCGAGAGCAATGTGAGATTTCATTAGACACAATTTAGATGTATCGAGAGATAATTAAAATACCTTTACGTGATACGTCTTTGACTTGTTAAGAAAATAATTGGATAATGATTCCAATTATGAATCAAAATTTGAAACTCTTGTCTTTTGCTAATTGTTTTCTCACCTATATCTTATTTGATTTGATTATTGATAAGTGCATAGTTTACGTGTTTTTAGTGTATTTTATTAGTTAGTTTTGGTGTGTTTTAATTAGTTTTATAGTTAATTAACTAAGATTCTAGTGAAAATATGCATTTAGGGGTTTAAGTGTTAAAAATTGCATTTCGATGGATTTTTATGGTGAAAACTTCATGTTTTTGTAGGTTTAATGATTCAATCATCAAATGACATAAATTGAGAAGAGAATTGGATGATTGATGATGGTTTTAAGTGATAAAAAGAGAATATGAAGTGCAAGAGATGAAATGCAATCAAGTTCTAAAGAAAAGGAGTTTCACAGCTTTGACACCTTGTGGTATTTTGGCGATATCTTGGGCGACAATGATCGGATTGAGGTGATTCTTATACCATTTTGAAGACAAGAGAAAGATCTACAATTGGTATGAAGACATTGAAGTCCAGTTCGGTGGTTTTCATAGTCAAAAGGTCGAAATATTGAAGTACATTTTCTATGGTTGAAGCTGAAACAAGTTTCTGACCAATCAAGGGTAATTTCCTCATTTATCAGTCCACGGAGCTCCAAATTAGGTGATTTTTGATGCATTGGAAAGCTAATTCAAAGAGATAAAACTTTAATGTTTTACATAAGAGCTAGTTCAGCCTCTAACATTGAGAAAATATCAGTTGAAGTGGATAAAAAATAGAGCAATCGATCCGAACCCGGATCCAATACGATCCGAGCCCTCGTCTGATCTTCTGGACAAGTGGATCCGAGGCGATAGGATACAGGCTCAGATCCACTGTAGCAGGGCTCGGATCCCAATGAATAGTGAAAATAAAAATGAAGAAAAATGCGATCCGAGGGGCTATTTTGAGCGATCTGAGCTCGGATCGCTACTTTCGGCTCCGTAACTGGCTCTGCAATTTGTGCTCTTTTCACACAAGCATTTTGACCAATTTATCTGCAAGAAATCCGGCTGAAACTGAGCATGCAAGTATGGAGAAGTCAAGAAACATCTTTTGGTGATTCCATGAAGCAATTACATCAACTTTAACAGCTCACCATAAACTAGAATTCCTCTATAAAGAGAAGCCTTGAAGAACATTTTCATAACTTTGGGAGGTTAGAGAAACTCCACAAAAATGTAGTTCTCACTAGTTTTTCTTAGTTCAATTAGTTTAGTAGTTGAGTATAGAGTAGTATAGTTCATCCTACTTGTTTATTAGCTAGGCAAAGATGTAGATGGAGATGAAGAAGGCAAGGGAAGAGCACATGTGACAAGGGTTACTTTTCTTTCCAACTCTTTATCTTTTGTACTTGATTCCAAGTTTAGTTAATATACAAGTTCTAGATTTTATGTTTTTTATGTGTCTTTAAAGTTTATGCCTTGGGTTTGGTTGAACTTTCTATGATTGTTAGTGTTTATTATTTGGTTATTTGATTGCTATTATTTGAGCAAGTTATTTAGCACTTTAACTCTTTAAATCATGATTAATCTGGTACTATTAATTGTGATTATATAAGGTGTTGTTTCTGCAATGAAAATTGAGATTTAACACTAGTTCAAGAAGTGCTAAACATAGGAAGTATACTCACGAAAGTAGAGGTTCACCTATGTGGTTTTGGTGATTAATTTCATGTAATTTCACTGAAGAAATGAACTTGTAACTAATTTCATAACCATGAGAGCAGGTATGGATTAGTTATGAGTATAATTGATTCACTACGAAAGTAGGTTTCATATGCATGAGAAAATTACACCATAACTAGCCTAGATAGCAGTATTCAATGATCCAAGTATAGCACTTGTATGAGTAGTTAGCGATACCACAACCTAAGGAGCTTTCATTTGTTATTTTCTTGCATAAGTTCAGTAGGTTTTACTTGTTATAATTCATTAATAGTCTAAATAATAAAAAAGCTTTAGTAATACCAGTAATTGTTCGCTCTTCCTTGTGGGATCGACCCGATATACCCTAAACTACTAGTTGACTTGTATATTTGCAGTGAACGGGTGTAATTCGGTTTTTTTTTTAAACTTGCACGTATATAAAATACCCATCAATTATTTATTTAATTTCGTAATTAGTGATTAAAAACCCTCTAAATTTAAATTTTATTATTTTTATTAGAGTAATTAAAGTAGGAAAAATTAACTCATTCCTATATGTTTGACCCTGGAGTACTCCAAGTGAATTATTATTTCGATCAACCTTATACAGTTATAGAAATTCATCGACCACATAGCAACTAAAAAAAAATTAACGCACAATAATGTCATGAGCACAGTTCCCATCTTAGTTGTTCAACATTCACGGTGGATTTCAATTAGTGGTAAACAGATAAAGGCATCGAAAATAGTAATCTAATTACTAGATAATTGAATTTGTACTACAGCATATTTCTATTTTCTACTGCAAAAACTTAACTAATTTAAGACAATGTAGTCCAAGCTAATTGAAGATTAATTTCCCTAAAAAATGTTCATGATAAAAACTCGACAAAGAGATAATACAACAACTTACTTTTGGAGGTGATCTTATAAGGTCCTTATTAACAAACTAATTAGCCAGCCTTTTTTTTTTGGGATAGTACATGACAAAATGAGGAGTGAATCAGTCACTTAGCATCTAAAATTTTCCCTCCATATAATTAGTTCAACCTGATTTAAGACTAAAATTTTTACTATAGGAATGTTCGTGATTCAGCAATGAAACACCATATAAACTTATTTTGGGAGATTTGTCCTAGAAGACAAAAAATGAGCAACCAATCAGAGAGTCGTACTTACATATCAAAATCGATACAGTCTACTTAATTCACCAGCTATGTATATTTCATCCATTTTCACATAATAGAAAGAACAATAATGCATGGCATTATCCATCATAAATTGCTCATATAACATCAAGATATCATGGTGTGGACCTCAAATGACTCGTCATGTCCACTGGCTACATTTTAAACATTTCTTATGGCCAGAATGTTCATCTTATCAACTTAACGAGTTTATTCATGGTACCATACCATTCAATTAAAAAAGTTTCCACCTTTTACCTTTTATAGATGTCAAGGAATATAGCTGATAACGCACTTTTGGCAGCAATCTTCCTTCACCCAATTAAAGATTTTCGGAGCTTAAAGTTCAGCTCCGAAAGCTCGTCTCCAAGGCTTACCAACCAACAGAGAAATTACTTTTAGTAAAGTTGTTAAATTTTGGCACCAGGTTTTGATGGTATCTTGGTAAGATTGGAAGATTATATTGTGCTTCTAAAAATCTTGAAAAAAGCTATTTTAGTGAGGGCATTATGGTCAATTTGCCCCTGATGAGATTAACATTAGGTCCGATCAACATCAGAAGGGAGCTCAATGTATTATTGGATATAACAAGGGTGCTAGTGAAATTATGAAAACCCTCAAGGGAGGTTTTTGAAATTAACCCTAAAATATTCATTCCACGCAAGGCATGGTGTTCCCCTCCTAGTTCCTATAAATAGGGCTGCAACTCAATGCACTTATCACTCGATATCAATAATTTAGCACATTATTTACATTTTGAGTGAGGTTGTGATCAAATGGCATCTTCAAAAAATTTGCTCTTTCTTATTGGTGTTCTCTTTGCACTTGTGCTCCATATTTCCTCTGATGCAACAGCTGCAGGTGCCTAGTCCTTTTTTTTTTTTTTTTTTCCTTTCTTCCTTTTTTTTTTTGGCTGCACCTAAATACTTAAATGAATGGAGATTTGGAGACTCATTATTGGGATGTGAATTTTTATGGAAGGCTATTTGTATATTATCAAGCAAGTCATATTAATGTGCTAATATCTTTTTCAGTGTTTAGCAAAAGTAAATTGGGTTGCTTCTATCAATGGTTAGTGGCACATCTAATTTTTCATGCATCCTTATAGTATTGCTGTAAGGATACACGTTCCATAGTGTCGCACCAAAGGTTAAACTAACGTCGAAAACCAAACTAAATGCTTCTAATTATAATTTAAAGCAAAATAATTCATATCCAAGTCGCACCATCTTATATGCCTAGACTGTTTTGTTTAATCCATAGTATTCTTTTCTTTGCATATATCTTGCAAATTTTCAGCCTAGCCAGTCACCTAACGTTCGCAGCTTAAGATAAAGCTCCAAATATTTATGTCTCCTTGTGTCTTGAAACAGATCAGAAGAGCGTGAATACCACTGGTGTCCACGATGCCAGTTCAGGCGAGGTTCATCAGGATAGCATAAGCGAAGATCGTTGCAGACATGGTTGCTGCCACTGGTACCATGGACGCTGCCAAAGATGCTGTCAAACTGCCGAGGAGACCCCTGAAGCCACATCTGGAGATGAGGATACCGTAACCGCAGATCGTTGCAGACATGGTTGCTGCCGCTGGTACCATGGACATTGCCAAAGATGCTGTCCACCTGCTGAGGAGACCCCTGAACATCGTTGCAGACATGGTTGCTGCCGCTGGTACCATGGACATTGCCAAAGATGCTGTCCACCTGCTGAGGAGACCCCTGAACATCGGTGCAGACATGGTTGCTGCCACTGGTACCATGGACATTGCCAAAGATGCTGTCCACCTGCTGAGGAGACTTGCAGACATGGTTGCTGCCACTGGTACCATGGACATTGCCAAAGATGCTGTCAACCTACTGAAGCTACATCCGGAGATGAGGTCAAAAATTAATGCTAAATAAATAAGGGCGTGACACAGGATCCATGACACCTATATTATTACCTTAATATGTTATGTTGTGTTTGCTTTTAATGGTTGATTTCCTATGTGTGTAAAAGACTTATGCGGCTTCTCTTTGAATTGGTGTAGAATCAACAGGGGAAGCATGTAATGAGTACTCAGTTCGAGTGCTCTCTTCTTATGTTGTTGTCGTGTTGAATAAATAAATCTATTTGATCATCTACTACAATTGATGATCTCTATCTCAGTTACATCATAAACTTCTGTACCTTGGACCTGCTAGAATTAGTGTGATTGATACAAGACGTGCAGAATGTTCAATATATGTATATATGTGCTTCTTCATCGTGCCATGCCATTACAATGTGAAAGAATTCAGCATCGACGGAGTGAAACGTACCCAATCCTGCTCCTGAGAAAGGAAACAAAGTCCCTCAAAAATGGATATTTTGGATGCCATCAAGATTTTGAATTGAATGCCATTTGGAGATCTGAATGTTGTTTTTTTTTTTTTTTATACGAATTTTATCTTCGTTCAAGATTTTTTTGGTGGAAATGCTTCATTTATACGAATTTTCCTAGTTAGTAAAGGCTTCTATTACACTTGTACAATACACATTTAAAAGTATACCACAATAAAAGCTTGTGTAGTTCATATATTTCAAAAATATTCATACTTTTCAACTAAACTATAAAAATACGTAATAAATTCTTGATACATTATACTTTACGAACTATACTTTAAATTTTAAAAATATTTAATACTATCACTTATTAATAACTCCACATGTTAATTTGTCTCCCAATTCAATAAATTATAGTAGCTAATTCTCAAAGCTATTCGACACCAAAATTCCCTTACTTGTTCACCTCCTAGTGGATTATTATTAATTACATTGCATTTATTTCCTAAGCAAGAGTTTTGTAACCCCTCATATTAAATCTCAATGATTGATTTTAACGGTTACCAAGGCGTCTAGTAATTGGTTTGCTATTAATTTGAACTAGACATTTATTAGGTCTAGTACAATTTATTCCTTCTTATCACTTAGTTCATAAACCTTATGAATCGTTAAAACCAGCCCTAACATTAGCTAACAAGACTTCTAGCATTTCGGGTTTTGCTTAGAAATCAGTCTGATAGTTTAACTTGCTTCGTCCAGCTTTATGAGTTGCTTTTTTTTTTTTTCCATATTTGACATTTCATCTGACTTTAATATGGGGACCAAGTTAGTATTGTTGACATTTCATATCTAAGACCAAGTTAGTATTGTTGACATTTCATCTGACTTAATTAGTATTGTTGACATTTCATATCTAAGACTTCTTAATTAATTGATTTGTTATAAGAACTATAACGTATGCGTGTTTTGTAAGCTTTCATGTTTTTTTTTTTTAATTCTTGTGGACCAGCAACGGATAGTTTCTTCTAGTACCAAGCTTCCTTTGAAGTTCTTTATTATTATTAGTTTTTTTGCGTGTCCAAATGTAAATTAAAAGAACCAACAACATTGAACAAGTCTATATCTAGTAAAGATAGATATAAAGAGGGATACTATATCACTGCAACAGAAAAGGGATTTGGCGAGGAGCAAAAGTCCACGCCAAAAGTTTTGACTTCCTTGCCAATTAATTTCAGCGAGAAAAATGCTTCCTCGCCAAGTTTCTTGCTAGATGCTCGTCGCTAAAAGTTATTAGTGAGGATGCTGCTGCTTTTCTCGCTAATGAAACAGATCAATAGCAAGGGTTGACCTCCTCACTAATAGCTCAAATACTATGGCGAGAAAACTTTTCTCACCACTAAAGTTAAAAACTCCCCACAAAAACCAGTAGTTCCTTGCAAATAGTCAAGGTGTTTTGCTAGGAAAAATGGCGCTTCCTCGCCAATAGTATAGAATTAGCAAGGAGTCTTTTGACAAATCTGCAATGCCCCGCGTACCAGGAAAACATTTTAGGCCAGGAAAGTTTTCTCTCTAATAAGTGATAATTGATTATTGCCTAACTGTTTGGTGGGAAAATGTTCCTCTCCAATGCTGTTATGAACATTTCTTAATCCCATTTTAGCATGCTAATCTTAATTCTCTGAGCAAATTACTGGGTGGTTTTATTAGAAAATTTAGCTGTAAATAGCTTCAATTTGGCTTCTCATGTGTCTGTTGTACATTTTTCAGGTTCTTATAGGTATCAAATTGTTTGGCAAAATTTTTTTTTTTAATGAATCATGACCAACGTAGCTACTCATTAAATTTAAACTCATAAGCCCTGCTATTTGATAGCTTTTTGGAATATCACTTGGTGCCAACAAACCCCATTTTGCTACTTTGATAAACATTCAATAGAAAACATACAAAAGCTTTGGTTAGCTAAAAATAATTGCTAGCAAAGTAATACATTAACATCCAGCTCTTTCAACATCTTGAGCCATACAATAGGAAGTGCTTGAAATCAATTGGCAATTCAAATTTTTTTTAGCTCATTAACCATCCAAGAAATCGCAACTTCAATAAGTCATTACAAAAGAAGATTTCATCAAGAGAACACCACAAAAAGGAGAAGCAGAAAAAAAATATAAGAGAGAGAGAGAGAGTTAAACTAGTCATATGGACACATATTTGTCACCTCAGTATTTCCGATTCCTTAATTCAGTCTAGTTATCTTGGAACTCTATCGGCAATCCATGGAACATTTTTTGAATGACAATATGCTGTTGCAACCTTCTGATGAAAACTTCAAAGGTTCTATGATAGGTTGTATTTTTGTCATTAATTCTATGATTATTTTCCTCGTTTATATTACCAAATATTATATTAATTGCTTGATTCTACTTATATTTGGTATTTTGTGTCAATTGTAGGAAGGTGGAGCAAAAAGTAATAAAAGAGGTGATTTTTCAAGAGTTTTTCAATTCAAGATGGAGTTTACGAGGAGTATTGGATGAAAATTAGGAAACTACCACTTTTTATTAGATGTCTTATTAGGGAACAATTAGCATTAGTTGGAGAAGTTTCCTTTTGCAATTAGAATTCTATTTTTAGTTGGCCAATGGACAGCCGAAGTAGTAGACTTCAATTAGGAAACAAAGAGAGAAAAAAAGGCCGGAATCCCTCGTGATTACTACCTTGGAGGGAACAAGTAAAAGGAGACGGCCGCTGGTCTCTTATTTAGTGAGTCTTTAGGGAAAAACCAATGGTTATCGATGGAGTCATGCGGATATCCCCTGAGAATGTGTAGCTAAATCTTTGTTTTCTAGTCGAATGTCAATTTGAGGACTTTGTTCCAAACATCTGTGAGATCGAATTATTTTACTTATTTCTTTTATTCATTGGTATTTGTGCATTTTCTGATTTAACTTCTTATGCTTGTTATGTTATTTGAATGTCAAGTGCTTGATATTCGAATTAATCTAATAATCTTCTGCCAGATTAATTGATTGAATCCGTAATTGTTCAATTGATTAATACCAGTGGCAACTAGCATAATTGGTTTCATGTTAGGAAAACGTATGATCTAACTTAAACGAACCGTCATAGCGTGTTTGTTAGTTAGGGTTGGGTTTTTCTAATTCTTATTGCAATCGAGAAATTAAATCCTATAGTCGTACCTAGGATTATTTCTCGATTAGGGAAATAGTTAATGGTCGTACCTTAACTATCGAAAAAAAAAGTAAGGAAACACTGGTTGTTTATCGCGTGTATGATAACTATAACCAATCTATTAATTAGTAATTGAATTATCTTTGCATTGATGATCAGTTGAATGGACCGTGTCTGAAAAGTTGCACATTTGGCTAGAGTTGTATTGGTTATTGATTAATTCCTGTTTATTTCTATTAGTTGTTTCATTAGTTGATTAATTAATTATTTTATATTTTCCAAAAATCCCCCATACTTCAGACTCTGGAAGAAATGAATTATCTCCAGTCCCTATGGATTCGACCCTGCTCACCGCTATGTACAAATTTGTATTTTTTTTTGAGTAGGTAATTATTATTACACAGGTACGACACCTGTCATTCTATAACTGTATACAGAGTCATCTTTTCAAAGATTTCCCATGCTGCAAAATGTCTATGAGCTTTATTTCATCTTCCTCCCCTATAAATTTTCTGATTCCAATCTGCCTAAGATGTTCAACAAAGTGTATTGGGAAAACTGTTTGGAAAAGTAGATTCCAAGTCCTTGTATATGCAAAGTCCTCCTTACACAACTTTACATATTGAGAAGATAAAAAATTGCAAAACATAATAATACTTGAAATTAGTGAGAATATATCCAAAAAAAACAAAATATTAATACCTGAAATCAAGTTTTACAATCAGTGCACAAAAAGCACCTAAACCCAAATGGCCCATGTTTTGGAATAGACCAAGTTTAGTTCAACTGCAGAAATTCCTAGTACAATGGAATAGCAACTTCAACTTCAGTAAATTGCAAGCTGGTATTATGATTCTATGAATCCTGAAATCTCCCCCAAGTCCTCTTGCCTCCAACACTAAGTATGTACACAGACGCTGACCTGTTCTATATACTTGTAGGTAAATTCAGATCAGACAGCATTCAATAGAACTGCCTTGATTTGGCTCCATATCAGCACTACTGCTCTTTAAATGTAACTTGATTAAGCTGCACAAAAGGGAAGATTAAATTAGATGGAGAAATTTTACTGATTGCATATGAAATAGGGGCTAAAACCGACTAGGAAAAGCAGAGAAGTTTCTTAAATAAATAGGTATTTCTGGGCGTCTGTGGCTATGTTCTTTTGCTATTCAAGTAGAAATAAGGAAATGAAGATTTGAAATCAGAGTTCTTCACCTGCTTCCCGTATTGTTTTTATCTCTTTCACATTAGTTGCTTTAAAGAATTAAAGAAAAGTAGCATAAACATTACTCTTGCGTATATATTTTTTCCTTGTTTCACTCTTACATGACAAGGGTACAAAACCTAATTGAGGGTAAAGGATAAACATGTCCAAATGGAACACTATTGGAAGGACTGTCCTCAATGCCTAAACATTGAGGTAGTTTGCTAGGAGTTCTAGAGTCTAGACATAAGATTTGTAGCAAACCGAAAAAAGCAACCAAATGAACGTGTTTCTCGATCTTCGGGCATCATTTAGCATTCGGATCCTAGCTAGCAAAGACAGTAGTAAATCAACTAATATATCTTGTTGATTGCACTGCATTGGACATGCGCCAAGCTAAAAGTTTTTTTCTTTTATTTAGCTTCTTCAATCAAATGAATGAGTATCTGATTTGCAATTTGATTTCAGCACTATTCAGGTTGTGGATCATCATCGAATGTGGAACTACAGAAAAGTAATTCAAGCAGTTGACTATTGAACCACACCGCTCTCTGCTCAAAAGTCTTCGGTGCTCTATTTTGAACATGAAGCAGTAATTGGTCCAATAAAGAAACTTCCTCGCCAGATCTGCCAAATAACCCCCCCCCCAAAAAAAACACACTCCGACTTCCCCTTCCGGCCATCAACGCCTCCATTGCTCATTCCCACCACATGCTCTAATGTCATTCCCTTCCTAGAAAGTTGTTCACAGGGAAAAGAGCGAGAAGAAAAAATACTATCTATCTTAATAAAAGGTCGAAAGCAGGTACTACTAGTTTTTTGTTTTTACACCAAACCAGCAATTGGTGGATTGGAGAATCAATAATAGCGTGTGTGGATCCACCGAGTTTCTTATAGCTGATAATAATTAATAAAAGAAAGAAAATCCAAGCTCAGAAGCTGCTCCTCATTATCTTTCTCACATGAGGGTATCTTAACCTCCCCCAGACCCAGACCATTTTCATCCCCATCCAATTGATTTCAGAAACCAATATATTACACATACCCACTAACCCTACTTAAGTACTAGTGTGATGTATATCACTCAAACCCCCACCTAAAATTGACGGCACCACCAAATCCTCCCCCCACGCGAACTCCGCAGGACACCCAGATCCGTGATAAAAAGGGAGGAGAGAATTTAGTTGCCGATCATTTGAGTCAATTGCCTATTGTCAAGGATGATTTTATATTGAGGAAAACTTTTGTGAATGAGCAACTATTTTCTATTAATCCCTCTCTTCCTTGGTATGCGGATATTATTCCTTTCTTTTTTTTTTTTTTACAGAAACGTTAGGAAATATATTAATTTCAAACCAAGCTATACAAACTTGAGCAACGGCCCAAAAGGATATTATTCATTTCTTGACCACTAATCAATTACTTGCACATTGGTCAAAAACAAAATGAGATAAGCTCAGACGTGATGCTAAGTATTACTTATGGAAAGACCCCTATTTATAGAGGCAATGTGCAGATCAAATACTGCGCAGATGTGTAAGTAAGAGTGAATTTAATTCTATTTTAATATTTTATCACTCTTATGCATGTGGAGGCCATTTTAGATCTCAAAGAGTAGCTTGTAAAGTAGTGGAAAGCGATTTTTATTAGCCCACAATTTTCAAAGATACATACTTGTTTTGTAAGTCATGTGATAGATGCCAAAGGATAAGAAATATTTGTCATAAAAATTAGATACTAAAAACCCTTATGATTTTTTGTGAAATTTTTTATGCATGGGGTATTGATTTTATGGGTCCATTTCCTTCGTCTTTTGGTTTCCTTTACATCTTGTTGGCCATAGATTATGTGTCCAAGTAGATAAAAATAAAAGCCACCCGAACTAATGATTCTAAAGTGGTTGTAGATTTCATTCAATCACATATTTTTGTTCATTTTGGGGTATCACGAATTATAGTAAGTCATCGAGAAAAACACTTTTGCAATAAAATGATGGCGGCTATATTTCGTAAATATGGAGTGACTCATAAGGTATTTAGTTCTTATCACCCCCAAACGAATGGTCAAGCGGAGATTTTGAATAGGGAAATTAAATAAATATTGGAGAAGATGGTTCGCTCCGATAGGAAGGATTGGAGTTCACAATTGAACGATGTACTCTAGATTGATAGGACAGTCTATAAGAATCCTATAGGTATATCTCCCTATAGGTTGGTATTTGAGAAGTCGTGTCATTTACCGGTTGAGCTCGAGCACAAAGCATATTGGGGGATCAAGAAATGCAACATGGATCTTGATGAGGTTGCAGTCCACAGAAAACTTCAATTACAAGAATTGGAAGAGTTGAGGAATGAAACTTACGAGAATGCAACACTATATAAAGAGAAGATTAAGGTTTTTCGTGACCAATAAGTTGCAAGGAAATCATTTGTAGTTGGGCAAAGAGTTCTTCTCTATCAATCTCATCTAAAGCTCTTTCTAGGTAAGTTGCGCTCTCGTTGGGCTGGTCCATTTGTTGTGATTAATATTTTTCACTATAGTGCAGTGGAAATTCAGAGTATGCAGATAGATAAGAAATTTGTGGTTAATGGTCAATGTTTTAAATCCTATTATGAAAGTGTTTCAATGGAGAAGGTGGAGATAATAAATCTTGAAGATCCCACTTATGCTACTTGAACAATATTCGACCATCTCTAATCAAAGACGTTAAACCAAGACGCTTATTGGGAGGCAATCAAATTCTTTTTTTATTGTTTGTTCACTAATATTATGTGTTTCACTATGTTTATCTTATGTTTTTCAAATTTGGCATTTATTTTTTGTTTTTAATGTTTTTTTGGTTAGAAGACTTTTTCCCAACAAAACGTGCCCACGCGTTAAGGGTATGTGGTAATGCACAACTATCCAATTCCATCATCAGAAAACTATGGACCAACATGACGTGCCCACGTCTTGAGGGTATGTTGTAACTCATAATTAGCCAACTTTATCATAAAAAGTCAATAAGACGTGCCCACGTCTTGTCCTAGCAAGGGAAAAAAAACAAATTGAACCCAAAAGAATTTTTTTTCTCTTCTTTTTTTTTTCTTTCCTTTTTTTTTATTCTTTCCTTTGTCTTTTCCCTTTTCTATTTCTTTTCCTTTCCTTCTTTCTTTCTTTCTTCTTTCTTTTTTTCTTTCTTTATTTCGCTCTTTCTTTTCCTTAGCTGCACCGCCAAAACTCTACTTGCTGCTTGCCCGCAGTTCATCGCCCACCGTCCACTGTTGTCGCAGTTCGCTAGTTTGTCTCTACTACCGTTGCTGTCATCGCCGTTCGTCAAAGCCTATCACTGGTTTTGCCATCGCCAGTCTCTAGTTTTGCCGTCGCTCGCTACTGTGCCATTCACCGCTGCTCGCGCCGCCATGAACGTCTATCCTCTGCCTACGATAGCCATCGTTCCGCACTTGAAGGACAAGAAGGGGAAAGGATACAATTGAAGAAAGAGAAGCTTTTACACTGAATATGAAGAGTTGGGGTAGGGTGGGATGGGGTGGAGGAGCAAAACTTGGACACATACAAGGCTAGAGAGGGCCAATTTTGATTTTAAACATATCATTAGGTGGCAAAAAATAATTTTGGTAAGGATCCGCTTCAAAACATAATAATGTTCCAATGAGAGCTGAAAAATAAATCAAATTACTTGAAACTCAAATCGAGTTCGATTTAATAAGAATTCATTTGAACTAAGTTTTATCAATTACTCAAACCAAACTTAAGTAGCATTTTGTGTTCGGTAAATTATCAAACTCGGTTTGAACTCGACTCTATTAGCATAAAAGTGAAATTTAAACATAATAAAGTTTAACATACTCGACCTCAACTTGAATTTGATTCGATAAAAGTTCGTTTAAATTTAGTTATGTAAATAAACAAGTCAATGTTCATCACGATTTCAAATTATTTAAAAATAATAAAATAAACTTGAACATTAAGATGTTGATTTGATTATGCTAATTCATTTCCCTAATTCCAATGTCAAGAATTAAGAGTTTCAAAATCTTAGGGTTGACCGGCCCACCCACCACCCCATTCCCCACGTTGGTGCATCGTGATGAGAAAGAGACGAGGCAATACATCTTTATACCTTAAAGGCTGGGATAAGGTCCTCACCGTGACTTAAAAAGTCCTTTGGACCTTTGCCAACCAGGACACAACCTCAAATTTGATTGAAAACAAACACATTGCCGTATCCCAAAAACCTTTTTTCCTTGATCCTTATCTAACAGTATTATCATTAACTTTTTGAGGTTGTTGTGCGTCCTTGCTTATATAATAACTTATTGATATGGTTACATCGAATTATTTAAAGTATATAATAGTTTTCCTTATTTTGATCAATAGATCAATGTGGATAAAGTTAAATCAATTAGAAAATGTGTTATCATTCAATTTGCAGGGTTTACAATGACAAAATTATGAAAGTTTGTACAAATGGAGGAACATGGTCCATTTTTGTTTTTGTCTTTGTTTTTCTTTTTGTATATAACTAAAATAAATTCTAGTGGCTAAGGTTGAGGTATCAAGAATTAAAAATTTTAGGTTAGAGTCCCACTACCTCCTCCCTACTTCTTATGTACCACCCTTCCCCTTCTAGAAAATAATGTTTGGAAGATATTGATGGAGGACAAGAAGGGAAAATGAGACAATTGAACAGAGGGAAGCTTTGGCAATGAATATGATGGGGTGGGATAGGGAAGAGGAGCAATACTTGGATGCATGCACGACTAGTGAGGGCCAATTTTGATTTTAAACATAATGTCAAGTAGCAAAAACCAATTTTGCTAACAATCCACTTGAAAAGAAATACTGTTGCAATAAGGGTTAAAAGACAAATCAAGTTATTTGATGTTCAAATTGAATTGGATTTGGTAAGAACTCATTCGAACTTGATTTTATTAATTACTCAAACCAAACTTAAATGATATTTTTTATTTGGTAAATTGTCAAACTCGAATTGAACCTAACTTTATCATAAAAAGTTTAGCTTACCTAAACTTAACTTAAGTCTGATTCGATAAAAATTCATTTAAGTTCAATTTCGTTAATAAACAAGCTAATGTTAAACAAATCATAGGAATTCATTTATAGGATGACGATATTGACATTTCACATTGAATCGTTAAACTGGATGCTTTCTGTTCAATTTGCAATTTAGTTGAAACCTCAGGGAACTAGTGTAGATTTCTAAACTAGAGGGAGTTATATTAAATATTTGATAAATCACAGGGAGTTTTTTGATATTTTACCCAAAATATATGTATATGTTATTCTTATTTTGATCAATAGAACAACAGATAAAAATCAAATGTATTTTTTTGATAGAAACGGGCCTATAATAAAATTAATGAATTGATGAGTCCATATAAAGAGTGGACAGTACAAAATGTGGGCAAGAAATGAAGAATCCCCCTAGATGATAGAATCATCAATTGAACTAGCATGCTTTGCATCTCAAGGGCAACAATGTTAATAACCCCAGGCACCCAACTAACTTTCCAGGTGGAAAAATTTTGCAATGCATTTGTTACATGAGCAATTGATTGCTGAAACTTCTATGTCTTGGACATACTTCAATATTTCGGTTGAGTTTTTGACTGCAATGTAAAATTTTAGATTTCATCAATATCATCAGCCCTAAACTTTCTCTTAAACCGCGGCAGCTATGGTTTGAGAGAAATTGCTAGGTCGTGAATCTAAGTTACATAAACAAAATTTTCTGTAGCTTTTGACCATTAATTTTTTATGTTTAGATTTAATATTTGGTTTTATTAGTTTTTTTCAGCTTATTCAACAGACAGGTATATAGGAGTGACGGCCTTATTGAAAATCAATAATAAACCAAACGAATAACGAACCAAATAGAAGATTGTATTGCTTAATATTTGTATTGCTTAATTAAGCTTGCCCAAAAACAGAAAAAGGGCACAACGTCATTTGATAATGATCAACTGATTTATAAACCAACCAAAAACTGCCCTTGGTTTTGCTGTCAATTTGAACTAATAACATTACTCATTTTTTGGCCATCACATCCAAAAAAAAAAAAAGAAAAGAAAAAATCACATACTTGGAATAGTGAACACTGCTTGATGACTAATCCTGCTTTTATTTGTATTTCACACTACAAAGTATGCATGTTATTATAGTAAGCCTATTTAAGCATTATTAGTTCTAAGGCTTAGCATCCACAGCCTGACCAGGATATCCACCATAGTCGCCGCCGCCACTTCCTCCATAGCTTCCATACCAACCTCCTCCAAGGTTCCCTCCTTGGCCTCCTCCTCCAGGATCCCCATAGTCAGGAGGAGTCACAAATGACTTGGCTGCATTGAGGATAATAAACCTTGTCAAATAAACTAGGAAAGACCTTGTCAAATAAACTCATCTGGGGACTGGGATCACACAATTGGAAATTTTAGATTTTGGACTAATGTGTTGCATGCTTTTTGTTTTAAAGTTTGAATCCTACTTTCGTAGTGAATCAATTATCCTTATAACTAATCCATACCTATTCTCATGGTTATGAAATTAGCTACAAGTTCATTTCTTCAGTGAAATTACATGAAATGAATCACTAAAAACCACATAGGTGCACCTCTACTTTCGTGAGTGTACTCCCTATGTTTAGCACTTCTTGAACTAATGTTAAATCTCAATTTTCATTGTAGAAATAACACCTTAGATAATCACAATTAATGGTACCAGATTAATCATGATTTAAAGAGTCAAAGTGCTAAATAACTTGCTCAAATCATAGCAATCAAATAACCAAATAATAAATACTAACAATCATAGAAAGTTCAACCAAACCCAAGGTATAAACTTTAAAGACACATATTAAATATAAAATCCAGAACTTGTATATTAACTAAGCTTAGAATCAAGTACAAAAGATAAAGAGTTGGAAAGGAAAAATAACCCTTGTCACATAAGCTCTTTCCTTGCCTTCTTCATCTCCTTCTTCATCTTTGCCTAGCTAATAAAACAAGAAGGATGAACTACTACTCTATACTAAACTAATCTAACAATAAGAGAATGGAAAAGCTACATTTTTGCACTCTTCAAGCTTCTCCCGTATCATTTTTTAGACCTCAAATGTCTCTGCATATAAGCTGATGAAAAGTCCTTCCCTTACCAGTCAAAAATTTCTGCTATGATTCTCCAAATCTGAATTTGTTAAGGGAGTCAAAAATAATGGCTTTTGACTTGGAACCTTGGCTATATCTCTTCCTTATGTCTTCTGAAGCATGTGCAGCCTACGTTTTCTCTCCAACTCTAGCTGGAAAGTAGTGTGAAGATGAGAAAAATGGCTGAGCAAATTACAGAAATTTGGCTGCCAGACACGTTTTTACTTTTGACCTCACTTCAACTGCATTTTTCTCCATGATGAAGGCCGAACTGACTTTTGTGCAAAACACAAAAGTTGTAACCCTTTGAATTAGAGTTCCAATGCTTCAAGAATCATCTAATTTGGAGATCGGTGGACGGAGATATGGTCAAAATACCATAGACTGGTCAATTCTGGGCTTCAGCTTTCGACCATCCAGATAAGTTTCTGTGTTTCGACCTTTTGACCAAGAAAACGGCTGAATTGGACTTTGATGTCTTCATACCAAATGTAGATATATCTCTTAGCTTCAAAATGGTACCAAGATCACCTTGATCCGATCATTGTAGCTCCTGATATAGTCAAAATACGAAAATGTATCTGAGTTGTCAAAGCTGACTTTTCTTGATTTTTGTCCTCAAATTGCATTTCTTCTTTTACACTTCATATTTTATTTTCACCACTTTAATCCATCTTCAATCCTCCAAATATCTTCTCAATATACTTCATTGATGATTGAATCATTAAACCTACAAAATATGAAGTTTTTACCATAAAAATCCATAAAATGCAATGTTTAGCCATTTTAACATAAAATGTAGTTTTTTACCAAAACCTTAGTTATTTTAGTTATAAAACTAAATAATCAAACCAAAATTAACTAATAAAACACACTAAAAAATACGTAAAATATATTCTTATCAAATACCCCCACACTTGAACCATTGCTTGTCCTCAAGCAATAAAAATACAAACCAACAATGATCCAAAATTTGAAAATAAACATATGTAGCATTTCAACTTCATTTCCTCAAAACAAAGTAAATAACCATTATGCAATTATTCAATTAAGTTCAAGTACTCATAATATCAAGTAAAGGAGAGCCAATTATACCGTAATTATAACAAGTTTAATTCAATTTCTCATTCTTTCCCAATTTCACAAGCAAGTAATTCATATGGTCAATAATAATGTTTCCTAAACTCATGATCATCTCTTTATTCTACTTAAAAGGATATTTATTCGTATAACATAGCTAAATTTTACTTAAGTTGTGAGAATGCCTTTTGACGCGAGAATCGACATTTTTAGATGAAGATCACCGGTTACTCAACACTTCACATACTCAAGTTGCTTTGCATACTCTTAATTCAAGTATCGTTTTACGCAAAAGTCGACATTTGTAGATGAAGACTCCCGGTTACTAAGTACAAGAATCATTGGAGTAGAATAAATCTTTTTTTCTTTTTTTTTTCTTTTTTTTTTTTCTTTCCACTTTTTTTTTCTTTTTACAGCATAGATAATAATAAATTCCTCAAAAGAATAATCATGAGAAGAGTATTGCACTTATTGACCATATTTATCACTTAACTTATAAAATCCAATAAAGAAAAGAAATTTCATCAAATATGCAAAAAAATATAGGTATAATTTTCTCCACTTTACACGATATACTTTCCTACAAATGCAAAAATTATAATCACATAATAGTCATTTCCAAGTTAAATGAGAAAAGAAGTTTCCAAATCACATATATTTATCTCAAATGTAGGAGGAATTTGAACTACTAATGGTATGGAACTTGTTACCCCTTGGATAAAATCGAAAAAATATGAAACTTTTTGGGGCAAGTTTGCAATTTTGGACAAGATTTTAGAAAAATTTTGAATTTTAACACAAGTCCAATATTTGCAACTAATAATTCAATCACATACAATGTATATAATCTCAATTCTCCCCCCACACTTAACATACACATTGTCCTCAATGTGTAAAAAGGAAAATCAAGATAAAGAAAAGTAATACTCCCCTATTGTTGCGATTGAATATGAAGCTTCAAAATCCATTGTCCGTGTATCTCCAACGCTTCATGAGTTTCATTGGATAACCATTAGTGATGTAATCCTAAAAATAAAAAATGAGAAACAAAAGTGATAACAAAGGTTTAATAAACAAAATGATGATCCGTAACTTCAATCCTTTGTTTTTGTGATGTACCTAAAAAAAAATACACAATAAGCAACTCAAGGTACAAGAAAATATATATGAGGAAAAGAAGAAAAAAGAGATTCAAGGAATCCGCAATTTTTTTTTTCTCCGAAAACGCGACTCATCAAAACGCGCCACCAAGCCGCGTTTTGTGACGTCGCGTTTCTTCACATATCTTGCAGGATAGAAAACGCGACTGTGTTATAAAACGCGACTTGGAGTCGCGTATTTGAAGGCGCGTTTTTGGTTTCTGAACAGGCTGGAAAACGCGACTTGGTAAAAAACGCGACTTTCTGTCGCGTTTTGAAGGCGCGTTTTATTCAGTATAGGCGCAGAATTGAAAACGCGATTATGAAAAACGCGATTCTAAGGCGCGTTTTCAGCCCAAGTGCGTTTTCTTCTGCGAAATTTTTGCAGAAAGCCAATTTTGAAAAATTACCATTTGTACCCCAATCACTCAAAATGCATCATAGATCATTTGTTTGCTAAAATTCTCAATGCATGCACATGTAAAATGATCAAAATATGCATTTTAACCCCTTCTAACAAATCAAAAACAACAATTACTCAAATTGAGGGGTTGAGTTCCTTGATCAAATTTCGCCTTTTTCACCTCATTTGGTCACTTTTGCTTCCATTTCCAATACCTACAAATGAAAAATAACAAAATAACTCAAACACATACTTTAAACATAAAATCACCCCAAAATAACATAAATAGCCAAAACATTGGGTTGCCTCCCAATAAGCGCTTCTTTATAGTCAATAGCTTGACTATTTCACCTCATTTTTCAAGGAGGCTTAGTTAACGAATAATCCACCATTTTTGGTCGTGGTGGATCATTAAATGGTGACTTTATAGCAAAAGTCACATGATCTAATGATAGGAGAAATGGAATTGACTTACCTATCCCAAGTGTTTCATAAATATTACCTTGAATATGCACCACTTGAGAACTTACCAAAGAAAATGTCATGAGAGTATCTTGGACAGCAATACCTTTAAAACATATACTTTCACTGCACTCCTCAAGAGGGGTGAAAAATGAGTCATTAAAACTCACCTCTTGAGGCTCAAAGTTAGTTCCAAAGATATTATCTTGTGAAATGGACATTTGCTCATTGAAACACAATTGAGATTCATCATTTTCATCAACATGCAATCCATTTTCACATACAACATTCCTACCATTCATGCTAGGATCATTTTGCAATTTATTAGAAGAAATAACCTCACACAATGCATTCAATTGCTCATTTATTCTGCCAAAGTGAGAAGTTAATTCATCTATTCTTTTCTCAATCCTATCAAAACGGTCAGAAGTCACATTAGCTAATTTTTCTAAAGCTAACTCCCAAGATGGTTTAAAATCATTAGCTGCTCTTTCTATTGCTAACTCCCAAGATGGTTTTGATTCATATTGGACACATTCAGATTGGTAATCATAAAAATATGAAGAATTACTATAAGTAAATTGATTATCCCAACCATAAGCAAGAGAATTGCTCCAATTAGCACTGTATTGATCAAAATAAGGATTGTAATGCTCTAATTCATCATAGTAATCCACATTTTGTGCTTGCATACATGTATTAGTTGCATGATAACCTCCACACAAGTCACAAATCACATGATAAGAATTAAAAGCATTAAAATTCCTCCCTTGCTCAATTTCATGCATAATTGTGTCCATTTGAACTTGTAACATAATTACATCAAATTTTGCCTTTAAGCACTTCAAACCATCTTTAAAAGACATACCCTCAGTAATTTCTTGGTTACCTCTGTTGAAGGAGCTTTGCACTAGGTAACCATCCATTGCCAATCTTTCATTTCTCAAGCTTTGTCCTCCAAATTGACCTATCCTCCTCATCACCTAAAATTGCTTTTAAACAACTTAAGAGCAAAATTAGTAAGAAGAATAGGTGATAAAATGCATACACACAGAAAATACTAAAATGACAGAAAATAACATTCACACAATAACTAATAAAATGTCTAAACTAATAAAGTTACTCTTCACACCGATATTGCCAAATCTTCCCCGGCAACGGCGCCAAAAACTTGACGGGTATTTTACATACGTGCAAGCTAAAAAATACCGAATTACACCCGTTCACTGCAAGTATACAGATCAACTAGTAGTTTAGGGTATATATCGGGTCGATCCCACAGGGAAGAGTGAACAATTACCGGTATTACTAAAGCTTCTCTATTATTTAGACTATCAATGAATTATAACAAATTTATCCTACTGAAATTATACAAAATAACAAATAAAAGCTCCTCAGGTTGTGGTATCCCTAACTACTCATGCAAGTGCTATATTTGGATCATTCATTACTACATCTAGGCTAGTTATGGTGTAATTTCCTTATGCATTTGAATCCTACTTTCGTAGTGAATCAATTATCCTTATAACTAATCCATACCTATTCTCATGGTTATGAAATTAGCTACAAGTTCATTTCTTCAGTGAAATTACATGAAATGAATCACTAAAAACCACATAGGTGCACCTCTACTTTCGTGAGTGTACTCCCTATGTTTAGCACTTCTTGAACTAATGTTAAATCTCAATTTTCATTGTAGAAATAACACCTTAGATAATCACAATTAATGGTACCAGATTAATCATGATTTAAAGAGTCAAAGTGCTAAATAACTTGCTCAAATCATAGCAATCAAATAACCAAATAATAAATACTAACAATCATAGAAAGTTCAACCAAACCCAAGGTATAAACTTTAAAGACACATATTAAATATAAAATCCAGAACTTGTATATTAACTAAGCTTAGAATCAAGTACAAAAGATAAAGAGTTGGAAAGGAAAAATAACCCTTGTCACATAAGCTCTTTCCTTGCCTTCTTCATCTCCTTCTTCATCTTTGCCTAGCTAATAAAACAAGAAGGATGAACTACTACTCTATACTAAACTAATCTAACAATAAGAGAATGGAAAAGCTACATTTTTGCACTCTTCAAGCTTCTCCCGTATCATTTTTTAGACCTCAAATGTCTCTGCATATAAGCTGATGAAAAGTCCTTCCCTTACCAGTCAAAAATTTCTGCTATGATTCTCCAAATCTGAATTTGTTAAGGGAGTCAAAAATAATGGCTTTTGACTTGGAACCTTGGCTATATCTCTTCCTTATGTCTTCTGAAGCATGTGCAGCCTACGTTTTCTCTCCAACTCTAGCTGGAAAGTAGTGTGAAGATGAGAAAAATGGCTGAGCAAATTACAGAAATTTGGCTGCCAGACACGTTTTTACTTTTGACCTCACTTCAACTGCATTTTTCTCCATGATGAAGGCCGAACTGACTTTTGTGCAAAACACAAAAGTTGTAACCCTTTGAATTAGAGTTCCAATGCTTCAAGAATCATCTAATTTGGAGATCGGTGGACGGAGATATGGTCAAAATACCATAGACTGGTCAATTCTGGGCTTCAGCTTTCGACCATCCAGATAAGTTTCTGTGTTTCGACCTTTTGACCAAGAAAACGGCTGAATTGGACTTTGATGTCTTCATACCAAATGTAGATATATCTCTTAGCTTCAAAATGGTACCAAGATCACCTTGATCCGATCATTGTAGCTCCTGATATAGTCAAAATACGAAAATGTATCTGAGTTGTCAAAGCTGACTTTTCTTGATTTTTGTCCTCAAATTGCATTTCTTCTTTTACACTTCATATTTTATTTTCACCACTTTAATCCATCTTCAATCCTCCAAATATCTTCTCAATATACTTCATTGATGATTGAATCATTAAACCTACAAAATATGAAGTTTTTACCATAAAAATCCATAAAATGCAATGTTTAGCCATTTTAACATAAAATGTAGTTTTTTACCAAAACCTTAGTTATTTTAGTTATAAAACTAAATAATCAAACCAAAATTAACTAATAAAACACACTAAAAAATACGTAAAATATATTCTTATCAAATACCCCCACACTTGAACCATTGCTTGTCCTCAAGCAATAAAAATACAAACCAACAATGATCCAAAATTTGAAAATAAACATATGTAGCATTTCAACTTCATTTCCTCAAAACAAAGTAAATAACCATTATGCAATTATTCAATTAAGTTCAAGTACTCATAATATCAAGTAAAGGAGAGCCAATTATACCGTAATTATAACAAGTTTAATTCAATTTCTCATTCTTTCCCAATTTCACAAGCAAGTAATTCATATGGTCAATAATAATGTTTCCTAAACTCATGATCATCTCTTTATTCTACTTAAAAGGATATTTATTCGTATAACATAGCTAAATTTTACTTAAGTTGTGAGAATGCCTTTTGACGCGAGAATCGACATTTTTAGATGAAGATCACCGGTTACTCAACACTTCACATACTCAAGTTGCTTTGCATACTCTTAATTCAAGTATCGTTTTACGCAAAAGTCGACATTTGTAGATGAAGACTCCCGGTTACTAAGTACAAGAATCATTGGAGTAGAATAAATCTTTTTTTCTTTTTTTTTTCTTTTTTTTTTTTCTTTCCACTTTTTTTTTCTTTTTACAGCATAGATAATAATAAATTCCTCAAAAGAATAATCATGAGAAGAGTATTGCACTTATTGACCATATTTATCACTTAACTTATAAAATCCAATAAAGAAAAGAAATTTCATCAAATATGCAAAAAAATATAGGTATAATTTTCTCCACTTTACACGATATACTTTCCTACAAATGCAAAAATTATAATCACATAATAGTCATTTCCAAGTTAAATGAGAAAAGAAGTTTCCAAATCACATATATTTATCTCAAATGTAGGAGGAATTTGAACTACTAATGGTATGGAACTTGTTACCCCTTGGATAAAATCGAAAAAATATGAAACTTTTTGGGGCAAGTTTGCAATTTTGGACAAGATTTTAGAAAAATTTTGAATTTTAACACAAGTCCAATATTTGCAACTAATAATTCAATCACATACAATGTATATAATCTCAATTCTCCCCCCACACTTAACATACACATTGTCCTCAATGTGTAAAAAGGAAAATCAAGATAAAGAAAAGTAATACTCCCCTATTGTTGCGATTGAATATGAAGCTTCAAAATCCATTGTCCGTGTATCTCCAACGCTTCATGAGTTTCATTGGATAACCATTAGTGATGTAATCCTAAAAATAAAAAATGAGAAACAAAAGTGATAACAAAGGTTTAATAAACAAAATGATGATCCGTAACTTCAATCCTTTGTTTTTGTGATGTACCTAAAAAAAAATACACAATAAGCAACTCAAGGTACAAGAAAATATATATGAGGAAAAGAAGAAAAAAGAGATTCAAGGAATCCGCAATTTTTTTTTTCTCCGAAAACGCGACTCATCAAAACGCGCCACCAAGCCGCGTTTTGTGACGTCGCGTTTCTTCACATATCTTGCAGGATAGAAAACGCGACTGTGTTATAAAACGCGACTTGGAGTCGCGTATTTGAAGGCGCGTTTTTGGTTTCTGAACAGGCTGGAAAACGCGACTTGGTAAAAAACGCGACTTTCTGTCGCGTTTTGAAGGCGCGTTTTATTCAGTATAGGCGCAGAATTGAAAACGCGATTATGAAAAACGCGATTCTAAGGCGCGTTTTCAGCCCAAGTGCGTTTTCTTCTGCGAAATTTTTGCAGAAAGCCAATTTTGAAAAATTACCATTTGTACCCCAATCACTCAAAATGCATCATAGATCATTTGTTTGCTAAAATTCTCAATGCATGCACATGTAAAATGATCAAAATATGCATTTTAACCCCTTCTAACAAATCAAAAACAACAATTACTCAAATTGAGGGGTTGAGTTCCTTGATCAAATTTCGCCTTTTTCACCTCATTTGGTCACTTTTGCTTCCATTTCCAATACCTACAAATGAAAAATAACAAAATAACTCAAACACATACTTTAAACATAAAATCACCCCAAAATAACATAAATAGCCAAAACATTGGGTTGCCTCCCAATAAGCGCTTCTTTATAGTCAATAGCTTGACTATTTCACCTCATTTTTCAAGGAGGCTTAGTTAACGAATAATCCACCATTTTTGGTCGTGGTGGATCATTAAATGGTGACTTTATAGCAAAAGTCACATGATCTAATGATAGGAGAAATGGAATTGACTTACCTATCCCAAGTGTTTCATAAATATTACCTTGAATATGCACCACTTGAGAACTTACCAAAGAAAATGTCATGAGAGTATCTTGGACAGCAATACCTTTAAAACATATACTTTCACTGCACTCCTCAAGAGGGGTGAAAAATGAGTCATTAAAACTCACCTCTTGAGGCTCAAAGTTAGTTCCAAAGATATTATCTTGTGAAATGGACATTTGCTCATTGAAACACAATTGAGATTCATCATTTTCATCAACATGCAATCCATTTTCACATACAACATTCCTACCATTCATGCTAGGATCATTTTGCAATTTATTAGAAGAAATAACCTCACACAATGCATTCAATTGCTCATTTATTCTGCCAAAGTGAGAAGTTAATTCATCTATTCTTTTCTCAATCCTATCAAAACGGTCAGAAGTCACATTAGCTAATTTTTCTAAAGCTAACTCCCAAGATGGTTTAAAATCATTAGCTGCTCTTTCTATTGCTAACTCCCAAGATGGTTTTGATTCATATTGGACACATTCAGATTGGTAATCATAAAAATATGAAGAATTACTATAAGTAAATTGATTATCCCAACCATAAGCAAGAGAATTGCTCCAATTAGCACTGTATTGATCAAAATAAGGATTGTAATGCTCTAATTCATCATAGTAATCCACATTTTGTGCTTGCATACATGTATTAGTTGCATGATAACCTCCACACAAGTCACAAATCACATGATAAGAATTAAAAGCATTAAAATTCCTCCCTTGCTCAATTTCATGCATAATTGTGTCCATTTGAACTTGTAACATAATTACATCAAATTTTGCCTTTAAGCACTTCAAACCATCTTTAAAAGACATACCCTCAGTAATTTCTTGGTTACCTCTGTTGAAGGAGCTTTGCACTAGGTAACCATCCATTGCCAATCTTTCATTTCTCAAGCTTTGTCCTCCAAATTGACCTATCCTCCTCATCACCTAAAATTGCTTTTAAACAACTTAAGAGCAAAATTAGTAAGAAGAATAGGTGATAAAATGCATACACACAGAAAATACTAAAATGACAGAAAATAACATTCACACAATAACTAATAAAATGTCTAAACTAATAAAGTTACTCTTCACACCGATATTGCCAAATCTTCCCCGGCAACGGCGCCAAAAACTTGACGGGTATTTTACATACGTGCAAGCTAAAAAATACCGAATTACACCCGTTCACTGCAAGTATACAGATCAACTAGTAGTTTAGGGTATATATCGGGTCGATCCCACAGGGAAGAGTGAACAATTACCGGTATTACTAAAGCTTCTCTATTATTTAGACTATCAATGAATTATAACAAATTTATCCTACTGAAATTATACAAAATAACAAATAAAAGCTCCTCAGGTTGTGGTATCCCTAACTACTCATGCAAGTGCTATATTTGGATCATTCATTACTACATCTAGGCTAGTTATGGTGTAATTTCCTTATGCATTTGAATCCTACTTTCGTAGTGAATCAATTATCCTTATAACTAATCCATACCTATTCTCATGGTTATGAAATTAGCTACAAGTTCATTTCTTCAGTGAAATTACATGAAATGAATCACTAAAAACCACATAGGTGCACCTCTACTTTCGTGAGTGTACTCCCTATGTTTAGCACTTCTTGAACTAATGTTAAATCTCAATTTTCATTGTAGAAATAACACCTTAGATAATCACAATTAATGGTACCAGATTAATCATGATTTAAAGAGTCAAAGTGCTAAATAACTTGCTCAAATCATAGCAATCAAATAACCAAATAATAAATACTAACAATCATAGAAAGTTCAACCAAACCCAAGGTATAAACTTTAAAGACACATATTAAATATAAAATCCAGAACTTGTATATTAACTAAGCTTAGAATCAAGTACAAAAGATAAAGAGTTGGAAAGGAAAAATAACCCTTGTCACATAAGCTCTTTCCTTGCCTTCTTCATCTCCTTCTTCATCTTTGCCTAGCTAATAAAACAAGAAGGATGAACTACTACTCTATACTAAACTAATCTAACAATAAGAGAATGGAAAAGCTACATTTTTGCACTCTTCAAGCTTCTCCCGTATCATTTTTTAGACCTCAAATGTCTCTGCATATAAGCTGATGAAAAGTCCTTCCCTTACCAGTCAAAAATTTCTGCTATGATTCTCCAAATCTGAATTTGTTAAGGGAGTCAAAAATAATGGCTTTTGACTTGGAACCTTGGCTATATCTCTTCCTTATGTCTTCTGAAGCATGTGCAGCCTACGTTTTCTCTCCAACTCTAGCTGGAAAGTAGTGTGAAGATGAGAAAAATGGCTGAGCAAATTACAGAAATTTGGCTGCCAGACACGTTTTTACTTTTGACCTCACTTCAACTGCATTTTTCTCCATGATGAAGGCCGAACTGACTTTTGTGCAAAACACAAAAGTTGTAACCCTTTGAATTAGAGTTCCAATGCTTCAAGAATCATCTAATTTGGAGATCGGTGGACGGAGATATGGTCAAAATACCATAGACTGGTCAATTCTGGGCTTCAGCTTTCGACCATCCAGATAAGTTTCTGTGTTTCGACCTTTTGACCAAGAAAACGGCTGAATTGGACTTTGATGTCTTCATACCAAATGTAGATATATCTCTTAGCTTCAAAATGGTACCAAGATCACCTTGATCCGATCATTGTAGCTCCTGATATAGTCAAAATACGAAAATGTATCTGAGTTGTCAAAGCTGACTTTTCTTGATTTTTGTCCTCAAATTGCATTTCTTCTTTTACACTTCATATTTTATTTTCACCACTTTAATCCATCTTCAATCCTCCAAATATCTTCTCAATATACTTCATTGATGATTGAATCATTAAACCTACAAAATATGAAGTTTTTACCATAAAAATCCATAAAATGCAATGTTTAGCCATTTTAACATAAAATGTAGTTTTTTACCAAAACCTTAGTTATTTTAGTTATAAAACTAAATAATCAAACCAAAATTAACTAATAAAACACACTAAAAAATACGTAAAATATATTCTTATCAAATACCCCCACACTTGAACCATTGCTTGTCCTCAAGCAATAAAAATACAAACCAACAATGATCCAAAATTTGAAAATAAACATATGTAGCATTTCAACTTCATTTCCTCAAAACAAAGTAAATAACCATTATGCAATTATTCAATTAAGTTCAAGTACTCATAATATCAAGTAAAGGAGAGCCAATTATACCGTAATTATAACAAGTTTAATTCAATTTCTCATTCTTTCCCAATTTCACAAGCAAGTAATTCATATGGTCAATAATAATGTTTCCTAAACTCATGATCATCTCTTTATTCTACTTAAAAGGATATTTATTCGTATAACATAGCTAAATTTTACTTAAGTTGTGAGAATGCCTTTTGACGCGAGAATCGACATTTTTAGATGAAGATCACCGGTTACTCAACACTTCACATACTCAAGTTGCTTTGCATACTCTTAATTCAAGTATCGTTTTACGCAAAAGTCGACATTTGTAGATGAAGACTCCCGGTTACTAAGTACAAGAATCATTGGAGTAGAATAAATCTTTTTTTCTTTTTTTTTTCTTTTTTTTTTTTCTTTCCACTTTTTTTTTCTTTTTACAGCATAGATAATAATAAATTCCTCAAAAGAATAATCATGAGAAGAGTATTGCACTTATTGACCATATTTATCACTTAACTTATAAAATCCAATAAAGAAAAGAAATTTCATCAAATATGCAAAAAAATATAGGTATAATTTTCTCCACTTTACACGATATACTTTCCTACAAATGCAAAAATTATAATCACATAATAGTCATTTCCAAGTTAAATGAGAAAAGAAGTTTCCAAATCACATATATTTATCTCAAATGTAGGAGGAATTTGAACTACTAATGGTATGGAACTTGTTACCCCTTGGATAAAATCGAAAAAATATGAAACTTTTTGGGGCAAGTTTGCAATTTTGGACAAGATTTTAGAAAAATTTTGAATTTTAACACAAGTCCAATATTTGCAACTAATAATTCAATCACATACAATGTATATAATCTCAATTCTCCCCCCACACTTAACATACACATTGTCCTCAATGTGTAAAAAGGAAAATCAAGATAAAGAAAAGTAATACTCCCCTATTGTTGCGATTGAATATGAAGCTTCAAAATCCATTGTCCGTGTATCTCCAACGCTTCATGAGTTTCATTGGATAACCATTAGTGATGTAATCCTAAAAATAAAAAATGAGAAACAAAAGTGATAACAAAGGTTTAATAAACAAAATGATGATCCGTAACTTCAATCCTTTGTTTTTGTGATGTACCTAAAAAAAAATACACAATAAGCAACTCAAGGTACAAGAAAATATATATGAGGAAAAGAAGAAAAAAGAGATTCAAGGAATCCGCAATTTTTTTTTTCTCCGAAAACGCGACTCATCAAAACGCGCCACCAAGCCGCGTTTTGTGACGTCGCGTTTCTTCACATATCTTGCAGGATAGAAAACGCGACTGTGTTATAAAACGCGACTTGGAGTCGCGTATTTGAAGGCGCGTTTTTGGTTTCTGAACAGGCTGGAAAACGCGACTTGGTAAAAAACGCGACTTTCTGTCGCGTTTTGAAGGCGCGTTTTATTCAGTATAGGCGCAGAATTGAAAACGCGATTATGAAAAACGCGATTCTAAGGCGCGTTTTCAGCCCAAGTGCGTTTTCTTCTGCGAAATTTTTGCAGAAAGCCAATTTTGAAAAATTACCATTTGTACCCCAATCACTCAAAATGCATCATAGATCATTTGTTTGCTAAAATTCTCAATGCATGCACATGTAAAATGATCAAAATATGCATTTTAACCCCTTCTAACAAATCAAAAACAACAATTACTCAAATTGAGGGGTTGAGTTCCTTGATCAAATTTCGCCTTTTTCACCTCATTTGGTCACTTTTGCTTCCATTTCCAATACCTACAAATGAAAAATAACAAAATAACTCAAACACATACTTTAAACATAAAATCACCCCAAAATAACATAAATAGCCAAAACATTGGGTTGCCTCCCAATAAGCGCTTCTTTATAGTCAATAGCTTGACTATTTCACCTCATTTTTCAAGGAGGCTTAGTTAACGAATAATCCACCATTTTTGGTCGTGGTGGATCATTAAATGGTGACTTTATAGCAAAAGTCACATGATCTAATGATAGGAGAAATGGAATTGACTTACCTATCCCAAGTGTTTCATAAATATTACCTTGAATATGCACCACTTGAGAACTTACCAAAGAAAATGTCATGAGAGTATCTTGGACAGCAATACCTTTAAAACATATACTTTCACTGCACTCCTCAAGAGGGGTGAAAAATGAGTCATTAAAACTCACCTCTTGAGGCTCAAAGTTAGTTCCAAAGATATTATCTTGTGAAATGGACATTTGCTCATTGAAACACAATTGAGATTCATCATTTTCATCAACATGCAATCCATTTTCACATACAACATTCCTACCATTCATGCTAGGATCATTTTGCAATTTATTAGAAGAAATAACCTCACACAATGCATTCAATTGCTCATTTATTCTGCCAAAGTGAGAAGTTAATTCATCTATTCTTTTCTCAATCCTATCAAAACGGTCAGAAGTCACATTAGCTAATTTTTCTAAAGCTAACTCCCAAGATGGTTTAAAATCATTAGCTGCTCTTTCTATTGCTAACTCCCAAGATGGTTTTGATTCATATTGGACACATTCAGATTGGTAATCATAAAAATATGAAGAATTACTATAAGTAAATTGATTATCCCAACCATAAGCAAGAGAATTGCTCCAATTAGCACTGTATTGATCAAAATAAGGATTGTAATGCTCTAATTCATCATAGTAATCCACATTTTGTGCTTGCATACATGTATTAGTTGCATGATAACCTCCACACAAGTCACAAATCACATGATAAGAATTAAAAGCATTAAAATTCCTCCCTTGCTCAATTTCATGCATAATTGTGTCCATTTGAACTTGTAACATAATTACATCAAATTTTGCCTTTAAGCACTTCAAACCATCTTTAAAAGACATACCCTCAGTAATTTCTTGGTTACCTCTGTTGAAGGAGCTTTGCACTAGGTAACCATCCATTGCCAATCTTTCATTTCTCAAGCTTTGTCCTCCAAATTGACCTATCCTCCTCATCACCTAAAATTGCTTTTAAACAACTTAAGAGCAAAATTAGTAAGAAGAATAGGTGATAAAATGCATACACACAGAAAATACTAAAATGACAGAAAATAACATTCACACAATAACTAATAAAATGTCTAAACTAATAAAGTTACTCTTCACACCGATATTGCCAAATCTTCCCCGGCAACGGCGCCAAAAACTTGACGGGTATTTTACATACGTGCAAGCTAAAAAATACCGAATTACACCCGTTCACTGCAAGTATACAGATCAACTAGTAGTTTAGGGTATATATCGGGTCGATCCCACAGGGAAGAGTGAACAATTACCGGTATTACTAAAGCTTCTCTATTATTTAGACTATCAATGAATTATAACAAATTTATCCTACTGAAATTATACAAAATAACAAATAAAAGCTCCTCAGGTTGTGGTATCCCTAACTACTCATGCAAGTGCTATATTTGGATCATTCATTACTACATCTAGGCTAGTTATGGTGTAATTTCCTTATGCATTTGAATCCTACTTTCGTAGTGAATCAATTATCCTTATAACTAATCCATACCTATTCTCATGGTTATGAAATTAGCTACAAGTTCATTTCTTCAGTGAAATTACATGAAATGAATCACTAAAAACCACATAGGTGCACCTCTACTTTCGTGAGTGTACTCCCTATGTTTAGCACTTCTTGAACTAATGTTAAATCTCAATTTTCATTGTAGAAATAACACCTTAGATAATCACAATTAATGGTACCAGATTAATCATGATTTAAAGAGTCAAAGTGCTAAATAACTTGCTCAAATCATAGCAATCAAATAACCAAATAATAAATACTAACAATCATAGAAAGTTCAACCAAACCCAAGGTATAAACTTTAAAGACACATATTAAATATAAAATCCAGAACTTGTATATTAACTAAGCTTAGAATCAAGTACAAAAGATAAAGAGTTGGAAAGGAAAAATAACCCTTGTCACATAAGCTCTTTCCTTGCCTTCTTCATCTCCTTCTTCATCTTTGCCTAGCTAATAAAACAAGAAGGATGAACTACTACTCTATACTAAACTAATCTAACAATAAGAGAATGGAAAAGCTACATTTTTGCACTCTTCAAGCTTCTCCCGTATCATTTTTTAGACCTCAAATGTCTCTGCATATAAGCTGATGAAAAGTCCTTCCCTTACCAGTCAAAAATTTCTGCTATGATTCTCCAAATCTGAATTTGTTAAGGGAGTCAAAAATAATGGCTTTTGACTTGGAACCTTGGCTATATCTCTTCCTTATGTCTTCTGAAGCATGTGCAGCCTACGTTTTCTCTCCAACTCTAGCTGGAAAGTAGTGTGAAGATGAGAAAAATGGCTGAGCAAATTACAGAAATTTGGCTGCCAGACACGTTTTTACTTTTGACCTCACTTCAACTGCATTTTTCTCCATGATGAAGGCCGAACTGACTTTTGTGCAAAACACAAAAGTTGTAACCCTTTGAATTAGAGTTCCAATGCTTCAAGAATCATCTAATTTGGAGATCGGTGGACGGAGATATGGTCAAAATACCATAGACTGGTCAATTCTGGGCTTCAGCTTTCGACCATCCAGATAAGTTTCTGTGTTTCGACCTTTTGACCAAGAAAACGGCTGAATTGGACTTTGATGTCTTCATACCAAATGTAGATATATCTCTTAGCTTCAAAATGGTACCAAGATCACCTTGATCCGATCATTGTAGCTCCTGATATAGTCAAAATACGAAAATGTATCTGAGTTGTCAAAGCTGACTTTTCTTGATTTTTGTCCTCAAATTGCATTTCTTCTTTTACACTTCATATTTTATTTTCACCACTTTAATCCATCTTCAATCCTCCAAATATCTTCTCAATATACTTCATTGATGATTGAATCATTAAACCTACAAAATATGAAGTTTTTACCATAAAAATCCATAAAATGCAATGTTTAGCCATTTTAACATAAAATGTAGTTTTTTACCAAAACCTTAGTTATTTTAGTTATAAAACTAAATAATCAAACCAAAATTAACTAATAAAACACACTAAAAAATACGTAAAATATATTCTTATCAAATACCCCCACACTTGAACCATTGCTTGTCCTCAAGCAATAAAAATACAAACCAACAATGATCCAAAATTTGAAAATAAACATATGTAGCATTTCAACTTCATTTCCTCAAAACAAAGTAAATAACCATTATGCAATTATTCAATTAAGTTCAAGTACTCATAATATCAAGTAAAGGAGAGCCAATTATACCGTAATTATAACAAGTTTAATTCAATTTCTCATTCTTTCCCAATTTCACAAGCAAGTAATTCATATGGTCAATAATAATGTTTCCTAAACTCATGATCATCTCTTTATTCTACTTAAAAGGATATTTATTCGTATAACATAGCTAAATTTTACTTAAGTTGTGAGAATGCCTTTTGACGCGAGAATCGACATTTTTAGATGAAGATCACCGGTTACTCAACACTTCACATACTCAAGTTGCTTTGCATACTCTTAATTCAAGTATCGTTTTACGCAAAAGTCGACATTTGTAGATGAAGACTCCCGGTTACTAAGTACAAGAATCATTGGAGTAGAATAAATCTTTTTTTCTTTTTTTTTTCTTTTTTTTTTTTCTTTCCACTTTTTTTTTCTTTTTACAGCATAGATAATAATAAATTCCTCAAAAGAATAATCATGAGAAGAGTATTGCACTTATTGACCATATTTATCACTTAACTTATAAAATCCAATAAAGAAAAGAAATTTCATCAAATATGCAAAAAAATATAGGTATAATTTTCTCCACTTTACACGATATACTTTCCTACAAATGCAAAAATTATAATCACATAATAGTCATTTCCAAGTTAAATGAGAAAAGAAGTTTCCAAATCACATATATTTATCTCAAATGTAGGAGGAATTTGAACTACTAATGGTATGGAACTTGTTACCCCTTGGATAAAATCGAAAAAATATGAAACTTTTTGGGGCAAGTTTGCAATTTTGGACAAGATTTTAGAAAAATTTTGAATTTTAACACAAGTCCAATATTTGCAACTAATAATTCAATCACATACAATGTATATAATCTCAATTCTCCCCCCACACTTAACATACACATTGTCCTCAATGTGTAAAAAGGAAAATCAAGATAAAGAAAAGTAATACTCCCCTATTGTTGCGATTGAATATGAAGCTTCAAAATCCATTGTCCGTGTATCTCCAACGCTTCATGAGTTTCATTGGATAACCATTAGTGATGTAATCCTAAAAATAAAAAATGAGAAACAAAAGTGATAACAAAGGTTTAATAAACAAAATGATGATCCGTAACTTCAATCCTTTGTTTTTGTGATGTACCTAAAAAAAAATACACAATAAGCAACTCAAGGTACAAGAAAATATATATGAGGAAAAGAAGAAAAAAGAGATTCAAGGAATCCGCAATTTTTTTTTTCTCCGAAAACGCGACTCATCAAAACGCGCCACCAAGCCGCGTTTTGTGACGTCGCGTTTCTTCACATATCTTGCAGGATAGAAAACGCGACTGTGTTATAAAACGCGACTTGGAGTCGCGTATTTGAAGGCGCGTTTTTGGTTTCTGAACAGGCTGGAAAACGCGACTTGGTAAAAAACGCGACTTTCTGTCGCGTTTTGAAGGCGCGTTTTATTCAGTATAGGCGCAGAATTGAAAACGCGATTATGAAAAACGCGATTCTAAGGCGCGTTTTCAGCCCAAGTGCGTTTTCTTCTGCGAAATTTTTGCAGAAAGCCAATTTTGAAAAATTACCATTTGTACCCCAATCACTCAAAATGCATCATAGATCATTTGTTTGCTAAAATTCTCAATGCATGCACATGTAAAATGATCAAAATATGCATTTTAACCCCTTCTAACAAATCAAAAACAACAATTACTCAAATTGAGGGGTTGAGTTCCTTGATCAAATTTCGCCTTTTTCACCTCATTTGGTCACTTTTGCTTCCATTTCCAATACCTACAAATGAAAAATAACAAAATAACTCAAACACATACTTTAAACATAAAATCACCCCAAAATAACATAAATAGCCAAAACATTGGGTTGCCTCCCAATAAGCGCTTCTTTATAGTCAATAGCTTGACTATTTCACCTCATTTTTCAAGGAGGCTTAGTTAACGAATAATCCACCATTTTTGGTCGTGGTGGATCATTAAATGGTGACTTTATAGCAAAAGTCACATGATCTAATGATAGGAGAAATGGAATTGACTTACCTATCCCAAGTGTTTCATAAATATTACCTTGAATATGCACCACTTGAGAACTTACCAAAGAAAATGTCATGAGAGTATCTTGGACAGCAATACCTTTAAAACATATACTTTCACTGCACTCCTCAAGAGGGGTGAAAAATGAGTCATTAAAACTCACCTCTTGAGGCTCAAAGTTAGTTCCAAAGATATTATCTTGTGAAATGGACATTTGCTCATTGAAACACAATTGAGATTCATCATTTTCATCAACATGCAATCCATTTTCACATACAACATTCCTACCATTCATGCTAGGATCATTTTGCAATTTATTAGAAGAAATAACCTCACACAATGCATTCAATTGCTCATTTATTCTGCCAAAGTGAGAAGTTAATTCATCTATTCTTTTCTCAATCCTATCAAAACGGTCAGAAGTCACATTAGCTAATTTTTCTAAAGCTAACTCCCAAGATGGTTTAAAATCATTAGCTGCTCTTTCTATTGCTAACTCCCAAGATGGTTTTGATTCATATTGGACACATTCAGATTGGTAATCATAAAAATATGAAGAATTACTATAAGTAAATTGATTATCCCAACCATAAGCAAGAGAATTGCTCCAATTAGCACTGTATTGATCAAAATAAGGATTGTAATGCTCTAATTCATCATAGTAATCCACATTTTGTGCTTGCATACATGTATTAGTTGCATGATAACCTCCACACAAGTCACAAATCACATGATAAGAATTAAAAGCATTAAAATTCCTCCCTTGCTCAATTTCATGCATAATTGTGTCCATTTGAACTTGTAACATAATTACATCAAATTTTGCCTTTAAGCACTTCAAACCATCTTTAAAAGACATACCCTCAGTAATTTCTTGGTTACCTCTGTTGAAGGAGCTTTGCACTAGGTAACCATCCATTGCCAATCTTTCATTTCTCAAGCTTTGTCCTCCAAATTGACCTATCCTCCTCATCACCTAAAATTGCTTTTAAACAACTTAAGAGCAAAATTAGTAAGAAGAATAGGTGATAAAATGCATACACACAGAAAATACTAAAATGACAGAAAATAACATTCACACAATAACTAATAAAATGTCTAAACTAATAAAGTTACTCTTCACACCGATATTGCCAAATCTTCCCCGGCAACGGCGCCAAAAACTTGACGGGTATTTTACATACGTGCAAGCTAAAAAATACCGAATTACACCCGTTCACTGCAAGTATACAGATCAACTAGTAGTTTAGGGTATATATCGGGTCGATCCCACAGGGAAGAGTGAACAATTACCGGTATTACTAAAGCTTCTCTATTATTTAGACTATCAATGAATTATAACAAATTTATCCTACTGAAATTATACAAAATAACAAATAAAAGCTCCTCAGGTTGTGGTATCCCTAACTACTCATGCAAGTGCTATATTTGGATCATTCATTACTACATCTAGGCTAGTTATGGTGTAATTTCCTTATGCATTTGAATCCTACTTTCGTAGTGAATCAATTATCCTTATAACTAATCCATACCTATTCTCATGGTTATGAAATTAGCTACAAGTTCATTTCTTCAGTGAAATTACATGAAATGAATCACTAAAAACCACATAGGTGCACCTCTACTTTCGTGAGTGTACTCCCTATGTTTAGCACTTCTTGAACTAATGTTAAATCTCAATTTTCATTGTAGAAATAACACCTTAGATAATCACAATTAATGGTACCAGATTAATCATGATTTAAAGAGTCAAAGTGCTAAATAACTTGCTCAAATCATAGCAATCAAATAACCAAATAATAAATACTAACAATCATAGAAAGTTCAACCAAACCCAAGGTATAAACTTTAAAGACACATATTAAATATAAAATCCAGAACTTGTATATTAACTAAGCTTAGAATCAAGTACAAAAGATAAAGAGTTGGAAAGGAAAAATAACCCTTGTCACATAAGCTCTTTCCTTGCCTTCTTCATCTCCTTCTTCATCTTTGCCTAGCTAATAAAACAAGAAGGATGAACTACTACTCTATACTAAACTAATCTAACAATAAGAGAATGGAAAAGCTACATTTTTGCACTCTTCAAGCTTCTCCCGTATCATTTTTTAGACCTCAAATGTCTCTGCATATAAGCTGATGAAAAGTCCTTCCCTTACCAGTCAAAAATTTCTGCTATGATTCTCCAAATCTGAATTTGTTAAGGGAGTCAAAAATAATGGCTTTTGACTTGGAACCTTGGCTATATCTCTTCCTTATGTCTTCTGAAGCATGTGCAGCCTACGTTTTCTCTCCAACTCTAGCTGGAAAGTAGTGTGAAGATGAGAAAAATGGCTGAGCAAATTACAGAAATTTGGCTGCCAGACACGTTTTTACTTTTGACCTCACTTCAACTGCATTTTTCTCCATGATGAAGGCCGAACTGACTTTTGTGCAAAACACAAAAGTTGTAACCCTTTGAATTAGAGTTCCAATGCTTCAAGAATCATCTAATTTGGAGATCGGTGGACGGAGATATGGTCAAAATACCATAGACTGGTCAATTCTGGGCTTCAGCTTTCGACCATCCAGATAAGTTTCTGTGTTTCGACCTTTTGACCAAGAAAACGGCTGAATTGGACTTTGATGTCTTCATACCAAATGTAGATATATCTCTTAGCTTCAAAATGGTACCAAGATCACCTTGATCCGATCATTGTAGCTCCTGATATAGTCAAAATACGAAAATGTATCTGAGTTGTCAAAGCTGACTTTTCTTGATTTTTGTCCTCAAATTGCATTTCTTCTTTTACACTTCATATTTTATTTTCACCACTTTAATCCATCTTCAATCCTCCAAATATCTTCTCAATATACTTCATTGATGATTGAATCATTAAACCTACAAAATATGAAGTTTTTACCATAAAAATCCATAAAATGCAATGTTTAGCCATTTTAACATAAAATGTAGTTTTTTACCAAAACCTTAGTTATTTTAGTTATAAAACTAAATAATCAAACCAAAATTAACTAATAAAACACACTAAAAAATACGTAAAATATATTCTTATCAAATACCCCCACACTTGAACCATTGCTTGTCCTCAAGCAATAAAAATACAAACCAACAATGATCCAAAATTTGAAAATAAACATATGTAGCATTTCAACTTCATTTCCTCAAAACAAAGTAAATAACCATTATGCAATTATTCAATTAAGTTCAAGTACTCATAATATCAAGTAAAGGAGAGCCAATTATACCGTAATTATAACAAGTTTAATTCAATTTCTCATTCTTTCCCAATTTCACAAGCAAGTAATTCATATGGTCAATAATAATGTTTCCTAAACTCATGATCATCTCTTTATTCTACTTAAAAGGATATTTATTCGTATAACATAGCTAAATTTTACTTAAGTTGTGAGAATGCCTTTTGACGCGAGAATCGACATTTTTAGATGAAGATCACCGGTTACTCAACACTTCACATACTCAAGTTGCTTTGCATACTCTTAATTCAAGTATCGTTTTACGCAAAAGTCGACATTTGTAGATGAAGACTCCCGGTTACTAAGTACAAGAATCATTGGAGTAGAATAAATCTTTTTTTCTTTTTTTTTTCTTTTTTTTTTTTCTTTCCACTTTTTTTTTCTTTTTACAGCATAGATAATAATAAATTCCTCAAAAGAATAATCATGAGAAGAGTATTGCACTTATTGACCATATTTATCACTTAACTTATAAAATCCAATAAAGAAAAGAAATTTCATCAAATATGCAAAAAAATATAGGTATAATTTTCTCCACTTTACACGATATACTTTCCTACAAATGCAAAAATTATAATCACATAATAGTCATTTCCAAGTTAAATGAGAAAAGAAGTTTCCAAATCACATATATTTATCTCAAATGTAGGAGGAATTTGAACTACTAATGGTATGGAACTTGTTACCCCTTGGATAAAATCGAAAAAATATGAAACTTTTTGGGGCAAGTTTGCAATTTTGGACAAGATTTTAGAAAAATTTTGAATTTTAACACAAGTCCAATATTTGCAACTAATAATTCAATCACATACAATGTATATAATCTCAATTCTCCCCCCACACTTAACATACACATTGTCCTCAATGTGTAAAAAGGAAAATCAAGATAAAGAAAAGTAATACTCCCCTATTGTTGCGATTGAATATGAAGCTTCAAAATCCATTGTCCGTGTATCTCCAACGCTTCATGAGTTTCATTGGATAACCATTAGTGATGTAATCCTAAAAATAAAAAATGAGAAACAAAAGTGATAACAAAGGTTTAATAAACAAAATGATGATCCGTAACTTCAATCCTTTGTTTTTGTGATGTACCTAAAAAAAAATACACAATAAGCAACTCAAGGTACAAGAAAATATATATGAGGAAAAGAAGAAAAAAGAGATTCAAGGAATCCGCAATTTTTTTTTTCTCCGAAAACGCGACTCATCAAAACGCGCCACCAAGCCGCGTTTTGTGACGTCGCGTTTCTTCACATATCTTGCAGGATAGAAAACGCGACTGTGTTATAAAACGCGACTTGGAGTCGCGTATTTGAAGGCGCGTTTTTGGTTTCTGAACAGGCTGGAAAACGCGACTTGGTAAAAAACGCGACTTTCTGTCGCGTTTTGAAGGCGCGTTTTATTCAGTATAGGCGCAGAATTGAAAACGCGATTATGAAAAACGCGATTCTAAGGCGCGTTTTCAGCCCAAGTGCGTTTTCTTCTGCGAAATTTTTGCAGAAAGCCAATTTTGAAAAATTACCATTTGTACCCCAATCACTCAAAATGCATCATAGATCATTTGTTTGCTAAAATTCTCAATGCATGCACATGTAAAATGATCAAAATATGCATTTTAACCCCTTCTAACAAATCAAAAACAACAATTACTCAAATTGAGGGGTTGAGTTCCTTGATCAAATTTCGCCTTTTTCACCTCATTTGGTCACTTTTGCTTCCATTTCCAATACCTACAAATGAAAAATAACAAAATAACTCAAACACATACTTTAAACATAAAATCACCCCAAAATAACATAAATAGCCAAAACATTGGGTTGCCTCCCAATAAGCGCTTCTTTATAGTCAATAGCTTGACTATTTCACCTCATTTTTCAAGGAGGCTTAGTTAACGAATAATCCACCATTTTTGGTCGTGGTGGATCATTAAATGGTGACTTTATAGCAAAAGTCACATGATCTAATGATAGGAGAAATGGAATTGACTTACCTATCCCAAGTGTTTCATAAATATTACCTTGAATATGCACCACTTGAGAACTTACCAAAGAAAATGTCATGAGAGTATCTTGGACAGCAATACCTTTAAAACATATACTTTCACTGCACTCCTCAAGAGGGGTGAAAAATGAGTCATTAAAACTCACCTCTTGAGGCTCAAAGTTAGTTCCAAAGATATTATCTTGTGAAATGGACATTTGCTCATTGAAACACAATTGAGATTCATCATTTTCATCAACATGCAATCCATTTTCACATACAACATTCCTACCATTCATGCTAGGATCATTTTGCAATTTATTAGAAGAAATAACCTCACACAATGCATTCAATTGCTCATTTATTCTGCCAAAGTGAGAAGTTAATTCATCTATTCTTTTCTCAATCCTATCAAAACGGTCAGAAGTCACATTAGCTAATTTTTCTAAAGCTAACTCCCAAGATGGTTTAAAATCATTAGCTGCTCTTTCTATTGCTAACTCCCAAGATGGTTTTGATTCATATTGGACACATTCAGATTGGTAATCATAAAAATATGAAGAATTACTATAAGTAAATTGATTATCCCAACCATAAGCAAGAGAATTGCTCCAATTAGCACTGTATTGATCAAAATAAGGATTGTAATGCTCTAATTCATCATAGTAATCCACATTTTGTGCTTGCATACATGTATTAGTTGCATGATAACCTCCACACAAGTCACAAATCACATGATAAGAATTAAAAGCATTAAAATTCCTCCCTTGCTCAATTTCATGCATAATTGTGTCCATTTGAACTTGTAACATAATTACATCAAATTTTGCCTTTAAGCACTTCAAACCATCTTTAAAAGACATACCCTCAGTAATTTCTTGGTTACCTCTGTTGAAGGAGCTTTGCACTAGGTAACCATCCATTGCCAATCTTTCATTTCTCAAGCTTTGTCCTCCAAATTGACCTATCCTCCTCATCACCTAAAATTGCTTTTAAACAACTTAAGAGCAAAATTAGTAAGAAGAATAGGTGATAAAATGCATACACACAGAAAATACTAAAATGACAGAAAATAACATTCACACAATAACTAATAAAATGTCTAAACTAATAAAGTTACTCTTCACACCGATATTGCCAAATCTTCCCCGGCAACGGCGCCAAAAACTTGACGGGTATTTTACATACGTGCAAGCTAAAAAATACCGAATTACACCCGTTCACTGCAAGTATACAGATCAACTAGTAGTTTAGGGTATATATCGGGTCGATCCCACAGGGAAGAGTGAACAATTACCGGTATTACTAAAGCTTCTCTATTATTTAGACTATCAATGAATTATAACAAATTTATCCTACTGAAATTATACAAAATAACAAATAAAAGCTCCTCAGGTTGTGGTATCCCTAACTACTCATGCAAGTGCTATATTTGGATCATTCATTACTACATCTAGGCTAGTTATGGTGTAATTTCCTTATGCATTTGAATCCTACTTTCGTAGTGAATCAATTATCCTTATAACTAATCCATACCTATTCTCATGGTTATGAAATTAGCTACAAGTTCATTTCTTCAGTGAAATTACATGAAATGAATCACTAAAAACCACATAGGTGCACCTCTACTTTCGTGAGTGTACTCCCTATGTTTAGCACTTCTTGAACTAATGTTAAATCTCAATTTTCATTGTAGAAATAACACCTTAGATAATCACAATTAATGGTACCAGATTAATCATGATTTAAAGAGTCAAAGTGCTAAATAACTTGCTCAAATCATAGCAATCAAATAACCAAATAATAAATACTAACAATCATAGAAAGTTCAACCAAACCCAAGGTATAAACTTTAAAGACACATATTAAATATAAAATCCAGAACTTGTATATTAACTAAGCTTAGAATCAAGTACAAAAGATAAAGAGTTGGAAAGGAAAAATAACCCTTGTCACATAAGCTCTTTCCTTGCCTTCTTCATCTCCTTCTTCATCTTTGCCTAGCTAATAAAACAAGAAGGATGAACTACTACTCTATACTAAACTAATCTAACAATAAGAGAATGGAAAAGCTACATTTTTGCACTCTTCAAGCTTCTCCCGTATCATTTTTTAGACCTCAAATGTCTCTGCATATAAGCTGATGAAAAGTCCTTCCCTTACCAGTCAAAAATTTCTGCTATGATTCTCCAAATCTGAATTTGTTAAGGGAGTCAAAAATAATGGCTTTTGACTTGGAACCTTGGCTATATCTCTTCCTTATGTCTTCTGAAGCATGTGCAGCCTACGTTTTCTCTCCAACTCTAGCTGGAAAGTAGTGTGAAGATGAGAAAAATGGCTGAGCAAATTACAGAAATTTGGCTGCCAGACACGTTTTTACTTTTGACCTCACTTCAACTGCATTTTTCTCCATGATGAAGGCCGAACTGACTTTTGTGCAAAACACAAAAGTTGTAACCCTTTGAATTAGAGTTCCAATGCTTCAAGAATCATCTAATTTGGAGATCGGTGGACGGAGATATGGTCAAAATACCATAGACTGGTCAATTCTGGGCTTCAGCTTTCGACCATCCAGATAAGTTTCTGTGTTTCGACCTTTTGACCAAGAAAACGGCTGAATTGGACTTTGATGTCTTCATACCAAATGTAGATATATCTCTTAGCTTCAAAATGGTACCAAGATCACCTTGATCCGATCATTGTAGCTCCTGATATAGTCAAAATACGAAAATGTATCTGAGTTGTCAAAGCTGACTTTTCTTGATTTTTGTCCTCAAATTGCATTTCTTCTTTTACACTTCATATTTTATTTTCACCACTTTAATCCATCTTCAATCCTCCAAATATCTTCTCAATATACTTCATTGATGATTGAATCATTAAACCTACAAAATATGAAGTTTTTACCATAAAAATCCATAAAATGCAATGTTTAGCCATTTTAACATAAAATGTAGTTTTTTACCAAAACCTTAGTTATTTTAGTTATAAAACTAAATAATCAAACCAAAATTAACTAATAAAACACACTAAAAAATACGTAAAATATATTCTTATCAAATACCCCCACACTTGAACCATTGCTTGTCCTCAAGCAATAAAAATACAAACCAACAATGATCCAAAATTTGAAAATAAACATATGTAGCATTTCAACTTCATTTCCTCAAAACAAAGTAAATAACCATTATGCAATTATTCAATTAAGTTCAAGTACTCATAATATCAAGTAAAGGAGAGCCAATTATACCGTAATTATAACAAGTTTAATTCAATTTCTCATTCTTTCCCAATTTCACAAGCAAGTAATTCATATGGTCAATAATAATGTTTCCTAAACTCATGATCATCTCTTTATTCTACTTAAAAGGATATTTATTCGTATAACATAGCTAAATTTTACTTAAGTTGTGAGAATGCCTTTTGACGCGAGAATCGACATTTTTAGATGAAGATCACCGGTTACTCAACACTTCACATACTCAAGTTGCTTTGCATACTCTTAATTCAAGTATCGTTTTACGCAAAAGTCGACATTTGTAGATGAAGACTCCCGGTTACTAAGTACAAGAATCATTGGAGTAGAATAAATCTTTTTTTCTTTTTTTTTTCTTTTTTTTTTTTCTTTCCACTTTTTTTTTCTTTTTACAGCATAGATAATAATAAATTCCTCAAAAGAATAATCATGAGAAGAGTATTGCACTTATTGACCATATTTATCACTTAACTTATAAAATCCAATAAAGAAAAGAAATTTCATCAAATATGCAAAAAAATATAGGTATAATTTTCTCCACTTTACACGATATACTTTCCTACAAATGCAAAAATTATAATCACATAATAGTCATTTCCAAGTTAAATGAGAAAAGAAGTTTCCAAATCACATATATTTATCTCAAATGTAGGAGGAATTTGAACTACTAATGGTATGGAACTTGTTACCCCTTGGATAAAATCGAAAAAATATGAAACTTTTTGGGGCAAGTTTGCAATTTTGGACAAGATTTTAGAAAAATTTTGAATTTTAACACAAGTCCAATATTTGCAACTAATAATTCAATCACATACAATGTATATAATCTCAATTCTCCCCCCACACTTAACATACACATTGTCCTCAATGTGTAAAAAGGAAAATCAAGATAAAGAAAAGTAATACTCCCCTATTGTTGCGATTGAATATGAAGCTTCAAAATCCATTGTCCGTGTATCTCCAACGCTTCATGAGTTTCATTGGATAACCATTAGTGATGTAATCCTAAAAATAAAAAATGAGAAACAAAAGTGATAACAAAGGTTTAATAAACAAAATGATGATCCGTAACTTCAATCCTTTGTTTTTGTGATGTACCTAAAAAAAAATACACAATAAGCAACTCAAGGTACAAGAAAATATATATGAGGAAAAGAAGAAAAAAGAGATTCAAGGAATCCGCAATTTTTTTTTTCTCCGAAAACGCGACTCATCAAAACGCGCCACCAAGCCGCGTTTTGTGACGTCGCGTTTCTTCACATATCTTGCAGGATAGAAAACGCGACTGTGTTATAAAACGCGACTTGGAGTCGCGTATTTGAAGGCGCGTTTTTGGTTTCTGAACAGGCTGGAAAACGCGACTTGGTAAAAAACGCGACTTTCTGTCGCGTTTTGAAGGCGCGTTTTATTCAGTATAGGCGCAGAATTGAAAACGCGATTATGAAAAACGCGATTCTAAGGCGCGTTTTCAGCCCAAGTGCGTTTTCTTCTGCGAAATTTTTGCAGAAAGCCAATTTTGAAAAATTACCATTTGTACCCCAATCACTCAAAATGCATCATAGATCATTTGTTTGCTAAAATTCTCAATGCATGCACATGTAAAATGATCAAAATATGCATTTTAACCCCTTCTAACAAATCAAAAACAACAATTACTCAAATTGAGGGGTTGAGTTCCTTGATCAAATTTCGCCTTTTTCACCTCATTTGGTCACTTTTGCTTCCATTTCCAATACCTACAAATGAAAAATAACAAAATAACTCAAACACATACTTTAAACATAAAATCACCCCAAAATAACATAAATAGCCAAAACATTGGGTTGCCTCCCAATAAGCGCTTCTTTATAGTCAATAGCTTGACTATTTCACCTCATTTTTCAAGGAGGCTTAGTTAACGAATAATCCACCATTTTTGGTCGTGGTGGATCATTAAATGGTGACTTTATAGCAAAAGTCACATGATCTAATGATAGGAGAAATGGAATTGACTTACCTATCCCAAGTGTTTCATAAATATTACCTTGAATATGCACCACTTGAGAACTTACCAAAGAAAATGTCATGAGAGTATCTTGGACAGCAATACCTTTAAAACATATACTTTCACTGCACTCCTCAAGAGGGGTGAAAAATGAGTCATTAAAACTCACCTCTTGAGGCTCAAAGTTAGTTCCAAAGATATTATCTTGTGAAATGGACATTTGCTCATTGAAACACAATTGAGATTCATCATTTTCATCAACATGCAATCCATTTTCACATACAACATTCCTACCATTCATGCTAGGATCATTTTGCAATTTATTAGAAGAAATAACCTCACACAATGCATTCAATTGCTCATTTATTCTGCCAAAGTGAGAAGTTAATTCATCTATTCTTTTCTCAATCCTATCAAAACGGTCAGAAGTCACATTAGCTAATTTTTCTAAAGCTAACTCCCAAGATGGTTTAAAATCATTAGCTGCTCTTTCTATTGCTAACTCCCAAGATGGTTTTGATTCATATTGGACACATTCAGATTGGTAATCATAAAAATATGAAGAATTACTATAAGTAAATTGATTATCCCAACCATAAGCAAGAGAATTGCTCCAATTAGCACTGTATTGATCAAAATAAGGATTGTAATGCTCTAATTCATCATAGTAATCCACATTTTGTGCTTGCATACATGTATTAGTTGCATGATAACCTCCACACAAGTCACAAATCACATGATAAGAATTAAAAGCATTAAAATTCCTCCCTTGCTCAATTTCATGCATAATTGTGTCCATTTGAACTTGTAACATAATTACATCAAATTTTGCCTTTAAGCACTTCAAACCATCTTTAAAAGACATACCCTCAGTAATTTCTTGGTTACCTCTGTTGAAGGAGCTTTGCACTAGGTAACCATCCATTGCCAATCTTTCATTTCTCAAGCTTTGTCCTCCAAATTGACCTATCCTCCTCATCACCTAAAATTGCTTTTAAACAACTTAAGAGCAAAATTAGTAAGAAGAATAGGTGATAAAATGCATACACACAGAAAATACTAAAATGACAGAAAATAACATTCACACAATAACTAATAAAATGTCTAAACTAATAAAGTTACTCTTCACACCGATATTGCCAAATCTTCCCCGGCAACGGCGCCAAAAACTTGACGGGTATTTTACATACGTGCAAGCTAAAAAATACCGAATTACACCCGTTCACTGCAAGTATACAGATCAACTAGTAGTTTAGGGTATATATCGGGTCGATCCCACAGGGAAGAGTGAACAATTACCGGTATTACTAAAGCTTCTCTATTATTTAGACTATCAATGAATTATAACAAATTTATCCTACTGAAATTATACAAAATAACAAATAAAAGCTCCTCAGGTTGTGGTATCCCTAACTACTCATGCAAGTGCTATATTTGGATCATTCATTACTACATCTAGGCTAGTTATGGTGTAATTTCCTTATGCATTTGAATCCTACTTTCGTAGTGAATCAATTATCCTTATAACTAATCCATACCTATTCTCATGGTTATGAAATTAGCTACAAGTTCATTTCTTCAGTGAAATTACATGAAATGAATCACTAAAAACCACATAGGTGCACCTCTACTTTCGTGAGTGTACTCCCTATGTTTAGCACTTCTTGAACTAATGTTAAATCTCAATTTTCATTGTAGAAATAACACCTTAGATAATCACAATTAATGGTACCAGATTAATCATGATTTAAAGAGTCAAAGTGCTAAATAACTTGCTCAAATCATAGCAATCAAATAACCAAATAATAAATACTAACAATCATAGAAAGTTCAACCAAACCCAAGGTATAAACTTTAAAGACACATATTAAATATAAAATCCAGAACTTGTATATTAACTAAGCTTAGAATCAAGTACAAAAGATAAAGAGTTGGAAAGGAAAAATAACCCTTGTCACATAAGCTCTTTCCTTGCCTTCTTCATCTCCTTCTTCATCTTTGCCTAGCTAATAAAACAAGAAGGATGAACTACTACTCTATACTAAACTAATCTAACAATAAGAGAATGGAAAAGCTACATTTTTGCACTCTTCAAGCTTCTCCCGTATCATTTTTTAGACCTCAAATGTCTCTGCATATAAGCTGATGAAAAGTCCTTCCCTTACCAGTCAAAAATTTCTGCTATGATTCTCCAAATCTGAATTTGTTAAGGGAGTCAAAAATAATGGCTTTTGACTTGGAACCTTGGCTATATCTCTTCCTTATGTCTTCTGAAGCATGTGCAGCCTACGTTTTCTCTCCAACTCTAGCTGGAAAGTAGTGTGAAGATGAGAAAAATGGCTGAGCAAATTACAGAAATTTGGCTGCCAGACACGTTTTTACTTTTGACCTCACTTCAACTGCATTTTTCTCCATGATGAAGGCCGAACTGACTTTTGTGCAAAACACAAAAGTTGTAACCCTTTGAATTAGAGTTCCAATGCTTCAAGAATCATCTAATTTGGAGATCGGTGGACGGAGATATGGTCAAAATACCATAGACTGGTCAATTCTGGGCTTCAGCTTTCGACCATCCAGATAAGTTTCTGTGTTTCGACCTTTTGACCAAGAAAACGGCTGAATTGGACTTTGATGTCTTCATACCAAATGTAGATATATCTCTTAGCTTCAAAATGGTACCAAGATCACCTTGATCCGATCATTGTAGCTCCTGATATAGTCAAAATACGAAAATGTATCTGAGTTGTCAAAGCTGACTTTTCTTGATTTTTGTCCTCAAATTGCATTTCTTCTTTTACACTTCATATTTTATTTTCACCACTTTAATCCATCTTCAATCCTCCAAATATCTTCTCAATATACTTCATTGATGATTGAATCATTAAACCTACAAAATATGAAGTTTTTACCATAAAAATCCATAAAATGCAATGTTTAGCCATTTTAACATAAAATGTAGTTTTTTACCAAAACCTTAGTTATTTTAGTTATAAAACTAAATAATCAAACCAAAATTAACTAATAAAACACACTAAAAAATACGTAAAATATATTCTTATCACATAACCCTATTTATAGGTAACATTCCTGTTACCTTTTGGAACCCTATTTCAGCCTATCATAGAAATAGGAGCCCTTAAATCTCTACACATTAAATACCCACATCCTATTAGATACATTAAGTTCAAACCATATTTGATCACTTTAATTGGACTTAACCTTATTTGACAGTTTGTAACTCATAATTATTCACATATAAGTCCAACGTTGGATTAAGGATCCAACAATATTTCACTTGGATTATATGTGTAACCTTATAATTATGTTTCGTAATTAACCGTATGAGTTCAACTTTACTGTCATTGCTAAAATGTATCTGTAGCCAATTCGGTCTATCAATCACACCAATATAGGATCAAAGCCTTTGTTACAATTTCGTAACTCGACCCGTCAATGATCACACATATCGATACAATTGAATAACATGAATCATGATGTGGATGTGTAGCATGAAAATTTTATGTAATGTGATCAAAACATGCCTATTTCCAACTGGTTCACCTTAAATTTTATGAGATCAAACCATATCAAAGTCAGAGTGTAAATAAATCCAAACTTTATTTATGCATAAAATATCCTTAAATCATTAATAACCAAAAAGTATCATAAGAGCATTTAAAATATTAAACTCCCACTAAAACTGTACATCATTTAACAACATGACACCCATACGAGCAGTATGCTCATGAAACATTTTGGGTGGCAATCCCTTAGTAAGCGGATCCACAACCATGGAGTTTGTCCCGATATGCTCTATCGATAACTGCCCACTCTGTACTCTTTTTTTAACAGTCAGGAACTTGATATCTATATATTTAGATTTCGTCGAACTCCTATTATTATTGGAATATAGGACTACTGATTTATTGTCACGAAATAATTTGAGTGGTCTTTCAATACTAACCATTACACGTAATCCTGTAACGAAATTTCGCAGCCAAATTTCTTGATTGGATGCCTCATAACAAGTTATAAATTCTACAGCCATAGTAGAAGATGCTATGAGTGATTGTTTAGCACTCTTCCAGAATATGGCACCTCCAACCAACAAGTAGCTATAACCTGACGTTGACTTCATAGTATCTTGACATCCAGCATAATCGGAATCAGTATACTCAATGATCGCTAACTCATCTGACTTCCGATACGTGAGCATGTAATCTTTTATTTTCTGTAAATACCGCAAGACCCGTTTGGTTGCTTTCCAATGATCTAATCCAAAATTGCTTAAATATCTACCCAACATTCCAGTAATGTACGCAATATCCAGACGTGTACATATTTAAGCATACATTAGACTCTCTACTGCTGATGCATAAGGAATCTTTTGCATCTCTTTTTCCTCAAAAGCATTCTTAAGACATTGCTCAAGACTAAATTTATCTTCTTTAGCCACGGAAGTGTCACTTGATTTATAATTTTGCATGCCATACCTTTTGAGAACCTTTTCGATATAACCCTTTTGTGATAGTTCTAAAATACCCCGAGATCGATCCCGGTGTATTTGTATGCCTAACACAAAAGATGCATCACCAAGATCTTTCATCTCAAAATTCTTAATTAGAAATTTTTTGGTTTCATGCAATAGACCAATATCATTGCTGGCAAGTAAAATGTCATCAACGTACAATACCAGAAAAATATACTTGCTCCCACAGAACTTATGGTATATACAATTATCTACTAAATTCATCCCAAAATCAAATGAGATGATCACTTGATGAAATTTGAAATACCATTGTCGAGACGCTTGTTTGAGCTCATAGATGAATTTTTTAAGTTTACAAACCATATTCTTTGGATCTCTTGATATAAAGTTTTCTGATTGCACCATATAAATCGTCTCATCAATGTTACCATTGAGAAACGCTGTCTTTATATCTATCTGATATAACTCAAGATCGAAAAGTACCACTAATGCCATGATAATTTTAAAAGAGTCCTTTAAAGAGATTGGAGAGAAGGTTTCTTTATAGTCGATACCTTCTTTTTGTGTAAATTCCTTAGCGACAAGACGAGTTTTGTATCTTTCCACATTGCCTTTCGAATCCCTCTTGATTTTAAATATTCATTTACAACCAATGGGTTTCGTACCTTCTGAAAATGGGACAAGATCCCAAATATCATTGTCCTTTATGGATTTAATCTCCTCATTTATGGTATCAATCCACTTTTAAAAATTTAAACTTTTCATGGCTTGACGGAAGTTGATTGGATTATCTTCCATCAACCCAGTGTCATCCTCATGTTCTTGAAGGAAAACAATGTAATTATCTGGCACTGCACTTCTCCTTTCTCCAGTGGATCTTCTTAATGGCACTGGTTCTTGGAGAGGAAGAGTTTGTTCTTCTATAGCAGTTTATTCTTCGACATTGTCTTGATTTGTCATGTTATGATCTTATTCAGGAATAGGATTCTGAACAAGATCAATGACACCTGTGGGAATAGTAATATATTCCTTTTTAAAGACAACATCCCTTACTATATTTTCTCCCCCAAACTCGACATCCTCAAAGAATTGGGCATTTTCTGTTTCAAAATTGATTTAGTTGTGGGATCATAAAACTTGTAACCTTTGGATCTTTCAAAGTATAAAATAACAACTAATCATTCTTATTCTAATTTCTTTTCATTTGGCCTATAAGTCCTTGCCTCATCTGGACATCCCCAAATATGTAAATGCTTAAAACTGGGCTTTTTTCCTTTCCAAAACTCATAAGTGGTTTTGATAGTTGCTTTAGTTAGAACTTTGTTAAGGATATATGCTGCAGTCTTAAGTGCTTCTCCCCAGAGTGACTCTGGTAAGGTAGAATGACATATCATACTCCTTACCATGTGTTTAAGCGTTCTATTTCGTCTTTCAGCTACACCATTCATAGTGGGTGAATTCGGCATAGTATACTGTGAGATGATACCGCATTCCTCTAAATATTTAGCAAAGGGTCCTGGACGTTTGTTTATCTGAACCGTCATATCTACTATAGTACTCACCACCACGGTCAGATCTGACGCTTTTAATTCTTTTATTGAGTTGATTTTCAACTTCAGCCTTAAAATTTTTGAACACGTCTAGTGATTATGACTTTTCTGAAATGAGATATATGTAGTCATATCTTGAAAAATCATTTATGAACGTTATAAAATATTATTGACCATTCCAAGCAGATGTGAAAAATGGTCCACAAATATCTGTATGTATAAGTTCTAAGACGTCTAAGGACCTATTGGCTTTAAATCTCTTTTTATTGGTTTGTTTCCCCTTTACACAGTTAATACAATCATTAAAATCTGTAAAATTCAAGGGATCGAGAATTTCATTTGACACAAGCCTTTCCATTCTCCGTTTGAAGATATGTCCCAATCTCTTGTGCCATAATGCAGCTGAATTCTCATTGGTTAATTTTCTCTTTACTTCTCTGGTACTCAAATGCAGAGATTTATTAAATGAGGCAATTGTATCAATTAAATATAGATTATCGTAGTACTTTAAAGAACTAGAACTAACCAATTTTGAATCATGAAACAATTCAACTTTTTCATTTTCAAATGAACAAGAATAACCAAATTTGTCCAAATCAGAATTAGAAATTAAATTTCGTCGAAAAGATGGTACAACAAATGTCTCATTAAGATTCAAATAAAATTCAGTCTTTAACAATAATCTAAAAATTTCAATTGTCTCAACATGAACTGTTTTGCCATCGCCCATGTAGATATATCTTTAATTATCATTAGGCTTTCGACAATTCAGACAACCCTGCATAGCCACACTGATGTGAGTTGTTGCACCAGAATCTAATTACCTTGTGTGTCTAGATACCGAAGTTAAATTAATCTCAGAACAAACCAAATTAAGAAGCATATCTTTCTTAGCACGCCAAGCGTGATAGTTGGTGCAATGTTTCTTTTTATGCCCTTTAACTCCACAAAAGAAACAACTATTCTTTCTCTAATCATCTGTTTTTCTTGTTGTTTCTTTTGTGGCGCTGTACCTGCAGCTCCTTTTTCCTTCTTTCACTTAAGTCCCTTATTTTATTATAAGTGGTTGATACCAGATAGACACTTTCTGCCTGATCTTGATTCAACATTTCCTCTTCCTCTACACAGTGTGAGATGAGTTCATTTAGAGACCAAGTCTCTTTTTGATAGTTGTAACTCACCTTAAAATGGCTAAATTGTGTAGGAAGAGATATTAAAATCAAAGGCACTAATAACTCTTCAGAGAGTGTCAATTTAAGTGCATTTAATTTTGAAACAAAATGAAACATTTCAATAATGTACTCTCTGATATTGTCTTTACCACTATATTTCATTGAAACTAGGCGTGTCAAAAGTGTACTAATTTCAGTTTTTTCGTTTTTGACAAACCTTTTTTCAATGTTTTGAAGGAACTCTTTAGCGGTTACTTTTGTTTCTAACATTATTTTTCTGAATGCTTCTAGAACGGTCTTCTTAATGATCATCAGACACAAGTGATTTGATCTCTCCCACCTTTTCTTATCTCTCTTTTCATCAGAGGTACTCTGATCTGTAAGAGGTGGGGGAGAATCATCCCTTAACGCAAGGTCGAGATCCATTACTCCAAATACTATTAAAAGATTTTCTTTCCAAAACTTGAAATTTGTGCCATTCAACATAGAAATATTATTGATGTTGGTAGTAATATTCGTAGGATCATTTACAACTGAACAAAAAATATTAAATAATTAAAACAAACTCACATAAATCAAAACAATAATAAATTTAAATAAAAGTAACCCCATCTCAAGATACCGATGTTCCATTAATATTTTGTTTTTGGACAAAAATATTAACTTCTAAGTGATATCTTAGTGCAGTAATAAATACTGATAATAATAACATGTCAAAAAATAAATTTTTCTTTGGGTCAATTTATAAATCACATGTAAAAATTCAAATAATTATCACGTATTTATTACCACAAGTACACATGTAATTTTATTAAATATTGACCTTCCTTTGGGCCGATCAATATTCATAAAATTACAAGTACCCAACTAGTTATATTTTAAAATAAATTAATTTTCATAATAGAGATCACTTTGATGGCATATTATTTCAATTAATTTATTCTAAAATATATATATATTCATACCAATATTCAAATTTAAAATTTTTAAAAAAAATTTAAAATTATCCAAATTAAACAAAAATTTTGATCAAAGTCAACTTTGGTCAACTCTGGTCAAAACGTGGTCAAACTTGGTTAAACCAGTCAAATTGGATCAAAACTTATTGGACTAAAAGCCCATATCCATAATTTGATTCAAATTTATCATGCAAATCCAAAAATTTCTTGAAATCCATGTCTTATTTAATTTTATTAGGGTTCACTTAAATTAAAGAAACCCTAATTTCCTTAATATTATTTCTCAAACAAGAAAACAAGTCAAAGAGTCCAATTGTAAACAATTGAGCTACAAAGGCATAATGAAAAAGTCACGGCAAAAAGAAAATATTTTGGCTTTCTGTTTGAGAAAAAGACAAACTACTTGACAATCAATTATGATCCCGAACCATGTGCTAACTAGTCATTAAGCTAAGCCGAATTCTCCAGATGTTAAAAGTAGAGAATCGGCCAAGTAATATTGCATGAAAAAACAATGAATCGTACGACTAAAGCTGGACTATGGTAGGACCCTCTGAATTTCATGTATTCAAAAGCATTGAGTTGTTTGGAATAATTTGACCGAAGGCAATTCATGTCTATTGACTTTTGCAGCTAGTCATAGATTCAATACGTGAACATTCAACCAAGGCTATACATTACTTGCGTAAGCATCCATGAACATAAAAGCCACATAAAGACTGCCATGGAAGCCGAACCCACGAATTCTTTTTTTTTTATTGCATATGACTCAAAGTGGCGCCGTGCAAACAAAACCTGATTTATCATAATTCTAAATTCATGTAGTACGGCAGAAGCAACCAACATCATACACATATATGATCAAAACAGTGAATCAACAAGACTTGAACATATAACAATAATATATTTAATAGCATCAGAGTCCGCATCTAGTAGCCATGAAAACAGAACCAATAGTAATAAAACTATGAATTACTAAAACAAAATTATTTCCTAATAATCAACCATATGGGGCTCTGATACCACTTGTTAGGGTGGTTATCTAAATTTAACTTTTGATGAAAACCATCACCTATTAAACCCAAAATCTATATGACGATTATTAAGAAATAAATTACTGATAAAATTGCGGAAGCGTACCTGAATTCATATCGACAAACTAATATATGAATCTCCAAGGGTATTTGGGTGGCCTTCCAGGTCAACACGTATTCACCGATTCTTGAGAGAGCCCTTTAATATCTCTCTGGTATCTTTCCTGACGATGGGATATCAGGAAAGAACTATATTTTGTGGTACTAGTAAATATGACAAATAGAATGATCCGTGTGACTTGGGGACCATAACCCAATTTATAAGTAACATTCCTGTTACCTTTTGGAATCCTATTTCAGCCCATCATAGAAATAGGAGTACTTAAGTTTTTACACATTAAAGGCTCACATCCTATTAGATACATTAAGTCCAAACCATATTTGATCACTTTAATTGGACTTAACCTTATTTGACAGTTTGCAACCCATAATTATTCACATATAAGTCCAACGTTGGATTAAAGATCTAACATCTAGCTGTTATAGAAAGAAGTATAATGGAATTATTATAAGAAAAAAATGCGAGAAATTTGGGGTAAATGGCGAGAGCACATGTGTAGTATAAGGAAAGATTAAATCGTAAATTGTAAAAAAAATAATGTTAATGGTGACAAAGATTTGATTAGAAATAAAGTGGAAGGACAAGACAGTTATAGTATGATGAGCTATTTGTAAATGTACTAGATATTCTTTGTTTAGAGATAAAAAATGTTAATAAATGTATGGTAAAATTTATAGAATGGAAGTTGTAATTTTTTTTGTAGTTTTGGTGGATGGTAGGAAATGCAATAGAACGAATAGGAATATTCTGAACAGGAAAGAAAACTGTGTTCGATTAGTATTGAGGCAGCTGGAATATTTGATTGAGATGAGATATTACAGTGTCAGGAATCTGTTTAGCTTTTGCAGTAATGGAATATATTCCTGACCAAAATTTTAAAGCACTTCATGTACTCGTCACAAATGTTGTCTATGCTTGCTTATAGGAATGATTGAAAGTAGTTTAGCTTTTTAGAAGGATGAAAATATATTTGATAGTTAGGTGCATGGAACAGTCATGTTCATTATAAGGAAGATATGGATACATATCGAGAAAGATTAGGAAACTAAATTAATCAGCAAACAGATTTCTATTGTCGTTAACAAATACTTGTTATACAGTTAATTAAAACAGTGAGTCTGTTGAGTTAACTTGTAAATAATGTTACATATCTAAATAAAGATTACTCAACTATAAAAATACAGTGGAAATGTATGGCACCAAGGAAAAATCCTCTCAACTCCATTACTATCAAAGATTAATACAGCGAAGGTTGTCTCCAACTCTGGAATGAAGACAAGAATATCGTTATGCTGGAGATGATGCTACAGAACAAAGTTTCTCCAATTTCTTTTCAATCGGTTGCGTTTTATGCCAACCTGAATAGTGTTGTGTCCAGTTTTGAGAATTATAACTGGAGTTTTGTCATTGTTCACAAAGTAACGAACAAAGCGAGGGATTTTCTAACAACAAGAGAATAAAAGTTAGGCTATTAGCTGAAATGACTTTATCAATGAAAATTTTTTTGAAACAGCTAGAATAGATTGATTACCAAACTGCATGGATAGGCTGAGTCAAAGGTTTGATAAAAGCGGGTTGAATTAGACAAATCTTGAGAGAAATCTGGTTTTAGTGATGAGAAAACTGCCTATGATTGAACAGATGAAAAAGCAACATCTGTCAATGGAAAAGAATCATGTGATAGCATATAGTAAGCATCATGCATAAGGAAATAGAATAAAAAAGTTAGCTATACCTTGAGAAGTTTTAGCGTTGTCTAATGCAAAAGATTTGGTAGAGGAATTGTCCACTGAAGATAGACTTGTTTTTTGAGTTCACAGAAATGAATAACATAAAAAATGAGATCTCTGCATGTCGAAGTAACAGCAAATCATACTGATTGGTAATGTTCTGAAAACAATATTCTTTCCAACCTTCTCCAAAATAGTGATTAGTAACCATGATAGTCCATTGGTGTATCATATGTTTGAAGGTGATTGTATTGCGATGGTGCTATCTTAGCAACATTTCAAATTTAATAGGCAGAATCTGTTGGAGTGTATGCCCTAAAACAATGTATTTGTTTTATTTTATGCATTCCTTATTATATGTTTTGTATTTTAATAACTTCTTATTTATCTGTTAAATATTAGTTATAACCGATAAAGTCCTTAGAATATTTACTGATGTGATGGTAGTCACAAGAGTTGGTGACCATGAGATATCAATCGCATTTATATTAATATTCTTAGAATTCCCTAGTTATAGTACTAATGAAATAGGACATCTTTAGTACGGTAAAACTAGTACACAGTTAGCCTCTGATTAAGGTAATTAGTGGTTGTTCTCATCAACCATGGTATGAAGATATCTAGACTAATGTGTAGATGATTTGAAGAGTTCAAATGCATTGGAGTGATCCGTTTAGAAATCCCGTTAGGATATCTATCTAGTGCCAATGGTGTATCTCTAGTGAAAAATTGTGTAAGTGATCCTACGACTTGAGATCACCATAGTATCTTGAGTGTGAATCACTACATTTTGATTCTAATTACTTGTTACTCTTCATGAGTACCTTAAAGTGTAGAAGTTGGATGTAGTGTGAAGCACACAAAGAAAATGGGTGATCAAGATAGAATTTACCACTCTGATAGAAGGAGTTGACATCCGGATGGCCACTAGTAGAAAATTAACCCTAAAGTCGAATATTAGATAAATTGAAGAATGTCTTCAATTTAACCTAATTCAGGGTAAATTTCGGGAACTAGAAAAACTTAATTAGTCATCAGGGAATTGGCACTTATTCCTCATTCCTGACTAATTGGATATCTTTGGTGAAAGGATAATAATTACACGGTAATTTTTCACGGAAAGGTTAGGTCAAATTCCCTTGACTAATTCCGAGGAATTGGGCAATCGCGATGTGTTGCTAGACACCGCTCGTGGTCTAGAATTATGGATTGATGTTTTATTATAAGTTATGATAAAATAAAGTCGTTTATTTTATCTAATTATTAAACCATAATTATTACCAATTTATTCGGGACCTATTGGGTCACACGCAATAGAGATTTAATCCTGGATTAAAACTATGTAAATTATCGGGGTTTAATTTTAAAAGAAAATAAATCCCAGCCTATTTGAGTAGATAAGAGTAAACGATTATCTCTTATCTGTCAGATAACTGATAGATAGAGTCTTGTGTGATGAGAAGTCTTATCGTTTGATTTTGAATCAGACAGTAAGACTCATCATTCTATCTTATTATCTCTCTCTCTCCTTTTAACTCCTAAGGGAGAGATAGAGGATGTGCTTTGAGGGTGAAGGTAACCAAAAAGGCAAAAGGGAGAGTCTGTGAGCGTTACATACTTCGAATAAGAGCAAGAAGGGCTAGCAACTTTTTCTTGCTCTTTAATACATAGTTCGTGAGACGACCCAGAGTTGCTCTAGCGTGGATATCAGTAGAGGCAGGACAGCTGGACTGCTCAAGGGCTGACCATCCTCAACAACACTACATGGAGATGCCGCAAGGATTAAGGTAATCCTATAACCCTCCTTTTAATGCATCATACGTAAAATCTAGGGTGATTCCTGGATAGTTTTAGGGAAAAATTTTTATTTTTCTGCTCCATAGTGTCCCTAAAACCTAACAGTGGTATCAGAGCCATCCCTAAGAATTTTACGTATGATTTTAGGCAATTTTGGATTCATGGATTAATATTGCTAATTGGATTTAATTGAATATGCGGAATTATGGTAGAATTATTATTTTTTTAAGTAACTGGCTCTTTTGAGAATTTTGAAGTTTTTGAATTAAATTTTTTTTAATTGTTAAAAATGTGTTATGGGATCTATTATTCATATTTATTAGGTTGGGAATTGATTCACAATTAATTTGATTAATTAAAATTATTTTCCCAATTATTTTCCTAATTTAGTTAGGAATAAGAATGACCTAATAAAAATTAATTTTACCAAAATTTCTTGCATATGAATGGACCCAAAATTTGTTTGGGACCTTAGGAGTTAAATCCAATTAATCCATGAATTGAGATTGCTTGTTTACATGCTTTTCTTTTATTTAAAGTTGTTTAAATTGTGAGAATGCATGGTGGATGGTTGTGGATATAGTACGCAATATGATTGTGATTTTCTTGAATGGTTATGATTATTCTTGATTTGAATGGTTGTAATTATTTTAAAATAGGGCCTGCGTGTCCTGCCTTTCTTATTTTCTAATTGTAATTTCTTTTCTCGTCTAATATCCCTCCGAATGTATTTCGAGGTTTCTTCTATACTATTTGTAATGTGCAATAGATGGAAATAGATGAAAGAAATTTGTATAATTAGTATAGAAATTGTAATTTTTGAAAAGCAGAAAAGAGGCATACGACGACGAAGGGGTTCATCTCGTATTTAGAGACCTTAGTAAATTGCTAATTTCCCTAGTGGCCGGGGAAATTAGTTTAGGAATATCCACAACCATCCACGATTTAAATTCATGCTTATAAGTTTTGAAATGGAATTATGCTGATGAGGCCAGACGAGCAATTTTTCCAAATTTTAATTATGAAATATTTTGGAAAAAGGAGACAAATCCCTCAACTGCAATATTAAATCAATGAAATACCTTCCATCATTATAGTTTAAAACTAGAGTAGTTATTAAGTGCTAGTTTGTTGGGATTCACCCAAGCCTGCCTTACTTACTACGTGTTTTTGCTATGAGAAATGTTCTCAAAGAATGATGGGTTTGATTTAACTAAAATTATGATTTGTTGGGATTCACTCAAAATCATTAATTTTAAAGGTAAGTGTTGGGTTGGTTCTTATAGATTTAAAGTCAAGAGTTGACGCCCAACTGATCTAAGAATTACAAATAAGTTGTAATTGGTGAAGTACCTACCTTTCATAATTATTTTTGATTTGTTGGGATACACTCAAGATCGAAATAAATTAAGATGGGATCCTAACCACTATGGAACTTTAAAAAATTCCTGAATCAATTTAAGAGGGTAATTGATTTGAGAAATATAGTGGAAATAAAATCATAATTTTTGAAGTTTTTATGATTTTATTAAACAAAATATTTTTCTAACAAATTCTATCTTTTCATTTTGTTGTAGAATGAGTAACAATTTGAGCCTTCGTACCATTCTCACTGATTGCAAACTTAACGACACAAACTTTCTCGATTGGCATCGCAATGTCCTACTCGTTCTCACTCATGAAAAAATTGAATATGTACTTGATGGGCCTATGCCCCAGGAACCTGAACCAAATGCTCCTGCTGCTGCTCGAAATGCTTATAAGAAACATAAGGATGATAATAGGGAAGCTTCATGTATCATGGTAGCTTCCATGACTCCTCAGCTTCAGCAACAGCACATGAACATGGGGGCGTATGATATTGTACAACACCTGAAAGAGTTGTTTGAACAACAATCAAGGACGGTTAGATATGATACCTCCAAAGAATTGTTCAGGTGCAAGATGGCAGAGGGAGCACATGTTGCTCCGCATGTCTTAAAAATAATTGGGCTAATTGAAAAATTGGCCGAATTAGGCTTTAAGATGGATCAGGAGCTGAATGTTGATTTAGTGCTCCAATCTCTGCCAGATTATTTCTCATAGTTTGTTATGAACTATCAGATGAATAATCTGCAGCACACTTTGCCTCAATTGTTGAATGTGCTGAAAACTGCTGAGAAAGAAATCAAAAAGGGGAAAGGCTCTACTGGTGTGCTTGTCGTTACTTCCTTTAAGAAGAGGAAGAGGCAAGAAAAGGGATTTAAGAAATCCAAAAACAAACCCATCCAAAAGCCCAAAAAGGTAAAGGCGGACCAGTCCAAAGCAACCTGCTTCCATTGTAATCAAACTGGACATTGGAAAAGGAACTGCAAGTCATACTTGGAGAGCCTGAAGCAAAAGAAGCTTGCTGAAACTTCATCATCAGGTACATTTATGATTGAGATTAATGTGTCTACTTCCAAATTAGACTCTTGGGTATTAGATACCGGATGTGGTTCTCACATTTGCACATCTATGCAGGGTCTAAGGGATGGTAGAAAGTTGGGGAAAGGAGAAGTCACCTTACGTGTGGGTAATGAAGCAAAAGTTGCTGCTTTAGCTGTAGGGAATTATTATATCACTTTACCCAGTGGATTGATTTTAGAATTATTAAATTGTTATTGTATTCCGGCACTTACTATAAACATCATTTTTATTTCCTGTTTGGATTTAAATGGGTTTCGGATAACCCAGGAGAATAAATGTTGTTCTTTTTCTAAAAATGGTGTGTTTTATGGTTCTGGAAGTTGGAATAACGGTTTATATATTCTAGATCTTGATCATCAAATTCTCAATGTGAGTGAAAAAGGAATGGGAAAAAATAAACTAAATAAAACCTACCTCTGGCACTGTAGGCTTGGTCATGTAAATGAAAAACGCATCTCCAAGCTATACCAACATGGATACTTGGACTCATTTGATTATGAATCATATAATACATGCGAAGCTTGTTTACTTGGCAAAATGATCAAAATGCCCTTTAATAGAAAAGGAGAACGAGCCAGTGATTTACTTGACCTAATACATACTGATGTATGTAGACCAATGTCGATTACTACTAGAGGTGGTTTTTCATACTTCATCACCTTCACAGATGACCATTCGAGATATGGTTATGTGCATTTAATGAAATACAAATCTGAATCCTTTGAAAACTTTAAAGAATTCAAGAATGAAGTAGAAAAACAAACCAATAAAAGTATTAAGGTACTACGATTTGATCGTGGTGGAGAATACTTAAATGACGAGTTTGGAGTTTATTTAAAGGATAATGGAATAGTTCCGCAATGGACTCCTCCAGGCACACCACAGTTAAATGGTGTATCTGAAAGGAGAAACCGAACCTTATTGGACATGGTTCGTTCTATGATGAGCCACTCAAGTGCCCTAAAATCATTTTCGGGATATGCATTAGATGCAGCCTCTTATACTCTTAATAGAGTACCCACTAAAGTTGTCGACTCCACACCATATGAGTTATGAAAAGGAAAGAAACCAAATCTATCTTATATGAAGGTTTGGGGCTGCCCAACTTATGTGAAGAGGGCAGAGTCAGACAAGCTTGAAGCTAGATCTGACAAATGTTTGTTTGTTGGGTATCCAAGAGAGTCTATAGGATACTATTTCTACAATCCAATTGAGCAAAAGGTATTTGTCTCAAAACATGCTATATTTCTAGAGAAAGAATACATTCAAGAAAGAAGCGGTGGGAGTAGAATAGATCTTGAAGAAATTCAGGATCATCAAACAAACATTGAACAACCTGTAGTAGAACAGCTTCAACCACATAATGATGAGGTAGATACAGAAGCTGTTGATACACAAGGGCTTCGTAGGTCAGTAAGAACACGCTCAACTCCCAAGAGATACCAATTTCTTGTGAGCCATAGCAATGATGTGCTAGTCATTCAAGATGACGAACCTACTACCTACCAAGAGGCAATAAGCAATCCAGACTCCTCTAAATGGTTAGAAGCCATGAATTCTGAAATAAATTTCATGTATGACAATAAGGTGTGGACCTTAGTTGATCCACCTGAAGGGTGTAAATGGATCTTCAAGAAGAAGACTGACATGGATGGTAATGTGGTTACCTATAAAACTAGACTGGTAGCCAAAGACTACAAGCAGAAAGAGGGAATCGATTACGACGAAACTTTCTCACCAGTAGCTATGCTTAAATCCATTCGGATATTGCTTGCAATAGCAGCAAATCATGACTATGAGATTTGGCAGATGGATGTAAAGACCGCGTTCCTAAACGGGACATTGCATGAGGATGTGTATATGACACAACCTGAAGGCTTTACATCTACAAATCCTAGTCAAATATGTAAGCTACAAAAGTCTATTTACGGACTTAAGCAAGCATCTAGGAGTTGGAACATCCGATTCGATGAGACGATCAAAGAATTTGGATTTCTCAAGAATCCGGATGAACCTTGTGTGTATAAGAAGGTTAGTGGGAGTTCGATTGTTTTCCTTATTCTATATGTAGATGACATATTAATAATGGGAAACAACATACCGATGTTACAATAGGTAAAGGGTTGGTTGTCGAAGAACTTTTCCATGAAAGATTTAGGAGAAGCGGCCTATATATTAGGCATTAAGATCTAGAGGGATAGAACTAAAAGGCTACTAGGTCTTTCACAATCTACGTACATAGAAAAAGTGCTAAAAAGGTTTAGCATGGATCAGTCTAAGAGGGGTAATTTACCTATGACTCATGGTATAAGCCTTTCTAAAAATATGTGTCCAAGGACACAAGTTGAGACTGATAAGATGCATACTGTTCCATATGCTTCAGCAATTGGATCAATTATGTATGCTATGTTATGTACAAGACCTGATGTCTCATATGCTCTGAGTGTCACAAGCAGATTTCAGGCTAATCCAGGTGAGGGTCATTGGACAGCCGTTAAGAACATTCTTAACTACTTAAGAAGGACCAAAGATTTGTTCTTAATATATGGAAAAGGTGAGTTAGAACTCAAAGGCTATACGGATACGAGTTTTCAATCAGATAAGGATGATTGTAAATCACAGTCAGGCTTCATTTTTACTCGTAATGGAGGTGCCGTCTGTTGGAAGAGTTCCAAACAAGACACCACAGCAGATTCTACAACAGAGGCTGAGTACATTGCGGCCGCCGAAGCAGCTAAGGAAGCAGTTTGGATCAAGAAGTTCGTAACTGAACTTGGTGTGATTCCAACCATTGTTGATCCGGTCACTTTGTACTGTGATAACAATGGGGCTATAGCTCAAGCCAAGGAACCCAGGTCTCATCAGCGATCCAAACATGTGCTTAGAAGATTTCACTTGATTAGAGAAATCGTTGCTAGGAATGATGTAAAGATAGAGAGAGTCTCCACAGAGGATAACATAGCTGATCCTCTCACTAAAGTCCTTTCTCAAAAGAAGCATGATAGTCATGTATTATCTTATGGGATGGAAAACATGGAAAATATGTTTTAGTGCAAGTGGGAGATTGTTGGAGTGTATGCCCTAAAACAATGTATTTGTTTTATTTTATGCATTCCTTATTATATGTTTTGTATTTTAATAACTTCTTATTTATCTGTTAACTATTAGTTATAACCGATAAAGTCCTTAGAATATTTACTGATGTGATGGTAGTCACAAGAGTTGGTGACCATGAGATATCAATCGCATTTATAGTAATATTCTTAGAATTCCCTAGTTATAGTACTAATGAAATAGGACATCTTTAGTACGGTAAAACTAGTACACAGTTAGCCTCTGATTAAGGTAATTAGTGGTTGTTCTCATCAACCATGGTATAAAGATATCTAGGCTAATGTGTAGATGATTTGAAGAGTTCAAATGCATTGGAGTGATCCGTTTAAAGATCCCGTTAGGATATCTATCTAGTGCCAATGGTGTATCTCTAGTAAAAAATTGTGTAAGTGATCCTACGACTTGAGATCACCATAGTATCTTGAGTGTGAATCACTGCATTTTGACTCTAATTACTTGTTACTCTTCATGAGTACCTTAAAATGTAGAAGTTGGATGTAGTGTGAAGCACGTAAAGAAAATGGGTGATCAAGATAGAATTTACCACTCTGATAGAAGGAGTTGATATCCGGATGGCCACTAGTAGAAAATTAACCCTAAAGTCGACTATTAGATAAATTGAAGAATGTCTTCAATTTAACCTAATTCAGGGTAAATTTCGGGAACTAGAAAAACTTAATTAGTCATCAGGGAATTGGCACTTATTCCTCATTCCTGACTAATTGGATAGCTTTGGTGAAAGGATAATAATTATACGGTAATTTTTCACGGAAAGGTTAGGTCAAATTCCCTTGACTAATTCCGAGGAATTGGGCAATCACGATGTGTTGCTAGACACCGCTCGTGGTCTAGAATTATGGATTGATGTTTTATTATAAGTTATGATAAAATAAAGTCGTTTATTTTATCTAATTATTAAACCATAATTATTACCAATTTATTCGGGACCTATTGGGTCACACGCAATAGAGATTTAATCCTGGATTAAAACTATGTAAATTATCGGGGTTTAATTTTAAAAGAAAATAAATCCCAGCCTATTTGAGTAGATAAGAGTGAACGATTATCTCTTATCTGTCAGATAACTGATAGATAGAGTCTTGTGTGATGAGAAGTCTTATCGTTTGATTTTGAATCAGACAGCAAGACTCATCATTCTATCTTATTATCTCTCTCTCTCCTTTTAACTCCTAAGGGAGAGATAGAGGATGTGCTTTGAGGGTGAAGGTAACCAAAAAGGCAAAAGGGAGAGTCTGTGAGCGTTACATACTTCGAATAAGAGCAAGAAGGGCTAGCAACTTTTTCTTGCTCTTCAATACATAGTTCGTGAGACGACCCAGGGTTGTTCTAGCGTGGATATCAGTAGAGGCAGGACGGCTGGACTGCTCAAGGGCTGACCATCCTCAACAACACTACAGGGAGACGCCGCAAGGATTAAGGTAATCCTATAACCCTCCTTTTAATGCATCATACATAAAATCTAGGGTGATTCCTGGATAGTTTTAGGGAAAAATTTTTATTTTTCCGTTGCATAGTGTCCCTAAAACCTAACAGAATCTGCGTGTAACAGAATAAGTTCATGCTTGAATGTTGACTTGACAATGAAAGATAAAAGAACAGCTAAATTGTAGGGAAAAATTGTTACCTGTCCTGTCTTTTCATTTGATAAGAAAGTAATATGTTTGAGGAGCATTGCTTGTCATATGAGAGTAATCTATAGGGATAATACTTTCTGTTGCCATTAAGCTTTTAATTCTAGCTCATGAGAAATTTTTGACAATTTAATGCTAAAGTAATAGCTTGGAAAAGAAAATGATAAATATATGAATGTGAATAGCTGGTGAGCCTAGTTTTTGATAAGTCTAAGTTGTCAATATATAATAAAAGAAATCAGTAGAAAAGATCTTTTTTTGAAGTTGTGTATGAGTTTACTATATCATGCGCTATTTCACGGAGACAACAATATGTATATATAAAGAATGAGTGGAACAGAAAAGACATGTATTTTATACTATTAATTAATAATAATTAATTCATTTACAACTAATGTAAGATGTGCAAGCAGTGAAGAGTACTTTACATGTATTAGTAACTCTAGGTGAAGAGAGGTATTTGATGCAATTGATAGGACATGTTTTACATTCAGTGAATGTTAATTTTACAAGTGTATGGCTAGTGAGTAAATCTAATTCATGAGTAGAAGCAGACCTAGGAAATGACTTAAAGATCAAATTGGATAAGTGATGGCAGAACTTTATCGAGAATTCAAATTCTATTGAGCATGGTTGATTTAATGGTAGGATGACTTTAATCTGATTAAGATGTAATGAATGAATAACACAACAAGGTTAAATGGCAGTAAAATGCTTAGCTATAAAGTTACAAACTAAGCAAAAGTTGTCTTGATCAAGCAGCGAGTTTCAAAAATGAGCTGCTGATAGCATAGCTATTGTATCACAATAAGTTGCTGTACAAAAAAATAAATAACCGCAACATACAGTGGACTCAGGTAGCTATGTCTGTCAATTCAAAAAGGAAAGAGAACAGTCTTATTAATTTTTGGTTTCTTCTTGGAACTTTCGCCTGCAGTTTGGGAGGAATCTCTACCTGTTTCATGCGAGAGATCAAATTTTTCAGAAAGGCAAAGGTAAGCTTTTGAAGCTATTTTGTTTTCTGCAACAGTTGTAGTTCCTATGCCATCAACAGTTTTAGTTTACAAAAGTATAATTTATTTAGATATACATTATATCGAATTGTGTTGAATCAACATCTGTCCAATTGTATAATAGAATTAGAAGAATAGCAAAATCTTTGTTTGAGTTTCATAAGCTATGAGAAGATTGTTTCAACAATGGAATTAGAGCTTTGATAATGTTAGCAATAATAAACAATGTTGCTACCGAATCAGTCATACCTAAAGTGATCATTTGTGCATTATCAACTTGGAGGTCGATTAACAAAGAGTCAATTTTTGACTCTGTTGTTGGTTGAATAGCATCAGTAGTATCCACAAGGTCGTAATAGTAGATAATTGTATAGAGCTATCCTGCATCAGCTATTTGAGTTTGCATTGGCTTTATATGCACCAAAAACTACTTTGACTTCAGTTCCTTATGGACAGTTTCGAGAGGGAGTTCAATGTTCCATGAAAGACAAAGAAAAAACAGAAAATGAGTAAAGATGTGAAGGTTATATTTGCAATCTAGGTGCGGCTTCTGGTAAGAATTAAAATGAAACAATGATACTTTGATTTTTTTTAATGATAATAGGCCTGCTTAAAATGTTCTATTATCTCAAGAGCAGTGAATATCAGAAGTTTTTCTACTTAGTCTCCAAAGATAGAAGCTGTGATAACTCCAGAATCATCACGTAAATCCAAATCAAAGTGACACCTATAAATATATATATAAGTGTCAGAGAATTACATTATAAAAACAATTGTTAAATAATTATTAAAGAAGGTTTATATGCCAGTGAAGTTTAAAACAATTATCTAGGCTGGGCAAGATGCTTTTCTTTGCATGTATTACATATAAAAATAACTTCATAAGCTGCTGTTATGCCTCACCAACATTTCTTGCAGCTTATATACCAATATTGTTGAAATATGTGTTGAAAAGAGAACTGTGCCTTCATCCATGTACTCTAAAGGGAATAAGTTAGAGTTTGAATTTATATGTTGATATGCATATAGAGTGCTAAATAACATAGAAGGGGAAAAAATTGGTAATGGACTGACATTTGAAATTAAGGTGATCTTCTGATCTACTTTGAACGATATTTCAGGGTTATACTTAACATAACTCTTCTCATTAACGATTGTTGCAAGTAGCTTGCCATTTCTCATCACCCTAGAACAGAGTAAACGGAAAAAGTAATGGGAACAACTGACTGCAGTTTAACAACTACTAAGTATAATATAGCTAATTAACCAATACCGGTTCTTTAGTTCTCTTGCTTCATGTATAGAAGAAGGATCAACCAGGATCGCAGAATCAAACCATGTGGACAACGTAACTCCTATAGTATAAATCATTATGCTATCTTAGCAAATTCAGTGTTTCGGATGATTATGTAAATGTAATTTAAAATAACAGGAAGGTAATGCAGAGTTACTATTGTAATTGTTAACTTTAATGCTTTGGCATATAATAACAGGATAGCTATGCATGTTTATCGATATTTGTTGTGCTTCATTCTTGATGAAATCATCCCACATAGAAAGCAACACAACTTGTGATCTAACACCAAAACATCAATTATTAGTTAAAAAGTATCAGATATATGTAGAAGATAAAAATAGAGAGTGCAAAACTGGAAATGGCAGAAGAAACAAAATTTTCACTCCACATTGACAAGAACAAATTTCTAAAGAAATGGATTCTTTAAAATCCTTGGTAACAATTTTGTTCTCCAGCGCTTCAATAACTATGCCTAGCATATCTGCAAAACAAGATGTTCTCATAAAAGCTATTATAAGCTACCAATGCATAATATGTGTCTAATATATAGTATACATACCCACAGACTTATCCTTGTGATCCATGTACAGTGCCGAGTCTTTGAATTTAGTGTAATTAAATTTGACAGGCATTATATCTTCATCATCAGCTACCTCTTCAATGACAGTTTTACTGGTGATCATCCACTGCATTGTCAGTTCATCTATCTGATATTTGGGGGGGATTGGTCTAACCATAGCATTTGATATCTTGTACTTCTTGTATACTTGCAAGATTAGTCCCACTCTAGGAATGTCATGGCTGAAAATAATGCCTTCAACTTTTGATTACTATTACATAAATGAAAATGTTAAGGCATTTGTTACGTATAAATATGAATATAATGTAAAACAGAAATTTTATATGGAAAATTTATGTTCATGTACCTTTGCATCAACAAAGATAAACTTCTGCTTCTTTGTTGGCGTAGACAATGATTGGGTAACTTGTTGCTTTTCTTGAAAAATAATGTTGCATGTCCAATCTTGCATATCAAGTACAATTTCTTTGATGGATAAAAGAATAAAAGAAATAATGTTGCATGTCCATTTTAAATGTAAAAGAATAAAAGAAATATGTAAGAAATATCAGTTTAATTAAAGAGTGCTATTACTATTCTAACAATAAGGAATAATAATCATGGCTAACAAACCTCATGCTTAAATAGCTCTAATGGATTCAGTTCTAGTGTTGAGTCAGCCTGAATATTTCTTCAAAGACAACATTCCTAGTCTTGCAATCCAGTTTTTTGGCATCAAAGGTTCCAGGTACAATAAGAATTTTAAGTGCTGTAGAGGTTTTAACTCTAGATAAAACAACATATAGCTGGCCATGAGAAAAAATCGGCTCATGAAGGTAGATTCCAACATAATCCAAAGTCTGGCCTTGGGATTTGTTAATGGTCAAGGCAAAACAAACACGGACAGAAAATTGTATTCTTATAAATGGCAGGCCATTCTTTTCATCATTAGACGCTTGCAAAGGAATTCTATGAAGGAAAATTCTCTTTCCTCAATGCTGACCAAAAGTTATCTCAGCAGAAATGGTATTTTGTCTTAACTCTCTACATATGAGTTGCGTACCATTGCACAATCCTTCTGCAGGGTTCAAGTTTCTCATAAGCATAATCGGACAATTTTCCTTAAGTAACAACTTGTGAGGAGGAAGACCATTTGGATTTTGAGAATTGAGAAAATCCTCATAATCTACTTGATGCCGTGGATAAACAGTTTTATCAGAACTTATATAAACATGAAGATTTCCTGAAAATCTTTTGATCATCATGTCATTTGTTTCATCGACTGAACTATTTTTTGGAGAAAGAATGCATCTATTGATCATACAATAGGGATATGAATGCATCTATTGATCATACAATAGGGATCTTTTGAATAGGTTGTTAGATCTGGGAAAACAGATTTCATCAACCTGTTCATAAGAAATCCGAGTTAGGATATATACATGGTGAACTATAGAGTAAAAACTTAGTAAAAGTAGCACTTTAAAGGGAAAAGTCAAAAACCTATCCAAGGATTCTTCTCTTTCATTATAAGGAATGATCATGTCACTAGATAAAGTTATTTCACCATGTGCATTGACAGGCTCTCTTCCTTTGCCCACTCTTAATAAAAATTCTGAGAATGCTGGATCTAAGATTGCTCGCATGTTTTCTGTTAACCTCAGCTTTTGTAATTTAGGCCACAAAGAAGAATTAGCACGGCTAGATTCTATAAGAACTTCCTTTGTAGCCTGTATAATAAGAGGCAAAGTTTGCTAGAAATCACCACCAAACACAACAATTTTGCCTCCAAAAGGAAGGTCACAGTCCATTGTATCTCTAAGCAAATCATCGAAAGCTTCAACAGTTTCTCGCTTGGCCATTGAAGCTTCATTCCATAAAATTAATTTTGATTCAAAAAGCAATCTTGCAACACTACCCTGTTTACTAAGCTAGCAAGTTTTAATTTTAGAAAAATCTAATGGTATTTTAAAATTAGAGTGGGATGTTCTTTCTCTCAGAAGAATAGATGCTACGATGCCTGATGTTGCAGTAGCAATAGCAATGTGACCTTGGGATCTTAAAGTAGCAAGAAACGACCTATACAAAAGGTCTTACCAGTTCCTCCAGGACCACCAATGAAGAAACTCTAATCACCAGAAGAAAAAACTGTTTTGAGATCAAGTCATAGGCACGATGTTATTGAACATTTAATTTGGAAGCCATTACAAGATCTTGTGGCAGAACTTCAATATTTCTTTCATTCTCTACTTCTTTTGTTAGTTGGTCAGAGTAGGCGTCTGTTGAAGTGTTTGGAGCTAGATGGTAATCAACAAAGTTCTTACCTATATGTTCCACTAATTTACTGATATCTCCAAGGACTTTATTTCTGATCTCATCAGCTAAATAGGGACAAAGATGTTGTAATTGATGGTCATCTCTAGACAACTCTAGTTCAAATTTTTTCCAAAGAAATTTAGGATCCGCTGGAGAACAATGAACAAGAAGAGTAGCAAATTGCAGTCTTAAGGAAGATGGCATTTGAAAAACAGCAGCTTCTTAAAGGTTTTCTTCTATATATGTATCAAATTGTAAGAGTCCAATGGCTGAACCAGCATCTCTAAAGCTATTCATTTTCTGACCATTAACAGTTAAAAGGTCATCAAAAGATGTAAGCGCTCAAACATGAGTCAGTAGGAGCCTAAGGTAATATCTTTCTCCCTCACGGGAACTAACTGTCACCAATCTTTCAATGGCCTTTTTGTGCTTTCTCTTAGTCCAAACTTTAAACTTAGAAGACCAAACAAAATATTCTGAAAATTCTTCATAGAAGCCCTTCAAATTTTCAACTTTTGTGTTCACTTTGTTCATTTTGAAGAACTCGGTCAGCATAGTTTTTGAAAAATCAATTCTTCTCATCAATTGGAAAAGGTTCGAGTTCTTGTTGAAGGTGATAAGCTACTGGCCAGGAAAATGAACTTAGAGAGTATAAATTGCTGGAGTCATCTCATTTAACCTGAATTCATAGTTTCGCCAAAAAGCCTGAGAGGGTGAAATCCATCTCCCTTGCTGGAATTCTTTAATTTCGTCGACATCAACACGGCCATCATCAGAAGTAATTTTAAAACTGACAAGATCATGGCCTTTAAAGTTTAAACACGTACTTGTATAAATATTTGACAAGCTTTAAAGTAGAACAGATTTCCACACTCATGTGGCAATCGAACAAGGCTAGGAGATATGAATTATATGGGATGACCCATCTGTTGGCAAGTTGAAACCTACAGACAGTTATTTTTCTACCATCATCTCTTCTCATATAGTATGGATAACTATCCTCAGCATGAGTTATACAATCACAAAAGTTTTTTGGGTAATGGTTTTTATAGGCACCATTTTTCATACAAGGGCTACTTTTGTCCACTGTTCCACAAGGGCCATGAATCATGTGTTTAAGGATAAGAGAGTACAAATGAGGATGCTGTTTGGGATCTGGCAATTCAGCACAAACTATTCTATCAAATGACTCAGGGTTAAGTAACTTGAATTGTGGCTTCAAGATTAATAATAAATGAGCATGCAAAAATCCACGTTTTTGAAATTCAATAACATAAATACATGTAACCACCTGTCCAAAAATATTTTCTTTGAAGGTTCAGCTTTGAGCATCTCAAATTTTGCTCTAAATACTTGAGACAAAAGATCTGGTCTATCTTGAGATTTTTCTCTAAACTGCAAATTATCCTGAATTTCTTTCCACATTGGATTACATGTCATAGTTAGAAAAATATCCGGTTTTCCATATTTTTGTGCCAATGCCATCACATCGAGTTATCTATGCCTCATATCTCTCGGTCCACCTATGAAAGAAGCTGGTAATATGACCTTTCGACCAACTCTTGAACCTTCAGTTTGGCCAATTGAAATATTATCTAGAACACCTTCGAGAATTTCTGTCTGAATTTCATTCTGTCTCTTCCACTGAAAATCCAGTCTAGATGTTTCAATTTTTACATAGGAATCAACCGAAAATTGCTATAGCAATCTAAGTGCATGCAACAGCATGGATCTATCATTCTCTCTTATCTTTTTTTTTTTTTTTTTTTTTCCCGAAACGATAGGATTTTTCATTGCTTTAATGAGAAAGAGTACATATACGAGCAACGGCTCGAGAGAAGCTATACAAAAAGTGTTCTAAGAACACTGAGGAAACAGTCTTTCCTCATCAACAATAACGCCTAAAGCATCTTCACTTAATTTTTTGCTAACTAACATATGTTCTTGTCTACATAAGTCAAAAGAGCACATGCAAAACAACCTCTGTAACTTAGAGATGTCTTCCAGTACTGTTGCCATCTTGATGTCCGCAGGGCTCTGCTGTTTGATTTGTCTCCATAGCTCCTTGTTACAAAACTTCAGCTTCACCTTACTCCAGTTTCGATGCACAGCTTTGCACAAGGCCAGCTTCAGAGCTAGTGCATCATCTAGGACTTTGCTTCCCAAACTAATCTCATTCATTAACCACCTTGTCATTCTATTCCTTGCATATTCCTTAACTGTGACTCCTATCCCAACAGTATGCTGTCCTTTTTTCTTTGTTGTTTCTATCTCCATTATCACAACTCCCTCATTCGTAAAGTTCTGATCTTGCATATCTTGTCTAGGGGCTGTTTCTTCTGTGCTCTTTCCAACTGTCGTGCCCTCTTCCTGCAGCTGTTCCATCCAATCCTTGTGTGCTCTTGTTATTGTTTTGAAAGGTGTAACTATGTCAGATTTCTCGAATTCCCTCTTATTTCTTTCTTTCCACACCTGCCATAGGATATTAGCCGTTAAACCAATGTGTTCCAACCCCTCTGGTCTAAGCCGTGCTTCTGAAATCCTTAGCCACCATCGCTTGAAGTTCCCTTGGTGGTCCTTTGCCCCATCCCACTGGATAGGAGCTGCCTTCCAAATGTTCATCGAATGAGGACAGGTCAACAGGAGGTGTTCTACTGTTTCCTGTGCAGTTCCACAAGTTGTACAAGTAGGATCACCCTGTCCCGTTCTCCTCCTCACTGCTTCCTTCACTGGCAGGGCTCCTTGAATGCATTTCCAAATGAAGAACTTGATCTTGTGCTTAATATTTAAACTCCACAGAGTGTTCCACATTTGAACAACTTGGGGGCTACCATCTGCATAACTGGAACTTGCTCCATCAGGGTTGCCCTTTTTTCTTTTTCTGTTTTGCTTCATTAGGAGATTGTAGCCCGAGTTGACAGTGTATTGCCCTCCCGCCTTTGGTTGCCAATAAAAGCTATCCTCCCTCTCTGAAAGACCCAAGGGAATAGCTAGAATTTTGTGCGCATCATCTCTGTTAAAATTTCTGAAGATGATATTCCTATTCCATCTTTGATGACATATGAGCTCTTCCACCTTTTCCAGCCCACAATTGTTCCTTCGACTTGTAGTCGGCCTACCTGTAGTTGTATCTGGAATCCACTTATGTTCCCAGATGCTTGTACTACGCCCATTCCCTATCCTCCTAATCAGTCCTTCATTGAGTAGGCTTCTTGCTCCCATTAAGCCTTGCCAAAACCATGATGCATTTTTGGTGGGACTGCAATGTAAGATGAACTCCTTTGGAAAATATTTAGCTTTTAACACTTTGGTCACCAACAGATTTGGTCTAGTAATTAACCTCCACATTTGCTTTCCTAGCAGAGCTTGATTAAAAGCTTCAAGGTCCTTGAATCCTAGACCTCCTGCCTTTTTTTCCCAAGCCATTCTTTCCCAAGAAATCCAGTGTATTTTGTTCTTTCCATTAGATTCTCCCCACCAAAAATTGGCCATCAGTGCACAGACATCTTTACACAATTTCCTTGGCAGCTTAAAGCACGACATAACGTACGTAGGCATAGCCATTGCGACTGCCTTCAGCAATACTTCTTTACCTGCAGGGCTCAGAAATCTGTTTTTCCAGTTCTGGAATCTTTTCCTTATATTGTCCCTCACAAAGCCAAAAATCTGTTCTTTAGTTCTTGAGACAACCATTGGGAGCCCCAAGTATTTGCCTTGTGTTGCCTCTCTCATTCCTCCCAGAGCTTGACAGATTTCCCCCTTCTTCTCGCTGACCACGTTTTTGCTAAAGAACACTGCAGATTTGTCCAAATTGACCAACTGCCCTGAGGAGTTTTCATATACTTTCAAGACTTTCATAATCTCCCCTGCCACTTCCTTATTTGCTTTACAAAAGATGATAGAATCATCAGCAAAAAAAAGGTGAGTAAGAACTGGACCCTGCCTGCTGATCTTTAGACCTTCAATTCGTTTGCTTTCCTCAGCTCTTCTCAACAAGTTCGAGAAGCCTTCTGAGCAGATTAAAAAAAGGTATGGGGACAAAGGGTCCCCCTGCCTGATTCCCCTCTCTGGGGACACATAACCTTTGACTTCCCCGTTATAGTTGAAAGAGTAACTCACTGTCTTCAGGCAGCTATGGATCCAGTTGATCCATGTAGCACAGAATCCCATTTGTTCCATCATAGCAAGCAGAAAGTGCCACTCCACCCTATCGTAGGCCTTTGCCATGTCCAATTTGATTGCCATGTAGCCTTCTTTCCCCTGTCTTTTGTTTTTTAGATAATGCATATACTCATGAGAAATAATCACATTATCCAAAATTTGTCTATCAGGAATAAAAGCAGATTGAGTTTTGCTTATGCAAGAATCTAGAACATTCTTCAGTCTATTGGCCAAGATTTTGGATATGATTTTGTAGATCACACTGCATAGACTGATAGGCCTGTAATTTTTCAAATTGATTGGATGCAGAGTTTTGGGAATGAGAGATATGACAGTATGGTTCACAGACTTAAGCATGAGACTTGAGTGAAAAAAAGCTTTGATTGCTGGTATGATATCATTCTTAATGGAGCTCCAGAAATTCTGAAAAAACAATGGAGTCATTCCATCATGACCTGGTGCTTTTTCTGGATTCATAGAGAACAAAGCCTCATGAATTTCTTTCTCGCTAACTTCCTTGATCAGATTATCATTCATCTCCTGAGTGATTGAGTGTGGAATACCAGATAAAATTTCTGTCATTTCACCTCTCCCTCCACTCGTGAACAGCTCCTTAAAATAGACAGCAATTTCAGTCACAACCTCATCCTCATTGTTAGTCCAAGACCCATCCTCTCTTTGTATTTTGCTCAAATTATTACTCACTCTCCTCCCCTTGACGTAAGAGTGAAAATACTTAGTATTTTTATCCCCTTCCCGCAGCCAACTAATTCTAGCCTTTTGACTCCAAAAGATTTCTTCCTCCTTATAAGCTTCGGCCAGCTGCTTCTTAAGTTCCCTTACCTCCCCGTTTCTCTTATCTGAATCTGAGTTCCTAACTCTATCCAGCTCTTGCTTAAGATCATTAATTTTGCTCCTAGAGTTAGATTGGACTTTATTTCTCCACTTCAAAAGTTCGATTCTGCAATTTCTAATCTTCCTAGTTACTTTGAACATTTTAGAACCATGTTCCTCCTTGTTCCAAGCCTGCTCCACCACTTCCTGAATCCCCTCTTTGTGGAGCCATCTCTTATCAAAATAAAACCTCTTCTTCTTCCTTCCAATCCCTGGATTAGTATCTAGTAAAAGTATAGAGTGATCAGAAGCAAGGGTATCAATGTGTTGACACCTTGCCCTCTCAAACTCTTGAAACCACTCCACACTTCCAAGACATCTGTCAAGCCTTTGTCGGACTTCACCTTCGTTATCCCAGTGATTACTCCACGTCCAAGGGTGACCTTCAAAACCTATATCCACTAATCTATTACAATCTATGAAATCTCTAAAGTCCCTAAAACTCCTCTCCTCCCTATACGCACCCTCCCATTTTTCATCATTGGACAAAATATCATTAAAGTCACCTGTGATTAAGAATCTGGATCCCCACAATCTGCTTCTATCAGTTAACACCCTCCATTGTTCTTTCCTAAATCTCTGGTCACAACTGGCATAAACTCCAATAAACCACCAAGTAGCCCGGGACTCATTATCTTCCACTTTGGCTTCTATAGTGAAGGCTGTAGTGTTTACCTCCACAATTTGTGTTTCCTTAGTCCATAACAAAGCCATTCCACCTGCCCTATTCATAGCTTCCACTGTCACATTATGATCCAACCTTAGATGTCTAGCTATTCTATCTATCACATTCTTCCTGTTCTTAGTCTCGCTTAAGAAAAACATACTTGGGGAGGAGAGGTTGTTAACCTCCCTCAGACTGGGAACTGTCAAGGGACTCCCCACCCCTTGGCAATTCCACACCACAACTCTCATTTGCAACTGGAGGTCCCATTAAGGAAGGACCCCTCTCCCTTTCCCCTAGTCTCTTCAGAATATAGCTCAACCATAGGTTTAGATTTTTTCCTTTGAGTTGCATCCTGTTGTACTTCCTCCATCAATTCATCTTTAATCAACATCTTCCTTTTTCCAGTTCTAGCCTGAGAAAAGTCATTACCATTAAACACTTGTAATGGTTTTCTAGTTTTGACTGGAGGCTTTAACTTTCTAAAGGATCTCCTGTATTGCCTTTCTATCACCCCTCCCATCTTTTCATCTCCCAGGGAGTCCTGATGAAGCACTAAGACCCCTGCCTCTTTCTCCCTGAGCTCGGCTTCCAGATTTTGGTTGTGCACTGCCACCTCTACATCCTCCTCCATCTCTTCCGTTGCAGTACAAATCTGGATTCCTTCCCCCATTTGAAAAGAGGTGGTGAGAACAAGGCCCTCTTTCTCAACATTCATCTGTCTCTCCACCTTATCATGTGATCCTGCCTTATCTTCCTCCTCTCTAGTTGAGATTTCTACATCCAGCTCTGTTCTAAGATCAGACCCTACTATCTCCCTCTCCTGGTTGCTACTACTTCGTTTACCAGAGAACTCCAATCCATCTACAAGGTTCTTCAGATTTTGTGGCCTATTTTTTTCCTGTTCGACCATCTCCCCATTCCTAAAAGTCCAGTAGCGTTTATCACTCCCCTCAGTCGACCTCCCAAATTTTTCCTGGGGTGAAATCCTAGTGTTCCCTGCTCTCAGCCAAGGACCGTACTGGTTCTCAGCATTGTTACCTCCTAAACTTCGCTTTTCTTTGCAGGACCTCTCACTGTGTCCTACAATCCCGCAGTTATAGCAGAAATTCGGACATCTTTCGTATTTGAAAGCTATCCATTTTCCAGCTCCCGCAATCCTGACCACGGTACCTCTGAGAAGAGGTTTAGATAGATCGACCAAAGCTAACACTTTCAAATGTCTACCCTCCTTCCCTCCAGATTGTGGGACTAAAACCTCCTTAACATCAATAAAAACTCCTCCTATCTTTTTTCCAACCTCCTTAGAAAGCCAGTGAACTGGTAAGTTCCAGAGTTGCACCCACAGAGGTGCTGTCATGAAGGCTTTGTAATCCTCTTCTATACCTTCTACCCATCTTTTCAGGACTAACATCTGATTGTCTATAACCCAAGGCCCCCCTTCTACTATTCTGTGCTGATCATCAGGATTTTGCACGTTGAACTGGAACACGTTAGGTCCCAGTTCCACCACGGACAGATTCCTGGGGTACCCCCAGGCCACAGCCACAAAGTTTTTAATTCCAGTGAAATTAATAACTTTTTCTCCTATAACTCGACCAATAAAGCTGTTCTCACAAGCTTTCACCCCCGTATGAAAGTCCTCCAGCTCCAACGTCGGTCCTAGTAGCTCATTCCCTTCAAGGGAAAATTTCTGTAGGAGCTCCGTCAAATCTCCCTCCATGGTACAGACCAGCAATTTCACGTGGTATAACCACCCACACTCAGGAAAACCCAACGCAAAGCAGACAGCAAAGGGACCCAAAAAAACAAAGGATAAGAGTGGACCAAAAAGCTAAACAGAAAAAAGGTTTCAGCAAAGAAAATAGACAAATAGAGAAGAATAATGATCTCTGCTCACTTGTGCCGCATACGCAAGACAAAGGAAAGAAAGAACACTGACTCTCTTTTGTCCAGGCATTAGCAAAACATCAGTTGGTAGTGGCGCTTGATCTTCTGCCCTTCATGCACTGACTAGCTGTAGCTGATCTACGTACCTTTAACCTTGAATCCAAAGACCCTCATAGTTGATTATTGATCGATGGTTTCCTAGATGTAAATTTGCGGGAATGTGGAATTTTGAAACTATTTGAAAAGTGCTGACTTCCCACCAAAGAGGTGAGAGGGCTCTTAACCCAAGAGAGAGCACAACTACTTTAGAGTGAGAAAACCTCTACTATAGTGAGAGGATTATCTTAACTTTTTATCGACTGTTCTATCATTCTCTCTTATCTGAAACCGATAGAATATATTCTCTAGCTAATACAGTATTCTCATGCTTCTTTCCATGGTCAGCAGCTATAGAAAAAAATGTATGTCTAATAATTACTTGTTAATCATGAAATTCCTTAACTATAAAAGACAAGAGATGTACTTGCCTCTCATTTCTAATTCCATAAGTTCATATGGGTTCTTCATAGAAGAAGGATCAATGATAATCTCTTTATCACAAGGAGTATCATTTCATTTTCTTTTATAGACTTGTTTAATTCCATGGTACCATCTAGATTGACCATGAGGAAATAATAGAGGATATTGTAAAGGATCATAATAAGCATAATAATGCTGGACCTTGTGGCTGGTATTTGAGTGGCTATACACTAGAATGTAGGCTCGCCTTTCAACTAATTCATCAGCACTTTCAATCCATATTGCACCAACTTGAGAGGTAGAAGGAAGATTTTAAACACGTTGATCTAGCCCAGGATAACAAATAAGCACAATATTATGTTTTTCAAGGTTTGGAACATCTCTCAGATCTTTGAAGAACCTAGCATATCCATAAGCAGCTTTAAAGTGCTCTCATGCAGTTTGTCAGAAGCAGCAACCCTCTTTACTAATTCTTCATCAATATCAAAAAAATAGAGATGAATTCCACAAGGTCTATCCCCTCTCTGTGATAAACTATTGAGAAAATGATAAACATGGTCCTGAACATGACAAGTATAAATTCCTTGCGTATTCTTTGTCAATTTTGGATCATACTTCGCAGCAAATAAAGTGAAGGACAAGTTATTATTATAAGTATGGGACATTTTTCTAAAATGCTCACATTCTTCATCAGTCCCTATAAATAGTTGTTTTAGAGCATAAGGCATTGGAGGAGCAACTATAGAGATTTCCCCTTGTGAACAGCACAAGCTTGGAGGTTCCAGATGAAACCTCTTCGCTCCACATAATCAGGAGCATCAGGAAGCAATAAAGATTCTCTAGGAATTTCTTCAATTCTAGAGACATTTGAGCAACCATGTCTACCATTTGTTCCTGCAATTTACTCTATGTATCGGGTACAATGGGTAGGAGAAAATCTTAAACGAACTTAACATAAACGAAACATGGAAAAAAAATCTAAAATGGCATCAGCAATCACATTTTTTTGAATGGACTGGATATCTGGAACCGCAAATCTTAATAAGGTAGCAATAAGACAGAATTATCCTAGAGGAGAGGGAGAAAATTTTTTAAGGATGAGACATTGAACAGGAAAGGCAAGACAATTGGTGTGTATAATAATATCTATGCCTTGAGAAGCACCAGAAGACTGGAGATTGAATGTAATAGAAGAAGAAACACAGTCTTTTGACAAGTTGCTCAGAGATGGACCATTCAAAGAACCTAGAGTTTTAGAATTTAAGTTCTGTGTAGTTTCAAAGATGTTAGCTGTACCTTTACATTGTGTACTAGAGGTTTGTTCGTTCTTATCAGAAATTGCAATGTTAACCTCTGGAACGTGAGATCATGCCTTGGACAAAGCATTTGCATGCCTCCACTTACAAGGCTGGTCATTAAGCAAGGAATCAAAAGATACATGTTCTTTTTCTTTTTTTTTCTCCTTTTTCTAGCATTAGTCTCTATCTGACATTTACGACGCCGAGCTCTCTGATTGAATGGAGTCGCTGCAACGCGTATAAATAGACATCCTTATTTATATCAGAGTAGCGTATGAAGGACAATGATACTAAATGCTGATTAACAAAAGAAAGAAAACATGAATTGCTGAACGTAGTAATATCTCTACCTCGAGGATTGCTCAAAGACCAGGGATCGAATGGAATAGAAGAGGAAACATAATAGTCTTTCGACAAACAATTTAAAGATGGAGTGTTCAAAGAGTTAAGGATTGTAGATTTCAAGTCCTTCAAAGATTCAAACATGTTATTTACTTTTTCATTTTGAGAATCACGCTTTTGTTCGTTCTCATTGAAGGCTATAATATTATCTGAAAGGTCAGGCAAGACTTCTCGACGAATGTGCGGAAAAGGCTAATGATTAGAAGAAGGCTGAATGTTAGCCCAAAGGTGAGAAGACACAGTGTTTTTGACTTTTATTTTTCCAACACTAGATTCTGGATGACTTTTTCTATCATGAACTCTGTCATCCAGTGGAGCTACTGCAATGCACAAAAATAGATGGCCTCAATTGTAAATAGCATAGGAAAAGTGAAGCCATTAAAAGACACTGAGCCAATGCAGTGCTAAATAAAGTAACGGACACAGAATAGATGGGTAAAATACCACAATGGAATATATACCTTGAGGAGTAAAACCGCATTGTACTAAATGTGGCATGACAACAGCAGAAGGACCACTACTACAAGCACTGGGGCATGCAGGTGCACTGATGGACATAGAGTCCATTGAGTCTTGAACAAGAAGACTATCATGATGAGAAATATGATCCTAACTACTCCGTAGCTTGATATTTCCCTCAGGAGTAGAACCAGGAAAAAAGACACCAGTTTCTATGCAACCAAACGGCATCTCATGAACATAAGAGTGCGAGGATTTCTCTTTCTATTTTTTTTTTCAAAAGCCTGGCTTCATGCCTCCGACGTGAAAGTGCAGCCTTCTCATTCTGTGGCATTTCAGCATACCGTTTCCGACGAATAGCATTTCTATCCATTTGACTTAAATAACTAAGAACCACCAATGCCAAAAAATCAACGAACGGCAATTTACAACAGGCAAAAAAAAAACTATAATAAAATCACTGCAAAGAAGGAAAAAAAAACAACATATACCAACTGCGAAAAAGAACAACACAACATATACGATACAAGGAAATAAAAAAAAATATGCATTCATTCCAGCTTTACTGTAAAAAACTAAGAAGGCAAAAGAACAAAGAATAATTTTTTCATAACATATACGATACAAGGGAAAAAAAACATCCATTCATTCCAGCTTTACTGCAAAAAACTAAGAAGGAAAAAGACCAAAGGGAATTTTTTTTTAAAATAGCCATCCACGGCAACTATTACACGTGAGCAAACAACTATTACACAGATGAGATGCTTCTATACGAAGCAAGAATGGAAGAGCAAAAATGGCAACTAAACAAAGGATGTACAACAGAAGGAATAAGCAAAGAAGACAAAAAAAAAAAAAAATAAGCATCTGACCTGCAACGGAATTCCTGTCCCAACACATGACAAAGAATCAGCTCCAAAAAAGGATCCTCTCAAGAAGCAAAGGCCGGCAAATTCTACAGAGAAAAGCACATCACACGGATGTAAAACAGGCAATCAGAAGAATAGAAAGAAAACCTAAAAATAGAAACAAAAAAGCAGGAAGTTTTAAATGAGCTCACCACAAGTCCCAAAGCAAATACCCAGTAGCATTTACAAAGAAATGGAAGAAATACTTGAAGTTAGTTTACAAAAAAAAAAAGACAATGGTACAACAATGCATAGATAACAACAGTCCAGAACACATAAATCTGTAACAGGAAACTGACCAAGGGTATTTTCGTGAGGAAGACAAGATGAAGAGAAAAGAGGCCTTGAAAAGAACAGAGTACGAAGCAAAAGAGCAAATGAAACGAAGAGGAGAAATAGTACAATGTAGACTAAAAGCAAGCCTGCTATCGGTAGCAAGGCAAGATAAAAAAGGAAAAAAAAACACTAAACACACTAGGAATCATCATAATGTCTGCAAAATCCAGGATGCAAGACATCGGCAGAGCTCCTAACATCGTACGAACAAGAAGGAAAATCAGCAGCAAAGTCAAAGGAGGAAGTATAGTTTTAAAACTTCTACAGTAGGCCGGAAACTTTTTGACATCTATAACCCAAGAACAGAACTAATTCAACTCGTAAAAAAAGAACATAAATAAACATGCCAACCAAGGGCAAATAAGTTACCGATGACCCATCACATTCAGCCCAATAACCACTCCAATTTTCATGACAATTCATCACCAAAAGCCTGACATTAGGTAACGTGGAAAAGGGGTGAATTCTTAGTTTGTGATGGAAAAAAAAAAGAATTCTACAACGAGGGCGTTTCCTGGAGGGGTTTCTGTAAATGGGGGTCTTCGCATTCTGAAAATGCGAGCTCAGTGAGCTCGCATTCTGAAAATGCGAGCTCAATTGGAGCTCGCATTTCGGAAATCCGAGCTCAGTGAGCTCCCACTACCCAGCTCCCACTGTCCATAGACGACTAGAGTTCAACCGCTAGGAATCCAGAAGCATTAAAAGTATATTCAATTCCTACTTGCTGTTGTTAGTGAAGATGTCCCCCGGACTGCAGGCCAAATGGCATGCCAGGAAATGGAACCTAACTCAACACTAACAGGATACAAAATGGAGTCGGGAAGATATTATAAGTCGCGCAGGAGAGTGCATGAGTGACAAGTGTTCGTTTTATTAAGGAGAGATGAATATCAAACACTACTGCATGCATGCCACTTGTGTCCCCTTTGCCCTTTTTGACAAATGAATACATCAGCTCCAATCGCATATTTGCAGCTCTGCAGAGTCATATAGTGTACCCCGGCCGGAACAGAAGTTCCATTCTTTTCTGTGATCGAGAGACTCTGTAGTTTTTTTGTTGCTTTTTCTCCTACCTCTCTTTCGTGTGTACTTAATAACATCAATTATAATAATGCGTCTCCAGATTCCCGACTCCATACACTGGTAGTGTGTACATAGAACCGGGGGTTGGAACGCCCGCTGATCTATCATTATACTAAAATGAGCTACATACACCACCCCATTCCATGCTATGAACAGCTTGGGGAAAAGTGAGATTTATTAGTTGAATTGTTAGGAGCCTGGCCTGATTTATTAGTACATGAATTAGCCAGCTAGCATATCCATAAGCAGCTTTAAAGTGCTCTCATGCAGTTTGTCAGAAGCAGCAACCCTCTTTACTAATTCTTCATCAATATCAAAAAAATAGAGATGAATTCCACAAGGTCTATCCCCTCTCTGTGATAAACTATTGAGAAAATGATAAACATGGTCCTGAACATGACAAGTATAAATTCCTTGCGTATTCTTTGTCAATTTTGGATCATACTTCGCAGCAAATAAAGTGAAGGACAAGTTATTATTATAAGTATGGGACATTTTTCTAAAATGCTCACATTCTTCATCAGTCCCTATAAATAGTTGTTTTAGAGCATAAGGCATTGGAGGAGCAACTATAGAGATTTCCCCTTGTGAACAGCACAAGCTTGGAGGTTCCAGATGAAACCTCTTCGCTCCACATAATCAGGAGCATCAGGAAGCAATAAAGATTCTCTAGGAATTTCTTCAATTCTAGAGACATTTGAGCAACCATGTCTACCATTTGTTCCTGCAATTTACTCTATGTATCGGGTACAATGGGTAGGAGAAAATCTTAAACGAACTTAACATAAACGAAACATGGAAAAAAAATCTAAAATGGCATCAGCAATCACATTTTTTTGAATGGACTGGATATCTGGAACCGCAAATCTTAATAAGGTAGCAATAAGACAGAATTATCCTAGAGGAGAGGGAGAAAATTTTTTAAGGATGAGACATTGAACAGGAAAGGCAAGACAATTGGTGTGTATAATAATATCTATGCCTTGAGAAGCACCAGAAGACTGGAGATTGAATGTAATAGAAGAAGAAACACAGTCTTTTGACAAGTTGCTCAGAGATGGACCATTCAAAGAACCTAGAGTTTTAGAATTTAAGTTCTGTGTAGTTTCAAAGATGTTAGCTGTACCTTTACATTGTGTACTAGAGGTTTGTTCGTTCTTATCAGAAATTGCAATGTTAACCTCTGGAACGTGAGATCATGCCTTGGACAAAGCATTTGCATGCCTCCACTTACAAGGCTGGTCATTAAGCAAGGAATCAAAAGATACATGTTCTTTTTCTTTTTTTTTTTCCTTTTTCTAGCATTAGTCTCTATCTGACATTTACGACGCCGAGCTCTCTGATTGAATGGAGTCGCTGCAACGCGTATAAATAGACATCCTTATTTATATCAGAGTAGCGTATGAAGGACAATGATACTAAATGCTGATTAACAAAAGAAAGAAAACATGAATTGCTGAACGTAGTAATATCTCTACCTCGAGGATTGCTCAAAGACCAGGGATCGAATGGAATAGAAGAGGAAACATAATAGTCTCCTGAGCTCGCATTTCACGAATGCGAAGACCCCCCGACAGAATTCCTCGCCACAATCACCCCTTTTGTAGAATTTTTTTAAAATTCATCACAAACTTAGAAATTTCTCCGTGGAAAAGAGGAAAAAAGCAAGCCCAATCACAGATTGTTTGAACAAAAAGAACAATTACTATTATTATAATGATTACTCTCTTCAGTGGATTGCATGCAAGCAAAAATACTCGGCAGCTCACAAACGCACTTGGCAGCCCAACTTATCCTGTCAAGTGCATAGCTCATGAAGAACGACAACTTTTCAGCGAATCAAGAAGCAATACGTCAGCAGCAACCACACATCTTCGGACAAGTTCCTAAGCACTTAGTGTATATGTGGTTAAATGAACTGGGATTGGTCCCTATCTTGACCTGTAAGTCCTTTGCACCTTTGCCAACAAGGGTATAGCCTTGAATTCGATTGAAAACAAGCAACTGCCGTATGACAAATAATTTTTATTTGATCCTTATGTATCTAATAGAAGTATTATCATTACGTTTTTGATGTTGTTGCGTGTCCTCAAGTATATAGAATAATTTTTTTAACATTTTTTGTTGGCATGTTAAATCAAGGCTCAAAATTAAAAATTTTCATCTTATTATTTAGTAGTGTTTTAGTCAAATTAGGGTTTTAGTAATTCTATTGGAATCAAGTTATTGTAGTTTTATTGTTTAAGAATTAGTATCTTATTAGGAAATTTTTTATGATTATAAGACTTGCTTATCAAGTCATCTAGTTTATAAATAGGGAATCATATTATTGTGTTTAGTTGAGAATAGTGAAAGACTTGAGAGCCTTGTTATTATAGTGCGTGATTAACTTATTATTGTTGATATTTATACCTCTTCTCCCATACATTTTTATATGTGTTAAATTGACTCTCCATATACATTGATTTAACGAAATATATCTCCTGTATATCTCCCATATATTTTTGTTAGAATTTTGTGGATTCTACATTTTTTTTAGTATAGATGAGAGAAATCGAACTCGAAACTTTTTACTTACACTCCCTCCGTACCACTCAATCCATCTCCCCTCATGTTTATATAATAACTTATTGACATGGTTACATTGAATTATCTTATATAATATATGTGTGTGTGTGTTGTTCTTGTTTTGATCAATAAATCAAATATTGTTGGTTTTTGACCAAAATAAATCATATAAGTAACAATAATTTCTTTAACAAAATTTAACAAAGAAATTAACAAAAATTTCATACCTCAATATTATATTAAAAAATGCAAATAATTTATACCAGAAAAAGTTAATTTGGCATGGGTTGAGGCGTGGACTAGATTGCTCTATTTGAAACGATTCGCACCCCTACGGAGTATCTTCTGGTGTAGTAGGTTTCAGCACATCGCCTCTAGGATATAACAGCTCACCCTATCTCACTGTAGTCTACTCCAATTTACACTATTGGAGTAAGACGGAAACCTCACACAATACTGTTCTTTGCTCTATAAAATCCAATTATAGTGAGAGAAAGAAAAGTAGAAAATAGTTTAGAGATGGCTAAGTATATATTAGGTTTGGTTGATAGATACCTTTATTTGTAGGTTAAGAAATTATGAGTATTAAAATATTAACATTAAGAGGAATAAACACATCATATTTTAGCTACAAATTGAAATGTCTAGATTTATTGTATAACGGAAAAAAATTCACTAAATAAATTCATAATCCTAATCATTACATAGGTCACACAATTCAAGACATAAATCTTATTTGAAAGACATAAGTTACACTTTTGAATGGTTTTATTTGTAGTTGAAAATTCATTTAACATTGTAATTTATTGTGTTTGAATTCAAAATAAATATGTGATATTTTTTATTAAAATATCCAACAAATATAATATGGATAAAAATCAAATTTTTTTGGATAGAAAAAGCCTATAATATTAATGGATTAGTGAGTCAATATAAAGAGCGGACAGAACAAAACGTGGGGAAGAATCCCCCGGATGATAGAATCATCAACCGAACTAAGATACTCTGCCTTCTCATGGGCAACAAAATTAATACCACCATGCACCCAACTAACTTTCCGATTGGAAAAATTTCGCAATGCATTTGTTACATCAGCAATTAAAACTTCTATAGCTTTTGGCCATTAATTGTCTTATGTTTAGATTTAATATTTACTTTTATCAGTTCTTTTCAGCTTATACACTATATTCAACAGACAGGTCTTTTTGAAATCAATTATAAACCAAACGAATAACGAATCACTGAGAAGATTGACTTCGTTGAAAATATTTGTATTGCTTAATTAAGCTTAGGATTAATTCCACTTTGCACCCTTTAACTTTGGCTTGACTCTTACTTACATCCTTAAACTTTCAAAGTGGGAATATTTAACTCCCTAAACTATAAAATCCGTCTCACTTGAGTAGAATCCTTGATGGAATATACAAAACTAACAAAATAATTGGCATATTTCATTAACTTGTTATTGTAACTTTAAAAAATCAAATTTATTAGGGACATAAATGTAAATTTAGAGATTCCAAAGAATATTCTCTTAAAATTTTTGAAATTAAGTAACTTTTCTATTGGGTTATTATCACTTTACCCCTTAAACTATATCATTACTATCAATTTACCCCATCATGTTATCTTTTGGTCATTTTACCTCATAGGTAATTCAATTTAGCATGTTAATAAATTTTTAACAAAAATACTCTTTTATTTTATAATATTACTACATTGTTACTATCACCTTATCCCTTTAAATTATAGTGATATAATCACTTTACTCTCTAATATTATTTTCTAGATATTTTATCCTATCGTTAATCTAGAAAGTATGTTCAAAATTTTTTAAATGTATTTACCTTTTTATATATAATTAAAAATAAAAAAGTTGGAATAATTATTTTTCCTTTTTTTTCACTCTAAGATTCCTAAAATATAAAAATAAAAGAGTTTTCTCAAATTTCTTTTTTTCACACTTATTAATACTTTGAAAAGAAAAGGAGATAGGATAGAAGGAAACAGAAAATTAGATTTTACAAAGAAAGAAACTAAGGAAAAATCTAATATTATTGTATTACTTTAATGTTCTCGAGATTTTGATTGGAATTGGATAGTAAACAGAAAAATAAAGTAATTTTAAAATAATAAAAATATTGAATTCTTTCTTATTTGTATTTAAAAAAAAAAAGAATTGAGCTCTCTCTCTCTCTCTCCTCCTTCTCCCCTATTCTTCTATATATTTTTCAATATTAATGAGATTTTCAAAAAGAAAGAAATTAATGTTTTGACTTTTTTTTATACTGAAAAGGAGAAGAGCCACTCTAAATTTTTTATTATTTTTATTATACAAAATAGAGGGTACTATTTTCTAAAATTTTTTAACTTGCTAAATTGGTTTAATAGTGGGATAAATTGCCTAAAAGTAAATCTAAGGAGTAAATTGATAATGAGGTTATAGTTTATGGGGGTAAAATGGTAATAATTTTAAAGGTTAAACATATTTTATCACTTGAATTAATAAACTTTGTTAAGTTTGACACTTAGTCTTGGGGATAAAATGATCATAAAATAACGTTCAAGAGAAAAATTGATAGTGACACCAAACATTAAGAAGGTAAAGTGATAATAACTCTTTTCTATTTCTTTGTTTTCTTTCCCTTTCTTCCTTCTCCATTTTTTCCTTTCCTTTTCTTCCTGTTTTCCAAATCCAGATCTACCTTCAAATCAACCAGCACCTGTTCTTCCCCTTGGTACCCTCAATTTTCAATTTTCGGCTTTATTAGTTTTAAGGCTCAGCATCGACAGCCTGACCAGGATATCCACCCTAGCCGCCGCCACCACTTCCTCCCTAGTTAGCCACGACCAGGATACCAACCTCCTCCAAGGTTCCCTACTTGGTCTCCTCCTCCAGGATCCCCATAGTCGGGAGGAGTCACAAAGTGTCTTGGCTGCATTGAGGATAATAAAGCATACACGTTCATTGATGTAATCTGGGAATGACCTTGTCAAATAAACTCATCTGGGCCCAGGGATCATAAAATTTGAAATTCTAGATTTTGTACTAATGTGTTGCATGTGTTTTGTTTTAAAGAATACCAAATCGATAACATTATATTCAGGTCAAAAATTTGTCTTTTGACGTGTAAGTCCAAATCGGTGATTTTTTAGATGTCCCTGAATTATTTAAACACTACCTATTAATAGGTAACTTAATCCCAATCAGAGTTAGTAACTATCACAACCCAAGTCCCATGCCAGTAAAGGGCTGTACACTTAAATGAAAACCTTGTGGAAGGTGTATTTAAACTTTAAACTAAAGTAGGCCTTAGCATTGTTTCTTAACAATCCAAAGGTTGACATGTACAAATAAATTTAGTACATAATTGCAAATTTGAAATTTTATGGTCCTGAATTTAGGTTAATATATGTCAGAGAATAAATGTCTTACGGTTGTTAACTGATGTGGGAGTCTCAGCCAATTCCCTAACAGCCACCTGTGAGGAAATTGTTAGAACTACAGCCAAGGAGATGCAAAAGAAAAGAGGTGCCTTGGTACCCATTTTTGCTCGAGGAAAATTTATGTATTGAAAACTGACTTTGTGAAGGATGAGGGATGAGAAAGCTGGTAATAGATTGATCTCTATATATAGAAAAATCTATGCCGCTTTCCCGTCAAAAGGGTCGGCTGGGGAGCACACGGGATCCTCAGTGTCACTTTTCCTATGGCAATTCAGTGTCACTTCTATATTTATGCCAAGTGCCCTATTTATTTAATTTGTCATGTGTTGTTTATTTAAATTTCTTCTACCATCACGTGATAAGTGGATAGGCACTGGATTTGGCACAGAGTAGTGGCATAGAAGATCCCAACTGGGGAGTGAGCCCACGATGTAGTTGGCCGTTGAAGATACTATTGCTGTAATTGATGCAATTAAAGTCCACATTAGCATAAATTGCAGCCCCTTTACGGGAAGTAAGAGAAATAGAGATGGATACAAAGAGCATTTGCTCTACTTTCTTGCAAGGCTGAAGGGATAGAACTTGAGCATTATGAAGACAAATAAGATCCATGTGTTATATCCATCAATATGTCCTTAATCTAATTTATTCACTGAATTTGAAGTTAAAGATATAAGCCTATGATCTCTAAATAAGTAGACATATACATAAGTAAAATTCTGCATCGAAAGAATAACATAGTTGGCTAAAAGTTGAATTTGAAATTAGCTACTATGACCCACAACCTCCTGTGAACATAAGCAAAATAAGCCACAACCTCCTATTTATCGAGAAATCTTTATCCCCTTGTGTCTTCCTTCAAGCGTGAACATTGGCTTCAGATGTCAACATTTTTTTGTTCCAAACTAAATCACATCATTATAAAAAAAAATAAGGTCAAGAATTAAAGCTAGAATCTCTACTTTATAGCTACAAATCTTCCATAAGATGTCCCTCAAAAGGTGCGAAATATTGGAGAGGAAATCAAGTTATGCAAGTTGTAGCAACCATTGTTGACTGGAATTTCTTCGAAAATCCCTCAAATTTCTGGCCGAATTCTGGAAGGGATCCTCCCCTATTTCACCAAAACTTTCTACCTCAAATCCCTTCAGGAATCCCTCCAAAATTCCGGCTGGATTCTTGAATCAGAACAATAAAAGCAAAAACCTACCTTCCCTGGTAAGAACAGAAGAATCAGGAGATTATGGCAAAATGTTTGGTCAAGACCTTTATAGCCTAGGCACCGGAAGAGGATTAAGCGCAGGTTCAATTTTCCAGGGTGAAACCCTATCAGGCCGAAGAATAGTTGAAGTTTCATCCCATCTCACCTTAAAGAAAAGGTTACCATTTCAGCTCCATCACAAAAAACAAAAATGAGACAAAATGAAGTTCAAAGATACTACCTTCAGGCACCTCCACTTTGATTCTGGCCACCTTTTTGGATCAGCTTCTTCAGTACCAACAATAGCTCCAGTAAATCTCTGCTCTGGAGCCTGAGCCTCTTCACCTTCAAATCGTATTTTAAACCTCATTCCAATGGAGTAGCTGTTTTTCACAGACTTCATATACTGGTCAAAAGGAACAATAAACTCAGAGGGGCTCGTCCTGTAGACGACAAATAGAGAAGGAAAACCAGTCAGATTCTCAAGCAAATGCAATTCCACTAGCATCCAAAACCATTCATCAATCATGTTGCTTTAACATATAAAGGTGCATGTTGTGAAACATTCTAATCTTTGGCTTTGTCAGTAGACAACTTGAAACAGAGAGTGATACAAGTGACATGCCTAGGTTTATAATAAACTGTAAGCATTGTTTTAGTTTGAATGGCATGCCAAGCTTTTGCAAGCAGACCAAGATGCATGCTGAGACTGGACATGACTGACGATGGAGCATTTCCTTGCTGTCTCTTGGTTCGTCTCACCCCAACGCGGAGCTCCCCATTTTCACCTCTAAATATGCAATATTAATCAATTTGAAAAAAAAATAATTCTTGTGTAGAGGACGATAAGAATTTTGGGATGATAGCAAACCTGAGAAATATGAAGACATCCCCTGCAACAAGCCTTTTTGAACTAGCAAAAACACTCCCAACTGCTCTGAAGGTGGTGGCTTCGTGGTTGACCTGGAAATCAACAGAAAATGCTTTTCTAATCTGATGTAATACAACACGGTAAAATGGTCTACAGTCCAAAATGTGCCAAGTTTCTACATTATACCACGAAAGATATGTCTAAACCGCCACTCATTTCCATGCAAATCTTTGGCCACCAGTTCTTGATTAGGAGGGTGTTGAGACATGTCCTGTCATAGACAACCAAATAGATATACGCATTACAACCCCCAATTCCCGGAAAAGTACTAACAAACAATAAAACACTTCAAGCCTTGTAAAAGCACTCACTAGCATGGTTCAAAGTCATGGTCGCGGTCGCGGTCGCGGTCGCGGTCACGGCCCGGAACGTTCCATATCGGTCTCGGCATATCGGTTGCGATCTCGGTGAGACACAAATTTTAAAGTATTTAATATTCTAAAAATTGTTAATAATATAAAAAAGTATGCTAAATAAAAATAATTAAAAAATAGCAAAAGAAACGGCCAAGTCAATCCGTCGCGGTATATCTCGGCTGATTTCTCGTCTTGACTCGGGATAACTCGGAATGAGTCGGTGTGACTCGGCCGAGTCAATCCGTCGCGGTGACGACTCGGCCGATTTCTCGGCGAGTCAAGTATTTCGATATCGTTTCGTCACGGTATCGTATCAGTAGGGGTCGAGACGGTAACGACTCGGCCGAGACTTCGAACCATGCTCACCAGTGGTGGCAGACATTCATCAGCATGTCGTCTCAGCACTGAAAATCCACCATGAGTACTTGTATCAGATGCAGGAAAAGTCTTACAAAAAGAATGCAAATGGAACCTCAACGGAGGGGGTGGCACTGGCTCTTTCTTCACAGCATTCTCATCTTGCTGCCATTGACCATATAAAAAAAATTGAAAATTCCAAGAAAATAACCAATTCCAAGACAAGGTAAACATGCAATGAACATGGTTCCATATGGAGACTCACATCTGGCTCAGGCATCAGAGTAACTAGCGCAAACACCTCATCAGTGTCCGGTTCAGCCTGCATATGTTCATACATTTTACATCCAGTTATAAACCACACACACAAGTGACAAGTAGAACCTCAAAATTAACAGCTGATGACCTGATGGTCGAACTTGAAATACCTTTAATTGAACATTAATCACACGACAAAGGATCTTCCAAGGCAGATTATAAACAGGCATCGCCTGGTCTGCAACCTGATTAGTTGACGCTTCAACCTAAAGAGAGGAACAAAACCCATGACAAGTCGGCCTCCATATACAGCAGTACATTCACCCAAAAAAATACAAAAAGGACAATAAAGTTTCCGAAATATTCCCCCCTTTGAGCTGACACCAAGTATGATACGTAAAAAGTTACCAAAAATTAACAAAAAAAAAAAAAAATTCTATCTTTCAAAGCAGTGAAGCATAATAGGCTTGTAAATGAAGATAGGACATAAAAATGAAGAAACCCAGGAAAATTTTGTATGAATCTGAAAACAAAAATTGCTGATAAAGCATTTAGATAGATAAATGTAAATGCACGAAGACAAAAAAAAATGAAGAAACCTATGAAAAACTTGCATGAATCTGAAAATGAACATTAACGATAAAGCATTTGAATAAAAAAAATTAATTAAGAAAACCTGTTCTATGTGGCCTTGAGGAAAATAGTACACAAGCTCTTTCTGACGAGGCACTGTCACCAACGGCCCAGCACATGCCCGCCAAAGCTCCGTATACAGAGCCGTCTCAGCATCAACTGACATGGTAAAACAGCCCAAAATTAGAATCCACAAGAATCAGACCCGAAAATGACTTAGAAAAACGAAAACTCACGCCAGAAATGAGAGCAAAACTTCATGAATTACCTTTTACGGCACCGGAAACACTTTTAGCCACTTCCGGTTGCCCTCTTGGGCCATCACTTGGCTCAGTATATCCCTTGGTCGACACCTCTGAAGCAACCATTTCTACACCCTACTCGTTAACACAGATCTCTCATCCAAAAACCCCCACCAAGAAAACACTCAAAACACGAGCAAAAACTGCAAAAGCCAAAAAAAAATATATATATATATATTCCAGTCAAGGCCACCAAAACACTATCACTCAACTCAAACTCATAAACCCACAAAAATTCATCAACAAACCCACGAAAATTCTCCAAAAGACCACAAAGTTCTTTTAAGTTTTTCTCCCTTAATTCACCAGCTACCAAGAGTTCCAAAGAATTCACCTCAGAAGCAGCTCCAAGAATCTCAGAACTTCACAGCAGTGAGAAACCCGAGAAATTTATGAGAAATTTAGCTAAATATTAGAGAGAAAAAAATGAGGAGAGAGAGGAGGATAGAAATGAGAGAGCAAAGTTTCATGTAAGTGATGTGGAGAGCAGGAGAACAGATCAGAGGAGAGGAATACATATATAATCGAGTCGGCTCGTGAACTAACCAACTTAATATTTTTTAGCTCAAATTTGAACTTGAGTTCGATTTAATCAATTTGAACTTGACTCAAATTCGATATTGACCAAACTCGAGTCGACGTCGAGTTCGAACTCGAACTGCTCGCAAGCGACTTGATTTGTTTGCAACCCTAGTCCATGCCACCACCTCATTAATTTACCACCACCAGAATTGTAGCAGGATTCATCTCGCCCGATTCGTCGTTGTCTCGTTTTCCATTTTCTTGCATCACTTGAGATTCTCCCCTGGTAGTAGGTAATAGTTATCAATTCCAACACGTACACTGGCATTTACATGCCCATAGTTTCATTAAACTAGATATGGGGTAGAGACGATCATCAGGCGGACCATCCTTAAGCAATCCTCTCACAAAGGTGCATGAGAGGATTGCAATGGACCATGTGTAATGGGAGCAATAGTAAAAGAAAATGATGCCGTTTCACTAAGTGAGCAGGGAAACAAATAAAAAAAACATATGAGGAGCTAACGGGCTCCGTTAAAAAACCTCAGCTTCCATTCTAAAAATTTCCACTCAAATTAATGAGGCTCGACTATTCTTATGAAATCTTCAAACGAAATAGACTTTTGGTTTCCCTCCAAAAACTTATCTTGTGAGCATTCCTTCACAATTTTAGAGTATCGATAGAATAATATCCCTGTCCCAAATTGAAAAGTTTCAGATGAGAGCTTTTTGGAGTAAGTGTTGCAGAAACATGGTGTCACCAGTCAATGTACCGAGGGAATACAAGAAGTAACTGCTACGGGATAAGAATTTTTCATAAAAGCTACAAAAGGTGAAAGTTGGTGAGAGTTGAAGCAGAGATACACTCAATCGAATTGGAGTAAACCCCATAGGTAAGAATATTGCAAACTCATTGCAATATTTAGCTTGTTTTGTGACTTAAGAGGGATGAACTTACTTGCATGGTTTTGTTTGTACAACTTATTTAAGATGGTGTGACATGAATAATGAAATTGAAACTATGGCAGAAACTCCTAAACAAGGAAACCATATGGGTAACACAAGTTAGATACACTAAGAGCCAACTTTGGGAGAGGTATGCGCTGGAAACTTATGCATGCCAAGTGTTTGTAAATTTGACTTAATAGACGAATTAAATAACTTAGGAAGTTTATAGGCATATAAAATAATAGGGAGAGTACGAAGGTAATTGTCACTTGCTTTTTTGTTTTTTTATTCTTGTCGCGGGATAATAGTGACACCGTACAATTTAGATTGTATTACTAACTGTATATGGGCGCTCACATCATAGTAAACTAACACATACAAAGATAAAAGACAAGCAAACTGAGTCATTGTAAATTACATGAATGAAATAGGAAGTACAACAAAGAGGGATTCCTTCAAGATTACAAGGTATCTGAATGCTTGTGGTTAGCTGTACTTCTTGATCACAAATACTTTTTTGAGATAAAATACTGACGATTGAGAAATACACTCATGTATCTCTTAAGAGGGATTCTTCTAGGATTACGAGGTTTTTGAGTAATTGTGGCTAGTTATACTTCTTGATAGTAAATATTTTTTGAGATAGGCTAATGATGGTTAAGAAATACTCTTATGTATCTCTAATTAAGTGGGTTCTAACATGGTTTGGTATCTATATGCATAGAGAATCACATTGGAGCGAGAAATGAAAAAAGAAATAAGGGGTACAAGGGGGGAGGGAATTGCACACTTTATTAATTAAACATTGTTGGTTAGTACCTCATGTTAGAAATTTGGTACCTATTAGAATTAATTAAAAGGATTTCTTCTAAACTTAGTATGAGTATAGATTGTAGCTATATGTGTTACGTTATGTACATATTGTTTAGTTGGACTTACCTAGTGAAAGAAATTAGTTACAATTCAGTGTTCCTTGACATCATGTTGGAGAAGTAATATTTTATGTGAATAAATAGTGATCATGGAGTAAAACTGTTATGGTGTTGTAAATTAGTATTTCACTAATGCAATGATGTTAAAACCATGTTTGTCTAAATGACAATAGAAGGAAAATTTATAAAAGGATGGGAAGGAGAGGGAAGGAGGATGTGCACACAATATTAAATAGTAACTATTGTTATCTCATGCTTCTAACATTGTACCTTTTTGTAGAATAGTAGTATAATAAATGAAATGCATTTCTTGAAACTAGATGGGTATGAGTATAGATTGTAATTTGTATCTAGTAGGTCAAATGACATATTGTTTAGACTGCCTTTCTTATAGTGTGAAAAAATGGTTACTAGTTATCTTAATTAGTATGCATGCACATCTTGTTACATAACTATTACATTATATGACAGAACAGTGACAGTGTAGAAATACTTTGACGTGGTCATAAATGTACAATCAACTAGAATAATGATGTTAAATCAGGTCCAAGAGATTGATAATGGAAACCTTGTATGGAAAGAAATCTAGACATTAATAAGTATATATTAGTAATTTTTTACTCTTGTTTATAAGTTGGAACCTCGACTAACTGTATCAATCTAATAATTGAAGCCCACAGTATGAGAGTTGATTGGCATGAGTCTTTGTTTTAATGTCTATATGTTAGGCTGAATATACTTGTTGTTCAAAATGTTTTACTCATAATTGAATCTGCTATGACGTTATTCTTAGAACTAGTTTATCTTGATTTAGGAATGTTGAGAGAACATCTTATGTAATTGAAATGTAATTGTTTATCAAAATGTTGGTGCAGATGGCATGAATGAGATTGAGCAGTTCAACTATGAAAGAATCTAGAGAAGAAAAAGGTGACAAACTAAGTAATAGCAAACTTGAGGCACCATCAAAATCTTTGAATACATAAGTTGTCAATGTTTTTATGTTGCACCAATATGTTGGTAGGATAGTGAGATGTAATTGTTTGACTAATTGCAATTATGAGTTGTGGAATTGGTCTCGCTCTGTATTAATTTGCATAGATAAGAATATATGAAATTTTAGCCAAACTGATATGTGTTGAACAAGGTAAATAGCCTTTACAATTTGCATGAGTAGAGGCAAGATGGCAGGAAAAAGGACAGAGAAGAATCCAAGTGACAAGGAAGAAATATAAATAGGGGAACTACTGAGTTTGCAAAACCAATCCCATCATTTATAATTAGAAAGGAAAAGAAGAAATCAACTTGAGAAGAAGAAATGGAGCAAGTGAAACTCAATTAACAGAATTGTACAACTCTTTTACCTTCTTTTTACAGATTTTTGTTATCACAACATTTGTAAATTTCGATTTCGATTTATAGAAAATGTTGTGCAGTTGTAGGTAAGAATCCTTGTAGATATCATTATAATCTTCGTAGATTTTTGTTCAATTTGTAGATTCGTTCAAAGCATTGTATATATCTATTAGAATTGTTGTACATATTATTATAACTAGAGTGTACATTTGACTAATTTTTTTGTTTAATTTTTAGAAATATTTGTATATAATAAAATTATCTAACAAAGAGGCACTTTGTTATGTTTATAAACTTAACAAACTTCTCCATTCTTCATTTTAAGTCACACATCATCCCTCTTTATATATATGTTATTTTTATTTGCATCATACCTAATAAGCCCAAGAATATTTATTCAAAAGGCAATTAAATGATAAAAGTATGCCAAAATTGACATCCCAACCAACCCAAAGCTATTTGTTCAAAGAGCAATTAAATGATAGAAATATGCCAAAATTGACATCCCAACCACTTTTCTAAGACTTTTAGTTTGGGGTTTGATAAAAATGGAAACGAGTTACACTATGGTTGGGTGTTACAAATTTGTTTATGGGTAATTACTGCTTTTTGATATTGTAATATATTGACAACTAAAATCTTACCTAAAGCCAGCACTTTCATAATAGTGGTAGATGACTAGTTAAATTTTTGTTCAATCAGCATGTATATAACTTATAAGTAACCAAATGTCACTAGTTTTCATCAATGTGAAACAAAAATCTTTATTTTCTTAAATATATCATAAAATGGACTAAACAATTTGTAAGACATTAGCAATGGAAAGTCAATAAATACCAACATGGGGTACAACATCGGTATGTTACTAATTAGCAATAGAATGTAAATTTTTTTTTTACTAGTCGATAGAATAGAAGTTATTGCTTTGGATATATTCTAAAACATATCGAGCTAACAATAAAAAATTAACAACAAATAGTACTTAAATACTAACTAAATGTACAATACTTATAAATAGAATCTAAAATTAGCAATTTAACCTTTTTTTCTCTTGGACATTGTAAAATAGATTGAACATGTGGTAATGCATTAAGAACTAAATGTAAGTACATTCTAATGAGTGTTACGAGTCTGGCACAATTAAACTATCTAGTTATCCAATCTAATGTTTTTGCTCCTCCAACATTAATTAATATCCATTGCTTTGTCAAAAGAAGCTATCTTTGCCCATGACATGCTGCAAAGTAAGGTGAATAAGATATAATGTGTTAACAATTACAAACAAGGCTAATCAGACCCCAATTTGTACACCTATATGAACTCTATGTAACCAAAGAACAACTATACATTAAATTCATTCTTACATTATGTGTATTCATGTGACAGTGTGTAAGGGCTAATAACCAATTACAAATTCAAACAATAGACTAACTTTTGTAAATTTATGACCATGTAAGCATACATAACATATAGCATTATTCTATACCCACTAACAAAGTGTACACTCTACAGAGAAATGCTAATATCAACTATACCAAAGTTTGTAGAATACATTCCAACTTGTGTAACTACTTTTTGCTACGCTATATCTAATCTCCCTTTTATATATATACATGGTCAAGTTACTAACACCTAATATGATATACATTTTTGTAAACTGATTGTACCTCATAGATCACCCCGTGTAAGGTACTCACTGAAAAATAAGGACTACTCATACAAGTAAAATTATACATCTGCTATAGGGAGATGCACAAATTGATCAAATGGCCAATAACTATTCCAAATTTATGTGTACCATTGCACTACCTTTTATAGATATACACAGTCAAGTAACTAACATCTAACATAATGTATATTTTTGTAAATTGATTGTATCTCACAAATCACCCCACGTAAGGTGCTTATAGGCAAATTAATATTAGTCATACAAATAAAATTACACACCCACTACAAATTGCAAAGAGATGCACAAGAGGGTTAAAGCACCAATAATCATTCCAAATGTATGCATACCATTGCACTATGCATATGGCTACGATGATTAATTGCAATATGCATGTGAACAAATAACTGCATGTTCAACAATTTCTTTGCATTGTACTTGGTCGGTAACATGGTGTACATTATTTCAACCAGATTGTACATTCACTAAGTATTTATATACATGCTACTTATTGAAGTAAACTACATATCTACTAAATATTTAATGCACTCTCATAAGCACTAATGGTTAATTTAATAGGCGATTGGAACAAATAACCATCTAGTAAAAGCTTTTGATATAATGTTATTGATGAATAACATATTGTACATTCTGGTAAATATGGTGTACATCACACACCTTATCTAGGCCAATAACCATTTCAAAGTTATACATACCATTGCACTACCTTTTATAGATATGCACAGTCAAGTAACTAATACCTAACATGATGTGTATTTTTATAAACTGATTGTACCTCATAGATTACCCCGTATAAGGTGCTTATAAGCAAATTATTATAACTCATACAAGGAAAATTACACATCTACTACAGCCTGTAAGGAGATGTACAAGTTGATCAAAGCACCAATAACCATTCCAAAGGTATGCATACCATTGCACTATCTTTTACAGATATACACATTCAAGTAACTAATACCTAAGATGATGTTGGCAGAGTGGGCATTGTATGTGAGTGATGGTCACATAGTGTCACAGTTGTGCACAATAGGTTTCCGATAATGTACATGTTATTAGATGATACTTATGATGTATAGTCATAAGTGTAAGATTATGAGTCAGGCATTGCAGTGTTGTAATCCCTATTTCATTTGTGTAATTTATAATGACTCAGTTTGCTTATCTTTTATCTTTGTATGTGTCAATCTACCGTGATGTGAGCGCCCATATACAGTCAGTAATACAGTCTAAACTATACGGTGTCACTACTATCCTGCAACAAGAATAAAAAAAAAAAAACAAGTAACAATTACCTTCATACTCTCCCTGTTATTTTATATGCCTATAAATTTTCTAAGTCATTTAATTGGTTTACTGAGTCAAATTTACAAACACTTGGTGTGCATAAGTTTCCTGTGCATACCTCCCCCAAGTTGGCTTTTAGTGTATCTAACTTGTGTTACCCATACGATTTCCTTGTTTACGAGTTTCTGCCAGAGTTCCAATTTCATTATTCATATCACACCGTCTTAAACAAGTTGTACAAACAAAACCATGCAAGTAAGTTCATCCCCCTTTAGTCACAAAACAAGCCAAATATTGCGATGAGTTTGCAATATTCTTATCTATGGGGCTTAGTCCAATTCGATTGAGTCTATCTTTGCTTCAGATCTCACCAATTTTCACCTTTTTGTAGCCTTTATGAAAAATTCTTGTATGCAGCAATTACTTCTTGTGTTCCCTCGATACATTGACTGGTGACACTATGTTTTTGCAACATTCTTCCAAAAACCTCTCATCTAAAACTTCTCAATTTGGGGCAGGAATATTATTCTGTCGATGCTTTGAAATTGTGAAGGAATGTTCAAAAGATAAGTTTTTCGAGGGAGAACAAAAGTTTATTTCATTTGAAGATTTCAGAAGAATAATCGTACCTCATTAATTTCGGCGGGAATTTTTGGAATGGAAGCTGAGGTTTTTTAACGGAGCCCACTAGCCTCTCATATTTTTTTTTAAATTTTTTCCCTACACACTTAGGGAAACAGTGTCGTTTTCTTTTACTACTATTCCCATTATACGTGGTCCATTGCAGTCCTCTCATTCCTTTTTGTGAGAGGATTGCTGAGGGACGGTCCGCCTGATGACCGTCCCTGCCTCATATCCCATTAAACCACTTAGTAGAAAATTGAATGAGTTGAAATGGCATTTCAATTGGTACACTCCCCTGTATTAGGTTAATTTCTTTGTTTATTGTTGAAAGAAAAAAATCAAAAGAATATTGAAATTATGCCAACCAGACTTAGGGCAAAAAAAAATTTTTTTAACTATTGGGTCGCTAGGCTGACTAGGCCTAACAACCAGTTGGGAATTTCCCTGAAAAACCGTTAGGCTGTCAACCCAACAACCTGCTTGAAATTTTTTTTAAAAAAAATTGTTGCCCGGCAGCCAGTTAGAAACCTTTCTAACATTCTACTGCCCCCAAACGTAATATTAGCTTGCTTCCAATACCAAATGGTGAAAGTTAGAAATTTTTATGGGATAATTTCAGAAACCTCACTTGAGGTTTCTGATTGTTTCACTTAGCATCCTCAAATTAAAAAAAATCTCACTTGGTTCTCCCACTTTAAACTTTTTTGTAATATTTAAAATTCATTTCAAAATATTATATTAAAAATCTCATTTTGGGAGAGAGAATACAATTTCATTTCAAATTTGCTTTTTTCTTGTCATTTCTTAATTGTCATAATACACCAAATTTATTGCTTAAATTTTATAAGTTGATCGATATAGTTCTTTAATGAAAATTTAATATTTGATAACATGATAAAAAACTCTTTAACAATTTTTGTGTCATTGGTTCGGACAAAAAATGTAAATTACTTAAAATTATGAATGATTACAATACTCTTAAAAATAACTTGCAATAATTTATAACCATAAGAATAACTTTTTGGACTAACTAAAAAAATAAAAAAAATTATATATAAATTTTAACATGTTGTATCTTTTTAGTTGTCAAGCCATCGATTTAGACAAAAAATATTTTAAATTTCAAAAATATGTAAATGATTTATGAATTAACTCGAAACACTTTACAATAAAGAAAATATTATCTATGTAACTTGTAAAACTTTCAATAAGATTTTAAATATATACTCTTGGCATTTAAAAAAACTATATTTTGTTAGCAAAATATATTATTTTGACTATATTTAAAACTTTATATAGTTTTTTGAAATGCCAAGAGTATATGTTTAAAACTGTATTGAAGTTTTTACAAGTTGCAAAGATAATATTTTCTTTATTGTAAAGTGTTTCGAGTTAATTTATAAATCATTTACATATTTTTGAATTTTTGAATTTCTTTTTGTCTAAATCGATGGCTTGACAACTAAAAAGATACAACATGTTAAAATTTATATATAAATTTTTTTAGTTAGTCCAAAAAGTTATTCTTATGGTTATAAATTATTGCAAGTTATTTTTAAGAGTACTGTAATCATTCATAATTTTAAGTAATTTACATTTTTTGTCCGAACCAATGACACAAAAATTGTTAAAGAGTTTTTTATCATGTTATCAAATATTAAATTTCATTAAAGAACTATATCGATCAACTTATAAAATTTAAGCAATAAATTTGGTGTATTATGACAATTAAGAAATGACAAGAAAAAAGCAAATTTGAAATGAAATTGTATTCTCTCTCCCAAAATGAGATTTTTAATATAATATTTTGAAATGAATTTTAAATATTACAAAAAAGTTTAAAGTGGGAGAACCAAGTGGGATTTTTTTTAATTTGAGGATGCTAAGTGAAACAATCAGAAACCTCAAGTGAGGTTTCTGAAATTATCCCATAAAAATTTCTAACTTTGATTATTTGATATTGGAAGCAAGCTAATTGTATTTTGGGGGCAGTAGAATGTTGACAGGTTTCTAACTGGCTGCCAAGCACACTAAGCCTGGCAGCCCAACAATTTTAAAATTTTTTTTTTGAGCCGCTGATAGTCCGGCAGCTTTTCAGGAATATTTCTAGCTAGCTGTCGGGCCTAATCAGCCGGGCAACCCAATAGTTTTTAAAAAAAAGAAAATTTTGGCCTTGCCTGCCGGACTAATTAATATCAGCCCGACAGACATAATTTTACACCACTTCCCTGTCTAGTCAAAATTTTTGTGATTTTTTTTCAGCAATAAAAAAAGAAATTAGCCCATTTTATTTTGCTTGCGTCTATAAAAATCCAGTCGAGTTGTTTCTAGCTTAATGCACATGTCCACGACAAATTCCTGGAGCAGTCTTCTAGCAAGAAGAAGAATAGATTGGCTTCCACATCTTATTTGTAACTTGTAGGCATAGTATTCTTGACATGAAACTTTTTTCATGTATTCTTCAGTAACATCTGTATGGTTATTATGATACTTAGTTAATATACTATGATTGAGCAAAATAGAAATACAATATATTTTAGAATTGGTGAAATACCTGGTTCTTCATTAGCATGAACATCATCAGGAGACATAGATGTTGAAAATTTTGGGGATGAATTATCATGTCTGGTTGAAGCATCGAGATCAATCTTATGGCCCGTCGTGCCATAGATTGATACGCGGATTCTAAGGAGCAACATTGGATGGATTTTTTTTTGAAAGCAGTCATAGTCTAAGGAATTGGCCAATAAAATGAGGGCAGAACTTCTACTAAGGAGTTGTTGACAGTGTATTGGCTGGGTGAAGGCGGTCACTTCGGATCGCCTTATCCGAAGTGGTGTCTCATGGCCGTGGTTCTTTCTGCCACCTCGGCTTGGCCTCTGCGACATCTTATGGGCCTCGGCCTTTATGACCCAGATGGCCGTCTTATCTCGGTCGCACGTGGGTAATGTCTGCTGGCCTGACATATCATTAAGAGCCACCACTTTAATTGAGGCCACAAGGACCCTTTATTGGGAATATGCAGGACCACCTGACAAAGTGTCTGAACCACTGCCCCCTGTCAGGAACAGAGGCCGCAGGTGCAGAGCAGAGCCGTAATCCTTAGGAAGCGGGACCTAGTGGTTTAAACCCACTGTCCTCTCCTCCAACTCTCGCCTATAAATATCCTTACCCACACAGCAAGTAAGACTACTGTTGCATTCCTATTGTTCATTACTCTTTATTCTCTCTCTATACTGACTTGACCGTCGGAATGATCCCAGGGAACAAAGCCTCGCCTCTCACTTCGGAAAAGCCCTCCTGTCTCTAAATTTCACTTCACCAAGAGGGAGAGCTGGATTAGGTCAGCTCGGCTATCTAACCAGAAATTAGCTCCTCATGGGGAAACAAGAGCAAGTGAAGTAGGACAGCATGTTATTCTCCCAGCATCTTTCATAGGAGGACCAAGAGATATGCGCCGGAGATACCTTGACTCCATGGCATTAGTTCAAAGATTTGGCAAACCTATCTCTCATGTCACAACGCTGGAGATCGATCCCATTTGCAAAGAAGCAAAAGGTTTGTAAAAATGGTAAGTCAAAACTATTTATACAATAATACATAACCTAATAAGTTTAAGCTTCTCATACTATTTTTCCCATAGGTTGAAAAGCTCACCAGAAGCAAAAAACTTGGAATACCTATCAATGAAAAAACAAATTCAACAAACCACAGAAGTTGCCCTCCATGACATCATACAGAAAAGAGAAACACTAGAGGAGGTAAAAAAATATTTCATCATGAATTCAGATCTAATACATAAATACCTAAACCTATGCACTTGTAGAATATGAATTATTATTTCAAAGCAACTGTGGATTCAATTGAAAATAAATCAAGACCATGGCATGATGCATGTTAGCAATGTACAAGATCAGTCCTTAAAACACAAGATGGTGTAGAATGCCTCAATTGCACAAATGTCACATCAATTCCCAAGTAATATTTTCTATGACACAAAAAAATCAATTAAATGACAAAATTATTTTCCATCAACATGAAGACAAAGAAGAAAGCCAAAATTTCAACAAAAAGAAAAACAAACACTGTAGAGGATGATGAAGATGAAGTATCAATCATAGAAGATGACACAAAATTATCTCAATATCTCAAAAACTCAACTGTCAAAAAAAAATGCAACCAATGACAACAATCTCAAGAAGAAGATAAAAATGGATAATCGTTAGATACATTTTCATATCATTATGTATTTAATTACTAGTTTCATATTGGTGATTGTTTTCAGCATGTTTCAAGACATTTCCTTAATTAAGAAAAAATTGATAGCAGTTTGTAGTTCAATTTTATTTATGTCCATATACAACAAAACATTCCAAATTTATAGAGAAAAGGCAAATATGAAGACCGCAAAATTACAAGTGCAACACACATGCACCTATCTAGTCATTAAAAATGGCTTTACCAAATGTTCAACGGTTCAAACCTTTCTCAATGAAATCTATTTTGAATACACAAAATTGATGCAAAAGAAAGAAAGAAAAAAAAAAAGGAAACCAATGGAACACACAAAGTTGACTAATGGTTCGGATCTTAACATATTCAGACGTGTGTGATAACAAAAATAAAGTATTTTAATTAATTAAGTGATATTAAATTTTCTAAATAAAACTTATTCCAAGTTATCACATAATGTGATATACACTCAAATGGATTAGACTTAATACTTAACGATTTAGTAACTTAACATATTCATATTTTAGCGTAAGTAACTTAACGATTCAGTTTTCATACTTCAATTTATCAAACATGCCCTAAGTTCTATGCCTTTAGCAACCTATTTATCCATTGACGGTTAGCCGCTGGTTCGAATATATGCCAGCCCATGCCTGATTTAGCATAATATCAAGGTCTATAATATTGTATTGGAAAAGCCGACTTCTTGGATCGAGACCTAAAACTTTACGCCGTTCAACTTTAATTATGATCATTTGTCGTGCATAAGACTCTTCGTTTTCTTAAATATTTTCTCATTTTGTTGTATTGAAACATAAACAACAGTAAGTTGCACCCTACTATTGTAATTGCTGGGGAATGGGGAGGGCTCAATTTGGCCACGTAAAATTTGGAAGGAAAGAACCCATCTCTAGGCCAGTGAACTATTGCATCCTGTAAGTATTAACCTTTTACGAAGACTACTAAGACCGAAGTAAATGCTATAGAATTGTTACTTTCAGGACAAATTTACCATACATTTCCAAACGCTCGATTTTAACCCTATACTAGTTTTGGTATCAATTCCATAAACTCTATTGGCAAGGCAGAGTTTATTTTTCTCTGCATCATATCATCTTCTGCTAATGCCTGGTAGTGCTATGTAAGGGGGTAGGGGAATGAGCCAGTGCAGCCTGTATTTAATAGGAGGCAAGATATTTGCAAAAACCAAAAACATCATCCAAGTTCAACATATTTGATGGATCTAAAGATTTAACAAGAAAAGAAATGGAAAAGAGATTCATATGGCCTACATATATGATCAGCATGCCAACCTGGAAATAAAGAGCATTGTTGGCCTGCATTGAGGTCAACATGTAGACATTCTCTTGCTAGTTTGTGAATGGATATCAGAATCTTTTCAATTTCTCGATTGGGATACAGAAGTCTTTGTCTAGCATGTCTCTCAGTTCTATCTCTTTAGGCTTTGAAGACATTAGGTGAGCAATCAAGTCAGCAGGATGCTTTCCTTTGATTACTTCCATTGTTAGCACCCCAAAGCTATAAACGTCACACTTTTCGTTAACTTTCATTGTGTAGGCAAATTCTGCAAGAGAAAGTAGGAAAATAATTTTTCATGATATGTGATCAGACTTGAATTTACTAGTTAACCGGTTAATGAAAGGAAAAAAAAAGCTTTATTAGCTGGTGCAACATATCCATATGTGCCTACAAGAGAACTCCAATTAGAAGTCTTTTTGCAGACACTTGGAAGTGCCAAAATCTGAAACGTGAGCCTCGTATTCTGGATCAAGCAAAATGTTGTTGCTTGTTATGTCCCGATGCACAATTGCTGGTGAACAATCATGATGCATGTAAGATAAAGCATGAGCGACTCCTTGGATGATTTTCAACCTCTTTTGCCAGTCTAGTTTCTTAGCTCCTTCTTCCATGCTCAAGATTTTGGCCAAGCTTCCTCTTTCAAAGTATTCATAAACCAAAATCGAATGCTGAGCATTTGAGCAGAAGCCAAAGAGTTTCACAATGTTGCGATGCTTGATTTCTGTCAAGGCCCTGATTTCATTCAAGAAACGTCTATCCTTTGCCACATTAGGCATGTTGTGAAGTCTCTTTACAGCTACTACATCACCTGATGGAAGCTGTGCTCTGTAAACACTTCCATAACCTCCTTTCCCAATAGAAAATATTTCACTGAACTCTTCTGTAGACTTCAAGATTTCTTTATACAATTCTTTGCCATCAAAAGCACATATGGCAAATAATCCGCCCTTCTTCACCTCTATGTCTTCCGCTCTTGAATATTTTTTTATTTGATCATGCAATATAACAATGCCAGAGAATGCACCTAGAAGTATGAAAGATCCCAGTAGAGGTATTACAATTATGAGAACAAGTTCCTTCCTTTTATCCTTGACGTGCTTTCTAATCAAAGGGAAACTTTCACACGCTCGTAACCCTGTAATATTGCCACACAAAGCTTCATTTCCCTTTACTTCTTCTAATGTTAAATTCACAAAGGCTCTACCACTCGGAACATTGCCACACAAAGCTTCATTTTGTCTTGGATCCAGATAATTAGTTAATTTGGTAATCTATTGTCAATTAGAGCATTAAATCCGTAATTGTTTAATTACCTTGATATAGTGACAACTGACATGATTGGCTTTGTATCAGGGAAATACGCGAGCTAATCTAAAATAACTCTGGTAGTGTGTTATTTGGTTAGAATAGGGTCCTCTAAATGTAAGGCGATTGGAGAATTAAATCTTACGGGCGTACCTAGGATTATTTTCCAATTAGGGCAGTGGTTAACGGGCGTACCTTAATCACCGACACAGTAAGGAGGGGTTGACTGTCATCGCTTGTTTGACAGTTATAACCTATTTATTAGTAAATAATTGGAATTAGTTTTACATTGATGATCAATTAGGTGAACCATTGCTGAAGTTATTTCTTGGTTAGATTCTTAATTATCACTCATTTGATTTTAGTAGATTGTTATTTAATTTTTAGTTGCTTCTTAGATTTTCTTTGTTTGTCATTTTCTGCACAAAAACACCCCCTCGTTACTGTGAATTTGAAAAGAAACAGTTACACCCAATCCCTGTGGATTCGACCTTGCTTACCACTATTTACAAAAATTAACTTTAGTTGAGCAGGTTTTTATTATTGCACAGGCCAGACAACCTATCAATTTTTGGCGCCGTTGCCGGGGACTGGTGCCAAATTAATTTATTTCTTTTTGAGTTCATCTTGTTTTTATTTTTTATTTATTTTTCTCTTATTTTTTTATATAGTTTATGGCTGCTAACATTCCGTATTTTGATGATAGACTGGACTTTATTCCTGATTGGGGTTATGAGACACGTGTTTTTCCTAATAATCGATTGGCTGCTGCAAATTGTGAAACTTATTTTGCCTCAGTTTATTCAACCGACACATGCCTCGTATTTCAAGATAACCTAAGTGTTCCAACAGATACTTTTAGAGATTTTTCACCTCGATTTCAAACGTGGTATAACCTTTATTCAAACAGGTATGATCAAGGATGGTGAAAAATTTTCAATTTTAATTATGCAACCGGGCCAATGAATTTTCAACAAGAAGAGTCTCAACAACCATCATCCGTGTCAGGTATGTCTCTTGAAGAAATGATTTAATTACTAGCCGCTAATACATATCGAACTCAGCAGGAGACACAAGCGATGGCGAATCAAGTGCAACTATTGATATCCGGGATGGCAGATCAAATACATTTATTGACATCTAGAATAACGCGATTAGTTTCTAACCTTGAAGAATTACCCTCACAAACCAATATCAACCTTGAAGAAGATGAGAGTGCAATTATCCGGTCAAATGACATGGAACTGCAAGAGTTTCAAGGAAACGGATCTAAAGATGCAGTTGAAAAGGAAGCTGAAGTGCAAGAAATGAGACCCCAGTATCAACTCGTCCAAGTGAATGAATCCAGTGAACAATCTCCAAATGCGGTGACATCTCCTCCAGTCCTTAATCAATGTTCTCTTGACTCTTATTCTTCAATTCATGTTAATAAAATTGACTTTATTATACCAGAAAATTTTGAATTCAATGATAGGAATGAATTAAGGGTAGCGATGGCAAGATATCTTGGACCAATAAATGCACGTGAGGGGGGAGTGAATGGAGAATGGAAATTATTGTTGACTTGTTTGGCGCCATTTACTAGTCCATGGAAGCCCGTAACTCGTGTGCTCAAGGATTATTCTATTTACGAGGATTATCAGGACTATATAAAGGATGAAACATTAAGACGAGCCACAAGATTTTATTCTCCATGAATAAAACATGATAATGTCTAACTAAAGACGTTAAAGAAAGGCGCTCATTGGGAGGTAACCCAATTTCTCTTAGTTATTTGTTCATTTTTTGTTTGTTAGTTTAAATATGTTTTTCCTTGGATTTGACTGATTTATGGTTTCAATTTTCGTTTTTGATGATTCGTAGGTGTCTCTCCGACTTGACGCGCCCGCGCCAAATCGTATGGAGAACTCACGGTCAGAACGGTTCTTACCCTCATGACGTGCCCGTATCAAGTCACCTGGAGAGCTCCTTATTCCTTGCCCTCATGACATGCCCACGTCATGTTCGCGGGAAAAGTAAGTATTCAAAAAGCTCAAGAACGGTTATTGATTTTCTGTTAATCTCTACTTTTGAATTTTAGAAATAAAATTTGCCAATAATAATGAAACAAAAAAACTTTCAAAAAAAAAGAATAAATAAAAATTAATTTAAAAAATTTTTTGTTTCACCGTAGCTTAGATTTTCAAAGTACAAATTTTTAACCAAAGAAAAAAAATTTCTCTTTCTTTTTTTTCTTCTTTTCTTCTTTCTTTCCTTCTTTTCTTTTTTTCTTTCTATCTTTCTTTCCTTTCTTCCTTCTTCCCCGCTGCTTTCCCTTTTCCCCTTTTGCTTTCTTCTTCGCTCGACATCCCTAGCAACCGTCGTGTCTCGCCATCCGCCTCCTTCACACCACCAACGCATCACTCCGCCTTGCGCAGCCATGGACCTCCGTCAGCTCACCTCGATTCGCACGCCGCCCCTCCAGTCCAACCCACCTCGACGACACGCGCTCAAGACCAGGTCACGTGCCACCAGCTTCACTTCGCCAACGCCGCCGCCGTCCAGCCCCGAGCTCCACCTCACGATCGTGCCCACCACTGCAGTAGCTCTAGCTACACTGCTGCCCCTCCTTTTTCCCTCACTCTGCCTCTCAGCCACACGCTGCGCACAGCCGCAGCCAGACAGCCACGCTGCTTTTGAGCTCAGCCCCCTGCCCACGCCGCCACCAACTCGCTCCCACTTCTCTGCAACAGCCCCTGTGCACCACCAGTCACCGCCTTCGCCATACCCACACTCCACCCACGGTCACGTCTCTCTCTCTCCTTCTCTCTATCACCACGGTGGAGGTACCATTACGCCTATTACCTGCCTGTTTTGAATATCCTTTGCTGGGTTTCCTTATTGGCCTCACTAAAGGACTCCTCTGCTGGAATTTAGTGGCGTCAGTTTCTTGGGTTGTCCGTTTGATTTAACTCCTCCCTGTGAGTACACCAGAGGTACTGATTGCGGTGTTGCTTTAAATTTCTTAATCCTATGTGCTTGACTGCGTATTTGACTTTTGAGTTTTAGTACTTGAATTGTTTCTCGAATTCTAAATGGTGGTTGCTGGAATTGCCTGTTGCTTGGCTCTATTGCTAATTTTGGTCGTTTGAATTGGGTAATTGATTGTCCACTTGGTGACATTTGTTGAGTTTCACTTGCTTAAATTGGTTGAATTCACTACTCTGTTGGGGTCCCTGTGGATATCACTTGAGTTCTGTTTTGTTAGTTTCTGTCTTGTGCCCCTTGAAGTTCCGTTAGTTGGGTATTTTTTTGTGCCTGTTTGTTGAATTGGGGGGCTACTGTGCCCCTTCCTTTGCTTTTTGGTGATCAGTTGTGTCAAATTCATTTGCTTGGGGTAATCTGCCCATCAATTTTAATTACTCAAGTCTTTGGAGTAGTTGTTGCACATTTGGACTGCTTTGTTTCTACATCTGACTGAATTGGGACCACAAGTGCTTATCTATTGCATTTGCTACATGTGTTGGAGTATTTGTATAACCTGTGGGTGATTGAATTGTGCATTTTGTTCATTGAGCTGGCTTTTTATTTGTTATTGCTTTGAATTGCCTGCTTCCATTATTTGTTGGCACCTGTAGTCTCTTGTTGTTTGGAGTGATAACTGCCACCCATGGTGAAGCCACGATCCTCCTCTGGTATTGCTTGACTTTTCTAATTTTTGGTTAACTTTTTTAGGTATAGGGAATGATTGTTGGCATTTTTCATGTGAATTGGTCCGGTTATTAACCTTAGTTCTCCATGTTTGAAAATGAGGGTAGTTGATGCAAATTTTCTTTTGGTTTTTGTGTTATATTGAGTTTTTGTGTTATTTGGTTGTTAATAAGAGTGACTGTACTCCTCTAGTTGTTACTACTGAGTAACCAGGGATTTTCACCAAAAGTGTCGATTCTCGCGTCAAGAGATAGTGATTTCTATGAGTACGTGGTCACCTAGCGATAGGAGTTGAGTAACAGGGCTCCTTCATCTGACAAATGTTGGAGTTCGCGTCAAAAGGCTCTAATGGCTAGAGACTAAGTCTTTTGCTATTCTCAAAAGAAGAAAAGAAAGAGAGAAAATAGAAAAGTGTGATAATTTTCCCTATTACCTGACTCGATGTGGATTAATTGTTGGATTCTACTCACTTTTAGTATTTTGCATTTATTTCAGGAAGTAGAACGAAAATATGATAACAAGTGCCGATTTGACAGAAGAGGAATCCAAATAATAGAACTTATCCCAGGGGTATTTTTGGAAAAGGGAAACTTATCCCCATTTTAGTAATTACTGCAAAGGCATGGATGAAGGCAAGGCTTCCTTTTTGCTGGTGGGGGCCGCCGCACAATAGTTAGGCATTAGAGAGGATTGCAATTAGATAGGAATGGAAACGGATGCTTTTGAGTAGGACTCCTCCTGCGCATGGCAGGAGCAACTAAGAGTTGTTTTCTTTAACTTTTTGCTGGGATCTCTTTTTTATATTTTTCTTTCCTACGCATGTCAGAGGAGGGCAGCTTAGCCTTTGACTTTTCTTTTCGTCTTTAGTTGCTCTTCCGTAGGAGTAGACAAGGGATGAGTTAAATCCCTTTGTCTAGTCAAGGAACAACGGAAGTTTTGATTTACCTAAAAATTATGAGATCGATTTAATTTTATCTTTTCTTTTATTTATTGGTATTCGCATATTCTTTAATTTCAGTACTTATGGTTTTTTAATTAATCGGTTGTCTTGGATCCAGATAATTAGTTAATTTGGTAATCTATTATCAATTAGATCATTAAATCCGTAATTGTTTAATTGCCTTGATATAGTGACAACTGACATGATTGGCTTTGTGTCAGGAAAATACGCGGGCTAATCTAAAATAACCCTGGTAGTGTGTTATTTGGTTAGAATAGGGCTCCTCTAAACGTAAGGCAATTGGAGAATTAAATCTTACAGACATACCTAGGATTATTTTCCAATTAGGGCAGTGATTAACGGGCGTACCTTAATCACTGACACAGTAAGGAGAGATTGACTGTCATCGCTTGTTTGACAGTTATAACCTATTTATTAGTAAATAATTGGAATTAGCTTTGCATCGATGATCAATTAGGTGAACCATTGCTGAAGTTATTTCTTGGCTAGATTCTTAATTATCACTCATTTGATTTTAGTAGATTGTTATTTAATTTTTAGTAGCTTCTTAGATTTTCTTTGTTTGTCATCTTCTGCACAAAAACACCCCCCGGTTACTGTAAATTTGAAAAGAAACAGTTATACCCAGTCCCTGTGGATTCGACCTTGCTTACCACTATTTACAAAATTAACTTTAGTTGAGCAGGTTTTTATTATTACACAAGCCTGACAACCTGTCAGCCTCTAGGCAAATTCAGCATTTTTACATTCTACTGATTTAGGGCATCTTCAATTATCAGTTTCAACTCCATGGTATAATATAGATATTACCTCTAATAGTTGTACGCACTTACACAACAAATACGGATTGTGAAATTAATTGTATAAGTTTGATATTTTGTAGGTTTTGGGATATAATTTTCACGTTTAGGAAAAAAAAAATATGTTAGTAAGTAATAATGTGATGCCCCTTGTCCCACGTTGGAAGTGGGAGAGGAAAAGGATTGATATTATATAAGATTTGGTCTCATAAGTTACTAGTTATTTGGAATAACCATTTTGGGACAGTGAATTTCGATACAAAAATTATTTGGGCCAACCATGGGCTTGGATGGTGACAAATAACTTACTAGAAGCTAGGTATATTTATGTTTAGAAGTCCTGAAAGCAGAGCAGTTCAGAATCTTGATAATGGTAAACTTTTTTAAATCTTAGTTTTTTTGTCTTAAATTTTTTCAAATAAAGGAAGGATGGAATTTAAGCAGTATAGGGGTTGAAGAGGAATTTGAATTCAAAATCTCTAATTTCTAAACTTTTCACTAAGCAATCGTCAAAACCAAAAAAAAAATAATAATAATAAGTTAAAAAAAAATTGAGCACCTTGTGGTCAATGCTAGGTCCTGTTCGAAGATTTATTCCTTTGGTTTGTCATCATCTCCCTCTATTGAAATCTAAGTACCCTTGGTTGACAATTTGTTTCCCTGAGCAGCCATCAACGCTTTTATATAGTATTAGATTAGATTAGATTGTCAATGCACCATCAATATCCTTAAATATAATAGCTTAAGTATAGTAATCAAAATACTTTTAGTAATCTGTATGATTATTTTTCATCCTTTAATGTTTTAGTTTTAGGAAGATCACAAATGCTGCGTATAAAGCACGCCATAGGCTAAATTAAGGTAAATTAAGTACATTGCTAAAATGGAGAGCATTGCTAAATTAAGTACTTTAAGATAAAGACTTAGTGTCTGTTTGATAACATAAAAAAGTGCTGAAACTGAATTCATTCAGACATTCAGATATTTTGAGTGTTTGATAAATAAAAATTTTTCTGCTGAACTTATTAAGTGGTGCTGAATTTGTATGTATTTTTTTCAGCACAAGAATTGTAACTGAATGCTTAATTTGATAAGAAACAAGAGATTTACTTCAACTACTTTATCTTATCTACCAAATCTATCATTGTTTGTTAATTACATTCAAAATCCTTATTGAATTAAATAATTTAATATTTTCTATCCAAAATCCTTATCTAATTAAACAACCTGACATTCTCTATCTAATGACTTTCTACTTCTATTTTCTTTCTATTTAATGATTTTTTTTTACAATTTTTCCATGCTCCTCACATTTGTCTACTCCTTATCTTTTTCCATCTTTCTACTCTTTCATAATTTTGTCATTTTTTTACTCCCAATTTTTTTTATTGCTACGTACTCACCGATCTCAAATTCATTTTTTCCAAGGTAAGTGACATTGATTATTTGTTGTTTTGCTTCAACATTTTTCCATTGAAGTAATTAAATTTCTATATAATTTGGTGTGAATTTAAAACTTGTTTATTGCAGCTTCCTTTTGCTTATATTTAGACTTTTCTTATCAAACTCTGATTTAAAAATATATTTGCACCGATATTTGGACTTTTCCATAATATATTTCTTCTTTTATATTACTTTGATTTAAAAATAAATATTGGCATTTTCATACCTAACAATTTTAAGCTAATTAAATCATATGTTCTATTTCCTTTTTGGATTGAAAGATAGAAGGGCAAAATTGTACAATTTAGTTTATTAAGCATTAAGTTATAAATGTTTATCAAACAGTATAAATATGTTCAGCATTAAGATTCAGATATTCATATATCTCTTTTCAGTGCTTAATATTCAGCAAATTAATTATTTCAGTATTCAGAATTCAGAATTCAGAATTCAGAGTTCAGATTCAGTTTTATCAAACGGAGCCTTAAGCAGCAAGATCCATTTGATGTCAGCTGCTTCAATATCCACCTCAAAATAAATTAGCCTTTGTTCTAGATTTGACTTAATGCTAAGTCCCTTCACCATTCTTAGTAATAATTCAATTCTGCCTCAATTTTCTTCTGATCTTCAAGGTAAATGTACGATAAATTTCAAAATATATCCCAAATATATGAATTTCTTGAAACCATCCTTCAATCTCACTAGCTGCTCAACAAAATGTTCCAAAAACACAAATATATTAATGAATTTGGAGTTTATTCGAAGAATTGACGAGAACAACAGGGCTCCTTAGATTTAACAATTTCAAATAACCCCAAGCTAGAATTTTTCATATATTCAAACAAGAAATTGGAAAAATGTGACTAGCTTGCAACGAGTACTACATCTCAAGACAAGGGATCTTTTCAGTCACTCTTTTATTGTATCGAAGACCTACTTGCATCTATGAATAAGCAATACTGAGTGATTTTAGATGTGAAGTTGATTCCATGTGGTAGGACAACTTTGGTTTTCAAAAATAAGGGCAGTCCAATTCACTCAATACAAAAAAAAAAAATTTAAATGATAATATTCAAAGGAACGTCTATCTTACCTAAAAAAACAAACAAACAAAAAAAAAATAAAAAGGAGATTGATATCCTATCCAGTATCCAGAGATTGAACAATAGCCACATTATCTTATAATTCTTAATGATCATTAGCTGAACTATCAACTTTATCAGTCAAGAAAGGCTGTAACTTGTACAAGGACAATAAATTCTTTATTCCGGCGTCCGGAGACTTGAGATGTGGACGCTTCATTAGTCAATAATAAAGTGTGGAATTCGACGAATTCTTAGCTCGTTCAAGATAACAGAGAAGATTCACTCTTGTACAAGCAACAGGAACAGCTACTTAAACTATTGGATAATTTCATAAACCTTGGCTGAAGTTTTGGACAATTTCAGTATCCCTCTTATTTTCAATATTACGCTGACCATTCTTACTTTAACTAATGTAGTAACCAATTCAGCCCATATCAGTAAAAGAAATGGAATAAATTGACAAGAAATGGTGTCATCACATTTTGTTCCACATTTACCCTTATAGACCCTAAAAGAAATATTGTAACATAGGACAAATTTTACTTCGTACCTTCGAACTTGAATCACTTTTCTATTCTCTTACTCTAAACTTTAATTTTGGACGCTTTCCATGTGATTGGTGGCAACAGCACAACAGAGCTCTTCTTAAGTCTCTGATCGTTAGTGTCACATGACCATTGCTAATTATGCTATTGCTTTTGAATGGAAATAGCATAAAAATCTTGGTGAATGAACAAATTGAATAGACCATTTTGCAGAGCCAGTGAAATATTCCGAAGCCGTGAAGCACAGTGATAAGCTACAAATTATAGTAATTTATATTTTGCGCAGCTGGCTAGCTTGGCAGAAATGGGTTCCGAACAGGGGTCCAAGCTCTACAATGGCGCAGAGCTTCCGACGAGAAAGATGTGAGGGATTTCGTCTGCCGATCCTGGAAGCTTGGACTGGTCTCTAGCTCAGCAAAAGAGAAGAGAGAGTGAGCTCCAATTTCTGCAGGTTAGGAGACAGATTTGAATGCCGTAATTAGGAGCTCTGCCTTTTTTTCAGATTGAGTACCTCGCATTCGAGAAATGCGAGGTACCTCGGCTCGCATTTGGCGCATACGAGCTTACTTCGTTGTTTTTACTTTTTCCCAAAACCTTTCTCTTTTTTCCTGAAACACTGACCTCGCATTTGTGAAATGCGAAGTCTTTGAACTCGCGTTTCACAAATGTGAAGACCATAATCCTAGAATTAGTTTCAAAAATTACCCCCTTGTAGAACAACTTTTTTTTTCCATCACAATTTAAGAATTTACTCTGATTTTTGAGCATCGAAACAAGTTCGCGGCTAGAGTTAGAGCCGGTCTTCGGGCCGAACTTTATTGGAAATCCCATTCAAACTCGATTTTTGGTAAGTTTTCAAGACCTATTCCTACCACATTTCGGATGCAACTTTGAGAGACTATAAATAGGACATTCTAGGATATTTTTAGGTTAGAAAGCATTTAGATTACATTAGTTCATCCTTTTTATATCTTCTTTTCTTGAGAGATTACAAAGGAAGTGTTGAAGAATCAAAGAGAAAGTTCAAGATGGAGATTGGAGCAGGGAAAAATTGAGAAGTTTTCTTTACTTTTAACTTCTTATTTTGTCTTTCATTTGAATTCTTGGATTTATCTATGAATATGTTGAACTAATTTATATCTAGACTTAAGATTTTGTGAAGGAGATTTGATTATTTGTTCTAGATAAATTATTCAATTTTTCTTTGATTTATCTATCTTGCCTTTATTACATATTTATGTTTGGCCACTATAGATATGCTTTTAGGGTTTGTATTGAATTGAGAAGCGATATACAACCATATATTAGATAAATAAACTTACTTAACCTAATTATGAATGTGGGTTAGGATTTGTATGGCATAATCGTATCACCTAAAATCTTAAAGGGTTTAATTAAATACCTATGATCTCGAGAGCAATGTGAGATTTCATTAGACACAATTTAGATGTATCGAGAGATAATTAAAATACCTTTACGTGATACGTCTTTGACTTGTTAAGAAAATAATTGGATAATGATTCCAATTATGAATCAAAATTTGAAACTCTTGTCTTTTGCTAATTGTTTTCTCACCTATATCTTATTTGATTTGATTATTGATAAGTGCATAGTTTACGTGTTTTTAGTGTATTTTATTAGTTAGTTTTGGTGTGTTTTAATTAGTTTTATAGTTAATTAACTAAGATTCTAGTGAAAATATGCATTTAGGGGTTTAAGTGTTAAAAATTGCATTTCGATGGATTTTTATGGTGAAAACTTCATGTTTTTGTAGGTTTAATGATTCAATCATCAAATGACATAAATTGAGAAGAGAATTGGATGATTGATGATGGTTTTAAGTGATAAAAAGAGAATATGAAGTGCAAGAGATGAAATGCAATCAAGTTCTAAAGAAAAGGAGTTTCACAGCTTTGACACCTTGTGGTATTTTGGCGATATCTTGGGCGACAATGATCGGATTGAGGTGATTCTTATACCATTTTGAAGACAAGAGAAAGATCTACAATTGGTATGAAGACATTGAAGTCCAGTTCGGTGGTTTTCATAGTCAAAAGGTCGAAATATTGAAGTACATTTTCTATGGTTGAAGCTGAAACAAGTTTCTGACCAATCAAGGGTAATTTCCTCATTTATCAGTCCACGGAGCTCCAAATTAGGTGATTTTTGATGCATTGGAAAGCTAATTCAAAGAGATAAAACTTTAATGTTTTACATAAGAGCTAGTTCAGCCTCTAACATTGAGAAAATATCAGTTGAAGTGGATAAAAAATAGAGCAATCGATCCGAACCCGGATCCAATACGATCCGAGCCCTCGTCTGATCTTCTGGACAAGTGGATCCGAGGCGATAGGATACAGGCTCAGATCCACTGTAGCAGGGCTCGGATCCCAATGAATAGTGAAAATAAAAATGAAGAAAAATGCGATCCGAGGGGCTATTTTGAGCGATCTGAGCTCGGATCGCTACTTTCGGCTCCGTAACTGGCTCTGCAATTTGTGCTCTTTTCACACAAGCATTTTGACCAATTTATCTGCAAGAAATCCGGCTGAAACTGAGCATGCAAGTATGGAGAAGTCAAGAAACATCTTTTGGTGATTCCATGAAGCAATTACATCAACTTTAACAGCTCACCATAAACTAGAATTCCTCTATAAAGAGAAGCCTTGAAGAACATTTTCATAACTTTGGGAGGTTAGAGAAACTCCACAAAAATGTAGTTCTCACTAGTTTTTCTTAGTTCAATTAGTTTAGTAGTTGAGTATAGAGTAGTATAGTTCATCCTACTTGTTTATTAGCTAGGCAAAGATGTAGATGGAGATGAAGAAGGCAAGGGAAGAGCACATGTGACAAGGGTTACTTTTCTTTCCAACTCTTTATCTTTTGTACTTGATTCCAAGTTTAGTTAATATACAAGTTCTAGATTTTATGTTTTTTATGTGTCTTTAAAGTTTATGCCTTGGGTTTGGTTGAACTTTCTATGATTGTTAGTGTTTATTATTTGGTTATTTGATTGCTATTATTTGAGCAAGTTATTTAGCACTTTAACTCTTTAAATCATGATTAATCTGGTACTATTAATTGTGATTATATAAGGTGTTGTTTCTGCAATGAAAATTGAGATTTAACACTAGTTCAAGAAGTGCTAAACATAGGAAGTATACTCACGAAAGTAGAGGTTCACCTATGTGGTTTTGGTGATTAATTTCATGTAATTTCACTGAAGAAATGAACTTGTAACTAATTTCATAACCATGAGAGCAGGTATGGATTAGTTATGAGTATAATTGATTCACTACGAAAGTAGGTTTCATATGCATGAGAAAATTACACCATAACTAGCCTAGATAGCAGTATTCAATGATCCAAGTATAGCACTTGTATGAGTAGTTAGCGATACCACAACCTAAGGAGCTTTCATTTGTTATTTTCTTGCATAAGTTCAGTAGGTTTTACTTGTTATAATTCATTAATAGTCTAAATAATAAAAAAGCTTTAGTAATACCAGTAATTGTTCGCTCTTCCTTGTGGGATCGACCCGATATACCCTAAACTACTAGTTGACTTGTATATTTGCAGTGAACGGGTGTAATTCGGTTTTTTTTTTAAACTTGCACGTATATAAAATACCCATCAATTATTTATTTAATTTCGTAATTAGTGATTAAAAACCCTCTAAATTTAAATTTTATTATTTTTATTAGAGTAATTAAAGTAGGAAAAATTAACTCATTCCTATATGTTTGACCCTGGAGTACTCCAAGTGAATTATTATTTCGATCAACCTTATACAGTTATAGAAATTCATCGACCACATAGCAACTAAAAAAAAATTAACGCACAATAATGTCATGAGCACAGTTCCCATCTTAGTTGTTCAACATTCACGGTGGATTTCAATTAGTGGTAAACAGATAAAGGCATCGAAAATAGTAATCTAATTACTAGATAATTGAATTTGTACTACAGCATATTTCTATTTTCTACTGCAAAAACTTAACTAATTTAAGACAATGTAGTCCAAGCTAATTGAAGATTAATTTCCCTAAAAAATGTTCATGATAAAAACTCGACAAAGAGATAATACAACAACTTACTTTTGGAGGTGATCTTATAAGGTCCTTATTAACAAACTAATTAGCCAGCCTTTTTTTTTTGGGATAGTACATGACAAAATGAGGAGTGAATCAGTCACTTAGCATCTAAAATTTTCCCTCCATATAATTAGTTCAACCTGATTTAAGACTAAAATTTTTACTATAGGAATGTTCGTGATTCAGCAATGAAACACCATATAAACTTATTTTGGGAGATTTGTCCTAGAAGACAAAAAATGAGCAACCAATCAGAGAGTCGTACTTACATATCAAAATCGATACAGTCTACTTAATTCACCAGCTATGTATATTTCATCCATTTTCACATAATAGAAAGAACAATAATGCATGGCATTATCCATCATAAATTGCTCATATAACATCAAGATATCATGGTGTGGACCTCAAATGACTCGTCATGTCCACTGGCTACATTTTAAACATTTCTTATGGCCAGAATGTTCATCTTATCAACTTAACGAGTTTATTCATGGTACCATACCATTCAATTAAAAAAGTTTCCACCTTTTACCTTTTATAGATGTCAAGGAATATAGCTGATAACGCACTTTTGGCAGCAATCTTCCTTCACCCAATTAAAGATTTTCGGAGCTTAAAGTTCAGCTCCGAAAGCTCGTCTCCAAGGCTTACCAACCAACAGAGAAATTACTTTTAGTAAAGTTGTTAAATTTTGGCACCAGGTTTTGATGGTATCTTGGTAAGATTGGAAGATTATATTGTGCTTCTAAAAATCTTGAAAAAAGCTATTTTAGTGAGGGCATTATGGTCAATTTGCCCCTGATGAGATTAACATTAGGTCCGATCAACATCAGAAGGGAGCTCAATGTATTATTGGATATAACAAGGGTGCTAGTGAAATTATGAAAACCCTCAAGGGAGGTTTTTGAAATTAACCCTAAAATATTCATTCCACGCAAGGCATGGTGTTCCCCTCCTAGTTCCTATAAATAGGGCTGCAACTCAATGCACTTATCACTCGATATCAATAATTTAGCACATTATTTACATTTTGAGTGAGGTTGTGATCAAATGGCATCTTCAAAAAATTTGCTCTTTCTTATTGGTGTTCTCTTTGCACTTGTGCTCCATATTTCCTCTGATGCAACAGCTGCAGGTGCCTAGTCCTTTTTTTTTTTTTTTTTTCCTTTCTTCCTTTTTTTTTTTGGCTGCACCTAAATACTTAAATGAATGGAGATTTGGAGACTCATTATTGGGATGTGAATTTTTATGGAAGGCTATTTGTATATTATCAAGCAAGTCATATTAATGTGCTAATATCTTTTTCAGTGTTTAGCAAAAGTAAATTGGGTTGCTTCTATCAATGGTTAGTGGCACATCTAATTTTTCATGCATCCTTATAGTATTGCTGTAAGGATACACGTTCCATAGTGTCGCACCAAAGGTTAAACTAACGTCGAAAACCAAACTAAATGCTTCTAATTATAATTTAAAGCAAAATAATTCATATCCAAGTCGCACCATCTTATATGCCTAGACTGTTTTGTTTAATCCATAGTATTCTTTTCTTTGCATATATCTTGCAAATTTTCAGCCTAGCCAGTCACCTAACGTTCGCAGCTTAAGATAAAGCTCCAAATATTTATGTCTCCTTGTGTCTTGAAACAGATCAGAAGAGCGTGAATACCACTGGTGTCCACGATGCCAGTTCAGGCGAGGTTCATCAGGATAGCATAAGCGAAGATCGTTGCAGACATGGTTGCTGCCACTGGTACCATGGACGCTGCCAAAGATGCTGTCAAACTGCCGAGGAGACCCCTGAAGCCACATCTGGAGATGAGGATACCGTAACCGCAGATCGTTGCAGACATGGTTGCTGCCGCTGGTACCATGGACATTGCCAAAGATGCTGTCCACCTGCTGAGGAGACCCCTGAACATCGTTGCAGACATGGTTGCTGCCGCTGGTACCATGGACATTGCCAAAGATGCTGTCCACCTGCTGAGGAGACCCCTGAACATCGGTGCAGACATGGTTGCTGCCACTGGTACCATGGACATTGCCAAAGATGCTGTCCACCTGCTGAGGAGACTTGCAGACATGGTTGCTGCCACTGGTACCATGGACATTGCCAAAGATGCTGTCAACCTACTGAAGCTACATCCGGAGATGAGGTCAAAAATTAATGCTAAATAAATAAGGGCGTGACACAGGATCCATGACACCTATATTATTACCTTAATATGTTATGTTGTGTTTGCTTTTAATGGTTGATTTCCTATGTGTGTAAAAGACTTATGCGGCTTCTCTTTGAATTGGTGTAGAATCAACAGGGGAAGCATGTAATGAGTACTCAGTTCGAGTGCTCTCTTCTTATGTTGTTGTCGTGTTGAATAAATAAATCTATTTGATCATCTACTACAATTGATGATCTCTATCTCAGTTACATCATAAACTTCTGTACCTTGGACCTGCTAGAATTAGTGTGATTGATACAAGACGTGCAGAATGTTCAATATATGTATATATGTGCTTCTTCATCGTGCCATGCCATTACAATGTGAAAGAATTCAGCATCGACGGAGTGAAACGTACCCAATCCTGCTCCTGAGAAAGGAAACAAAGTCCCTCAAAAATGGATATTTTGGATGCCATCAAGATTTTGAATTGAATGCCATTTGGAGATCTGAATGTTGTTTTTTTTTTTTTTTATACGAATTTTATCTTCGTTCAAGATTTTTTTGGTGGAAATGCTTCATTTATACGAATTTTCCTAGTTAGTAAAGGCTTCTATTACACTTGTACAATACACATTTAAAAGTATACCACAATAAAAGCTTGTGTAGTTCATATATTTCAAAAATATTCATACTTTTCAACTAAACTATAAAAATACGTAATAAATTCTTGATACATTATACTTTACGAACTATACTTTAAATTTTAAAAATATTTAATACTATCACTTATTAATAACTCCACATGTTAATTTGTCTCCCAATTCAATAAATTATAGTAGCTAATTCTCAAAGCTATTCGACACCAAAATTCCCTTACTTGTTCACCTCCTAGTGGATTATTATTAATTACATTGCATTTATTTCCTAAGCAAGAGTTTTGTAACCCCTCATATTAAATCTCAATGATTGATTTTAACGGTTACCAAGGCGTCTAGTAATTGGTTTGCTATTAATTTGAACTAGACATTTATTAGGTCTAGTACAATTTATTCCTTCTTATCACTTAGTTCATAAACCTTATGAATCGTTAAAACCAGCCCTAACATTAGCTAACAAGACTTCTAGCATTTCGGGTTTTGCTTAGAAATCAGTCTGATAGTTTAACTTGCTTCGTCCAGCTTTATGAGTTGCTTTTTTTTTTTTTCCATATTTGACATTTCATCTGACTTTAATATGGGGACCAAGTTAGTATTGTTGACATTTCATATCTAAGACCAAGTTAGTATTGTTGACATTTCATCTGACTTAATTAGTATTGTTGACATTTCATATCTAAGACTTCTTAATTAATTGATTTGTTATAAGAACTATAACGTATGCGTGTTTTGTAAGCTTTCATGTTTTTTTTTTTTAATTCTTGTGGACCAGCAACGGATAGTTTCTTCTAGTACCAAGCTTCCTTTGAAGTTCTTTATTATTATTAGTTTTTTTGCGTGTCCAAATGTAAATTAAAAGAACCAACAACATTGAACAAGTCTATATCTAGTAAAGATAGATATAAAGAGGGATACTATATCACTGCAACAGAAAAGGGATTTGGCGAGGAGCAAAAGTCCACGCCAAAAGTTTTGACTTCCTTGCCAATTAATTTCAGCGAGAAAAATGCTTCCTCGCCAAGTTTCTTGCTAGATGCTCGTCGCTAAAAGTTATTAGTGAGGATGCTGCTGCTTTTCTCGCTAATGAAACAGATCAATAGCAAGGGTTGACCTCCTCACTAATAGCTCAAATACTATGGCGAGAAAACTTTTCTCACCACTAAAGTTAAAAACTCCCCACAAAAACCAGTAGTTCCTTGCAAATAGTCAAGGTGTTTTGCTAGGAAAAATGGCGCTTCCTCGCCAATAGTATAGAATTAGCAAGGAGTCTTTTGACAAATCTGCAATGCCCCGCGTACCAGGAAAACATTTTAGGCCAGGAAAGTTTTCTCTCTAATAAGTGATAATTGATTATTGCCTAACTGTTTGGTGGGAAAATGTTCCTCTCCAATGCTGTTATGAACATTTCTTAATCCCATTTTAGCATGCTAATCTTAATTCTCTGAGCAAATTACTGGGTGGTTTTATTAGAAAATTTAGCTGTAAATAGCTTCAATTTGGCTTCTCATGTGTCTGTTGTACATTTTTCAGGTTCTTATAGGTATCAAATTGTTTGGCAAAATTTTTTTTTTTAATGAATCATGACCAACGTAGCTACTCATTAAATTTAAACTCATAAGCCCTGCTATTTGATAGCTTTTTGGAATATCACTTGGTGCCAACAAACCCCATTTTGCTACTTTGATAAACATTCAATAGAAAACATACAAAAGCTTTGGTTAGCTAAAAATAATTGCTAGCAAAGTAATACATTAACATCCAGCTCTTTCAACATCTTGAGCCATACAATAGGAAGTGCTTGAAATCAATTGGCAATTCAAATTTTTTTTAGCTCATTAACCATCCAAGAAATCGCAACTTCAATAAGTCATTACAAAAGAAGATTTCATCAAGAGAACACCACAAAAAGGAGAAGCAGAAAAAAAATATAAGAGAGAGAGAGAGAGTTAAACTAGTCATATGGACACATATTTGTCACCTCAGTATTTCCGATTCCTTAATTCAGTCTAGTTATCTTGGAACTCTATCGGCAATCCATGGAACATTTTTTGAATGACAATATGCTGTTGCAACCTTCTGATGAAAACTTCAAAGGTTCTATGATAGGTTGTATTTTTGTCATTAATTCTATGATTATTTTCCTCGTTTATATTACCAAATATTATATTAATTGCTTGATTCTACTTATATTTGGTATTTTGTGTCAATTGTAGGAAGGTGGAGCAAAAAGTAATAAAAGAGGTGATTTTTCAAGAGTTTTTCAATTCAAGATGGAGTTTACGAGGAGTATTGGATGAAAATTAGGAAACTACCACTTTTTATTAGATGTCTTATTAGGGAACAATTAGCATTAGTTGGAGAAGTTTCCTTTTGCAATTAGAATTCTATTTTTAGTTGGCCAATGGACAGCCGAAGTAGTAGACTTCAATTAGGAAACAAAGAGAGAAAAAAAGGCCGGAATCCCTCGTGATTACTACCTTGGAGGGAACAAGTAAAAGGAGACGGCCGCTGGTCTCTTATTTAGTGAGTCTTTAGGGAAAAACCAATGGTTATCGATGGAGTCATGCGGATATCCCCTGAGAATGTGTAGCTAAATCTTTGTTTTCTAGTCGAATGTCAATTTGAGGACTTTGTTCCAAACATCTGTGAGATCGAATTATTTTACTTATTTCTTTTATTCATTGGTATTTGTGCATTTTCTGATTTAACTTCTTATGCTTGTTATGTTATTTGAATGTCAAGTGCTTGATATTCGAATTAATCTAATAATCTTCTGCCAGATTAATTGATTGAATCCGTAATTGTTCAATTGATTAATACCAGTGGCAACTAGCATAATTGGTTTCATGTTAGGAAAACGTATGATCTAACTTAAACGAACCGTCATAGCGTGTTTGTTAGTTAGGGTTGGGTTTTTCTAATTCTTATTGCAATCGAGAAATTAAATCCTATAGTCGTACCTAGGATTATTTCTCGATTAGGGAAATAGTTAATGGTCGTACCTTAACTATCGAAAAAAAAAGTAAGGAAACACTGGTTGTTTATCGCGTGTATGATAACTATAACCAATCTATTAATTAGTAATTGAATTATCTTTGCATTGATGATCAGTTGAATGGACCGTGTCTGAAAAGTTGCACATTTGGCTAGAGTTGTATTGGTTATTGATTAATTCCTGTTTATTTCTATTAGTTGTTTCATTAGTTGATTAATTAATTATTTTATATTTTCCAAAAATCCCCCATACTTCAGACTCTGGAAGAAATGAATTATCTCCAGTCCCTATGGATTCGACCCTGCTCACCGCTATGTACAAATTTGTATTTTTTTTTGAGTAGGTAATTATTATTACACAGGTACGACACCTGTCATTCTATAACTGTATACAGAGTCATCTTTTCAAAGATTTCCCATGCTGCAAAATGTCTATGAGCTTTATTTCATCTTCCTCCCCTATAAATTTTCTGATTCCAATCTGCCTAAGATGTTCAACAAAGTGTATTGGGAAAACTGTTTGGAAAAGTAGATTCCAAGTCCTTGTATATGCAAAGTCCTCCTTACACAACTTTACATATTGAGAAGATAAAAAATTGCAAAACATAATAATACTTGAAATTAGTGAGAATATATCCAAAAAAAACAAAATATTAATACCTGAAATCAAGTTTTACAATCAGTGCACAAAAAGCACCTAAACCCAAATGGCCCATGTTTTGGAATAGACCAAGTTTAGTTCAACTGCAGAAATTCCTAGTACAATGGAATAGCAACTTCAACTTCAGTAAATTGCAAGCTGGTATTATGATTCTATGAATCCTGAAATCTCCCCCAAGTCCTCTTGCCTCCAACACTAAGTATGTACACAGACGCTGACCTGTTCTATATACTTGTAGGTAAATTCAGATCAGACAGCATTCAATAGAACTGCCTTGATTTGGCTCCATATCAGCACTACTGCTCTTTAAATGTAACTTGATTAAGCTGCACAAAAGGGAAGATTAAATTAGATGGAGAAATTTTACTGATTGCATATGAAATAGGGGCTAAAACCGACTAGGAAAAGCAGAGAAGTTTCTTAAATAAATAGGTATTTCTGGGCGTCTGTGGCTATGTTCTTTTGCTATTCAAGTAGAAATAAGGAAATGAAGATTTGAAATCAGAGTTCTTCACCTGCTTCCCGTATTGTTTTTATCTCTTTCACATTAGTTGCTTTAAAGAATTAAAGAAAAGTAGCATAAACATTACTCTTGCGTATATATTTTTTCCTTGTTTCACTCTTACATGACAAGGGTACAAAACCTAATTGAGGGTAAAGGATAAACATGTCCAAATGGAACACTATTGGAAGGACTGTCCTCAATGCCTAAACATTGAGGTAGTTTGCTAGGAGTTCTAGAGTCTAGACATAAGATTTGTAGCAAACCGAAAAAAGCAACCAAATGAACGTGTTTCTCGATCTTCGGGCATCATTTAGCATTCGGATCCTAGCTAGCAAAGACAGTAGTAAATCAACTAATATATCTTGTTGATTGCACTGCATTGGACATGCGCCAAGCTAAAAGTTTTTTTCTTTTATTTAGCTTCTTCAATCAAATGAATGAGTATCTGATTTGCAATTTGATTTCAGCACTATTCAGGTTGTGGATCATCATCGAATGTGGAACTACAGAAAAGTAATTCAAGCAGTTGACTATTGAACCACACCGCTCTCTGCTCAAAAGTCTTCGGTGCTCTATTTTGAACATGAAGCAGTAATTGGTCCAATAAAGAAACTTCCTCGCCAGATCTGCCAAATAACCCCCCCCCCAAAAAAAACACACTCCGACTTCCCCTTCCGGCCATCAACGCCTCCATTGCTCATTCCCACCACATGCTCTAATGTCATTCCCTTCCTAGAAAGTTGTTCACAGGGAAAAGAGCGAGAAGAAAAAATACTATCTATCTTAATAAAAGGTCGAAAGCAGGTACTACTAGTTTTTTGTTTTTACACCAAACCAGCAATTGGTGGATTGGAGAATCAATAATAGCGTGTGTGGATCCACCGAGTTTCTTATAGCTGATAATAATTAATAAAAGAAAGAAAATCCAAGCTCAGAAGCTGCTCCTCATTATCTTTCTCACATGAGGGTATCTTAACCTCCCCCAGACCCAGACCATTTTCATCCCCATCCAATTGATTTCAGAAACCAATATATTACACATACCCACTAACCCTACTTAAGTACTAGTGTGATGTATATCACTCAAACCCCCACCTAAAATTGACGGCACCACCAAATCCTCCCCCCACGCGAACTCCGCAGGACACCCAGATCCGTGATAAAAAGGGAGGAGAGAATTTAGTTGCCGATCATTTGAGTCAATTGCCTATTGTCAAGGATGATTTTATATTGAGGAAAACTTTTGTGAATGAGCAACTATTTTCTATTAATCCCTCTCTTCCTTGGTATGCGGATATTATTCCTTTCTTTTTTTTTTTTTTACAGAAACGTTAGGAAATATATTAATTTCAAACCAAGCTATACAAACTTGAGCAACGGCCCAAAAGGATATTATTCATTTCTTGACCACTAATCAATTACTTGCACATTGGTCAAAAACAAAATGAGATAAGCTCAGACGTGATGCTAAGTATTACTTATGGAAAGACCCCTATTTATAGAGGCAATGTGCAGATCAAATACTGCGCAGATGTGTAAGTAAGAGTGAATTTAATTCTATTTTAATATTTTATCACTCTTATGCATGTGGAGGCCATTTTAGATCACAAAGAGTAGCTTGTAAAGTAGTGGAAAGCGATTTTTATTAGCCCACAATTTTCAAAGATACATACTTGTTTTGTAAGTCATGTGATAGATGCCAAAGGATAAGAAATATTTGTCATAAAAATTAGATACTAAAAACCCTTATGATTTTTTGTGAAATTTTTTATGCATGGGGTATTGATTTTATGGGTCCATTTCCTTCGTCTTTTGGTTTCCTTTACATCTTGTTGGCCATAGATTATGTGTCCAAGTAGATAAAAATAAAAGCCACCCGAACTAATGATTCTAAAGTGGTTGTAGATTTCATTCAATCACATATTTTTGTTCATTTTGGGGTATCACGAATTATAGTAAGTCATCGAGAAAAACACTTTTGCAATAAAATGATGGCGGCTATATTTCGTAAATATGGAGTGACTCATAAGGTATTTAGTTCTTATCACCCCCAAACGAATGGTCAAGCGGAGATTTTGAATAGGGAAATTAAATAAATATTGGAGAAGATGGTTCGCTCCGATAGGAAGGATTGGAGTTCACAATTGAACGATGTACTCTAGATTGATAGGACAGTCTATAAGAATCCTATAGGTATATCTCCCTATAGGTTGGTATTTGAGAAGTCGTGTCATTTACCGGTTGAGCTCGAGCACAAAGCATATTGGGGGATCAAGAAATGCAACATGGATCTTGATGAGGTTGCAGTCCACAGAAAACTTCAATTACAAGAATTGGAAGAGTTGAGGAATGAAACTTACGAGAATGCAACACTATATAAAGAGAAGATTAAGGTTTTTCGTGACCAATAAGTTGCAAGGAAATCATTTGTAGTTGGGCAAAGAGTTCTTCTCTATCAATCTCATCTAAAGCTCTTTCTAGGTAAGTTGCGCTCTCGTTGGGCTGGTCCATTTGTTGTGATTAATATTTTTCACTATAGTGCAGTGGAAATTCAGAGTATGCAGATAGATAAGAAATTTGTGGTTAATGGTCAATGTTTTAAATCCTATTATGAAAGTGTTTCAATGGAGAAGGTGGAGATAATAAATCTTGAAGATCCCACTTATGCTACTTGAACAATATTCGACCATCTCTAATCAAAGACGTTAAACCAAGACGCTTATTGGGAGGCAATCAAATTCTTTTTTTATTGTTTGTTCACTAATATTATGTGTTTCACTATGTTTATCTTATGTTTTTCAAATTTGGCATTTATTTTTTGTTTTTAATGTTTTTTTGGTTAGAAGACTTTTTCCCAACAAAACGTGCCCACGCGTTAAGGGTATGTGGTAATGCACAACTATCCAATTCCATCATCAGAAAACTATGGACCAACATGACGTGCCCACGTCTTGAGGGTATGTTGTAACTCATAATTAGCCAACTTTATCATAAAAAGTCAATAAGACGTGCCCACGTCTTGTCCTAGCAAGGGAAAAAAAACAAATTGAACCCAAAAGAATTTTTTTTCTCTTCTTTTTTTTTTCTTTCCTTTTTTTTTATTCTTTCCTTTGTCTTTTCCCTTTTCTATTTCTTTTCCTTTCCTTCTTTCTTTCTTTCTTCTTTCTTTTTTTCTTTCTTTATTTCGCTCTTTCTTTTCCTTAGCTGCACCGCCAAAACTCTACTTGCTGCTTGCCCGCAGTTCATCGCCCACCGTCCACTGTTGTCGCAGTTCGCTAGTTTGTCTCTACTACCGTTGCTGTCATCGCCGTTCGTCAAAGCCTATCACTGGTTTTGCCATCGCCCGTCTCTAGTTTTGCCGTCGCTCGCTACTGTGCCATTCACCGCTGCTCGCGCCGCCATGAACGTCTATCCTCTGCCTACGATAGCCATCGTTCCGCACTTGAAGGACAAGAAGGGGAAAGGATACAATTGAAGAAAGAGAAGCTTTTACACTGAATATGAAGAGTTGGGGTAGGGTGGGATGGGGTGGAGGAGCAAAACTTGGACACATACAAGGCTAGAGAGGGCCAATTTTGATTTTAAACATATCATTAGGTGGCAAAAAATAATTTTGGTAAGGATCCGCTTCAAAACATAATAATGTTCCAATGAGAGCTGAAAAATAAATCAAATTACTTGAAACTCAAATCGAGTTCGATTTAATAAGAATTCATTTGAACTAAGTTTTATCAATTACTCAAACCAAACTTAAGTAGCATTTTGTGTTCGGTAAATTATCAAACTCGGTTTGAACTCGACTCTATTAGCATAAAAGTGAAATTTAAACATAATAAAGTTTAACATACTCGACCTCAACTTGAATTTGATTCGATAAAAGTTCGTTTAAATTTAGTTATGTAAATAAACAAGTCAATGTTCATCACGATTTCAAATTATTTAAAAATAATAAAATAAACTTGAACATTAAGATGTTGATTTGATTATGCTAATTCATTTCCCTAATTCCAATGTCAAGAATTAAGAGTTTCAAAATCTTAGGGTTGACCGGCCCACCCACCACCCCATTCCCCACGTTGGTGCATCGTGATGAGAAAGAGACGAGGCAATACATCTTTATACCTTAAAGGCTGGGATAAGGTCCTCACCGTGACTTAAAAAGTCCTTTGGACCTTTGCCAACCAGGACACAACCTCAAATTTGATTGAAAACAAACACATTGCCGTATCCCAAAAACCTTTTTTCCTTGATCCTTATCTAACAGTATTATCATTAACTTTTTGAGGTTGTTGTGCGTCCTTGCTTATATAATAACTTATTGATATGGTTACATCGAATTATTTAAAGTATATAATAGTTTTCCTTATTTTGATCAATAGATCAATGTGGATAAAGTTAAATCAATTAGAAAATGTGTTATCATTCAATTTGCAGGGTTTACAATGACAAAATTATGAAAGTTTGTACAAATGGAGGAACATGGTCCATTTTTGTTTTTGTCTTTGTTTTTCTTTTTGTATATAACTAAAATAAATTCTAGTGGCTAAGGTTGAGGTATCAAGAATTAAAAATTTTAGGTTAGAGTCCCACTACCTCCTCCCTACTTCTTATGTACCACCCTTCCCCTTCTAGAAAATAATGTTTGGAAGATATTGATGGAGGACAAGAAGGGAAAATGAGACAATTGAACAGAGGGAAGCTTTGGCAATGAATATGATGGGGTGGGATAGGGAAGAGGAGCAATACTTGGATGCATGCACGACTAGTGAGGGCCAATTTTGATTTTAAACATAATGTCAAGTAGCAAAAACCAATTTTGCTAACAATCCACTTGAAAAGAAATACTGTTGCAATAAGGGTTAAAAGACAAATCAAGTTATTTGATGTTCAAATTGAATTGGATTTGGTAAGAACTCATTCGAACTTGATTTTATTAATTACTCAAACCAAACTTAAATGATATTTTTTATTTGGTAAATTGTCAAACTCGAATTGAACCTAACTTTATCATAAAAAGTTTAGCTTACCTAAACTTAACTTAAGTCTGATTCGATAAAAATTCATTTAAGTTCAATTTCGTTAATAAACAAGCTAATGTTAGTGCAATTTCAAATATATCAAAAATAATAAAATAAACTTGAACATTAGAATATATGCTTGATTAATTAGATTCATTTATCCCCTAATTTCACTGTCAAGAAATAAGGTTTTCAAAAGTTTAGCAGATGGTTGCCCACCCACCACCCTGTTCCCCTCGTTAGCATATCATGATATGAAAGAGACGAGGCAATATATCTTTATATCTTAAAGACTAGGATAGGTTCTCATCTTGACCAAAAGTCCTTGGCACCTCTAAAAATTATATGGGTAAAATATCAAAAAACTCCTTTTGTTTTGTTGAATGTTCATTTAGCTTTATTTTGGAAACCTATATTGTAACTCCTTATGGTTTCAACTACATAGAAAATTGAATGGTAAGCATCCAATCTAAAAGTTGTATATGAAATATCAATATTGCCCTTGCTATATGTGAAATGCTTTTTATTCAATTTTCAATTTAGCCAAAATCACAGAAAATTATAATAGAGTTTTGTAAATTCGAGGGAGTTAAATTGAACATTCAGCAAATCATAGGACTTCATTTATAGGATGACGATATTGACATTTCACATTGAACCGTTAGACTGGATGCTTTCTGTTCAATTTGCAATTTAGCTGAAACCACAGGGAGCTAGTGTAGATTTCTAAATTAGAGGGAGTTATATTAAACATTTGACAAATCACAGGGAGTTTTTTTATATTTTACCCAAAATATATGTATATGTTATTCTTATTTTGATCAGTAGAACAATAGATAAAAATCAAATGTATTTTTTTGATAGAAACGGGCCTATAATAAAATTAATGAATTGATGAGTCCATATAAAGAGTGGACAGTACAAAATGTGGGCAAGAAATGAAGAATCCCCCTAGATGATAGAATCATCAATTGAACTAGCATGCTTTGCATCTCAAGGGCAACAATGTTAATAACCCCAGCCACCCAACTAACTTTCCAGGTGGAAAAATTTTGCAATGCATTTGTTACATGAGCAATTGATTGCTGAAACTTCTATGTCTTGGACATACTTCAATATTTCGGTTGAGTTTTTGACTGCAATGTAAAATTTTAGATTTCATCAATATCATCAGCCCTAAACTTTCTCTTAAACCGCGGCAGCTATGGTTTGAGAGAAATTGCTAGGTCGTGAATCTAAGTTACATAAACAAAATTTCTTTTGACCATTAATTTTTTATGTTTAGATTTAATATTTGGTTTTATTAGTTTTTTTCAGCTTATTCAACAGACAGGTATATAGGAGTGACGGCCTTATTGAAAATCAATAATAAACCAAACGAATAACGAACCAAATAGAAGATTGTATTGCTTAATATTTGTATTGCTTAATTAAGCTTGCCCAAAAACAGAAAAAGGGCACAACGTCATTTGATAATGATCAACTGATTTATAAACCAACCAAAAACTGCCCTTGGTTTTGCTGTCAATTTGAACTAATAACATTACTCATTTTTTGGCCATCACATCCAAAAAAAAAAAGAAAAGAAAAAATCACATACTTGGAATAGTGAACACTGCTTGATGACTAATCCTGCTTTTATTTGTATTTCACACTACAAAGTATGCATGTTATTATAGTAAGCCTATTTAAGCATTATTAGTTCTAAGGCTTAGCATCCACAGCCTGACCAGGATATCCACCATAGTCGCCGCCGCCACTTCCTCCATAGCTTCCATACCAACCTCCTCCAAGGTTCCCTCCTTGGCCTCCTCCTCCAGGATCCCCATAGTCAGGAGGAGTCACAAATGACTTGGCTGCATTGAGGATAATAAACCTTGTCAAATAAACTAGGAAAGACCTTGTCAAATAAACTCATCTGGGGACTGGGATCACACAATTGGAAATTTTAGATTTTGGACTAATGTGTTGCATGCTTTTTGTTTTAAAGAATACTAAATCGATTTTATTATATTCAGGTCAAAAAATTGTCTTTTGACGTGTAAGTCAAAATCAGTGATTTTTTAGATGTCCCTAAAATTGTTTAAACACTGCCTATTAATAGGTAACTTAATCCCAACCAGAATTAGTAACGATCACAACCTATTAATAGGTAACATAAGAGCAGTTAGGAGCAAAGAAAAACAAATTGAGGACATTGGATAAGAGAATAAATGGCTTACAATTGCTAGCTGACGTGGAAGTCTCAGCCAATTCCCTAGCAGCCACCTGTGAGGTCATTGTTAGAACTATAGCCAAGGAGATGCAAAAGAAAAGAAGTTTCTTGGAACCCATTTTTGCTCAAGAAAAATTTATGCACTGAAAACTGGTTTTGTGAAGGATGAGAAAGCTGGTAAAGATTGATCCCTACTTGTAGGAAAATCTATGCCACATTGCTATCAAAATTGTCCCGAAGTCGGCCCACAATGCAGTTGAATCTGGCACAAAGCCCGCCCCTTTATGGAAAGTAAAGGAATAGAGATGTATACAAAGAGCATTATGAAGAAAAATAAGATCCATGTGTTACATCCATCAATACGTCCTTAATCTAATTTATTCATTGAATTTGAAGTTAAAGATTTGAAAGTCTTTGATCTCTAAATAAGAAGAATAACTGCATTAGTTATCAAACGTGACGATTGTTATCAAAACAACACTTTTAAACAGTTAAATTTTCTTTTAATTAATCTTAAGAGAATGAACAATTGAAAAAGTATAAAAAGAGGGTAGCACCTACAACTTGCAATCCACATACTCCTATATTAGTTATCATAAAAGTAAAACTTACATCTAAAATATTCAAAATAATCGAGTTGACTCAAGTAGCTCGACTTGAGTTTAATTTGATAAAAACTTATTTAAGTTTTAAAAAATTCAAACTACTTTAACTCAACTCGAGTTTGATTCGATAAAAACTTATTTAAATTTGAAGTGACAAATAAATAAGTCAAAATTAAACACGATTTATAAACAAATAAATTTGAATATTAAAATATTCTAGTTGATTAGACTCATTTACGCCTAAACTCCAATGTCAAGGGGAATTTCAAAATCTTAGGGGCATCCCTACGTTGAGGCATAGTGATAAGAACGAGGTAATGCGTCCTCATGTCTTGAAAGACTAGGACATTTCCGTATCTTGATGCAGAAGTCCACTGGACCTTTGCCAACAAGGCCGAACCTCAAATTTGTTTAAAAACAAGCATGGGTACTGTATCCTAACATTATTTTTGCTACCTTTTTTTTGGTCGACACGATAAATTTTACATCTACTTTTACTCCTACTCTACATTAAGTAGGAGAGGCGGATTTAAGGGGGTCAAAGGAGAACTCGAAGGGACTGAACTACCACCGGATCAAGACACCCATTGGTGAATTTTTTCAAGTGCAACTGCAATCACACATTATGATTTTCCAACTTATTTTGCAGAATTTGTCTACACAATCAAAGTTAACGAAAAGTGTGATGTTTATAGTTTTGGGGTCCTGACAATGGAAATAATCAAAGGAAAGCATCCTGGAGACTTGACTGCTAATCTGATGTCTTCAAATCTTGAAGATGTAGAACTGAAAGACTTGCTTGACCAAAGACTTCTATATCCCAATCAAGAAACTGAAAAGATCCTAATATCCATTTTCAAACTAGCAAGAGAATGTCTACATGCTGATCCTCAATGTAGGCCAACAATGCTCTTTATTTCCAGGCTGATATCAACTCGCGAACCATCTAAGTAACTTCTTTGTGATTAACCGTGGCCATAATATGAGGTTAGAATGAGTACGGTTTTTGGTAGTATGATAAATTAAATACGCCAATACTACAACCAGATCAATATCACGCGAAGAAGCCGAATTTATCCATTCAACCAATCCACAAGATGAGAAGCGAGATCAGAGTCCTCCAGCTACATGATTTTGCCAGATGCCTCTAGCCCAACTGCAAACGCCCAGTGCTCTTCAATCCTTGTCAACAATTAGTTTAAAAATGGGAGATAAATCAAATTCAAACCTTTGGTTTTAGTACATTCCAAATCAAATTCAAACCTTTGGTTTTAGTACATTCCTTCAGGACCATGGTTTTACAATGACATCATAAATATGTCATAAATAATTAATATGTTATTTTTAGTATCATATAGGCTACTAAAATGAATCTTGTGAATCCATATGCAGTTCATCAGTGTGTTAGAATTAGAATACTTTGGTTCATCATCGATGAACCTAGCTTAAAATTTGAAACAACATGAAATATAGATTGAATAAATCTATTTTGACAATGACAACAAATCCAAAAGCAATGAAGACAATTACATTGTACCAAACATGAGGCAAAAAGAAAAAGAAAAAACAAATAAAAGAACCAACTTTAGTTTAACACTATAAACAAAAATAATAATAATCGTTCAAAACATCCCTCATATATTGTAAAATGATTTTTTTTCATCTCTCACTTTTAAAATATAATTTTATGTTCCTTACAAATTCACATTGATCAAATTTGATTCCTAACTAAATTTCCGACTAGTTTATGTTCCTAGTTTTTTGCATGTGATTATTTTTTAGGGCTAAAATTATCATATCAAAATTTACATAATCCGATCTATAGTCCCTTACATTTCACAAAATGAAATATTCCGTCCCTTACATTTCACAAAATAAATTTTTTCATCCTTCATTGACCATGTGTATGAATAGTTTTTTTTTTTTTTTAAATCCATGTATATATCTATTTGATTTTACCTGAACAGTACGACTAGCATGTAATATATTGTCACGCCCCGAGCCCGCACGTGCTCGTCATATGACATCCGCCGTACTCCCAAGTCTCACTCAGGAATACAAGGCTACATTAACTAATTTAACTTGACAATACTAAATAATTTAAACAATTAAAGTGCTCGTCATATGACATCCGCCGTACTCCCAAGTCTCACTCAGGAATACAAGGCTACATTAACTAATTTAACTTGACAATACTAAATAATTTAAACAATTAAAGTGCGGTTCGAATTACATATAAAAGGAAGTCCACGAATGTTCAAGGCGTTCGTACATTTATTCTCCAATTAAAACAGCGGAAACAAAAAGAAATAGCATAACATGAGAAGTAGCTAGACTGCCAACTTCTATGCACCTAAACTAGTAAAAGTTATTCTCAGGGTCTTCTATGTAAACCAATTCATACTCTTCCGAATCTGCAAAAATGGTAAGAAGTGGGTTGAGCGACACATCGCTCAGTAGGTAATATTTACCCCTCTGTTGGACCATGCCCTCTTAACTTTATAAATACATAATATATATAAGTACAACTCAAATCGTTTGCATATCATTCACATCCATAATTTTGAAAGTAACATCATTTATAAAACAATCAATAATAAAGAATGACAAGGAATATAAAAGCACTTCATTGATAACCATACTTGGAAAATCATAACGTCATAAATCACTTTGCAACAATTTATATGCATCTTCATATCTAATCATGTATCATCCATAAAACATCACATATCCTGTGACGACCCCACTTTCCCCTAAGGCGAACCAGAGGGTTGGCGGGCCGTCTGCCTAGCTCTCGCCAGGACTCACACAAGCAATCTAGCCCAAATCCTTCCGAAGAATAAACTAAATCCTCATTTAACTTCAAAGATAACAACATTTATAAGATAGCCAATCGACGGCTCTTAAACACTTCGTGCGTTACTTACAAGGATTAAAGCCATACCACACAAATACGTTCATACAAGCCGGATACCAGACTTAGGGTTACACTTTTCCAGCTTCAAGTGGCAACCAAAAATAAAAGGTACAGTGCTTAACGTAGAATTCATTACAAACCAAAATTTAAATTCAAGTTGTTCAAGTACATTCATAGGAAATATAAGCTGCTCAAATGCTTTCAAACTTCCCATCCTGTAAGGAAAACAAATAAACGTGGAGTGAGCTAAAGCTCAGTGGTGCCCAGACATGCAATCATATAAACGAATAGCAAATAATAGCTTCAAACTTATATTCACAAGTAGGAAAGCGTATAACAGCACAGGGTAGGATACATGGGCTCTCAGGAGCCATTTTCCTTGCGCTCGATCAAAATTACCCGCAGTTGACCCTCCATCAACTTTCACCATCTAAAGTCCATGTAGATTCATTATTTTTTTATATATATATAGACTAGTCGAGGGATTCACCCAGCGACGTGGCGTCCAGCATGAGGTTATTATAGACTAGTCGAGGGATTCACCCAGCGACGTGGCGTCCAGCATGAGGTTATTATAGACTAGTCGAGGGATTCACCCAGCGACGTGGCGTCCAGCATGAGCTAGTGCGATAATATTTCAAGTAAGTCACCACTCGAAAGAGCTAGTGCGATAAAGTACACACTGCCCACTTCGATGGATCAGAAAACCATTTTTCCAATTATCACATATCAAATCAAGAAAGCACTTTAATCAAGTAGGCATAGAACAAGCAGGGACACTCACCAAGAGTGAAGTTCAAAGGTCAAGCCGGGAATCGTAGTCCAAGTCCTCGCTAAATCCTAGAAATCCAAGTTTTAAGAGCTATAAGTTTTACTAAGCAAACTCTTGACTTCAAACATATAAAAGATTATCTTGTATTAAACTAGTTTATTTCCCTGAAACAAATCAATAAATTTCTTAAACATCAAGACTAGTAAGGAATAAAGTGCTTCATGTGGTTTCTTTAAAGATATTTTCTTTCAAGGGTGCAAACTAGAACCAAAGTGGTTCAGACGGGTTTTCCTTGTCGAATAAGTTTTCTATGCCTTTTATTTGCAATTACTTAAATCCAGTATATTTTTTTTCCCAAATTTCCTTTAAAACAACTGGTCAAGAATAGTTTTAAGAAAACTTAAGGTTTAAGAGTTGGATACAAATACTCCCTAAAGGTAATAAAGCTAGTTTAAGCAAAATAAAAGAATTAACTAGTCGGCAAGGTTTTGAAAGTCCCAATATCTAACGTTCTAATAATACTACACTAAACTCGAATTCTATCACTTGATATTAAAGCGGAATATTTCCACAAAATTTGATTTTGAAAGTATTCAAGTTCAAGAATAATCAAAACGGTCTTCACAAATTCAGCTCATTTGCACAATGGATTCCCAAGTCACCAAGATAGAAACATTACAAACCAAATATCAATTTCACTAGGGCTTCGTCAATCATTAGCCCTAGGTCTCAACAACTCCAGTACAATTAAAATTCAACAAAGTAAGTCCAAGGTACCAAAGCAATCCCAATCATACACCATGGACCTTTCAAATACACTTCAACCAACCTCTTGAACAAATTCACCAAAAATTAAATTATTGCAAAACTACTCAAATGGTCAAGAGCTTCATCAATCATTAGCTCTTGACAACCAATACACACTTTCAAATACCAATTCATTCAAAACAAGAACAAAAACTACAACCAACTTGAGATCCAAATGATTCCAAGAATCTAAAATATCCATTAAACTTTCCACTTTTACTTGCTAGAATCACTATACATATAGATTATAATCTGTCCAAACCAAGCTAAAGTAAATAATACACAAATCCAGCAAATAAACTCACCAAAAGTCCCAACCAGTTCGGTCATGCTGGAAAATATTTTCCTTCAAAAATTGCTTTAGTTCATGTTCCACAAATCAAACAATTATGAAAATTATACTGTTGTAGAATAGATTTTTAATACTATCACATCCCAGAAGACACTTTTCAGAGATTCAAATCACAAATAGGCCAAATATTCGATCCAAGTCAAGAATTCAGTTTCCTGAGGAAACAGGACAGCCTACTTTGAGGAATTACGGACAGCAGTACACATGGAGGAAAAATATGAAATTTCTACAAAACAAAGGTCCATGACTGTAGTTTCAAATGCCACTGACGGCACCTCAATCGGATTTTCCTACACCAAGATATAAGCATTTTACTGAGACTGGTCAGAGAAATCCGAAAATCTGGAAACTCATTTTTCACTTGTGAAAAACTCCTTTTTCTCTTTTAAAACCATAAGACTCTTATTCAAACCATCCATACATTTAAGTATGACATTCATACCAGCATATACCAAAGCAAATAACGCTTAATTCCAATAAATTATTCCACCAAAAAGTCCCCATAAATCTGTCATCAGCTAAGATAAAATTTTCCAGCAATTGATAGTTTAATTATATAGCTTTTGTTCCTTGTTTTCTTCAATTCTTACCTCAGCTCAACATGCAAAAGGTGATTAGCAAGCCTCAAGCAAATCTTAAACATCCAATACGAAAATCTGAATTGAAATTCGAAAACAAAACTAATTAAATGCTCACTTCCTTCTCTCGACCAAGCTGGAATATTTTGCAGCAGAAAATTTCCCTCGGTTTCAATCCACAATTCAACTTTTCCTCAGATTTTCTTCCATTAAGCTTCACTTAATACTTAAAGCTAACAATCTATATGCAATTCATAACAAAATTTTCCATTTGACAGCAATTACAAATGCAAACAAACATGAAGTCTCTCGGCTATTCCAGAAAATTTCCAGCAGCTAAGTTAGACGCAAATCTGGATTTTTTTCCAGCTAGAACTTTATATATTTTTCTCTCAAAGCTAACATGCATGACCAATCCATGTATTTACTATCACTCCTAGTTCAATTTAAGTTCGGACATCAACAACATTCAACCACAAATCCAGAATTTTGTTCACTACTCTCGGATGAGCTTGCATGCAGCAAATTCCTGTTTCATTTTTTTTTTATCTTCTAGCATAATCCGGCTAATTAGCTTCATGCATGGTTCAAACATCTTGTTTTCAGTTAATTAAACACATTTTTAATCTCAGATTACCTCAGATGAACTAATTAAAAGCTGACATTTCTAGATTAAGCTCTCGGCAACTTCAATTCTTTCCAAACCAGATTTCTTAAGTCTCAATTCCTCATCTAACCTCACAAACCCACATGCATGCGTATAGACAGCTTCATCAACCCGTAAACAATTTATCTAAGTCCAGAATTTACCTTAGCCTGAAGCCTAAAACACACAGCTAGCAGCTGCAACAATTCTCTCTCTCGGCTGTCCAGAAAAAAAATGCAGACCGCTAGTTCTCTCTTCCTCTCTCCCTTGCTCTGGCTTGCGGCTGGATGAAGGAACTCTGGTCTCAAGCTCTGCACCAGCTCACAGATGGAAGACAGACCGAATCACAAGTCCCTCTCTTCCCTCTCTGGTTTACGGACAGAAAAGAAAAGAAACAGGAAGCTCGGCTCACTCTCTCTCCCGTCGTTAATTCCTATGTAGCTGCTCTCTCTCTTGCTCTCGGTCTAAGGTAAAGGAAGAGGTGAGGTGCGGTTGTGGAGAGGGATTGCAGTGGTTTCGGTGGAGTTGTGCAGAGAAGGAATTTGGAAATTGCGGTTTGTGTTGGTGAAATAGAATGAATGGTATTGTGGTGCCGTGGTTTGTGAGAATGGTTTGCGTGTAAGAATTGGTTGCGTACAGAATTGGTAATAGCAAATGTGATTTGATTTGCGGTCAGACGTCTTGTTTGGTTTGCATGGAAAGGTAAGGGTATTTTAGTCTTTTCACTTTGCTCCCTAATCTCAACTTAATTTCTCAATTCCAACTTAATTCTAAAAATTATCCCCAAGTGTGATTTGAACGCCTAATTATATCCTAATATACCTAAACCATTTTTATCGAATAATTATCAATTACACTTTAATAGTAAAGTTCCTAACATTATTTATCGATTAAATTAGTTATTAGAATTTCCAATTATTATTCCTCAAGAATTAGAGTTATTTTAACTCGAAATTTATTGGTTTAGTAATATAAAGTCAAGTGAAATAATAATTTAATCCAAGGGTGTCAATTTGTACTTAAAATCATTTTTACGCACTTATTATGAAAACAAAGAAAGATAAGGATATATTTATCGAAATTTTCACACCTTAAGTATGTTTAGTATATTAGTATCATATTTATCTAAAATTCATTGGTTTTTATCTTAACGCGGAAATTCTTATTAACATTTAACATTAGCAACTAATTAGAATTAATCATAGGAATTTAAACAATTTATTTTAAGATAGTAACTCTATCGACTCAAGTACCATTAATTTAGTATAAAGGAATTAAGTATTCTTACATTTTATATTAAGGCGAAAAAATTTAATCTAACTCTAAAGATATTAATTTAGTCTAGCAAAACCAAGAAATTTCATAACTTAGGAAAATTTTATTATTTTTCACATAAACTTGTTTTTACGTACTTAATTGCAAACAAGTAAAAATAATGCTAGAAATTATTAAGGAATAAAAGAAATGAAATTAAAATATGCACTGGCTTATATATATTTTTCAGGGTTCTCACATATCCATTCATAGATCATTTCAAAATAGTTCATAAATCATTTCATATCGTTCATAAATCTTCTTTCAGTTCAGCTCATAACAAGTAAATATAATGACCGACTACTGAGTACTCAGCCTAGAGATTTTACCCCTTCTAGGTGGGCGACCAATAAGTTTCATGACTACCGATTGGTCTTATTTCAATCTTGGGTCAATCGGCTGGGCTTTATACCAGGCTACCATGACTTTCTCAATTAGTCAATCGGCTGGGCTTTATACCAGGCTACCATGACTTTATCCATTGGTCAATCGGCTGGACTCTATATCAGGCTACCATGACCTCACCAATCGGCTGGGCTTTATACCAGGCTACCATGGTGATTAGACAGAACTATAGTCCCTACCGTCTATTCCATGACTGCTCTGAGCTTTACTTGTCAAAATTCATTTCATATATTGTATACATAAATCTTTGCTTTCATAAAAGATTCATCTCATTTTGTATATAAGAAACATATCAAACATTTCAAATAATTCACATGGTCCATTTTGTATAGTGAAGTATAGCTTTCATAAATATCCAAGTAAAACATTTAATCAAATACCTTTCAAGTCAATACAGCAAAATGTGACTGAAAATAAGAATTTCATTTTTGCACATTTGAAATCTCAGAAGGGTAAGTACCACCTACCTCGGTTTGGCTGCTCGAGTGGAACTACCTTCGGTCCTTATATTGCACCTATTAAACGCATAGGTTCCCTAATTAGTTGCTACTTCCTATAAATGCATAAATATACAACCTCTAAATAAGCATAAGATTCATACCTAGACCATTAAATGGACTCTAATAGCATCTCCCTCAAATTGGGTGATTTCCATTTTTAGAAAAGTTTCTATTTTTAGAAAGTTACTTAATTTGGAAAGTTTGCCTTTTGTAAAGCTTTATACTTAAAGGAAAATAATTATTCCTAATCACGTTTATTATCTTGACTATTATCTTAACATACATATTTATAATGTATAATTATTCATTATTATTATCGTCCTCGTCGTCGCTACTTTATTTTATTACCATATATATATGTATTTGTCAATTAGTTACTATTGTCTTTCGCTATTTCTACCTTTGTGCGTGTATAGGTGTTATTGTTATTTATGTATACACGTACATATATATATATATATATATCTATATTGGCCTATTACAATTAGTATTGACTTAGTTTATTTCACTTGTATTTATATTTTTATCTTCGTTTACATCCTTAATTTATTTCTTCCATGTCCATATTGTTATTACCCTTACTAATATTGCTTGTTAATTATTATTTTATTATTATTAGCATTATTATTAGCATTACTATTATTATGATTTTAAGCATTTCGTTTAGCAATTTAGAATTTATCTTACCTTATCTACTTGACTTAATACGGCTAGATTAAGATATTTTAGATTTTCATTTAAGTATATTGGACGTAATTAATCAAGTATAAGTTTAATAACTGAACTTTACTTCGAAAGCTATCTTTAAGTTGGGTTTTGAAATTTAGTTCCTATGCTAGTCCAAAAAGATAGTGCTAGTTTTATCTAATATTCAACTATTGGGCAACAATTAAACCTATACCATATATATATACCTATATATATATCTATATTTTCCAATTCTTAAAAAAACAAAAATTCTTTTCTCTTTTTTTTTTCCTCCTTTTGGGTTGGACCCATCGGCCAACCATCTTTGACCATTTCTTTCATTGGTTGACCGATGGTCAATCCTTTCATTGATGTCATTTGTGACTCCAGGACTTTATGCAGACTTTCTGCCGTCTCTTGTTGCTGGCCTATTGTCGCCAGCACATGCTGGCATATTTTTATTATTATTATTTTTTGTTTTCTGGTCTTGGGTTGGCCAAAAGGCCAACCTTTGTAATCCTTTTTCCCTGCCGCTAGTGATGGCGGCCTGCACGCCCCCTTCCTTTCCTTTTTTGTGTGCGGCGTTGCTACTGCAACGTCTAGCCAAGACAGAGCAGCAGCGGCTGCTGCTCTTCCCTTTTCCTTCTTCTTCTTCTTTTATTTTATTTTATATATTTTTTTTAAACAGATTCAATCACCCTATAATCTCAAGATTGAAATCAACCCCCTATTTCTATTAACCCAGATACGAATCTTATTAAACATATCTATCTACACCTACATAGCAATAATACATGTCCATAAAATTTCTAGAACAATTAATACATCTACTAAAACTCAAAAGAGAGGTTTTCTTGCGTGAACTCGAGACTTACAGGTTTAGGTGTCTAGTCGTCGGATCGATTGACGATGATGCTTGCTTCTCCTTCTCTACTCTCTGACGGCTCTTACTCTAAGGAGGCAGACGAAAGGAAGGTAAGGTTGGGGTTATTTTTCTGTCTAGGGTTTTAATAAAATCCTAAACCTAGCACTATTTATATTAGAACCCCTTATCCCATCCTACAGTTATTTTATTTTTTTATTTTTCCTTTTTACATGGTAACTTTATCTTTTTAATTAATTGATAAAATAATAAAATTGGTGCCAAAAGTCGTGGGTTTCACATTCTACCACCCTTACAAGAAGTTTCATCCCCGAAACTTGCATACCTTGATCAAAAAGATATGGGTGCCTATTCCGCACGTCTTCTTCTAACTCCTACGTTGCCTCTCGTGGTGTATGGTTCGTCCATTGTACCTTGACGTAGGGTATGATCCTTCTCCTCAGGACTTGATCCTTTCGATCTACGATTCTTAAAGGAACTTCGTCCACTGATAGGTTCTCCTTCACCTCGATAGGTTGGTCCTCCAAAATATGACTTGGGTTTGATACATACTTCCTCAGTTGGGAAACATGGAACACATTATGTATTCTTGACAAAACAGGTGGGAGAGCCAGTCGATATGCCAGAGGTCCAACTTTATCCAGTATTTCGTAAGGCCCTACATACCTCGAATTTAACTTGCGACTTCTTTCAAATCTCATCACTCCCTTGGTAGGGGATACCTTCAAATATACACATTTTCTCTTGGTTGAAACTCTAAAGGTCTCCTTTTGGAATTTGCCCAACTCTTATTTCGGTCCTGAGCTACTTTCAACCTTTCTCGAATGATCTTAATTTTCTCCAAAGTTCGTTCCTCCAAATCAGGACCAGTGATCAGCTTCTCACCTATTTCATCCCAATATAAGGGAAATCCACACTTTCGTCCATACAATGCCTCGAATGGTGCCATGCCGGTCTCGCTATGATAGCTATTGTTATATGAGAATTCCATTAGTTTTACTAACCTATCCCAATTATCCGAGAAGTCTAGAGCACAAGTTCTTAGCATATCTTCCAATGTCTGTACGATCCTTTCCGACTATCTATCCTTTTGGGGGTGTAAGGCGGTACTTAATCTCAGGTCAGTCCCCATAATATCTTGGTAGGTCGATCAAAAAAATCTAGACATGAATTTAGGGTCCTAATTCGACACTACTTTCACAATTCATTTTTAGACTAGATATCACATTCTCTCCCCCTTTTAAAGGTTTCGTCCTCGAAACCTACAAGACATAAACATTAAAATAAATTAACAATATTTCCAATGTTCTTGCAGTACATCTTGGAAATTATTCTTACAATGTCTAAATTGGATTTCATTAGGGTCAAGTAAAAATCAAAATAAAGAGTAGAGTATACCACCCTTGAATTGGTGACCTAATGAAATGAAATTTTTCTTATTTACCCTCCAAAACAAAGAAAAAGGTCAAGACATCACTTTAATTAATAAATAATCACAAGAAAATGAAAATAGACATGAGATTAAATCAATCAAAGCATTTAAATAAAAGTAAACAATCCATAGTCAACAAATTAAAACAAACAATGACTCAATTGAAAGAATTAAAAAAGTTTGAGGGGTCAAATCATTATTATTATAAATATTAAGATTCTAAATTAAAATAAATAAAATTAAAGGCTTAAGATGAAGTATACTAAAACCAAATGCTAAACTTCATAAAATGAATGAAAACCCATTAGCCAAAATTTCACTAAAAATCCAAATCAAAACTATAAATCTATCAAAAATTATTACACCTTCAAATTTATCCCCAAAATTCACTAAAAATCTATCCAAAAATCACATTAAGACATACCAAAGAAAAATAACATTTTGAAGGGGCAAAATTGATTAAATTTTCCAATTTTCTGGGCCATAGTCGAAAAGGGAAAAATTGAGGGGTTAGCATGCAATTTGTCTGAAATTTTCATGCAACTGATTCGAAGAATTCATCTTCTTCTTCACTGGTTTCTTGAGTTCCCATAGCAGGTCATCCAGGGTCGTCATATCATAAAGGGAAAGGAACCAAAACATTTATTTTAAGAGTACTAAAACCCATGTCAAAATCATTCTCACCCTCATAAAGGAAACCAAACATCAGATCGATTAACAGATTTTGGAACCAAAATGATAAGGGAAGAAAGAAAAAAGCAACAAAGAAGAAACAGAGATTCGTAGCCATAAGAAACATGGTTCTAGTTAAATTATTTACACCCATTGTTCTCCCCTTTTTGCACCAAAATCCAACAACACAGAAAAGACACCAGTTTCATGGCTCAGAACTCCCACCCAGATTCGTGAATAGAAAATACAAGGAGGAAGAAAAACAGAAGAACGCGACAACAAGCAAAGCAACAACGATTTTAATGCCTTTGCTGTAAACCCCATAATCTAGAAAAGATAGAAAGACTACCTTTAGCCTTTGTCGCTTATAAGGTTGAACAATCACGAGAACTCCTAGGCGAGACGTACAAACGCAAATGGATGAAGAGAATTTTGCCACAGAGATGCCCAGCGCTGGAAAAATTGCAAGTTGGAGCTCCAATCTAGCCACGTTGTAGGTGTTGTCAAGGAGTAATCACTGAACAAAAGTTGCTGCCTGACGTCCAAAAAAGGTGCAGAAGAAGGAATCTTGCTTTAAGGGTTGGAAGTTGGGTCGGAATTTGACCGGAAAATGGGCTGCCTCGCCAACCTGATCCCTGAAAATTTTCCTTTTTCCCTCGGTTTTCTCTTTTTTCCTTTGTTTCCTTTATTGCTCCGCTGCCCTCCTACTCTTCCTCAAACTCTCCCCAGATCCTCTTTCTTCCTTTTGTTTTTTTCCTCTTTCTTTCGCTCTTTCTTTCTTTTCTTTTCTTCCTTTCCCTCAACCCGTAGCCTCCCTCAATCTCTTTTTTTTTCCTTGTTTTTTTCTGTTCAGCCCGTCCCCTTCCTTTTTTTCTTTTCCTTGCTTCCTTTCCTTCTTTTTTCTTCTTTTTCTCTTTCTCTTCTTCCTCTCTTCCTCCTATTCTTTCTCCCGTTCCTCTCTTCTTCCCCTATCCCAGAAAACCCTCTTTTCTGTTTCTTTTCCTTGCCTTTCTTTTGTTTCTTATTTCTTCCCTGCCAACCCGAAGCCTCTCCTTGGCTTTTTTGTTTGTTTCTCCTACTCTCCACGGTCTCTTCCTCCTCCTTACCCTTCTTTGTTTTCTCTTTTTTCCCCGCCTGAAACCCTTCCGTTCCTTTCTTTCTCTTTTCTTTGCTGCTTTTTTTTCTCTTGCCCGTAACTCTCCCTTTCTTTGCTTTCTTTCTGTTTTTTTCTTTTTCCTTCCCAGATTTTCCCAAACTCCTGGTTTTTTCCCCCGAAGCTTTCCTTCTAGTTTTCCTCCTTTCTTCCCCCTATTGCCCGAGCTTCCTTCTTCCCTTTCCCATGCTTTTTTTTGTTTTTCCCAATTCCTCTCCTTCCTTCCTCTCCCTCTTTTCCTTCTTTGTTTTCCCAGCCGAAACCTTCCCTTGTTTCTGAAAACCCTCTCTCGATTTTTTCTTCCCTTTTTCCCGTAGCTACTCCTTTTTTGTTCCTTAGCCCCGTAGCTTCCTTTTCCTTTCTTTTTTGCTCTTTCTTTTAGCCTGTTGTTCTTTTCTTTTTCTTGCTTGGTTTCTCTTCCCCCTTCCCGTAGCTTCCTTTGTTTTTTCTTTTCCCTTTTGTTTTTTTTTTTTTCAAATTTTTCCTAAACTTTCAAGTATCCTATCCACCTATCCTTTAAATGATGTGGTGTCAAAGAAATAAAGAAACACTTGTCCATTGTCTCCCCCCATCTAGCTAATTTGCATGGCCTCCACTTGACCCTATTGCATGTGTGCCACATATTTTATATTTTATAATTTTCTTTTCAAAACTAATTTTTGACAAATAAAATGTTAATCTCTAATTACCTTACAAAATGTCATTTTATTTAGAAAAAAACTGAGTTTGAACAAGATAAAAATGAATTTTTACTGAGAATTTTCTTCTTCTTCTTCTTCTTCTTTTAGAAATTTCATAACAATAATAATAATAATGTTTTAAAAAGAATAATCAACCTAATTTGCTACTACCAAATAACCAACTAAAATATAGTAAAATAACATAAGAATAAGAATAAGAATAAACAAATAAATAAAAAAATAAAGCTAAAATTTAACTAAACCAAATTGAAAATTTGGTGTCTACAGTTTGCCCCTCTTTGTCTGAGTTTCGAAGAGATTCGAGACAAAAACGTAGACACCAAATACTTACCTGTAATTATTCTGTCGTGAGCTGAAATAAGCAAACATAAAAAAGTCCGTGGGATAAAAATCCTAACCTGCCATAACCTCGGTCAGTGGGATAAAAACTCGAGCCTGCCGAGGTTGGTGGAATAAAATTCAAACCTAACAAGATAAAAGTGATTAGTGGGATAAACCCAAACCTGCCGCAAAATTGATCAGTGAGATAATATCCAATCCTGCCATAATATCGATCAGTGGAATAATACCCGAGCCTGCCGTCAAATTAATCAGTGGAATAAAATCCGATCTTGCCATACCATCGGTCAGTGGGATAATACCCAATCCTGCCGTCAAATTGGTTAGTGGGATAATACGCGAACCTGCTATCAAATTAGTCAGTGAAATAAAATCTAATCCTGCCATACCATCGGTCAGTGGGATAATACCCGATCCTGCCATCAAATTGATCAGTGGGATAATATCTGATCCTGCTATACCATCGGTCAGTGGGATAATACTTGATCCTACCGTCAAATTGGTCAGTGGGATAATGCCCGATCATGCCATCAAATTGGTCAGTAGGATAAAATTCGATCCTGCCATAACATCGATCAGTAGGATAATACCCGATCATGCCGTAAAATTGAACATCGGTAGAAATTATATTGCCAAGAATGGGGTAGAAGGGTGCGCGATAGACGCTGAGACTTCACCAATAAGAAATTAAATTTGATCTGTTAAGAAGAGGGTAGAAGGGTGCGCGGCGGACGTGGCAGACGCTGAGACTTCACTAACAAGAAATTAGATTTGATCTGTCAAGAAGGAGGTAGAATGGTGCGCGGCGGACGCTGAGACTCCACCAACAAGAAATTAAATTTGACTTTTTTATTTGGTGAATCTTTTCAAAAAATTTTGTCCCAATTTCAACCGATTATTATGCAACCGATCATTCGCCTTGCATTATGGCATTATTGCTCCTCTTTAAGATTTTGATTCACATCTCTTTCTCGGTCTGAACCATGAATATTCAATTCTTGGGTGACATTCCAAAAATTTTGCTCTAATTTTGTTATTTGAAACACGGTTGGACCTGCAAGAGAAAGAACAAATAATGCCACCACTATTCGACCCGTCTAGCTTTCAAAGAAACGTGCAAATATGAGTATTTTGATATTTTCCCCTCGATGCTGTAAAACTCAACTTTTTTCTATGAACTATATCAAGTTTTGTTGATTTCCAACACTAATAAAGTATGACATTTGATATCCTGGGACTTTTAACAAATCATAGGGATTGCCATTTGATAAATTCAACGGGATAAATGAGACTATGAAATAAAAATATTTTATTTACACAAAAATGATAAAAATTCAAATAACATGAAAGCAACAATTTACCTTTATTGATAGAAAATTAATTTTAGATAAATGAACATGTATATTCAAAAGTTTATGTTTGATGAATCAAAAGACTTTGATTCTTGAACAAAATATCACGTTTGACCCTTTAGATATCATTCCTCCGGAGTTCAATGTTTGGCAACAGAACCACAATATAAAAAGAAATTTCAATGAACTGAGTGTCCAGCCATTCAATTCCATGCTCACTTTTCTTCATAAAATCCTACCTTAGCGCCCTTTCGGGTTTTCACTAAGGCTACCCCCATCTTTTATTTTTTTTTCTTTTCATTTTCCTTTTTTTCTTCTTCGTTTTCTCTTTTTTTCTTGTAAGGTGCCTTTTCGGGTTTTCACCTGATGAACAGATCCCGCTGATAGCCTTTATCAACTCAAAAATGTGTTTTAAGAAATGATGGCATCAATGCGACAATCCTTTCCTTGTAAAATTGGTGAAGGTATATTGATATCATTTGCCATTTGATTAGAAAATTTTCTGAAAGAGGTGATGCAAAGAACGAAAGTCAGGACTTGCAGTTTTTCGTAATGTGATCAAGTGAGGTGTTAAGAAAAGGTTAAGTTTTGAAGGCAGATTTTATAAGTATTTAAATCACTCGAGGTCGCATCTTCATATTAACCCTATTTAGGACAATGCTAAAATTGACCCAATTTATTATCAACTGAGGTTCTTTTCTTTAATTTTTCTTTCCTTTTGTTCTTTTAACACTGTAGACACCAAAATTTTAGTCTTTCTTTATTTTTTTTTTCATTTAGTCGATTTTGATTTAATTATTATTTATTTTTATTTTATTTTCATTTGGTTAAGAAAATTATTTATTATTATTAATTAATTCATTTTAAAAAAGAAAAAAAGAAAGAAAAGAAAATTCATCAATCAAACACAAAAAATTTTAGCATTTTTATTTTTACTTAAATTGTTATTTTCGTTTATTTTGTTTTATTTCCATTTTGTTAAGAAAATTATTTTAGTGATTAATTCATTGGAAAGAAAAATTCATCAATCAAATTCTGTTTGCACAAAAAAAAAAACGAAGAAGCTCTTCCACGCCCGCGTGCTGTTCACGCACGTGTTTTCTTCCCACTTTGCAAACCCAGATGCAGGAACCAGCAAAAAGAGTATAAAATGGCAACCCGTCTTGGTTTTCGAATTTTCTTGTTTTCCAAGCTGGGATCGTACAAGATAACATCATTACCAGCTGTCCAAAAATTCAATGAACCCAAGAACATTCACATAATCTCTTTCCCTTTCAATCTTAACCTTCCTCTCAGGTTAAGACTTGGGGTTCCATATAAATAGAAAAACACGAAGCCTTTAAGGGGATAGAGATAGGAGTTGGCGGCTAGGGTTGAAGAAAGACTTCGGGGAGTTGGCTGAGGGAGCAAAGGAAGAACAAACAGGGGGCAACAAGAGAGTAAAGGAGGTGGAGGTTGAGTAGAGGGAGCTACGAAAAATCAGAAAAAGGGAGGTTGCGAGAGATGTTGATCTTAATCCCTAACTTTTGATGTTTATAAAATAAATGGATGATACTAATATCTCTTCAAGATATACTTTCAGTTATGAAGCAAATCAGATTTAAAGATCAAGTGCAATTGAAAGAAACAAAGTATGCTGAAGCTGTCGGACGTTCAAGAAGACATGATCGGATGTCCGATAGTCATTGCGCAACTTCGGACACATGAAGAACACCATCACCGGACGTCCGAAGAAATTAAGACATTTCACCTAACTCACTGACCTCTTTCGAACGCAAGCATCGGACGTTCGATAGGATCCTTCAAACTCGACGAAAGCTGTCGGACGCATGATTCAGACATCCGATAGAGTTTGCCTGCTGTCGGACGCATGATTCGGACGTCCGATAGAATTGAAGAAGATTTTTCAAACTCACTGCCTGCTATCGGACGCATGCTTGGGTAGTACCGGACGTCCGATACTCCAACAGATAGTTGACTCTTCAATTGCTTTCTATCCATTGAAAGCATTAATAAGACACTTTCTTGGTCCTATATAAATAGTGATTGGTCAGATATTTCAAATAACTTTTGCACACTGAAAATACAAAAGATTTAGAGTAGTTTTAGTAAGAAAACACTCTCCAAAGAAGATTTGTAGTTTTAGTGGTATGAGATTCATTATTAACTTTTCATTTGTGAATGAATATTTCATGAGTGTAGCTTTGTGAGTATTGTTCTGAGGGATAGTAAAACTTCCTAACTTGACCAAGTGGAGCTTAGAGTAAGGAGGAAGTGAGCCTTTCTTTGTACACAAGAGTGATTGTAATTCATCAATTTGAAGAAACTTGTTTGAATTGATCTACAAACTCAAGAGGAGCTGGATAGTCAATTGGTTTGTAATTCTTTCCTTCTTATTTACTTATTGTTACGTTTGTGATCTTTAAATTGCTTATCTCTTCTATTTCTCTCAAGTGATTTTGTTCATTCATTGATTGATTCATTGTGTGATCACTTAGAAAAGAGGGTAAATTTCATATTGAGCAAAAAGGTATCTTATAACCTGATTAAGTTTTAATCAACCTAATTCACCCCCTCTTATGTTGTCTTCGGGCCTTACAATTGGTATCAGAATTTAGTCTCCTTGAAATTAAGTTCAATTGGTTTAGGAGTAAAGATGACAACCAATAATGCCATGTTTTTTGAAAGACATTCTATCATTAGACCACCTATGTTTAATGGATCAAATTATGTGAATTGGAAAGAAAGAATGATTATTTTTTTGCAATCAATTGATATTGAATTGTGGTTTATTATTAGTAAAGGTCCATATAATGCCTTTCTTATAGATGAAAATACTCATAGATCTAGACCAAAAATAAGAAGTGAACTGACTGCTGTAGATAGATCTCATCTCACCTTAAAGTAAAAGTCATGAATGTGTTATATTATGTTTTAAACTCAAATGAATATATTAGAATCAAGGGTTGTAAGTCGGCTAAAGAAATCTGGGACAAATTTAGAGAAATCTATGAAGGAAGTGAGAATGTGAGAAAACAAAAGAAGTCTATTTTGATTACCAAGTATGAATCGTTCAAGATGAAATCTCATGAAAATATTGATAAGATGTATTGTAGATTCAATGACCTCATTAAGGACTTAGAAGTGCTGGAAAAGGAATACTCTCTAGGTGAGAAAAACAGAAAAATTTTGAATGCCTTATCCAAGGATTGGGAGAGTAAAGTGACTGTCATTGAAAAAGTTAGAAATCTAAATTTCTTGTCTATTGAATCTCTTATTAATTCTCTAATCTCTTATGAGCTAAAGTTTAAGTCCAAAGTGCAAGAGAAAGAGGATGCAAAAGTAAGAAGGAACATTGCTCTAAAAGTATCTCAAGATGAAGAAAATTCGACCTCCTTGGATGGAGAAGACATGCAAATTGATGACAATGATTTTACTGTTATAACAAGAAGTTTCAAAAAGATCCTCAACAGAAGGAGATTTAGAAGAGGAGGACCTAGCAATTTAGATTCTAATCAATTCAACAATGCAAGAAACAAAGAAAACTATGAAACCAACAAAAAGTAAAGTGACAAATGCTATGAATGCGGCCAACTTAGACACTACATGAGTGAGTGTCCAATGAAGAAAAGGAAAGTTGAAAGAAAATCAAGATTCAACAACTTTCAATTCACATGGAATGGGTGCAACTCTGATGGTGAAATTGAAGAGGAAGAAAAATCTGCTCAATTGGCTTTCATGGCCATTGGAGATGATGAGGTAACAACTTGTAACTCTCAATCTGATAGTGATGATGAAACTGATGATGATCTTGAATCTTTCATTATAAAATTGCATGATACTTTGAAAGAATCTTATGTTAGAAACAAAGAGGTAAAACAGAAAACTATTTTTTTGCTTTATGATAATACACGTCTTTTTCAAGAAAATAAGAAACTGAAAACTGAAAATGATTTCTTGAAAAAGAATTAGATTGATTTACAAAATAAACTTGATAGAAAAACAAGTCTTTGTGAAACACTAAAAAATGAATAAGGTGATTTAAAAAGAAGAATGAATGGTTTAAATGAGTTGCTCCAATATAAGAAACAAAACTGCTTTCAAGGAAATAAATCCAAGTCTCATCTAGGCACTTATGAGAAGAAGATAAATTTTGGTGCAAATGATTTTGCTGTTTATAAGAGAAGACAAGTAAGATTTATTAAATCTATTCATGTAAATAATTCTTTGATTATGTGTAATTTTTGTTGTCAAAAAGGTCACATGAAAAGTAATTGCTATGTGATGAAGAACATGAGAAGAGGCATGAAATGTATGTGGTTAGTTAAAATGATGCTAACTCTCAAGGATCCAAAAATTAAAGGGTACCAAGTATTAGTTCTTGAACTCTTGAGTAGGTAAATCTGGTGAACATCATTAAGAAATCAAAGTGATTCATAGACAGTGATTGCTCAAGACACATGACTGATGATCCATCACTATTCAAACCAAAATCTAGTAGTATAGTGACATTTGGGGATGACATGAAAACTAAAATAATTGGAGTAGGAGATATTGGTAAGATCGGTGAGATTCTTGTTCATAATGTTCTTTTGTAATTTTCTTTTGATGTTTCTGATGTGTTGAACTGAGTTTTCTTTGATCTTTTTTGAATATTACTAAATTTTTATGATGATAAAAAGAGGAAGAAATGAATAATGCTTATCGAATGCTACTGATCTAATGATGATTTGTTTTGATAATTATTTTGATTATTATTTCTCTGTTTGATACTTCTTTTGATATCAATTCTCTGTGATATATTGGTAAATATTAGTATGTTGGTGATTACTAAATTCTAGTATCATTTCTCTGGAATACTGTATTCTCTATTATTATTGCTGGATTATGATTACTGATTTTTACTCTCTTTTTATGATGACAAACTTGGGAAAAAATGGATGTTATGTATTAGGAGGAGTTATTCTGAGTTCTGAGATTATACGTTTGGTATTATTCTAAGTTCTGAGATTATAAGTTTGGTAGGGGGAGCTTATGCTCAATCTTTTTTCTTTCTTCTATCCATTGTTTTATCATCATCAAAAAAGGAGAGAATGTTGATCTTAATCCCTAACTTTTGATGTTTACAAAATAAATAGATGATACTAATACCTCTTCAAGATATACTTTCAGTTATGAAGCAAATCAGATTTAAAAATCAAGTACAATTGAAAGAAACAAAGTATGCTGAAACTATCGGACGCTCAAGAATACATGATCGGACGTCCGATAGTCATTGCGTAACTTCGGACGCATGAAAAACTCCATCACCGGACGTCCGAAGAAATTAAGACATTCCACCTAGCTCACTGACCTCTTTCGGACGCAAGTATCGGACATCCAATAGGATCCTTCAAACTCGACGAAAGCTGTCGGACGCATGGTTCAGACGTCCGATAGAGTTTGCCTGCTGTCGGATGCATGGTTCGAACGTTCGATAGAATTGAAGAAGATTTTTCAAACTCACTGCCTACTGTCGGACGCATGCTTGGGTAGTACCGGACGACCGATACTCCAACGGATAGTTGACTCTTCAGTTACTTTATGTCGATTGAAAACATTAATAAGGCACTTTCTTGGTCCTATATAAATAGTCATTGGTCAGATACTTCAAACAACTTTTGCACACTGAAGATACAAAAGATCTAGAGTAGTTTTAGTGAGAAAACACTCTCCAAAGAAGATTTGTAGTCTTAGTGGTGTGAGATTCATTGTAAGTTTTTCATTTGTGAGTGAATACTTCATGAGTGTAGCTTTGTGAGAGTTGTCCTGAATGATAGTAAAACTTCATAACTTGACCAAGTAGAGTTTGGGGTAAGGAGGAAGTGAGCCTTCCTTTGTACACAAGAGTGATTGTAATTCATCAACTTGAAAAAGTTTGTTTGCATTGATCTACAAGCTCAAGAGGAGTTGGGTAGTCAATTGGTTTGCAATTCTTTCCTTCTTATTTACTTATTGTTACGTTTGTGATCTTTAAATTGTTTATCTCTTCTACTTCTCTCAAGTGATTTTGTTCATTCATTGATTGACTCATTGTGTGATCACTTAGAAAAGAGAGTAAATTTCATATTGAGCAAAAAGGTGTCTTATAACCTGATTAAGTTTTAATCAACCTAATTCACCCCTTCTTAGGTTGTCTTCGGGCCTTACAAGAGAGTCTGGGGCTGGCTGAAAAAAAAAGAAGAAGAGGAAACCTGAGGCAGAAGTTCCGGAAGCAAGGAGGGAAGATTTGCGGCTGGGGAAAGAGAAAAAACTAGGGTTTTAGGAAGAACCGTGAGCAAAAGAGAATAGGGAGATAGAGTGAGATTCAACGGCAAGAAAACAAAGCAAGAAAAGAGTGTTTCGGCCGTGAGTTTGAGACGAATAAAGAAAGGAGAAACTAGAAAAAGAAAACAAAAAGAGGGAGCTGGCAGTGGACGAAAGGGAAGGAAAACCCAGAAAGAAAAAAAGCAAGAAAAGCTACGGAGCTGAGGAGGAAACTAAGGGTTTCGGGCTGTAAAAAGAATGAAGCAAGAAAAAATAAGAGTTACGGATGGAGAGAAAAAGGAAGAATCCGAGAGAGCTTTGAGGGAGGCATTCGGCTGAACAGGAGGAGAAATTATGGAAGGAAGTGAAGAGGGTTTTAGGCCAAATCGAAAGAGAGAGGGGGGCTGCGGGGGAGAAGAAAGAAAGAGAGAAAAGGAAGAGATCCGAAAGAGAGAAAAGAAAAGAAGGAAAAGCTGCAATTTTTTCAACAAAGGCTGATTATCAGCTATGTTTCAGCTCGAATTTCTCTTGTGTCTTTGGTTATTTTAAGCAAATCTCAAGTTCTGCACCAACTAGGAAGTAAGGGGAGAAGGTTTCGTTTAGAAATTGTTGGCAGAAAACATCGAAAGAGCCTTCGAATTTGCCCCCAACGACCGCTGACTGGCTTCGCTGGTGCGGGTTCGAAGCGGCGACGGAGCAACTCCGGCACCTCGTTCACGGCGTTTCCTGTCTAGATTTGATTCAGAAAGCTTCTTCAGGTACTCTCCTAGATTGATGCCTTGGTTCCTTCATTTTCGTTCGTTGCTGGGTCATGTTTCTTGGGTTTCTTTGTCGTTGCTATTGTTTGGTTTTGCTATTTCTGTTCATGAATAATGGGATGAAAATTTCCCTTGCTGGTTTGTGATTAAATGTGATGTTTGAATAAAGGGGACGTGGATGTTGTTGGGGGTTTCATTAGTTTCTTAGTTTTGCTTCTGGACTTGCATATGTGGTAGAGATTTTTGCCGAAAAATGAAAACCAAACAAAAGGTGTCTGCTTTCCTTTCTATCTGCAAATCTCGGATGAGGAATTTTGAGCTTTAATTTCATGTTTTGTGTTAGTTCCTTGTTGGGTTAGGATTCTTGTTGGGTTTAGTTGACAAAATTCGTGGATTCTATTTGAGTTTCCATGAATACCTGTATTCAATAAGCTGCTAAGAAAGCTGCAGCAAGAAAAAGGCTACAGATGCAGATGAAGAAAGCTTCTTCGCAAACCTGCATGGGATTTTCCCAAAAATTGCACTTTAGCCCCTCATGTTCCCTATAATTCTGTTATGGCCTAAAGACTTTGGAAATTTGATCAATTTTGTCCCTTTAAGAAGTTATTTTTTCTTTGATATAATTTAATGGGATTTTTGGGTAGATTTTTAGTGAATTTTAGGATGAATTTTAACGTTTAATAGTTTTTTGAGAGATTTATGATTTTGATTTGGATTTTTAGTGAAATTTTGGGTATTTTGTGGTTTGATTATAGCAAATTGATTTTCATTTATTTTTGTGAATTTTATGATTGATTTTTATAGGTTTTATCTTAAGTCCTTAATTTTAATTTATTTCCTTTTAGACCCTTAATATTTATAATAATAATGATTTGACCCCTAAATTTCTTTAATTCTTTTAATTGGGTATTTGCTTGTTTTAATTTGATGAATATGGGTTGTTTAGTTTATTTGAATGTTTTGAGTAATTCAATATCGTATTTAATTTCATCTCATATGATTATTTATTAATTAAAGTGATACCTTAACCTTTTTATTGTTTTGGGGGATAAATAAGTAATTTCATTCCATTAGGGCACCAATTCAAGGGAGGTACACTCTATCCCTCATTTTGACCTTATTTGATCCCTATGTGCACTTATGTGACTTTATGTGTTTAGTTGCATGCCTTTTTAATGTTTTTATTTCATTTATTTTATTTAAATTTTGAATATTTATTTTAGTTCAATTTTGATCATTTGAAAGGCATTTAAATGCCGAGTTGTAATAGTTAGGGTTCAAGATCTGTATTTAGATAGGATATGTAATAGTTAGGAGTTTATTTATTTATTTTTATTCCTTCCCCCCTTAGATTGTAGTTAGGGCCCCCTAATGTAATAGTTAGGGTTTTATTTGCTTTATTTTATCTTGTATGTTTTTGCATGCCTATGTGTTACGTGTTACTCGCTTTTTTAGAATCTTACATCTAGATATCATGTTTATTTGCTATATGTTTATGTGAACTTATGTGTTCATTTGCTTTTTATTAGTTTTATATGATTAAGTTAAGTTATAATTAATGTGTGACGAGATATCACACTAATCCAACGCTAGTTGTGATCCATTTTTCGATACCACACCAGTCCAACGCTAGTTGTGGTTCCCTTGTCTGATTTCTCACTAGTCCAACGCTAGTAAGAAAGTAGAAATATGAGTTAATCCAACGCTAGACCCTTAGGAGCCCTTCGAACATTAGATCATAAGTGTGTGATAAAATCACTTCATCTCATGCATATTTTTCACTTTGTAGGGTCTTTTATCATTTTTTGCATGTTCCCCTTATATACATATCCCTCATCCCATAATTCTCCCCTTGTACATATAACCCTTATCCCATACTCCCCCTTATATATATGTATTTTTCTCCTATATTCCCCTTATATACATATCACTTATTCCATAATTTCCCCCTTGTATATCCTTTATCCTATATTTCCCCCCTATATAATTCTATTGTGTGAGACATGATATTAGATTTGCATTTCATAGAAGGAAAATTAGAGGTAGGTTAGTACATTTGCTTGATTAGATTAGGAAAACAACCTCTTAAATATGGGATATGGACGAGTTTGGCTTTCTAACCTTAACACGCTCGTATTTCCTCTATTAAAGGAAAAATTGAGTCACGAACATTAGTCCTCCGTACCCGACATGATGCATTCCTTTATGTCACGTATATTTGTATAATTATAATTATATTTATTATTTTCCTTTTCTTTTCATTAGAGTCTCATATTTTTATTATTCGCGACCTCTTCAAAGAGTCCTTATTGGACATCACAATTAATGTGATTGGTACCAATTGAGTTTTGAAGAGAAATTCCGACCCCCGATACCCTCCTAGGTCTAGAATTTACATTCATATAGTACATTCAAATGTGATAAATTTTTAGGTTAAATTAAGAAAATCTTTGACTAAATCATGCAACTAATCTTGGTTAGGTCGAAAGGATGCCTCGAATTTTTATCATTGCCTTCCCTTTCTTCAAATATGACTCTCGAATCTTTTTCTTTGATTTACGTAAACTTGAAGTCGTTTAAAAAGGGTTTTTCTATTTTTTCTTTGAAAATTTTATTTTTAGGTAACTTGGTACACCTTAATTCAATACCAAGTGGCGACTCCGTTTTTTTTCAAAAACTCTTTTTAAACTATAATTTGGGCCCAAATCGTCGCACTTATCAAAGCCCATTTAAGCCCATTTTCTTTTTAAATCAAAACTCATTTTCCAATCAAAAAATTAAATTCAAATTCACCATTTCTTTTTAAAATCATTTATTTTTCTTATCAAAAAATGGGGCGCGACAAACACTTTTCACCTCTTGAGGCTTTACTTTCCTCTTTTTTTTTTCTTTTCAACTCAAACTTGTCCCAATGTGGGGTTTGTAATTCTTAGGGGTTGTCAAACTAAATGATTTATTCTGAAGGTTCGAAAAGGATAACTAGGGATAAAATGTTTAATTGGAAAGGAAGAAGACCTGACTTTCATTCCATTCTCCGCATTAACCATGAAAGGAAACTTTTATTTATCATATGAATAATTTCTTACACATATCCGAATTGATCGACTGAGGAAAAATTTGTCCATCCATTTCTGCGAGAATAAGTGCTCCACCAGACAATGCCTTCTTGACGATAAAAGGGCCTGCCAATTTAGTGCAAACTTGCTCTTAGCATCTTCTTGTATTGGCAAAATTTGTTTCAACACTTTATCTCCTTCTTTGAATAGTTGTGGTTTGACCTTCTTGTAGTAAACACGGGCCATTATCTTTTGATAGCACTGATCATGGCAAATAGCATTTAGCTGCTTCTTATCAAGTGACCACTGATTTTTATTTTCTTAATTTTGATCCAATTCGGCTTGAGTTTCTCTTTATATCATTTGGATCTCTTTGAAATATTTTCGGATGTCTGTTCGATACTCCTCTCATTTTGAAATTCAAATTCACATGGTGAGATATCGAGATTGTTGCCATCGAATTTTGAAACAGTGACACCCAAAGGGTCAGAGAATTTTATTCTTGGTCATCTGAAAAGAATGCGTAAGTAAGACAGTATATATAAAACTGTACATTTTATTGAATTTCAAGATAAAGATCAAACTTAATAGCATGTTACTTATTAAACAAGACGTGTCTTCAAAAGCCACTTGATTCAAAACTATTTATAAAACATAGTTAAACAAACAACACATGTATAAATGATTTTCATGGATTTAAACCAAAGATAACTCTCCAAGTTTATCCAAACTCCTTTTAAGAGGGAAGGATCTCACTAGTTCAGGATTTTCAAATTTCCTCATTGGGGAAAAATGCCTCAAAGGTGTCCTTGTTTTCGGGAAAGGGATTCGTAATTATGTTCGGTCCTTGTTCTCCCCTTTTCCTTAGTACTATATCTCATGCTTCGATCATATCCTAGATTTTATGTTTCAATGTCCAGCAATTATTGGTGGAATGCTCGGGAGCTCCAAAATGATAAGCGCAGACGACTTGAGGGCCATAGCCAGAGGGAAAACCCTTAGGATAGATCTTGGAAGGTATAACACCAATTTTTCCGGCAGCTTTGAGTTGTTCGTATAATTGATCGATGGGTCGGTCCAGGTTGGTGAAGGTTTGATATGGGGTTGGTTTTCGGATTGTACTGTTTAGAGGATAAGTTCAGTTGTTTGATTGAACCAGCCTTGAATTATAAGGAGGGCGAGGTCGAGTTTGAAGATTAGGTTGAAAAGTTGGGACGGGTAGTATAGGTGGGTTTGCATAATTTGTCCGAGGTCGAGGGTGATTGATAGTAGTATGGTAAACAGGATGTGGGTTTGGGTAATATGGGTAAGGGCATAAGTAGGTAGGTTGATTAGCAGGTAAGCGATCATGTTGAACACCGCTGCTGCTAGCAACCAGTTGGTCAATCATGCGCCTTTGTGCGGTTATCTCCATACTTAACTCATTGACTCATCTCCATACTTAACTCATTGACTTTGTTTATCTCCAGACTTAACTCATCAGTTGTTTGGTTGAACAGGCCTTGGATTATAAGGAGGGTGAGGTCGAGTTTGAAGATTGGGTTGAAAAGTTGGGATGGGTAGTATAGGTGGGTTTGCATAATTTGTCCGAGGTCGAGGGTGATTGATAGTAGTATGGTAAACAGGATGTGGGTTTGGGTAATATGGGTAAGGGTATAAGTAGGTAGGTTGATTAGCAGTTAAGCGATCATGTTGAACAACGCTGCTGCTAGCAACCAGTTGGTCAATCATGCGCTTTTGTGCAGTTATCTCCATACTTAACTCATTGACTCATCTCCATACTTAACTCATTGACTTTGTTTATCTCCATACTTAACTCATTGACTTTGTTTATCTCCACACTTAACTCATTGACTTTGTTTAACATTTCACTCAGTTGAACTCTAAGATTTGCAAGGTCGGCTATTCGTGTGGTTACAGGCCTATCGAATGATTCAGGATGTGTACTCATGTTTACACTATTTCTCGAAACTTGACTACGTGATCGTATAATGATGGGGCTTCTTTGTATAGCTATGTTTACAATTATCTGAAAATTTAGAAAAAAAAAAATCCTTTTTAGATTTCCCTCTTGATTCACTGCTAACAAAAGAAAGAAAAAGACAAGAGTTAGAAAAAAAATTAAAGTAATTTGGATACATGTCCTATTGGAGGAGCTCTTTTGCGCCAAGGGTAGGCCTAACATGAGAATGCAATCCTCTAGAATAGGCACTATACAATACCTGATGAATCCGATCCACTTATTCATATTCGAGTGAAAAATAATTTGAAAAAAATTGATCAAGTGGAGTGACAAGAGACATTTGTCTTAACAAAAATGAGGACAAAGTTCGGATGGATTGATTATTTTGATTAACACATAAAGTTATGCGTGAAAGAGCCTACTCTTGAAAGGATTGCAACGTCTTGACTAGGTTAATCAGTGAATCTTATATCGAAATCCTAAAAGAGAATAAACAAGTCAAATAGATCGGATGAAATTGATGATTTATTCAAAAATTCACTGGATCGCTCTAAAAATAGGTAAACTGGGCAAATGAATTGAATGAAATTGATGATTTATTCAAAATTGACTGGATTACCCTAAAAATGGGTAAACTGATCAAATGAATGAAATTGATCAAATAGATCGGATGAAGTGATGATTTATTCGAAATTGACTAAATTATCCTAAAAATGAATTGATCAAATAGATGAAATGGAGTTAATGATTTATTCAAAAATAACTAGATTGTCCTAAAAATGAATGAATTGATAAAATGGATTGGATGAAATTGATGAATAATATGGTCAAATGGATTGAATTAGATTGTCCTAAAAAATGAATAAGCGGTTCAAATGGAATTGATGGTTTATTCAAAATCGATTAAATTGTCTGCCCATTGGTAGTTTCAAAAAATCATTGTGATGCATTAGTCTATGAGTTTTCTAAAATCAAGATTTGGCCTCAACATATTTATTGTCTCAACAATGAGGAATGATTCGTGAATTTCTTCAACTTAATATCCTTTACGCAATGGATTTTTACCAGTTTTGATAAAATGACCAAAAGATGATTGTTAGATGCTCATATTCTAATGTGCAAAAGTTACTCTATTATCATTAAAAAAATCGGATCCTACCTTATCTCATGCACTACCTTTTGGATGGTACAAGAAATATAGACGTGCAAGTCTCAATGGATTACATATCTGAGACACAAAGTGGCTTATTTCTAACGTAGGATTCCCTATGCGACATTTTCTTCTAAGGCTTATGCATGATACCAATTTATAAAAGCAATTAAATATGTAATTTGAAATGAAACCATGACCTAAAGGGACGTTTTGTATGCCAAGATGGGCCCTAAAATGATGTGCAATAATTAACCTATAAATGCAATATATTAGAATTTAAACGTGCAACAATCTATCTAAGAGGGTAGGTTTTAAAGAGTATCATGCCAGATCTCTTATTTTCTAGCATTTGTGAATGTAAAATGAGAAAAAAGGAAATGTTAGTTCAACAAATAATCACATAATCATGTTGGGGCAATTTAGATGATACAAAAAGTAAAAGAAAAATAAGGAAAGAGGGGTGGAATCCCTCTTTTCGTGCCTAATGTTCTTAGTTCGGTATGGTAGACTTTATCCTAGGTGATTTCTAATATAGATGCATGAAGTTTGGCTCACTAATGCATCTAAACTCGATAAGGTTTTCAGGCTCCCAAACTTTCAGATCAAAGGCGAAAGAGTCATCAATTCCAATGCCTAAGTGTCGGTGATTCGAGTTATCCCTCGGATATTGTTACGAGCATGTCGTGCCACGGCCACATGTCTAAGTGGACTAATTCTAATCCTAAATAGGGAAGAGTGGTATGACAACCACTAAAAGTAAAAAAGAAATGAGGGGTTATAAAGTAAAACGTATGCACGTATGAAGTGTTCCTTTTGAAGGGAGGGATTAAATACCATCATATGCGGTTGAAGGTTCTAGGGTAGTTATACCCCCCTCCCCAAGATGCAAACGCGATATACAAACATAATTGAATAAAAGAAAATAAATACATTATTTATCACATACACGAATATTGAGACGATTTGTACGTGTGAAATGCAAGAAAAATCCTAAAAAGGAAAAAATACAACCTAAATCCTCTAAATATGATATATAAAAAGGTTAAAAGAAGAAAAGGATTAAATAAATCAAATGTTTGGACTCTCAAAGTCCCTAGTGGAGTCGCCAAGCTGTCGCGCCCCATTTAATGAAAAAAATAAATAATTTACGGGTTTATGAAAATGAGTTTTGATTGATTTTGAGTGAAAATAAATTTTTGATTTTTTTAGAGGATAAATAAAGAAAATGGACCTAAATGGGACTTAAAAGTGTGATGATTTTGGCCCCAAAATAGTAGTTTAAAAAGGGTTTTAAATGAAAAATTAGGAGTCGCCACTTGGTATTGAGTTAAGGTGTACCAAGTCATCTAAAATGAATTTTGAATAAAAAGTAGAGCAAAACCCTTTGGAAACGACTTCAAATTTTCGAAAATTAGAGAAAAGGGGTCGGAAGTCACGATTGAAGAAAGGAAAGGCAAGGATAAGATCTAAGACACCCTTTCAATCTAACCAAGGCTAGTTGCACGATTTAGTCAAAAAAAAATTTCTTAGTTTAACCTAAAAATTTATCACATTTGAAAGTTATCATATGAATGCAATCCTAGACCTAATGGTTATCGAAAGGATCGATATGTCTCTTCAAAACTTAATTGGTGCAAGTCGTATTAATTGCGATGTCCAAAAGTGACTCTTTGAAAAGGTCACAAAATTTGCAAAAATGAGACTCGAAGAAAAAAATAATAATATACAAATATACATGACCTAAGAGAATGCATCATAATCAATACGGGGAACTAATATTCATGACTCTGATTTTCCCTTCAATAGAGGGAATACGAGCGTGCTAAGGTTAGAGAGCCATACTCGTTCATATCCCATATTCTAGGGGTATTTCCTATCTAGTCAAACAAATGATCTACCCTAGTTCTAGTGTTCTTAAATGAAATGTAAGTCTAATGTTATGTCTCACACATAGGGATAAGGGATACATATATAGGAAAAATATGGGATAAGAGATATACATATAGGGGAAAATATCATGCAAAAATGGTAAAGATCCTAAAAATGGAAAAAATGCATGAAATGTAGTGATTTGTCACACAAACATGATCTAACGCGTGAACAATTCTTAAGGGTCTAGCGTTAGACTAGCCCAAGTCTATAAGTTCCCACTAGCATTGGACTAGCGAGAAAACGGGAAAAAAAGACCACAACTAGCGTTGGACTAGAGTGGTGACGTCATACATTTATTAGAACTAAACAAATCATATAAAACTAATAAAAGCAAGTAAACACATAAGCCACATAGAGCACATAGCACATAAACATAATATCTAGATGCAAGACCTTAACAAAGCGAGTAACACGTAAACACATAAGCATACAAAACACACAAAGCAAATAGAGCAAATAAAGACCTAACTATTACATTTGGGGGTCCTAACTACAATATAAAAGGAGAAGGAATAAAATAAATAATAAAATAAATACCTAACTATTATATATTTTATCTAAATACATGTCTTGAACCCTCTAACTATTACAATTCGACATTTAAATGTCCCTTAAATAATCAAACATTAAATTAAAATAAATATACTAAATCAAAACAATTACAGTGACTAAATAAATAAATGAAATAAAAAATTTAAAAAGGTATGTAATTAAGCACATAAAGTCACATAGGGGCACAAAGGGTCAAGTAAAAATCAAAATAAAGAATAGAGTGTACCTCCCTTGAATTGGTGACTTAATGAAATGAAATTTTCTTATTTATCCTCCAAAACAAAGAAAAATGTCAAAGCATCAATAATCACAAGAAAATGAAAATAAACATGAGATTGAATCAATCAAAGCATTCAAATAAAAGTAAAACAACCCATAGTCAATGAATTAAAACAAACAAGGGCTCAATTGAAAGAATTAAAGAAGTTTGAGGGATCAAATCATTATTATTACAAATATTAAGAGTCTAAATTAAAATAATATAAAATTAAAGGCTTAAGATGAAGCATACTAAAACCAAATACTAAACTTCACAAAATGAATGAAAACCCATTTGCTATAATTAAACAACAAAGTTACCCAAAATTTTACTAAAAATCCAAATCAAAACTATAAATCTATCAAAAATTATTAAACCTCCAAATTCATCCCCAAAATTCACTAAAAATCTATCCAAAAATCACATTAAGACATGCCAAAGGAAAATAGCATTTTAAAGGGGCAAAATTGATTTAATTTTTCGATTTTCTGGGCCATAGTGGAACAAGGGGAAACCTGAGGGGTTAGAATGCATTTTGTCTGAAATTTCATGCAACTGATTCGAAGAATTCATCTTCTTCTTCGCTGGTTTCTTGAATTCCCATAGCAGGTCATCCAGGGTCGTCATATCATAAACGGAAAGGAACCAAAACATTTATTTTAAGAGTACTAAAACCCATGTCAAAATCATTCTCACCCTCATAAAGAAAACCAAACATCAGATCGATTAACAGATTTTGGAACCAAAATGATAAAGGAAGAAAGAAAAAAAAAAACAAAGAAGAAACAGAGATGCTTAGCCATAAGAAACATGGTTCTAGTCAAATTATTTACACCCATTGTTCTCCCCTTTTTGCACCAAAAGCCAACAACACAGAAAAAACACCAGTTTCATGGCTCAGAACTCCCACCCAGGTTCGTGAATAGAAAATACAAGGAGGAAGGAAAACAGAAGAACGCGGCAACAAGCATAGCAACAACGGTTTTAATGCCTTTGCTGTAAACCCCATAATCTAGAAAAGATAGAAAGACTACCTTTAGCCTTTGTCACTTATAAGGTTGAACAATCACGAGAACTCCAAGGCGGGACGTACAAACGCAAATGGATGAAGAGAATTCTGCTATAGAGATGCCCAGCACTGGAAAAACCGCAACTTGGAGCTCAAATACGGCCACGTTGGAGGTGTTTTTAAGGAGTAATCACTGAACAAAAGTTGTTGCATGACGTCCAAAGAAGGTTCAGAAAAGGAATCATGCTCTAAGGGTTGGAGGTTAGGTCGGAATTTGACCGGAAATTGGGCTACCTCGCTAACCTGATCCCAGAAAAATTTCCTTTTTCCCTCGGTTTTCTCTCTTTTCCTTTGTTTCCTTTCTTGCTCCGCTGCCCTCCTACTCTTCCTCTGACTCTCCCCAGATCCTCTTTTCCTTTCTTCCTTTTGTTTCTCTCCTCTTTCTTTTGCTCTTCCTTTCTTCCTTCCCCTCTATCCGTAGCCTCCCTCAATCTCTCTTTTTTTCCTTCCTTGTTTTTTTTCTGTTCAGCCCGTCCCCTTCCTTTTTTCTTTTCCTTGCTTGCTTTCCTTCCTTTTCCCTTCTTTTTCTCTTTCTCTTCTTCCTCCACTACAAGAAATTTGGCTTGTTGCGACGCCAAGAATGTGCTGCAAAAAGTCCAAAAACCGCCGCAAAAAAGTATTTGCGACGCAAGTCTTTTGTGCCTCAAAAGTAGCCGTTACAAAAGAAAACGACACCTTATTTTAAATGTGTCGCAAGTATTTGCCGCACAATTAGCGACACATATTAGTGCCACAAAATATGCAAGCAGAACAAAAATTGCGCGGCAAATCATGCGACACAAAAATTGCATCACAAATAGTCTCCTTCAATAAACAGATGCACTGAAGTGATTTACACTTTTTGCATCTTTTTATGAATTATTTTCCATGCTTGTAGTACATTCCCCTTTCAAGTGTTAATTCAATTCACTATCTAAATGGAAACAATCATTGCAAATTTCCAAATTCATCATTATAACCTAATTCTAAAAGGTACAAGTAGTTCCTAATTCGCAAAAGTCATCACGTTTCAATATGGTTAGGCCACATTGAAACAATTTTCATAATAATTGCAACTTCCTTCCAGAAATGGCATGGCAAATGTAAACAATCCACTGAATTCGGCTCATGCAACTTCCTTTACTAGTGCCATATATATGTGGGCTGCGTCATCAAAACTCAATGAACTTGAGACAGCAAAAACCCGAAGAGTAGTGCAAACTGTCCTTATGGAGGAAATGGTGTTCAGATGCCATCTCCAAGTGTTCCTTGAGTACCTTACTACAACCGCAACTCAATCCTTCTCCTTTCCAGTCTCCAAAAGCATCATCATCTAACAATCCTCCACAGACTTCACTTGGTGGCTTACCGACCGGAACGCACATGAATTCTGCTAGTTCACCGAACATTGCAATGCAACAGCCAACATTTTCCAGTGACACAGATGCAAATGATTCCCAGAGTTCTGTTCAAAAAATGTCCACTGAAATTAAAGGAAAACGAAAAGAGAATAGATGCCTAGCTGAATTTCTTGCCTGCTGCTTCTACTACACCTCATCCGTTCTGCATTTGCCTACCCAGATATATATATATATATATATATTTGTGCTCCTTTTAGATGGCAAAACTCTACAACAATCTCTCATGGGTGACTGCAAGATAGAATGGTTATAATTAGTGTCGGTCCTGATAGAAGTTATGTAAATAACACAAACACCAAGCTAATAATGAGAGAAGGCGGGCCTACTATTATACCCGTAGAGGCAATCATGCTTAACAATTTTGTGTTACAATATTATCATACCATGTCATAGTGTGAAGCAAAAATTCTTGCTACCATAAGCAAGTGCATTTTTAAGTAGTTTGAATGCCTTGTAACCATTTTTAAGGATTAAATCAGGAATTACTTGGTCTAAAACTGCAATACTTGATTGCCATTTTCCACTTTCTTGAAATGATTATGCTCCAAAGTTGGGATTTCTCCTAAACTATTTGTGTGATCCCAGTCTCCAAGAACAGGGAGATTTGTTTACAAGCATTTATGACAGAATTACAAATAACACCTAATATCAGTAGCATGATAATCAGACAAATATATAAACCAGAGGATGGAGTGCACTTAAGCTTCAAATGTACCTTCTGCCAACGGCTGCTATCTGGTTGTTTCAAGACAACGACTGTATTGAGTTTCTCAGGCGATTTCATTTCCATCTGCAATATGGGCTGGACTCTTTAAAACGAGAGTAAACTCCTATTATCTCCCCTTAAGTCACATTAAATATTCTAAAGAATTACAAAAAATACATAAAAATAACCACAAAAGTCTATAAACTCCCGAGCACTAAGGGCATGTAATAAATTCTCTGATTTTACCATAAAATAAATGAATAAAGTGAAAAAAAATTGCAAAGGAATTGAGCTTAGTTACCTTGCTTTTGAACCAGAATAGCTAGCAAAATTGTTAGGTAAGTTCTCTCAAAGCTACAATTAGTTCACCGATGATCAAAATTACATGGAGAAGCACTGCAATTGGGAATCGATTTCAACTGCTGAGAATAAAAATGGAGGAGGTCTATTTTCCTCGTGTTAAAACCCAAGCTTCAGGCGTCAAAACCAATTAGCAATCAATCTGTCTATTCTTCTGGAATTCCTTTGTATCTCAAAGATGAAGGTGGTTGCCGCATATTCATTGGCCGTATTCGGAGGAAAATGGAGGAGGTGGAATTAGGTTTGACCATTTGAGAGAGAGAGAAAGAGAGAGAGAGAAAGCGAGATAAGTTCATTGGGAATTCGGAATCAGAATTTAGAATTTGGAAGAAAGAAGTGTGGGAGATTTGAAATTAGCAGAGAATGGAGACATTGGAAGTGAAAGCCGGTTTCCCCTTTTTTTTTAATACCTTTTTCTAGATTCATTAAAACTACGTCATTTTACCACAAAAATTATGCGCCTTTGTCAACTTTGCCACAAAATTTGAAATGTACAGTTTATTAGCTGCATTTTCTCCTTGTGCCGCAGCGAAAACGTCACAAAAGCCTACTTTCCTGTAGTGCTCTCATCCTCCTATTCTTTCTCCCGTTCCTCTCTTCCTCCCCTATCCCAGAAAACCCTCTTTTTTTGTTTTTTTTCCTTGCCTTTCTTTTGTTTCTTATTTCTTCCCTGTCAACTTGAAGCCTCTCCTTGGATTTTTCATTTGTTTCTCCTACTCTCCACTGTCTCTTCCTCCTCCCTTACTCTTCTTTCTTTTCTCTCTTTACCCCTGCCCGAAACCCTTCTATTTCTTTCTTTCTCTTTTCTTTGCTGTTTTTTTTCTCTTGCCCGTAACTCTCCCTTTCTTTGCTCTCTTTCTGTTGTTTTCTTTTTCCTTCCTAAATTTCCCCAAGCTCCTGGTTTTTTCCTCCGAAGCTTCCTTTCTAGTTTTCCTCATTTCTTCCCCCTATTGCCCGAGCTTCCTTCTTCCCTTTCCCATGCTTTTTTTTTTTGTTTTTCCCAGTTTCTCTCATTCTTTCCTCTCCCACTTTTCCTTCTTTGTTTTCCCAGTCGAAACCTTCCCTTGTTTCTGAAAACTCTCTCTTGATTTTTTCTCCCCTTGTTCCCGTAGCTGCTCCTTTTTTGTTCCTCAGCCCCGTAGCTTCCTTTTCCTTTCTTTTTTCCTCTTTATTTTAGCCCGTCGCTATTTCTTTTTTCTTGCTTGGTTTCTTTTCCCCCTTCCCGTAGCTTCCCTTGTTTTTTCTTTTCCCTTTTGTTTGTTTTTTTTTTTCAAATTTTTCCTAGGCTTCCAAGTGTCCTAGCCACCTATCCTTTAGATGATGTGCTGTCAAAGAAATAAAGAAACACTTGTCCATTGTCTCCCCCCACCTACCTAGTTTGCATGGCCTCCACTTGGCCCTGTTGCATGTGTGCCATATATTTTTTATTTTGTATTTTTTTCGAAACCAATTTTTGATAAATAAAATGCTAATCTGTAATTACCTTACAAAATGTCATTTTATTTTAAAAAAATTGAGTTTGAAAAAGATAAAAATGAATTTTTATTGAGAATTTTCTTCTTCTTCTTTTTTTTTTAGAAATTTAATAACAATAATAATAATAATAATGTTTTAAAAAGAATGATGAATCTAATTTTCTACTACCAATTTGATCAACTAAAATAAAGTAAAGTAAAATAAAATAAAACAAGAATAAATAAATAAATAAAAAATGAAGCAAAAATTTAACTAAACCAAATTAAAATTTTGGTGTCTATACTAATTATGTCAATTTACTTTGCTTGACCATTTTATCGTGTTGGGTTTGAATTTTATCCTACCAATCTCGACAGGCTTAGGTTGTATCCCACTGATCGTTTTTATCTTACTGGGTTTGGGTTATATCCCACCAATCTCAACAGGTTTGGGTTATATCCTACTGACGGTTTTATCGTGTTGGGTTTGGATTTTATCCCACCAACCTAGGCAGGCTTGGGTTGTATCCTACTAACCGTTTTATCATGTTGGGTCTGAGTTTTATCCCATCAACCTCGGCAGGTTTGGTTGTATCCCACTGATCATTTTATTTTGTTGGGTTTGGATTTTATCTCACCAATCTCGACAGGTTTGGGTTGTATCCCACTGACCTTTTTTTTATCTTGTTGGGTTTAGATTTTATCCTACCAACCTCAGCAGGTTTGAGTTGTATTCTACTGACCATTTTTATCTTGTTGGGTTTGGGTTTTATCCCACCAATCTCGGCAGGCTTCAGTTGTATCATACTGACTGTTTTTATCTTGTTAGGCTTGGGTTTTATCCAACCAACCTCGATAGGCTTGGTTTTTTTATCCCACTGACCTTTGTATGTTTGCTTGTTTTAGTTCACTGTAAAATAACTACAGGTAAGTATTTGGTGTGTTTTTAGTTTTGTATTTATTTATTCACTTTATGTGTTTTCAGTTTTGTATGTTTAATTTAATTTAATTTTTGATTATTTAAGAGGCATTTAAATGTCAAATTATAATAGTTAGGGGGTTCAAGATATGTATCTAGATAGAATATGTAATAGTTAGTTATTTATTTTATTTCTTCCCCCTTTAGATTGTAATTAGGACCCTAAATGTAATAGTTATGTTTTTATTTGTTTTATTTGCTTTATGTGTTTTGCATGCTTATGTACTTACATGTTACTCGCTTTTTTAAGTCTCGCATCTAGATATCATGCTTATGTGCTATGTGTTTTATGTGATATTATGTGTTTACTTGCTTTTATTTTGTCTTATATGATTTATTTGATTATAATGAATGTACGATGTCACCACATTAGTCCAACGCTAATTGTGGCCCTTTTCTCCGTTTTCTCGCTAGTCCAACGCTAGTAGAAACTCATAGACATGGGCTAGACCAACGCTAGACTCTTAGGGACTATCCACACGTTAGATCATATTTGTGTGACAATCACTACATTTTCATGCATATTTTCTACTTCTTAGGGTCTTTTATTATTTTTGTATGATATTTCCCTTATATGTATATCCCTTATCCTATATTCCCATATATGTATATCCCTTATCCCATATTTTTCTTATATATATATATATTCCTTATCCCATATTCTCCATATATATATTCCTTATCCCTATGTGTGAGACATGACATTAGACATGCATTTCATTTAAGGAAAGTTAGGAGTAGATTAGTGCATTTGTTTGATTAAATTAGGAAAATAACCTTTCAAATATGGGATATGGACGAGTATGGTTCTCTAACCTTAGCATACTCGTATTCCCTCTATTAAAGGGAAAATTAAAAGTCACGAATATTAGTTCCTCGCACCCGTTATGATGCATTCCCTTTGGTCATGTAAATTTATATATTATTATTTTTCTTCAAGTCTCATTTTTGCAAATTTCGTGACCTCTTCAAAGAGTCACTTTTGGACATCACAATTAATGTGACTTGCATCAATCAAGATTTGAAAAGACATATTGATCCTTCCGATAACCATTAGGTCTAGGATTGCATTCATATAAGTGACATCCAAATGTGATAGGTTTTTAGGTTAAACTAAGAAAAATTTCTGACTAAATCACACAACTAGCCTTGGCTAGATTGAAAGAGTGCCTTGAATTTTATCCTTGCCTTCCCTTTCTTCAATTGTGACTCACGAACTTTTTTCTCTGATTTTTGAGGATTTGGAGTCGTTTAAAAAGGGTTTTCTCTATTTTTTTATTTTAAAATTTTTAGGTAACTTGGTACACCTTAACTCAATACCAAGTGGCAACTCCTATTATTCATTAAAAACTCCTTTTAAACTATTATTTTGCACCAAATCATCGCACTTTTAAACCTCATTTTATGCCCTTTTTCCTTTATTTATTCTCTACAAATCAAAAACTCATTTTCAATCAAAATAAATCAATATTCATTTTTCTAAACCTGTAAATTTTATTTTTTTCAATAAAAATGGGACGCGACACCTGTATGAGTTCACAATAGTTTGCACAAGTATAAAGCTACCTGGTGTCATTGAGGAGCAAATCAAGATGGGGGCATTCCATTTTTCATTGAAAGGGGCTGCCAAGGATTGGCTATACTACATGCCAGCAGGGAGTATCACAACATGGACAAACATGAAAAGAAAGTTCTTGAAAAAATATTTCCCTGCATCTCGGACTGCCAGCTTACAAAAAAAGATCTGTGGAATTAAGCAGAATTCCGAGGAGTCCCTCTATGAATATTGGAAGAGATTCAAAAAGTTATGCACCAGCTGTCCCTAACATCAAATTAGCAAAAACAACTCCTCATCCAGTACTTCTATGAAGACCTGCTCTACAGAGGTAGGAGTACCATCGACGTTGCAAGTGGAGGTGCTTTAGTGAATAAAACCCCTCGAGAACCTTGGGAGTTAATTGAGGGGATGGCTGAAAACTACCAGTAGCTCGGCACAAGAGAGGATACTCTAACTCATCGCGTAAATGAGGTAAGTATTTCATGGGTGCAAGTGCAGTTGGCAGAGTTGACTTCTATGGTTCGCCAAATGACAATGGAAAATATGCAACATATCAAGACGTGGAATCTGCAAGGATGTTAGTCACCCAACTGATGGGTATCCAATGCTATGAAATGATAGCACGGAACAAGTAAATATAGTTGGATACGCGCTCGCGCCCTGTAGACAGTATGATCCTTACTCTAATACGAATAATTTGAGTTGGAAGGACCGTCCAAATTTTAGTTATGGAGGAAATAGGTAGAATTCGGTCCCTAATAGATAACAAGGGTTTGAGCCACAACACCCATCAAGACCTCAATCCTCTTCATCCAAGACAAATACATCTCTTGAGGATATGGTGAACACATTGGTTGCTAACACCGCACAACTTCAACAAAATACCTTGTAGTTTCAGTAGAGGATGGATGCAAGTATACAAGATCTAAGAAATTGGGTGAATTAGCTGACCTCTACGATAAACCGTCCAGAGTTTCAAGGACGAGAGAGACTACCTTCTCAACCTGAGATGAATCCAAAGAATGTAAGCGCCATGATCCTCAGAACTAGGAAGAAAATTGAAGGGCCAAAACATGTAGTTTCGAAGAACAAGAGCAATGATCAAATTGAAAAGGAGTTGGAGGAAGAAGCAAGAAATGAGACAACTCCTGAGGTAAATCTGAACCCTTCAATTAAAGTTAATACTAACCCATCACCTTTTCTAGCAGGTTGGAGAAGGTAAAAAGGCATGACAAGGAGAAAGAGATCCTAGAGGTATTCAGGAAGGTGGAGATAAACATCCCTCTGTTAGATGCAATTAAGCAGGTGCCTGGGTATGCCAAATTTTTAAGGATTTACGTGTCAATCGGAAGAAATTGAGAGGCGATGAAAGAATTGTAGTGGGGGAAAATGCTTCAGCAATGTTGCAAAAGAAACTACCACCAATGTGTGGAAATCTACATATATTTTCTATCCCTTGTCGTATAGGAAACACTAGGATTAGGAAGGCTATGCTAGAGTTAGCAGTTTCAATTAATATATATCGAAGAGTATTTATACCTTCTTAAATCTAGGACCCTTAAAGAAAACAAATATTATAATTCAATTAGCTGATCGTACCAATGCATAGCACAATGGATTAGTTGAAGATGTCTTGGTCCAAATTAATGAATTGGTGTTTTCTACTAACTTTTCTGTGCTTGACATGAATGATGAACGTTCGCTAAATTCATCATCAGTTATACTAGGAAGACCTTTTTTTGAGCAAAGTTGGGACAAAAATAAATGTTAAGTAGGGCACACTTACAATGGAATTTGATGAGAAGGTGGTCCATTTCAATATATTTGAAGTTATGAAATATCCATCTGACTCTCATTCTGTCTTTGTTATGAGTGTGATTGACCTTGTAGTACAGGAAATTTTTGAGATTGATAGCAGAAATGAGTTAGAAGTTGTTCTCACTAAACATCTCAAGTTGGGGGCAACTTATGATGTGGAACTAGGAGCAGAGTTAGAATGCATGGTTGAAACACTGCAGTCATTAGCTTCTACTAAGACAAGATATGAACTTGCAACTATTTTCACACCAGAGTCTCATCAAAAGTTGTTAACTTCTGTGGTACAGGCACCTAAAGTGGAACTAAAGTCTCTACCGAAGCACTTGAAGTATGCATATCTAGAAGGTAAAAAGACACTCTCGATCATTATTTCTGCAAAATTAGACCCTAGTCAGGAGGAGAGATTGATTCGCATCCTAAAAGATCACAAAAAGGCAATAAGATGGACAATAGCTGACATCAAAGGTATAGACCTCTCTTTTTGCATGCATAGAATATGGCTTGAAGATGACGTAAAGCATGTAAGACAAGCGTAAAGGAGGCTAAATCTTCTCATGATAAAAGTTGTAAAAAAGGAAATACTCAAGTTGTTGGATGTGGAAATGATTTATGTCGTCTCTAATAGTCCATGGATAAGTCCAGTGCATTTCATTCAAAAGAAGGTCGGAATCATGGTAGAAGCTAATCACAATGGGGAGCTGGTTCTTGTTCACAAACCAATGGGATGACGGCAATGCATCGACTATCGAAAGCTAAATGCCATCACCAAAAAGGACCACTATCCTTTGCCTTTTATTGATCAAATGGTTGAAAAATAGCTTGTCATGCTTACTACTACTTTTTGGATGATTTTTCAGAATACTTTTAGATTGCAAAAACCACTGGAAGACCAGGAAAGACTACTTTCACGTGCCCATTAGGTACCTTCGCTATAGAAAAATGCCATTTGAGTTATGTAACGCTCCTGCAACTTTTCAAAGGTGTATGGTAAGTATTTTCTCTCAACATGCTGAGAAAATAATAGAGGTCTTTATGGATGATTTTAGTATCGATGGAGATAGTTTCGACGAATACCTTGAGAATTTGACTCTTATTCTTAAAATATGTATTGAAACTAATCTCATACTAATTGAAAAAAGTGTCACTTTATGGTTAAGTGCGGGATAATTCTAGGCTATGTAGTGCCATCTAAAGGCATTGAAGTCAATAAGGCAAATATAGATGCAAAAATAGATCCCATATCTTCCTTATCATACCCTACTAGGCCAAAAAGTGGCTCCTCGCTTGGCCTGTGGATACTGTGAGAAGACAAATCACACTGAAGATGATTGCTAGAGGAAGGAGCGAAAGTGCTTAGTTTGTGGGAGTACTGCTATTAAATTAACAACTGCTCGAAGAAGCAGCAACGAGGGAATAATGCTCAACATGGGGATAAAACTAACCCTAGACAAGCTAATGAAATAGGGAACAGACCAAGAGTACTAGCGTGGGTATACACCATAGACAAGCAATCAGCTCTGGAGTCATCTGAGGCAATGGATGATAAAAATTTTGAGGACGAAATTTTCTTAAAAGGGAGAGAGTGTGAGGACCCGAAAATTATTTTTAAATTTTCTTCTATTTTTTAAAATTCTATTTATATTTTCTTTTATTTTACTTTACTTGCTTATTTGCTAGCCTTAATTTGATAGTGATTTTAAAGGTTAAGTTAACATTTTTCTCTTTTTTTTTTTATATTTTAGTGCATGTTAAGTTTTGTAGAGTATTAAGTTAGTTTGACTAACTAGTGAGATATGTGCGTTAAATTTGGTGGACGAGAACAAGTGTGGTACTATAGGAATTATGTGATTAGAAATATTAAGAGTATATTAGAGAAACCATAGTTATCTTGGAAATTAGAGACAAACAAGAGACAAAGAGATAGGCTTGAACCAAGCCTTGTCATGTGTCAATAATCTAAGCCCTCTTTGACCAAACTAAGCCTTGCCTTTATCTCTTATTTTCACAACTAAAAGCCTTCACTTTCCTCCCCTTCTTGGCCGAAATTTATGAGAGAAAAGAGAGAGAAAATTCTCAATTTTTCAACTTGATTTCTTGCTTGATTCCTGAGAAATCAATGTGAAACTCGAATCCACTTCGATCAATCTTGGGGAAAGCTTGCAGGTGAGCTTGGTGGAGCTTTTGGGAGGAAGAAAGTTCTTATCTTGCAACTTATTTTGGGGGTTTTGATGTATTAAGAACATCTTTTTTTCCTTCTTATTTTGTCATTTAAGCAACACATGACTTGATTATGATGGATTTTATGAAAGATTTCACGGTTTTACTTAGTAGGCTGTAATTTTCAGTTTTGAAATGTATTGGAACACCTTGATATGAATGGATTAGCTTGGATATGAGGTTGGATGAACTTTTTAGCCTTGAGATGAGGTTTTCTAGCTTCTATATTCGAATTTCCAGCTTTAGTTACAATTTCCAGCCTTGAGTTGAAAATTTTCAGTTTTGGTGTAAGTGATTTGGAGCTTATTATATATGTTCAAAGTTGATAGTTTTGTGGCTTAGTGTATGCACCATTTGTCTCCTACAATATGTGGCCTTGAATGAGGTTTATTTACTATGAAACTAAGACTTGAATTGGATGTTTAACTTGAAGAAAAATGGAGACATATTGCTGAATTTTCTCCTTGTTGGTCAAGTGAGGATTAAGGGGTGAATTTAGGGCATTTTATCTTCCTCTTGTATATGTATTTCTCAAAACACTTATTACAATCTTTTTCTTTGCATGTGTGTTAGTTTTGAACCAAAACAAAGAGGTTTAAGGAGGGAAAAAACTTAGTTTTCCAAACTAATAGCATGCTAGAAAATTTTTGCAGGAAGTCATGTGCAGCTTTGAAAAATTGATTATAACTTCGTATAAGAAAGTCAGAATTGAGTTTTGTTTATTGCGTTTGAAACTAGACTCATAGTACTTTCAACGACATAAAATTCAGGGTTTGATTCAAGTCTTACAAATACCAGCAAATCTGTAAAATTTCTTGAAAACCATCAATGTTCTGCTTTTGTACATGAGATAGCAGTGAGTTTGAACTGATATTTGACTAACATATGAGTTGAATTTTATGAAAATGTCTTCTAGTGCTTCGTATCTATTTTCTAATGGTATAAGTTTTATGATTTTCTGACCTACGGAACTCAAGTTATGTTTTTCAAAGATTGTCACCAAAGTTGAAATTTTTGTCAAATGAATTAAGAGGGATTTGGAAAACTTTGGCAAAACTTTTCTAGGTCCTAAACCTTAATTTGGTGTGATCTTGGACGCTTAAATTGCTTTTCTCACTTTTAGAATACTTGTGTTGGATTTTATCTTAAAGTCTTGAATTCAAAGTGAGAAGTATATGGAATACCTTGGAATACTAGACGTGTATGTTTTGGCTAGTTGAATCCACTAAGTTTAAATCTATTGTGATTGTGAATCTTGCCTCAGGGTTTGGTAACGATCAAGGTTATCATCCAGAGAGTTGACATTTAATCTACTGATATCGATGAGTGTTCCTTGCATGCTGTTCTTCCAATGACTATGTGGAATGTTATGAATGTTTGCTTGACTGTTAAACGCTTTTCAATGAATGTGAATGTTTGCTTGACTACTGATATCGGTGAGTGTTGTGAATGTTTGCTTGACTGTTAGGCGAGGGTGTACTTTATCGTACTCGACATAAGTGAATGTGAATTTTCAATGATCAAATGATTGAATATTACTTGTGCATGAATGTAGACCTTTTGCTGAACTGGGCTCTTGCCCTTCGTCTCTAGCCTATTCGAGCCAGAAGCGGACTCAGTCGGGTAGATTGGTGACCGTGAGCCACTGTTTTGGTATACTCGAATATGACCACGAAGTCTGGTGGAGTACTGGCCAGTGAATAAAATAACTGACTGAATGAAATGATCACTGAAGGAGTTTTTATTTTCAATTCATGTTTCAGAGGTATAAGGGAGAAATGGTCGGAGATGAATGATTGAATGAATGAATGGTTCCAAGTGAGCACGTATCCTTCCAATGATTGAATATTTGTTTCTTGAATGATTGTTTATTACTGTACAAAGTGTGTAAAATGTTAAATGTAATACTTTCATATTTTATCTACCTAATTGCTCGTTTTGGAACCTCATTGGGGTTTTAGCTCATTTTTTTAGTTTTGTTTTCCTTATAGGAATGGAGGCTAGAGCAAGTAAGCGTGAAATAATATATATAATCTTCGTATACTTGTACTTTTGTATATGAAATGTATTTTGGAATCTTTGGTAATGAAATCCTATTTTTCACTTTTAGGGTGTAAATTAAGTTGAAATTCTTAAATGAATGGAACATTTATGTAAATCTGGAGGTGTGAAAGGCTATTTCAAGAATGTAAGTAAATGAGTCATGGCAAAAGTTGGACAGGAGGTCCGCCAAACCCTTGGGTACGCCATAGGGGGATGTGGGGTCGTCACAAATTTAGTTCCCATACTTTTTTTCTTGACTAATTAGATACCTTAACTTAAGATGCAAATCCAATTGAGGCCCTTCATGGTGGCACCACCAACAAAAGTTGAGTTTAATTCAAATTGACCAAATAGAGGGGGTACTTTCGAAACATCACTTATGGGACTGTAATAAAGTCAAGCAAAATCACTTTTTACATGAGATAAAACTCTAAGAAAATACCAAAACTGAAAGCAACTTATGTAGAACAAAGCTAGGGTTTTAATCTGAGAGATATTTGGGCAAAATTTAGGCAATTGATGACGGATAAGAAAGAGGAGGGCAATGGGACTGCAACGACAGACAAAATGGGGTGTGAATCGAGCATCAAAGGTAATTTTGATGAAAGGCAATTGAACAAAACTAGTAAGTTCAAATATTTAGAAATCATTTTTTCTTGATATGTTAAATTTTTAAATGATACGTGGAGTTGGTTTATTTGCTTACAATTGTGTTAAATAAACTACATTACTCGGATGGATCATCTGATGAGAAACTAGAAAAGGTTTTGTTTTATTTGATTTTTTTAGGAAAAAGAGGGTTCATGTGATCACTAAGGATCTGCTAAACTATTTAATGATATGTGGGGTTGGATTGTCTAGCTTGCAATTGTGTTTATTATACTGCATTACTCATATGGGATCAATTGATTTTTTTATGTTTTTCCTTGAAAGCAGATAGTTCATGTGGTCCCTAAGGCTTAAATTAATTTGAGTTAATTTGAAAGGTTGCTTTCATGTTCATGAAAAGGCAAATATGAGCATGTGTTGCTAAAGGTTTAACATATGTTTTTCTTTTGTCATTTTTTTGCAAATTATGACAGGTGAACACTTGGATGCATTTATATGGCCATTTACTATGGCAGGGCTTATGTGGAAGAAACAGAACAAAAATTCGTAGGGGATAGCATGGAGCTTTTTGAGGGGTTATTGCCATGAGACTAAACTTGAAAATTATAAAGATTTACCGTGCATATTTTGAGTGTCCTAAAGATTCTAGATACATGTATAGAATCCCTACAATAGATGGCAAGTTCAGACTTAGGGAAGTACATGTTGGGAAGGATGTTTGGGATATGGCTTCTATAGGTAAACATAGTGATAAAGTTGAACTTTATGTAGTCCATGAGTTTCATATCAGATTTTTGAATGCTAGTATGGGCTACACAATTGCTAAAATTGAAGACTTGTTGATGAAAGTAGATGAAGATGATGCTAGTAAGGGCTGCTCAACTGCTAAGAAAGCATATGAAGACTTGTTTCATATAGACATGACATTTGATGACTTCTTTTGGAATGATGAACTCCTAGTTCATGTAACAGTTGAAGAAGTTGATGAGGGTAAAAAGAAAAGGGCAAAACGAGAGGTAGTCAAACTGTAGAAGATGATGATGAGGCTGTGATAGTGATGATGGTTGCGAAAGATTTCATGACAGTGATTATAACTTCAGTAGAAGATGATGATGAGGCTGTGATAGTGATGATGGTTGCGAAAGATTTCATGACAGTGATTATAACTTCAGCAAAGATGATGATGACATGATATACAAGAACTATACATCAAATGTTGATATGTCACTTGAAGATCAGATTGGCAATGTAGAGGCTGGTATTTAGGGAAAAGTTTCAAGAACAATTGCTAAATAGAAGAGGAAAAAAGCACACACATCTAAGTAAGAAAATGCATAAGTAAAAGACACTTTTGTTATTGATTTCAACATTTATGATGGAAAGCAGATTTTTCTCTAAGAAGAACTAGACTCAATGAGCACAGAGGAGTTAAACAGCCACTATGGGTCCTTGAATGAAGTTAGTGCACCAAAGGAGCCAAAATATGTTCTGTTTAGACTAGAAATTGGCATGAAGGACCCAAAATTTTTTATTGGGCTGCTGTTTGACACAAAGACATTATTCAAGCAAGCAGCTGACTTCTATGAGGTGATGTGGGGCAAGGACCATGGTCAGAAAAAAAATGATGGCAAAAAAATAAGTGCAAAATGCAAGAATGTCAAGTGCAAATGGTTTGCTTATGCTACTAATGAACCAAATAGTGATGCCTTTGTCATATGAATCATAAGGCTAGAACATCAATGTGGAAGGGCATTCTACCATAAGCTAGCAAACTTAGGATTCCTAAATGTACATTACAAGAAGTTCTTGCAATTGAATGAGAAGATTTCAGTTAGAGAGTTTAAGGAAAAGCGCATTAAGAATTGAATGTGCATATTACAAAAGATCATGTTCACAAAACATTTGCAAAGGCTAAGGTATTGATCCAAGTAAACTAGAAGAAATAGTACAAAAAATATAGGACTATTGTGAGGAACTCCTGCGATCAAATCCAAGTTCTACTCGAGACAGAAACTGATGAGCTTAGTGGAAAGGAGAGATGAAGGTTGATTTGAACCTAGATTACTTGAAACACTAGCTGAGCTTGATGTTGCTTTGGCCCAATTTCTCCTTAGATGCATTTGCAATGATTCTATACACAATTTTGAGAATTTGAGGAGACATTCCTTTTTTCCAATGAACCCTAGCTCTCCAATTGAGAAAATCTGCAAATTAAGCTCCTCAATTTGAATTTGTTGTTTTAACGCACAATTTACTTGGCTTTATTACACCCGCATAAGTGATGTCTCAAAAATACCTCTATAAATTTGGTCAATTTGACAACCGCTTGATTTTGCTTGTGGCCTTGCGGTGGAGCGCCTCAATTGGGACCTGCATCTTAAGTTTAGGTATCTAATCGGTCAACACTAAAATATAGAGACTAAATTGACACAAGTAAGATAATTTGGGAGCCAAATTGGTCCCTATCTCTTAGTCCCCTTCCTGCCGGGAGACGGGGAGAGGATAAGAAAGTTTCATAAACGTGAAACTTCCTCTCTTTTTTCCACCCAGCCTCTTGAAGCCACAAATCAATAGCAAATTGAAATACAAAACAAAAAATCATGGCACAATCACTAGCCGTACCTGTACTACCTTCATTTTCCTCATCTGCAACACTACCTCTTCAAAACGCACCTCCAGTTCCTTCTCTTTGCCCGCCTCATCAGTTCCCCCAAAGGTAGATTTCTTCGATTATCGTTTTTTTTTTCCTCTTTTGTCATATTTTAGTTGACGGGTGCTAGATTGGTGGGTTGAGTATAAGTTGTGCTCGTGTGGGAGGAGTGGAGATACCAAACAGCAAAAGGTGGAGTTTTCTTTGCAGTATATTCATGGAATTGGGCGTACAACGGCTAAGCAGATACTGGTGGACCTTGGAATGGACAACAAATTCACAAAGGACTTGTCTGAAGAAGAACTCACCTCTCTCCGTGAAGAAGTCACCCAGTACATGATTGAAGGAGATCTTGTATGTTTTTCTTTTCCTTTTCAATTAATGCCTGAAGGAACATTTTTTTTTTCTTGTTATCTGTTGAGGGTAGTATTTTTCTCTTTTCTGTTTTCTTTTATTTTTGGAGGGGTTTTAGGGGTCCAGTTAAAAGGGTTCTAGCTAGTTTGCTGGCTTAATTGTGGCTTCATAAGCTGTTGTTTGAATTGGAACTGTATTGCATTAAACCCTTAAAGAAATTCCATAGAATGCAATTCCTTAGCAAATGGATTTGGAAATTTTTACACTGGAGCTTTAAATTTGTTTTATGAAGTAAAGGCGTGATTTATTTATTCTTGCTATGGTTATCTAGAATGCAACTTGTTGCATGATGGGCTCGTTTGCTTGTTTATTTTTATGGGATGGCACATCTTTTTTGAAATTTTTTTAGTGTAAGTGGGAGATCTCGAATCCGGAATCTCTCACTTATGCCATCGTACCACTCAGCCCATCCCTTTCCCAAATGACACATCTTATCAATTCATTAGGTTTTTAAATGGGCTTATGTTGTAGTTATTATTGACATGTTCAGTTTGATGTATAAAGCTGGATCTTGAGAATTAATTTCAATGTCAAATTAATGTACCCCAAATCAGATGCAGGGTATGCATAGTATGTCAATGCTATTGCAAGCACTAGGTAATGTACTTGGAAAGGTTGAATTGGCAAAATGAAGCGAAGAAAGCTATTTTTCCTGGTGCTAATAGGTTGTGATATACATGTTAAAAATGAAATTTCAGGGTTGTCAGGCAATCTCTCTGTTCTGTATTTAAGGGAATACAGGACAAGGGAAAAGGAAATAAAACACTCCCATCTTGAGTGGTCAACATTAATACAAGGAGACTCACTGGTTTACAAGCCAAATGTAAAATAGTGGACAAGCGAAAAATGTAAAATAGTTTATCTGCATAACATGTCTCATCCTCGTTTATGTTCCTTGTTTTTTTTTCGTTAGTATGGCTATAGCATTATTCATGTTATTAAATAGGACCAATAAGAGCTGAATTTGAATGCAAGTACAATTTGTTTCGACTATGTGCATAACATGACTAGAGCTTTTTACATTTTTCTGTGCCAATGCTGCCTGATTATCTGGGTAAAATTTGTGGAGGAGGTCTACTGCACTTGCAATTAGGAGGCTAAAGGAGATCCAATGTTACCGAGGTGTGAGGCGGCATATTCAGGGATTGCCCTGTAGAGGGCAACGTACAAAGAACAACTGCCGGACCCTGAAGGGCAAGAAGGTTACTGTTGCTGGAAAGAAGAAGGCACCTCGCTAAATTGGTTTGTTTTCTAAAGTACAGCAAATGGAAAACTGTTAATTTCCATATTTGTTGTAACATCCTGAATTAAGCTAACTGCTTGGTTAATTATTTTTTATATCAAATAGTCTTTATTATTACACTTCTGCTTCTTCTTCTTCTTCTTCTTTGTGGAGATAAGAAAATGATGGCAAAACATACATATTTTGTAGGATTTGATTTGGCCATTCCAAGTTGTCTAGCGACCAATGCTGTTCCAACAATCCTTCAGGCTGTGCCAGGTTCTTTATGCCTTTAATTGGTGTCATTGTAGAGGTATTCATTGCGATAGATTAGCATCCTAGTCCATTTAGCTACTTGAAAGTTAGTAAAAGGGATTTTGTGAGGGGGCAAGAACGCTGTTGTCTAATTGCATTTAGTACGTTTAAGACTGTTGCGTTGCAACTCTGAATTTGCTTTGGCTCATCCAACAGCACCAAATGCTCATAATAAACTTCAGTTAGAGACTATCAAATGGCCTACTTTCTGTGTCCGCCACAAATTGGGCATTTCCATATCCAAAAATGAGTTTGTATTATTGGATTTTTTTCTCTCTTATACCGTACTATCGAATTGTGCAGAACTCTCACATATTATTCTCTGATATATACATATTCCATTTCAATAGCATCAGTTTTTTTTTTTTATTTCAATATCATCAGTCTCAGAACTTGCTTAAACTGTACCTGTTTTGCTGTTGTGTGTACTCATACCAGATCAAAAGTAGTAGTTACAAGTCTGATTATACGGCCAATCCAAGTTGTCTAGTGACCTGTTTAGCATAGTTACAACAGTAGTTATGATAAAAGGTGGAAATTGTTTCTTTTTCAATTAACTGTAACTATCTGTAACTAATGAAAATTTGAAATACTTAAAGTCCAAATGACCACAAACTATCTTTTTCAATCACTTCGTTTCGTTTCCTCCTTTCGGAACCACAAACGCCAGACTGATGATCAAAACCGATCGCGAGAATTCTGACATAGACCTCACTCTCAAGTCTCAACCAATCAAAAGCATCTTCCATTGTTCTTTGACTTCGAGCGGTCAAAATATCTTATTGAAGTGTTGCTGCTCAAACCTCAAAAGATCTTCAACACATCCTATAAATAATTAGAGTACACACAGAATCATCCTCTGCAGAATGAACTAATACGCTCCTAACTAACTCTTAGCATTCAAAACCGTAAAAGCAAAGAAGAAATAGCGAAGGAACGGATTATCATTTAGGGGCAGTTTTTGAAGATTATCCTAGGAAGAGCTTCACAAAGATACTACTCTCCACAAACTTAGAATAGTAGCATATATCGAAATAAGTAAGTCAATGGGTCCGATCTTATTTAGATTCAATTTAAACCCAATATACTTAAGGCTTGAGATTTAATTTCTCAAATTCAAACCTAAACTTCATAAGAGATTTATAGGTCTCGATAGGATTTGATTTTCTATTATCCATACGCAAATTCAAATCAGATCCTGTCAAAACTCATGTATGTATGTGTGTGCGCGGGCGCGCTTGCATGCACATATGATAACCTATATTATATGGCCATTGGATTTAATACAATAACACTTCATGACTGTTTATTTTATTAATTTAAAAACAAAAATTGGCTGGTTTTTATGTTATTTTTTAACACTATATATTTTTAAGACATTTTTACTTTAGTTCTTCACTGTATGTTCAAAAAAAATACCTAAGGAAATCCATCAAATATCCAAATCCATGAGAGTTTGGGTTTGGATTAACTTTTTTAAAGGATCTCGATCTAGATGTGGGCCTAATTAAATTTAATGGATTTAAATTTAGATCAAAAGAATCCAATCCAAATCTTACTCATTGACATGCCTATATCGAAAGCTACAATCTGTAATCTCTCATATACTTTTACCTTGCAGATGCTACTTAAAAGAAAAGCTGACAGAAATATTCAAATAGCTTAATCAACATACGTAGATCAGTTTTACAGTAGATTTTGTCACTTGCACATTTTTTCTGAGAATAGGGTTAAAATGCATGCCATGTATATGATAAAACCCCACGAAATCTAACAATTTATTATGTGGTCAAAATTCAGAAAATGACTACACAGAAAATAAATCCAATATACTCTTTCCTAACAAGGGGAGGAATGGGATATTAGAAGCAGAGAAGGGGAAGGAGGATTTGAGCTAGGTCCTCTAATCCCAAGAATTTCAATCTTAACTACTAGATCAAAACCTTCTCAACAAAAGTCGAATGTATATTGTTGGATAAATGCTTAGACATACCATTTATCTGCTAGCACTTGTAATAGCTTTAAAAAGTGGATCAGAATTCTTATAGCAAATGTCTCGAGTCACTTCTAAATTATGACCACCTTTTCTCATATAAGAGCATCCTTTCAATCAACAAATAAAGTCCACTCCTAAGACGATATCTAAAGACAGCAATCATGAAATGTATATTTCCCTCCACATAGCTTGAGAAAACACCTAAAATTTATTCTGCTGAGAGAGAGAGAGAGAGAGAGAGAGGAGGAGGAGGAAATACGAGAAGTTGTCTGATGGAATTTTACCATGAACTACATCAATACATTCTTATGATACACTCAATTCCTAACTTTACAGTCAAGGAGAGAAAAACTAAACCCATCAACTAACCAAGGCTATCTCCTAAACAGAAAAACCACAGAAAATTTATACAAGAAAGAACAAAAGCAAAACCAATAGACTAAATGCAACATCTATGTCACCCAAAAAACCAATTAAATCCGACATCTCCTTGTACAATTCACAAAAATTATGTCAGTTTTTCTTTCACACCTTTGATATCCTTGGGAAACAACTATACTGCCTGCAATATGCTGCTACATGACAAGGTCTTTCGAAACTTTAGGAAGTAACACCATCCATGCAGCAAGAATAAGGTGCCGCTTGGTTCACGTTGACGAATCGAAATTGTAATTGGAATCATATACAAAAAATTAGTATGGGTTTTGATTGGGTTGTAGTCAAGGTATCAATACAATAACAAGCGCTTGGTAGATATTTGTCAGGAATGGATATTACATTAAAATTTGAATATTTTATCATTTTTAAATTTCTTTTTCTTCTCTCCTTTTTGTTCTTAATCCAATTGCAGAACATCCTTCTTAACCGAATTGCAGAACTTCATAGTGACCATTAATGGATCAACTGGTATTTTTCTTGGACTTCAAGATCACAAAATCTGTTTTCGGAAACCCCACTTGTAACTTGAAGATCATTAGATCTAGTTTCTAAACAACTTAAAAAAAAAAAAGAAAGAAAGAAAGAGAGAGTGGGGTTTTTGCAGCCGCTCACTCCACCACTTTAACTCCTCCTCCATTGCAGCCATACAACTCCCAAAAAAAAAAAAGAACAACTGTTATATGGAGATTCTAACTAGAAAAGAGAACAATTTTGTCTTAATTTGAAAAACCAATCAAGATGAGATTCTTTGGCCGACAAAAATTACTCTCACATTTCAAGAGCCGTCGTCAGCTGTGGAAGATTGGAAAAAAAGGGACCTGCTACACCGGTAAGAGAGAAATTAGAAGATTGGAATAAGTGGGATAGAGGAAAGGGAAAGGCCGGTCTGATATGGGGAAGGAAGCAAATAGGAGAATATGATGGAAATAGAAGAGAGATGGTGAAGCAATAAGTGACATGAAATGAAAAAAATTATTACTATTTATTAGCTTTGGAATCAAACGTGGGATTTCACAAAACCTCCCAACTTGGTCAGGAATGGGAGAAATCCGGTTTTTTTAGAAATGATTCCAAAAATTGCATTCCGATAGATTTAACCCAAGCAATAAATAAGGGGTTTATTCTATTATGTGATTTCCAAATCCTTTAACCAAGCGGCCCCTAAGATATAATGGTTTTAAATCTCCAAAAGCTACATGCTGGTAGACGGTTCATTTGAATGAGTATCATTCTTTGATTCGAGAAAAAAGAAAGAGCAAATGTCTGATACCCCTAAATCTGAATCTTGAGGAAAAAGAGTCGTCTAAAACACTGTTGCCTGAATTAGCTAAAAGAAAAAATTCAAGCAGACCATATAGCAAATCAAATATTATGTCAGGTGTCTGCAATATGCTGCTACTTGGTAAGGTCTTCTAGAACTTTTGGAAACAATAACATCCATGCAGCAAGAATAAGTTACAATAGTTTAAGTCTCCAAAAGCTACACGCTGGTGGACAGTTCATTTCAAAAATTATCGTTCTTTGGTTTGAGAAAAAAGAAACAGCAAAATGTCAGAAACCCCTAAATCTTAATCTCAAGGAGGAAAGGGAGTCATCAAAAACGCTCTTAGCTCAAACTAACTAAAAGAAAAAACTTAAGCAGACCATATATCAAAACCAATATTATTTTAGGCAGGGCATCCACCGGTTGAAAAGATCAAACAGTTACTATGAGACAGAAGCAAATATTTACGAGTGACCTTGAAAAAAAAAACCATAAACAAGTGGATCACAATATTAAATGATCAATCTTACGAGTGCTTCATGCAATTTGACTACAGGTCCCTCTTCTTTTCTCACAATTATAATGAAGGGCTGCAGAGGTTTCATCTAATCTTCTGTGCTGGGTCTACTTCAAGTGCTTTGAGAGTGTGTTGAAAATGAAGGTCAATGCAAATTTATAGCCAAGTGATGTCAAGACCCTCAACCTTGTTTTAATATTTTTGTTTGAACTTGCTAGCGCTGTCTAATTTTCACACTTAAACTTGCAGTAAATTCTGACATTTAAAACTTTAGATACTATCATTCACACATGTTCTGTACTACAATTATACACTTTCACAAGCAGCTAAACTCTATTACGAAGCCATACACATGTGATCAATGTTGCACTAGCTATAAGTATTGCAAGATACAATTACCAAATAATTTACTATAGCAAATTAAAAATTACCAAATCTTCTGCTGGTAGACTGACTTTTGTGAATCCGAAAAATACTCCCTGCTGGCAAACTGTGAATCATATCATAATGCAGACTTAGCTTCGGACTGAAGAAGTGATGAAGATGCTCTCTCTGTATTCCTTGCTGAAACAGAAGACAAAATTCCACGAGTTTGAACTGACGAAGATGACGAGGGAGCTGGAGCTGAAGCTGCAATTGTGGAAAAGGCACTGATACTACTAGCGTTTATGCTAGTCCCACTGACAGATCCCTCTGTGACACCCTTAGGAATGGGTGGTTTACCAATATCAATAATGCCTTCTAGCATCTGAACAACCTTACCCATTACAGGCCTCTGAGCTGGTTGCTCTTGGATGCACCAAAAGCTAACTTGAATTGCCCTCATCACTTGCTCTATATCTATCTCATGCTTAGAAAGCTGTTTATCAAAAATTGCTTCAGTATTGCCCTTATCAAATTCCTCATAAGCCCACAAAGAAAACTTTTTATTGTTAGTCTCAGCTGAGACTTCAAAGTTCCTTTTTCCACTTACTATCTCCAATAATACCATTCCAAAGCTATATACATCAGATTTTGAAGTTATTGGAAGATTAGCAAGCCACTCAGGAGCCAAATATCCTCTTGTTTCCGTTACACTTGTCAAGGTTCGATACCTGTGGTCCTTGGGATTAATAAGTTTCGCAAGGCCAAAATCTGATACTTTGGCATTGTAATTTTCATCCAAGAGAATGTTTTCAGGCTTTATATCACAGTGCACAATACAATCTCGACACTCTTCATGAAGATATGTAATCCCCCTTGCAGTCCCTAGTGCAATGTTATAACGAGATTCCCAACTCAATATCTTTCCTGAATGCTCTTCAGTGGTGAAGAGAAAGTTATCCAGCGAACCATTTTTCATGAACTCATACACCAGTAGTCGGTGACGCCCTTCAGAACAAAATCCTATCAATCTAACCAAATTCAAATGGTGGGTGCTGCTTATTGTGGCAACCTCCATTCTGAACTGTTTTTCACCCTGCTCAATTCCCTCCAGCTGTTTCACTGCAGCAACAGTTCTATTAGCAAGAACCCCTTTATAGACAGCCCCAAATCCTCCTGCACCAAGCTTTTCTTTAAACCCTTTTGTTGCCCGTTGGAGCTCCTTATATGAGAACTGGACAGGTGCACCAGAGGCATACTCAAGAAGCGCATACTGAGCTGACATTCCCCCAAATTTTGGGCTATCCCTAAAGCACCACCACCACGTACTACCTTCAACTAAGATCAAACCCAAAATGGTAACCAAGACCACAACCACAACTATCCACGCTTTCAATCTCCAGCCATCCCTTTTAACACTGTCAGCTGATAAAACAGGAGGACTAGGCTCAGGTTGACCGCATATCTTGAAAAAGGAAGTGCTAGGAAGTGCAGGCGACTGGTAGCCGCTGATGAAATTTGAAGTTTTCTGATAACAAAACCCTGTCCCATCAGCCAATGAAGTTGATCCAAGACAAGGATATGACTGAAGACAATTTGATTTACAGGCAGAGAAAACCTGAGTATTATCTGTATCTGATTCAGGGGGATAGGTCAATAACACAGTATGGTCCAACTGCATCATCGCCCTATATCCCTGACAATTCTGAAGGTTCACCTTAATCTTACACCCTTTCCTACCATCCCTCTGATCAACTGGTTCAAAATTCTGTGACGGACAACTGCAAACCGGTCCCGTCTCATTATAACCACATATCCCAAAATTCCCACAATATCCAAACACTCGACATTGATCACTTACAGCAGACCATGTAACAGTTCTACTCCCACTACCCTTCCCAACGCTATAAATTCTCAAATTACCATCATTATCCAACTTCACAAACCTTAATACAATTGTTGCGTCGGCATAATCACTACTATAAGCCGAGGATAAAGGGCCGGAAAGGTGCAGATCAGAAAGGGTTATTATCCCAATTGGTGAAATGGTTAAACTTGGTGAAGTCCAGTTGACCGTAGCCGATGAATTCAACCCAGAACTGTAATAGAAAATGGACTCATTCCACATAAGAGTTAAGTTGCCAGTACTATTGCTCAAGCGAAACGAATAAATCCCATTTCGCAAAACATGATTTCTGGTAAAATTCTGAGACGGAACAATAGTATCGGTCGGATTATCAAAAGTTGACCAAATATCCGACCTGGTGGCGTTTCTAAGAGCAAAATTACCTGAATCGTCAAGAGCAGCGGATGCAGCCCCACGCCTAGAGGTGGACGACTGCCAGACAAGGGAGTTGTATGAACCGTTGCGAAGCTCCAGATTGCCGTTCGACAGGAGGCGGAGGGTGGCGGTGGAATCAGCAGCGCCGAGGTCAGAACCACCAGCAATCCAGATAGGAATATTGGGGCTGTTATCGTAAATTATGGCTGCAAAATGAGCTGAACTAGCACCAGAGGGATCAGAAATGAAGGTAAAAGTGAAGGTCTGGCTTGGAGAAGTCCATTTGGAGTTGGGATCGGAAGCTGAGAGGGTTGACCCAAGTTGAACATCAGCTGCAGCTAAAGTAGAAAAACTCTTGGCTGTGATGAATAGTAAGAAGAAAGGCAAAGGGTTCAGCATTTTTTACCTTCTCCTCCTCTTATATTGGTCTAGTTTCTCGTGGCAAAGTAAGAAGAATGATGATGACAAAGAGAAGAATTGTGGTGGTTCATCAATGGCTGAATCAAAGCTGGTGGCTTAGATTTAAATGTGTGATGATCGTGGTGACTGGTCAGTGGATAGAGGCAGCGGGAAATTGACTTTGAATGCAAGGAGATCGTGGGTTAGACTGGAATATGGACCGGGTTTTAGAGAGGAGAGAAATTGTACGAGGTCTCTGAAGGCACGGTCTTAATTTGATACGAGACGCAACGTGGAGACGGGGAGATTTGAAAAGCTGATATAAATTGTTGGGAAAATTTGAAAGGAAAACAAAGAGAATTGTTGGGAAAATTTGAAAGGGAAATTTTTTTTTTTGGGCCTAAGGTAAATGCATTAGTGAATTCTCTAGATATTTTGATGAAAAAAAAAAGGATTAATTACACTTTAACCCCTCCCGGGGGAACTTGGATCCTTGTAACACTTTGCCACCCTAAACTCCAGATATATACATTTTGGATTAATCTTCTATACACCAATAGTGTATACACTTGATACGTAATTGAGATTTGAATTTGAAATCCAAATTTTGCATACGTGTCATGCACTCAACCGTGATAGTGTATACACTGTCAGTGTATGTAAGATTTACTCATGCATTTTATCCCTTGTGGTCAACTTTATGATGGAGTTAAGATGAAGTCATATTTTTCATGACCAAAATATCTTTGACTAATTCTTAAACACACATAATAATTGTAAAATAATAAATATCTATTTGTTTATTTCGATCTTTTAGCACTAAAACAAATTAGATAATTCACAAAAAAGAAGTCTAAAAAACTCAATGTATTTATCTCAATGCGATAGCAATACTTATTTTAAATAAAATAAAATTAATTGGTGTATTTGGAATGAAAATTATGTACTTATATTTTTTTATTGTAACACATTTTAATGTGTTTTATAAGATAAAAACATGATTAAAAATAAAAATTTATTGAAAATGTATTTAGAGAATTTTTAGTTTTTTAAAAATGTAGAATGCAAACAAAATACAAAGTAAGGTATGAATGTGGTATAAAATTACTAAATAGCATTTTATTGACTCATGAAAATCTTGTGAAAGGTGCAAAGTAAATAAAAATTATCAAAATTAACCGTTTACAATTTAAAGGAAGAAAGATAAGCGATGGAAAACTTGTACAAATGTTTTAGGAAATTATAAATTTTTTTCTCCACAATACAAATTTTCAATTCTTTGGTATTATACCATCTTTCATTTTTGAATTTTTTAAATCATATGACTTTGTATTTTTCCAATAAAATGTTTCATATTACAATTAAAGGTATAACATTATTCTAGAACTATTACGTAAGGGCATTAACATCATTTTGTTAAAATTTTAGATGGAGAAATGATCATTAACATTTGACTTAGTCAATGAAGGGGACAAAGTGTATATATTTAAAATTCATGAGGGCAAACTGTTATAAAGGGACAAGTTCAAGGGGGGCAAACTATAATTAACCCCAAAAATATTATGTTCCCCCTACTATAGTAGACGAAAAAAATAATATGCTTCCCATTAATGTAAGAGATTTGAACCCCCAACATGATACACAAAAATTCTCTTCCTAGCTATTGGATCAAAGTTCAATGATTATAAAGATGACAAACTTTGTGATTCTAAACTCTCGAGCATCCGTTCCCGAATATTTAAAATTCCAAACCAACTATGTAGAAAAAGGTTGGAAGCAATGTTTTATTTGTCTATAACTTTGGAGGTGCAACTTTTAGGTAATTCAGTTTTCAGGTATCCAAAAAAGTTTGTTTAGTAGGTAGAGCTTTTAACGAGCCGAATCAAACCAAATATTTAGTGTTCAAACTTTGTTCGAATAATATACAGACAGGGTTGGAATTCATCTCGAATATTAACAAATTATAAATGTTGTTCGAATTTGTATAAATATTAGGGTTTTCGCTAATTAAACTTTATGAGTCAAATTCAAGCTCGAACTGGAGTTCGATTTTGATTTTGAAGATGATTTAATTATATTTTTAATAAATGTATATTATTTAAATAAGTTTAATTGTATTTATTGATTTTTAAAAAATCAATAAGGCTAATTTATGTATAATTACTTTTTAAGTAAAATATAATATATATATAAAATAATATTAAATGTATTTATATTTATTTTCATTTTTATAATTTTATATATGTGCATTCGACTCAATTATTAAACGAGTCTAATATTATGTTCAAACTCAATTCATTTATTAAGCAATTGAGCTTTTGCGAACTCGAATTAGCCAAACACAAATACATTCGCGAACAGCTCACTTCATTAAAAGCTCTATCTATAGGTAAGATTATGAAATTACCCTTAGTGAACATATCAGCACTCATACATGCACAAGCAAGTGTGTGTGTGTGTGTCTATATATATATATATATATATATATATATATATATATATATATATATATATATATCAAACATATCAACATACATTCTCGATTATACGTCGTACATGCTCAGACATATCAATATACATTCTTGATTATACATCGTAGATGCACAAGCAAGCATATATATATACACACACACACACATATTTCAATTTAAATTTACAATTCTCATACTAGAGGAAAAATTATATGAGGTCTCCGAATGAAAGTCTTAATTTAATGCGAACCAGAATGAGAAGACATGGATGCATATTTGATTTAGAAGGCCAATGAAAAGGGATATGATACGAACGTCGCCAACCTTGTGACAAAACCCGTAAGAGATTAGAGTCAAGATCGATAAGAGGATACCAAGCTTGGAGTGGATGACCTCAACCCGTTAATCACGTGGTTAACGAACCTTGGTATAATGGTAGTAGATGCCACAATCTAGTGCAATTCTAGATTGATAAGTCACGAACACTTAGAGAAATTCTAAGATATTCAAGAAGCCTTGGAGAAACCAAGAAAACTCTCAAATTTTTATTGTATTGTTGAATGAATAAAACATGACCCTAGGTAGGCTATTTATAGCCATACAAGTAGAAGACCTAAAGTGTAATGGAAAAATGCTAGACCTAAAGTGAAACGGAAAAGGCTAAACATGACAAGGTTCCTACATTTTAGGAACCTAGAATCGGCTCTCTTAGCTTGCAATGCTGGCCGAATTATTGCTTGATTAAAATGACTAAACAAGACTCCAAACTAACTAATTAGACGGCTAACACAAAGACTCAAACTAGGAAGCCTTCAAGCGTGGTCCTCCTTGACTTGAACAACATGGACAACCTTCAATCATTCATGCTCAAGTCCCTCAATGACCTTGGGAGCAATTTCTTGGCTTTGCACCTCACGAACAAGCCCTTGGAGTTCCTCTCTGATCTTCTTAGCTCGAGCTCGCGTCACGGGTCCGAACTCGACCCTTGTTCAATGGTATTTCTTGATTCGTATCATTTCCCTCCTCTTGAAAGCAATTTGTCCACACATTGAAGCATGAATGATGACTAGAAGAGTTACATGTCGGCGAGTCAATTTTGTTATGACCACAAGTTTTGCAAAAAACCACTTGCTAAGTTGAAAGGTAGCCTTTGTTGAACCTTGAATCTCACGAACTAGCTTCAATGTATGCTCAACTTGATCGCTTGTAGCCATGAGGTAAGGATCCTTAAAGTGATGCGGTGTAGATCCCATGAATTCGAACTCCTCAAGCTTGAATAAGCTTGCAAAGTATGCAAACTAATCTGGTGAAGTTGGAGCTTCACGTGGACTAGGTGCAAGATGAGCATGGGTGTTGTAGTGACCATTGAAGACCTCGCTCCATAAGTAAACTCGTGGCACATGGTTAGCTCCATAGTTTGATCCTCTAATGATGTGAACAGCTTTGGGATCATCCGATGCCATGAATGAGCACCAACTTGATCTAACTCCTAGGAGACAAACTCCATGGAAACTCGCGAATTGCACAAGTGACTTTGGTATGGAATATTGTAAGATCAAAGTGATTGCACTTTGCTTAACCTGCACAAAACAAAAAATACTGTATATTGCAAGGTTAAGATTGTTAGTATAATAAGAAATTCTCCTCACATCCTTAGATTGTACAATCGATGTCGGCTTTCTCTCTTGTTTTTCCACTATGGCAGAATCGTGCATGAAATTTTCCGCAATCAACTCCTTTAAATGTTCATTCTCTCTTTCTTTTTGATATTTTCCTCAACATTTACCTCAAGTGCACTCTCACCACCACACTCAACTCACTCTTTTTCAAGTTTTGTTTGGAGGAGTTGCTGATATGTCTCCCACACTCGACTAACTCCTTCATCTATGGATAATGTATTTGCATGCTTTGTTCTCGAATGAACCTCCTCCCTCCTCCTTGAATATGCTGACTTTAAAGAGTTAGATTGGACGTTGGGATGAAATTGTGTAGAACTCCTCCTCTTGACATCCTTATTCACCATTTGGTCAAGGCATTTATGAAGAGGCTCGAAAGTTTCATCCAAAATCTGCTTGAATTTTCCCCTTATTGCATCTGCAAAAAGTTTGAATTTCAAAGCTTGGGAGCATCCTTCTCCCTCGTTAGACATGGTAGAGTGATAGCTGTGAATCTAGTACTGAAAAGATATAATTTAACCTCACACACTCCCTCACATGTATGCACTCATACTTGTGCTTTCACTCACTAAAACTCTCTAATGATCTCACCAAGTCAATTCTCAAGGCTCCTTGATCTACCCCTTGAATAAATTAGAGTTCCTTTTCGGTGTTGACAACTTAGCAACTTTGAATCGAGTAAGATTGTAGCAAATTTAACACAACTGACCTGGACGTAATTTGGCTCAAAATTGACCTCTAAGACTCAAAGATATATTGGAAATAACCTGGAATTGGAATAAAAATAACAACTAAAAGAACTAACAGCGAACGACTCAAGAAGGAACAAGAACAACTCTACCTAACCCCGCTTTGTCTTGTGGCTTTAGAATTAGGAAACAAGCTAGAATAATTTCTGGAATTTGGACACTACCTTTTTCCCTCATTGAGACAATCTTTACCCTCTCAATTGGAAATTTCCAAATAGCTTTAGTCCCTCCAGAAACGAACTTGCAAGCTAGAATTAGAATCCAAATTGGATTAGGAAAGCTTTGGTGTGGCTGTTTTAGTAAACTGGTTTGGTTGTTTTGGAAACAAGGATTTGGAAAGGTTGTTTGGATCTGATGTGGGAAGGGTTAAGGTGTTTCAGGGGGACTTGGATTCGGTTCCTTGGTGTTTCTTGGCTGACTCCAATCCCAAAAGCTTTAGGATTAGAAGTAGATCAAGAATGAGACTTGTTTCTCAATTAGGAAACTAGAGCCGTATCTTTCTTTCCTTGTTTTTTCTCTTTTTTTTTGTATTTCTTTTGCAGCTCTTACAAGATTTTTTCAAGAACTCAGATTTAGTCCCAATAAATTGAAGCTAGATCAAAGTTCACAATTGGTCTAGAAAAGTTGAAGTTTGTTTTCAAGAAACCCAAGACTTTTTCCAAGAATCCCCAAATCTGTTTCAAGAACTTCAAGAAACCTGTTCAAGAGGCTCAAGAACTTCCCAAATATGCTTTTGGTATTCAAGTTTTGCAAGAAACAACACAAAAATTCAAGGTTCAATAGCAAAACAGGCTCAACAGTCCCAAGGGAAAAAATTCCAGCAATTTGACTCAAGAACAATGGTATGCGACACTTTTTTTTCCTTTTTTTTGACACATTTGGTGAGCTGTTTTCTCAACCCAAGACGACACAAAATCAACTATAATCTGGACAAATTTCATAGCAATTAGCTATTAAAATTGTTGGACAGATTGCACAAGACACAAGAACAAAACACGATAAGAAACAAGGAAGAACCCTTGCGGTTGGAATTTTTTCTTTCCTTTTTTTGTTTGATTTCTAGACAAAACAAGGCTAACCACAGCAATTAACGACAACTAACGCAAGTTTATGACGTGACAAATCTGGATAAATGACGCAACACAAAAAACAGAATTTCGAAAAGACAAAGACAGAATTTTTGGCAACAAACACAAACAGAATTTAGAACAACTTGACTCGAAAAAAAAATAAAAGGGATATAATGTGATACCTCTTAACTAGCTCTGATACAAACTGATACGAACGTCGCCAACCTTGTAACAAAACCCGTAAGAGATTAGACTCAGGATCGATAAGAGGATACCAAGCTTGGAGCGGATGACCTCAACCCGCTAATTACGTGGTTAACGAACATTGGTATAATGGTAGTAGACGCCACAACCTAGTGCGATTCTTGATTGATAAGTCACAAACACTTAGAGAAATTCTAAGATATTCAAGAAGCCTTGGAGAAACCAAGAAAACTCTCAAATTTTTATTGTATTTTTGAATGAATAAAACATGACCCTAGGTAGGCTATTTATAGCCATACAAGTAGAAGGTCTAAAGTGCAATGGAAAAAGGCTAGACCTAAAGTGAAATGGAAAAGGCTAAACATGACAAGGTACCTACATTTTAGGAACCTAGAATCGACTCTCTTAGCTTGCAATGCTGGCCGAATTATTGCTTGATTAAATGACTAAACAAGACTCCAAACTAACTAATTAAATGGCTAACACAAAGACTCAAACTAGGAATCCTTCAAGCATGGTCCTCCTTAACTTGAACAACATGGACAACCTTTAATCCTTCATGCTCAAGTCCCTTAATGACTTTGGGAGCAATTTGTTGGCTTTGCACCTCACGAACAAGCCCTTGGAGTTCCTCTCTGATCTTCTTAGTTCGAGCTCGCGTCACGGGTCCTAGAGGAACTTGACCCTTGTCCAATGGTATTTCTGGATTCGTATCAGGATAATTTAAGAAATCTCTGTGACAACCCCACCTCCCTCAGGGCGTACCCCAGGGGTTAGCAAAGCGTCTGCCTGACTCTCGCCAGGACTCACTACAAACCCCAATCAGTAACACTAAAATCCTTCAAATAACATTTACATCCCACAAATCATCCAAATGTTCAAACAAAAGTATAAGCCAAAATAGAAGAGTTTAAACAACTAATTCTATAATACGTGCTAGCCAAATACAAGATTAGGACATCCTTATTACAATCTATTACTATTCTTATCTTTCTCATCCCCACACCCTATTAAGGAAAACAAATAAAAGGGTGAGTTAAAAGTCCAGTGAGATTCCTCTAAACTTGAATACCATAAAAGTCACTTACCTTTCCTCTGGGTACCCTATGACATCAAAGATAGTGATCATATCTAATATCCTGAGATAATTACATATGTAGTTTAAATCAGACCGCACCAAATGCAAGTAAACACATAACAAGTCCACGCATTCATAGGAGAAATTAAACAGATCTGCAGTGCGAGCACCTTGAACATTCATGACAATCATCAAATTTCAAATCTAGCCACTATCTATAGAAACCCTAGCCAAACATTTATGGGACTAGTTCATGACAGCACTCATTGATCTAATCTTCTCAATCGGTTCAATTTCCAAGTCCAATACTAGAATCCTCTGTGCCTTGATCTTTGCCATCAAAATATACCTTAAATTCAATCATGATTTCCAGTTTCATCATAATGTTATAAAATATTTGGTACTCGGGTGCAAGAATCTGAAAATAGAATAATTCACAACTCAATCCGGCCAGTCCCAAGAGTAAATCAACCACATTTGAGATTCGTACCTGGCGTACATTTTTATTTCCCCCATCAATAGTAATTCATTCCAAACTTAATAGGCCATTCCCCACAGTCTGAGAATCCTCTCCCGGTTTGAGCTCATTAAGGGCTCTGATACCGCCCCACCTCCCCCTAGGGCATACCCTAGGGATTGGTGGACCATCTGCCTAGTTCTCACTAAGGCTCGTTACAAACCCCAATCAACAACACTAAAATCCTTCAATATAACATTTACATGCCACAAATCATTCAAACATTAAAAAAAAATTATAAGTCAGAAGAGAAGAGTTTAACCAACTAGTTCTATAATACAGTGCTGGCCAAATACAAGATAAGATGTCCTTATTACAAACTATTACTATCCTTGTCTCTCTCATCCTCACACCCTGTTATAAAAAACAAATAAAAAGTGGTGAGATAAAATCCTAGTGAGGTTCCAAGAAAACAACAAGCATTCTAGCAGTCTATATAAAATCCACCTTATGGCATGATCACATAGCTCATGAAGCAAGTAATATCCTGATAGATCATTTAACAATGTACAGTAAATACCATGTTCACGTAAAAAGGATACAGTCTACTCTTACGAGCTAGTTCCGCAACAGCTTGTCCATGATCCTTTGACACTCCGTCAATCATGGGAATTTAGTAACAAGTCCAGTAGAGTACCACTTAACGCCAATCTCCGTACACTGATCATCCCCCTATCGGACTCAAATACCAAATATAACAAGAAGCGTAATACTCGAGTATACCAAATCCAGTGGATTAAATAAGAAACACGACCCATGATTCATCAATCTCCTCGACCAATCCCTGAGTGAATACTTCATGAGTATAGCTCTGTGAGAGTTGTCTTGAGGAATAGTAAAACTTCCTAACTTGACCAAGTGGAGTTTCGGATAAGGAGGAAGTGAGTCTTTCTTTGTACACAAGAGTGATTGTAATTCATCAAATTGAAAAAACTTGTTTGAATTGATCTACAAGCTCAAAAGGGGTTGGGTAGTCAATTGGTTTGTAATTCTTTCCTTCTTATTTACTTATTGTTACGTTTGTGATCTTTAAATTGCTTATCTCTTCTACTTTTCTCAAGTGATTTTGTTCATTCATTGATTTACTCATTGTGTGATCACTTAGAAAATAGGATAAATTTCATATTGAGCAAAAAGATGTCTCATAACCTGATTAAGTTTTAATCAACTTAATTCACCCCCTCTTAGGTTGTCTTCGGGCCTTACATGTCATATGGCTTTTTTCGGTAACAATTTGGGAAAAATTCGTCAAGGGTACTTAATGTGTTCAAAATTTGAAAGTTAAGGTATCAAATTTATTTTCGTCCAAAATTTGGGGACTAAAACCGCTCGTGCATCAAAGTTTAGGTACCAAAACTGCATTTTTGGCCTTTTTATAGTCCATTTTGTCCGGACACGTGACTGTCACATGGCTTTTTCTGGTAACAATTTGGAAAAAAAATCGTCTAGGGTACTTAATGTGCTCAAAATTTGAAAGTTTGGGTACCAAATTTATTTTCATCTAAAATTTGGGAACTAAAACCACTCGTGCTTCAAAGTTTAGGTACCAAAACTGCATTTTTCTCTAAAATCTAAATCACTTGATATTCTAATTGAGTTTAGTTCGGTAAGGATCCACTTGAAAAGAAATAATACTCCAATAAAGGCTAAAAATGAACTAAATTACTTGATCTTCAAATTAACTTTGATTTGGCAAGAGTTATTCGAATTTGATTTCGCAACTATTCAAACCAAACATAAAGGGACAGGACAAGAAGACTTTTTGTGTTGAACCCATCCAAACCAATTTTTTACCCCGAAAAAAAAATAGAAGACCTTTTGTCTTCCTTGTACGGTGGGGACAATCTTGGGTTCTTCCTAAATAATTTCCATATTCCTTTTTAATCTATTTTTTCCATCATTTTCGAAGACTTATAAAAGCTGTTAGCACTGATCAAAGTCATGATGACCAAGTCAATCACTAAATGTTTAAAAGATATTAATGGAAGACAAGAAGGAAAAAGGAGAGAATTGAAAAAGAGGAAGTGTTGACAATGAGTATTAGAATTTGGATGGATCAAGGCCTCGTAAGTTCTATTGTACTCTATTTTGGGGTAAAATAATCCATTTATTTTTTATTACCCCATATTCTGATTTAGTAATACCATATACACCATTTTTCAAATCAGTTACACTAAAAGGCAAAATTGCCTGAAATTGAACTTTTGAGGCCCCATCAGCAGGCGGAGAGGCAAAACTTGGACACGTACTAGAGTAGCACTACAAGAAAATTGTTCATCAGTGACAACACAAAGTCATCACAGAACATACAAAAATCGTCACAAATACCTTTTATTGACGACTTTTTGATCGTCACAAAGTCGTCACTAAATCCCCGTCGGTAAAAGTAAACAGTGACGACTTAAAATGTCGTCACTAAATAGTTCTCATTAGTGACGATTTTAAGTAGAGCATTTTTGACAAAAGATCAAGTCGTCAATAAAACACTTCCAGATTGTCGTCACTAATGACAACTATTTAGTGACGATCCGAAATGTCATCACTAAATAGTTGTCATTAGTGACAACAATCCGGAAGTGTTTTATTGACGAATTGATCTTTTGTCAAAAATGCTCTACTTAAGGTCGTCACTAAAAAGCACCGAAAGCCATTGTATATAACTATTTTACTGACAACAATTGTCGTCACAAATGTAGCTTAGATTTAGTGACAGTCTCTGTTGTGACAAGGAGTTTTTATTTTCTATTTTGTGACAACTTTTTTTTGTCATTAGATAATTTCTCAATAGCTTAATAGTCATAATTTGGCCTGTAATCATTGCTAAATCATTGATTTTAAACAAACCATACAAATAAACATGAACGATTGATAACCAAAAGTATTTGCATTAGATTACATGGTAATAATATAGCATTCTCAAATGCCAAATTCAAGTGTACATTACCCAACTAATGCCTACAAAAATAACATTTGTCCAAAATATCACTTGTACATAAGGTACATTTACAAAAGCAATCACAATTTAAGAAATTGAAGAACATCTAAATGAACCACTCCATGAGCAAAAGGCAATTTTGTCTTCAACATTCTTCAACCATAACCATAGATATCTTCCAAAAGCTAGTATGAATAGCATTTATCTGTCATAAAAGAGTAAAAGAAGTAGGTAAGGGGAGGAGTACAATAATAAAGAACAAGTAATGAGACTTAGATTATTAAGACAAAAATTACAATTCATTAAGAACCTCATATAATTTGGGCCCACATATTACAACACCAGCATATGTAAGGACGAAAACTTCAGGTTAGTCTTTTATTCAACTTCCTCTGTTAAGGTCGGCTAATGGGGTGTTTCTGCAGGACAAGTCCTTCCCCACACGCCAAAGTACAAAATTCCAGTCAGTTATCCATTGGGATAATGATAATTTACCGACTATTTGTCATGATCAGTTCCTGAACTTGTGGGATGCTGCAGATGTTGATCGACTTGAGCTCTCAGCATTTAAAAGTAGAAAAATCAAAAGCAACAGCTCTGTTATCGGATTTGGCCGGCTGCATCTTTTGCTGGTGGAAAAGGTATCCATTTGCTTATAGAATCCCTTTTTCGAACTCTGTTAAGAGCCAACATCCAACTTAACTGAGCTTTCATGACATCTTTAGAAGTTCCTGCAAGAGATTCTTGTACTAAAAAGGTCGCTCTTGCGTATTTATCCATTGAGGTATTTGACACCAATCTTTCACCACAAGGTCCACATATATCATCACTTTTTTTTTTAACAACTTCTATCCAAATTGTCCAAATTATAGCATCACTGTCCTGGCTTTTGATTAACTCGCTGTAATGATCTTTTTCATATCCTTGTATTATAGGACTAGGAAACATTACTTGGACCCACAATTAATCACCAATCCTAACTTCAACCACCAAATGGTCGATATGCAGTAGTTGAAGAATGACATACTTATGAGGCTTTACCTAGTAGCACAAACAGGATAGCTCAACCATGTACAAATTTCTCAAACCCAATCGCGTCCCTAAGATGACCTTTTAGCAGTAAAATAACGAACATCAGACCAAACAACCCACTTTATACCAATTGCAAGAACAGTGAGCAGGTCCTACAAGAGATGAAGGAAATTCTGATTGCATATATTGCTATCATTAAGAATCTGATAGTAGATATTAGAAAGCTAAAAACGCATATAGTGGAAAAATATATGAATAAATTAGTCTGCAATCAAAATTTCCTTACATCAGGGAAAGCCCAGAAACCATACATCTTTTGGGCACATATTATGGGGTTATACCATATCAGTACAGAAGTGATACATGAGCCTCACGCTAAAAGGCCGCTCTCCATCACACCACATTCCCAACATTGTAAAACAGATGAGTCCATTCTCCATGAAAACTGATTTCAAAAAAAGTTATATACAAAGTTTCTCCTAGGAATCCAAGCATTCATCGACTCTCTCAAACATTTCTAAAGAATGATGCAAATTGCTCGGCATGGTAGCATGATCCCAACAGTGACACACTCCCAATCAAGAGATGGAATTAATTTAAACCTGGAGCAACATCTGCTTCTTGTGTGGGTTCAAATCTATAAAAACATAATGCCTGCAAACTGTGAAATAAATGGACCAATACGTGTATGTCATAGAAAAGGTATTCCTACTTTCTATCAGCTAGTTCCCAACTTCATACTCATCTTAATTCATACTCAGAAACATAAGCAGAAAGTTCATGAAAAGAAATAATTTATTTTCATTCTCCATGAACTGTATCACAGAAGAATAAATTAAACTAATACATAACCCCAAAACAAAAACCAAAAAAAAAAAAGATAATAATAAGCTCTCGGAAAACATGAAAAAGTACTGGAGACAAAGCATGAATTTCTGGTAAACAGGATATGCTATTTAGTAATTCAATAATACGTGGTGCAGATGTCTGTCTGTTTTTACAACATAGAGTGGGGGTAAAGAAGGCAGTGAGAGGTATGCAACAGCAAAAAATTTGCCAGGGTCGGTATCTGATGGCATGGTTTTTAATTTACTATGGCCAATCCTCAAAGCTCAGCAACATTAACCATTTTGAAAATATCACAAATTCTAAGAGCATGACAAGCACCTTAACAAACAAGCAAGTTTGAGAAAAATACATCTCAACCCTTATCCTAAATTGGCATGTTTGAAACTTGAAACAACCTGAAACAATATACCTGAAATCAATCTCTATTACAGATCGAAAGAAGGTTATTAGATGACACCTGACAACTGTCCATTCAAATTCCAAGTTCCTGATCAAACTATTACACGGCAGAATATTCTTACAACCAACAAGTATTATAGATTATGAGATGCTAAACAATTAGCAATACTGAATGGGGACAATATTTGAAACAATTATGAAGAAGGCAAAAGGAAAAAGGGAAAGATACCATTATAAGGCAAAGGATTTGCACCGTCTCTGACAAGTAGATCTTTGACACCTCGCTCACATTTCGCACAGTCATTTGTGTGTATAGAATGTGATTCCAAGTCCTTAACAGTCTGCAAGACAGAAGAAAAAGAAAAGATTAGAATAGGAGTCAAACCTTACCATCTAGAGTCCAGACATATGAGACATAACACTGGAAAAGTAGTATCAAGGACATTAGATAGATGGATACCTCTTCCCACGAATTACTGACTACCGCAACAACGTTCTCATATGGCAGTTGTTTCACCGTCAGCTTACCAATTTTCTCCTTGAAATCAATAATCTCGATTTTCTGTGCTTCTAATTTCTCAACGAGCTTCTGATTTTGAAATTTAAGCACTGCCGCATCAAAATTAGAGGATATGCCAAAAGCTATTATCAAAATTAGGGCCATAAAGCAATTGGAGAAAATGATCAAGTAAATAACAACATAGCTATGATAGCATCTAATAATCAAGAGCTGCTAAAAGATTTTGGGCAGAAATTTGCAAAAAATATTGTAGAATATTAGGGATTTGGAAAAATTGGGGAAAATGTATAGGAGAGAGAAAAACGAACCTTTCCAATGAAAACCTTGCCCTTTAATGCTGGACAGCCATGGTGATGCTAGTGAGAAGCCAGAGAACGGATTTGTTGTGTGGGTGAAAGTGATAAATGCCGTGCGGAAGCTCTGTTTTGGGAAGCTCTGTTTGTTTCAGCTCGGTGAAAGTTTGTGTTGGTCAAGTGTTCCGTTGCTTTAACTCAGACCAAGTGTTCCGTTGCTTTTGTTTTCAGAATGTGTTCTGCTGCTTTTGGTCTTTGCTTTGCTTTGGATATTGTTTTTGTGCGCGGCACTTTCACTATGATTTGATCAAAATTTTGACTTCACTCATTTTCCCTCCATTTGATACCAAAAATCATGTTTTTTTCTGGATTTGTAATATGGTTTGAACCATAGATTTTAATGCTATAGTCTTATTCTTTATTTTTTAGCAAAAAATAAAAAAATTTCATCAACATAGGTGGCAAAATTTGTTAATTTCATATAATTGAAAATGTACTTTTATAATTTGATAATATTTTATACTAATTTCTTATAATTGCAGCACTAAAGAACATCATGTAATTGAAAATAATTAAACTCAAATTATATGGTTATAACATAGTTTCAATAAAAATAATCATTTTCCCAACATTTGAGACCAATCATCATGTTTTTTTTTTATTTTTAATTTGGTTTGAAGCATAGATTTTATTGCTATAGTATTATTCTTTATTTTTTAGTACAAAAACACAAATTTTCATCAATATAGGTGGCAAAATTTGTTAATTACATATAAGTGAAAATATACTTTTATAATTTGCAAATATTTTAGCCCTGCAATTTTTTATAATTGCAGCACTAAAGTACATCATTAATTGAAAATAACGAAAGTCAAATTCTATGGTTATAACAGACTTTCATTAAAAATAATCAAATGCTATTAATAAGACATTATTGTTAAGTCAAAATCAAAGAAAATTTAGTGATGACATAATGTTATCACTAATTTATTCAAGATTATAATGACAAGAAAAGTCGTCACTAATTAAATTGCTAGTTTTTAATATTGTCAATTGCTAGTTTTTAATACTTTTGTGAAAATATTGATAATGGTTGAGAAAATTTTGTTACATTACTGCAAGTGATAAATGTACTTTTGTTCTTTTTCAAACATTTATTTTAATGTTTAATTTTGTTTAAAACTATTGTACTAGTATAGATTTGCAAGACAAAACTTAAGTTCTCAATAGTTAAAAAATTCATTACAGAGAAAACACAAAGTAGTAGTTGCAAAATGTGTATAAATTACAGATATTTTAATGTGTATAAATTACAGTTTATTTTAATGTTTAATTTTGTTTGAAACTATTTTACTAGTATAGATTTGCAAGACATAGATTTATGGGTAATTTCTTTTCTTTTTTGGTTTCACATATTTAATTTATGTTAAATACAAAACCTACCAGTTTCCCTTTCATAAAAATATTAGTGCAACACTTTTTGAATTTTACTTACAAACATTTATGTATTTAACATAAATTAAATGATTCAGAGTGAAATGCCCATAAAGAGCAGAATATTTGTTCATGTAATGGAGGAAACCCAAAAAGAGTTGGTACTTTATGGGCTATTTCTTTTTTTAAAAAAATTTAATTTATGTTGAAAAGATAACCTGCCAGTTTTCGTTTTGTAAGAAATCAGTGTAACACTTTTTGAATTTTACTTACAAACATTTATAAATTTATCATAAATTATATGTTTGAGAGTAAAATGCCCATAAAAGTTGGTACTTTGAATAGATAATGCTCATTTGCCCATAAACTACACTCCCTGAAGGGTATTTTGTTAATTACTTTGTAGTACTTTGTTATTCCTTTGCTAATACTACTTGGCATGTAGTACAAAGGATAAATCTGGCATAAATTTCTTATTCCATTGATAAAAAGACCTGCTTGCCTTATAACTATTGTAATGAAAGATATATCTTTAGAGTTTATAACAAATTATTACTTAAGTTTGAGAAAATTATAAAATATTTATGCATAGTTTATCAAGATACCATTCGCAATTTCCTAATAAAAAAATAGGGGCTAAATTGTAAAAGCTAGGGTGCCATAATAGAAATAATAAAATTGGTGTATTACATATGGGGGTTAAATTGCAAAAGTTAGAGTGCCATAGTAGAATTAATGAAATTGGTGAATTACATATGGGGCTAAATTACAAAAGTTAGGGAGTAATAATAGAATTAAAGAAATCGGTGTACTACATATGGGGCTAAATTGTAAAAGTTAAACTATCATAATGGAATTAATGGAATTTTTTACAACATTTGGGGCTAAATCGCAAAAGTTAGGGTGGCACAGTAGAATTAATGAAAGTGACTTAGAAATAAGTACTTTAAACAGTGACGATTAATTCTTGTCACGAAATCCGAATCGGTAGAGTGACAGTGACGATATTAGAAGTTGTCACTATATAGATCATTTTAGTGACAACTTTTTCAAGGTCGTCACTGCAGCCTTAGTTGCTTTGAGCAATTATGACAACTCTCCTTGTCGTCACTAAAAAATGTTGTCACTAATGACCATATTTCTTGCAGTGTAGTTTGTGACGAAAATAACGGGTCGTCACTAAACATTTAGTTGCTTTGATGCAATTGTGACAACTTTAGGTGTCGCGACTAAAGAAGCTCCTTTTGTGACGACTTATTGTCATCACAACAAAATGTTGTCACTAATAACTTTTTTTTTAGTGATCAGTGACGACAACAAAAAGTCGTCCGTAAATAGGCCAAGCAATAGTGATGATGTTCTTAATGTCGTCACTATTGTGTGTTCTAAACACTCCCGCGCTCTTGCTAAATCTTGGCGGGAATTTACTAGTGACGACTTAGAAAAGCACTTAGAAAAGTCGTCACAAATGAGTTGGCTCCCATTAGAGATTTGTGACGAGTTAGAAAGTCGTCAATAAAGGATCCACTTTTGTGACAACTTTTTTTCGTCACAGAGAAAAGTTGTCACTGATGACCAATTTTCTTGTAGTGTAGGGAGTGCCAGATTTGACCTTAAACACAGAGTCAAGTGGCAAAAACTAAGATTGCTATGGATTCACTTAAAACTCTAATAAAAGTTGAAAGACAAATCAATTACTTAATATTCGAGTAGAGTTCGACTCGGTAAGAACTTATTCGAGCATAATTTCACCAACCACTCAAAACAAATTTAAACAGAATTTTGTATTCTGTAAATTGTCAAACCTAACTTGAACTTGGTTCTATTAGCATAAAAGTGAAATTTACATAACTTTAGTTTGATTATATTAAAACCCGTTTAAATTTGGCTTTGTAAATCAACAAGTCAATGTTGAGCACAGTTTCAAATTCGTTAAAAATTATAAAATAAACTTAAATATTATTGTATTTGTCTTGATTAGATTCGTTATTTTCTCCTAATTCTAATGTTAGGAAATAGAAATTTAAAAATCTTACGGGTAAGTCATCCTATCCGCCACCCTGTTCCCGATGTTGGTACATCGTGATAAGAAAGAGACAAAGCAATATATCCTTGTACATTAGGGCAAAAAATCGATGTGGTCCTCGAACTTTTAACTTTATGCACTTTTAGTCTTTCAACTAATAAGTGCGTAAATATAGTCCTCCAATTAATCAAAATGTGTAGTCATAGTCCTTCCATCTAATTTGTCTGTTAAGATAGACGGGATGATACAAAAAATAAACGGATAATTTCAAAAACCTCCCTTGAGGTTTTTAACAATTTTATTTAGCTCCCTTAAGGTTTTAAAAATTACACATACCTTCCTTATCATTTAAAATGATAATACTATCCTTAAATATTTTAATAAAATTTCCTTGTTTGGTATGTGTATATTTACAATGACTTTTAAAATTATTTTTTTCATTCTTTTTCCTTCTTATTCCTTTTTTTAAAAAATTTTTTGCCAATAAAACTGTAGAACTACCACTATTACCTCTAGTTTCTATTGTAACCAAATGTCCAACTAGTGATTTTTTTGACGAGTTAACTTTATATGCAATCCAATAGATTTGCTGATCTTTGTTTTCTATTTTTTGATATTAAAATTAATAATAAATGAAAAGAAAATGGCCCAAAATTACTATTAAATTATGATAATCCAACTACTCAAAAAATTCATAAACTTTAAATGAATTATTTCAATATTTTTTCTATCTTATAAATTTAAATTCATAATAAAACACCATTAAAAGTATCCTATCATAGTGATAAAATTATAATTATAGTTGTTTATCAAATAATAGGTATAGATTTGAAAATTTTGGGACATTTTTCTTATAATTATACTAGATAATCTTATAATTATATAAAGAAGTAAATTAAAACTCATTACACAAAGGTAATTTTGGATATTCATTTAAAAATTTGAACAAGTCAATATTATTTTAAGGTTTTGTTACTAAAACAATCAAATCAAGGGATGTAAGTGTAATTTTTCAAATCTCAGGGGAGCTCAGTAAAATTGTTAGAAACCTCTAGGGAGGTTTTTGTAATTATCCCAAAATTAAATATCATGTGAGCAATTCATGATGCGTTTCCCGTCCATCTTAACGGCCAAATTGGATGGAAGGATTACAACTACATATTTTTATTAGTTGGAGAACTATATTTACGTACTTATTAGTTGGAGGACTAAAAATGCGTAAAGTTGAAAGTTTGAGAACCACCGCGATTTTTTGCCCTATACATTATGAACAAGTAAGTCCTTTGGACCTTAGCCAAGAATCGTAAAACCGCGAATTTGTTTGAAAACAAGCAACTGCCGTATGACAAAATAATTTTTAGTCGATCCTTATCTAATGGTAGTATAATCATTAAGTTTTAGATGTTGTTGTTGGTCCTCAGGTTTATATAATAACTTATTGTCGTGGTTACATTGAATTATCTTTTTTATATATATATAGTCCTTGTTTTGATCAATAAATCAATATAATATAGATAAAAATCAAATTTTGTTGGATAGAAAAAGCCTATTATATTAATTCTTTCTTTTCAATTTTCAATAAAGTCAAAATCGCAAGGAGTTATAGTGTAATTTTGCAAACTCGAGTGAGTTAAATTGAACATTCAACAAATCACAAGGAGTCATTTATACAAGGGCAATATTATTATTTTACGTACGTTAGATTGGATGCTTTCCGTTCAATTTTCGATTTAGTTGAAATCACAGGGAGCTATAATATAGATTTCTAAACTAGAGGGAATTATATTAAATATTCAGCAAACCACAGGAAATTTTTTGATATTTTACCCACAAAATATATGTTATCCTTATTTTGATCAATAGAACAATATGGATAAAAATCAAATGTATTTTTTGATAGAAAAAGGCCTATAATAATATTAATGAATTGATGAGTCCGTAAAAAGAGTGGACAGTACAAAATGTGGGAAAGAATCCACGCAGATGATAGAATCATCAATTGAACTAGCTTACCTTGCCATCTCAAGGACAACAATGTTGATAAACCTAGGCAGCCAACTAAATTTCCAGGCGGAAAAATTTTGCATTGCATTTGTTACATCAGCAATTGAAACTTCTATGTCTTAGACATTCTTCAATATTTCGGTTGAGATTTTAACTGGAATGTAAAATTTTAGATTTCATCAATATCATCAGTCCTAAACTTTCTCTCAAACCACGGCCGCTATGGTTTGAGAAAAATAGGTCGTGAATCTAAGTTACATAAACAAAATTTTCTGTAGTTTTTGACCATTAATTTTTTATGTTTATACTTAATATTTGGTGTTATTAGTTCTTTTCTGCTTATATACTATATACAACAGACAGGTATATAGGAGTGAGGGCCTTATTGAAAATCAATAATAAACCAAACGAATAACGAACCAAATAGAGGATTGAGCTCTTTGAAAATATTTGTATTGCTTAATTAAGCTTGCCCAGAAACAGAAAAAGGGTACAACGTCATTTGATAATGATCAACTGATTTATAAACCAACCAAAAAGTACCCTTGGAATAGTGAACTAGCTAGCTAGCAAATACATAGAGTTCACATTACACGATGACTAATCCGGCTCTTATTTGTATTTCACACTACAAAGTATGCATATTATTATAGTAAGCCTGATTAAGCATTCATGACCTTGGTTGAAGCTGGCTTTATTAGTTCTAAGGCTCTGCCTGGCCACCTGCTGCATAGCCACCTCCAGGATACCAACCTCCAAGGCTCCCTCCATAGTCTCCTCCAGGATCCCCTCCACTGTTAGAAGTCACAAGTGACCTGGCTGCATTGAGGATAATAAAGCATGCACGTTCATTAATGTAATCTGGGAATGGCCTTGTCAAATAAACTCATCTGGGCACTCATACAATTTGAAATTCTAGATTTTGGATTAAATGTGTTGCACGTTTTTTGTTTTAAAGAATACCAAATCGATTTGATTATATTCAGGTCAAAAATTTGTCTTTTGATGTGCAAGTCAAAATCAATGATTTTCACATATCCCTAAAATTGTTTAAACGTTGCCTGTTAATAGGTAACTTAATCCCAACCAGAGTTAGTAACGATCACAACCTACTAATAGGTAACAGAAGAGAAGTTAGGAGCAAATAAAAAGAAATTGAGGGCATTGGATAAGAGAATAAATGTCTTACAATTGCTAACTGATGTGAAAGTCTCAGCCAATTCCCTAGCAGCCACCTGTGAGGTCATTGTGAGAACTATAGCCAAGGAGATGCAAAAGAAAAGAAGTGTCTTGGAAACCATTTTCGCTCAAGGAAAATTTATGTATTGAAAAATGGTTTTGTGAAGGATGAGAAAGCTGGTATAGATTGATCTCTATTTATAGGAAAATCTATGCCACATTGCCATCAAAACTCAAAAGGGTCAGGGAATGGGCCCACGATGTAGTTGGCCGTTGAAGAGATTCTTGCTGTAATTTTGCATAAATTACAGTCCCTTCGCGGCTGCGTTTTGAAACACGGATTAGATCGGTCGGTTCAATCAATTGAATCAAAAATTGGGTAAACATTCGGTTCGAGTTGTCTTAAAAGACCATGAAACAAAAACTCGATTAAACACGACCAAAAACTGGATTAGACCAGAAATCAAAAGAACCATTTTGAACCGGGCTTTTTCCATCTTTTCCATTTTTAGCTCTTTTGTTTTCCTTTTTTGATTCTTTCTTTTAACTACTCTTAAATCTCTTTACATATCTTACCACAAATCTCTCTCAACACAAACTCTAATGGAAGATCTAAGTTAAAAAAAGGGATAATACATTAAAAAAAGAAAGTAAAAAATTTACCTAGAAATATTGTATGAATTTATGATTTGACCCCTTGAGTATTAAAAAACTATTATTACATCTAGAAACATTTTAGAACTTATAGCTATAGCCCTAAACTCTTGTATTACTTTTCAAATAAGCCCTCCAATTTGGTTCTAAACTTGTTGAATATGCATTAAATTGTAAATTGCATAAATTGCCACTTAATTATACTACCTTATTTGTATTTTCTTGTAAAGTATTTTAAAAACATCAAACATACATTGAACCTACATTTATTAATATTAATATGCTTTTAGAAATTTTACATAATATATTAATTTTTAAATTTAAATATATTTATGACATCATGATGATATCATTCTATTTTTAGATGGGTTCTACTGGGATCGAATCCATTGACCCCTAATCTAGACCGAATCGATAACCAATCCCAGTTTCAAAACACTACTTTACGGCAAGTAAAGGAATAGAGATGCATACAAAGAGCATTTGCTCTACTTTCTTGCAAGGCTTAAGGAGTAGAACTTGAGCATTATGAAGAAAAATAAGGTCCATGTTTTATATCCATCAATATGTCCTTAATCTAATTTATTCACTGAATTTGAAGTTAAAGATATAAAAGCCTATGATCTCTAAATAAGGAGACACAAACATAACTCTAAGCATTACACGATCATATACATGTAACTCGAAGAATAAAAAGATTAATCACCTAAATGTTTCAGCTCTTCTTTAAATCTTCTAACTTGTACTCTCATACGGTACAATTAAAGGCCTCATAGATTGCCTTCAAAAGAGAGGCACGGAGGTAGAAGCCGCGGCCTAGCCAAAGGAGAAAACCTCAATAAGATGTTGTACCCTACCTTTTAAATGCATGAATACGTTCTTGAGATATCATGCCTCGTGCTTCCTAATTTTCAAATCCATTCTGGGGTCAGAAATCATTCCAGGGAATGAGTCAGAGGAGCATCTTTAATGTGGCGTAGTTAATGAACAACAGGACCTGTGAAGATTTTGGTGGGATCCAAGTGCAGAAAATATGACTATTGAGACATCAAATATGCAATAATTTAATAACAAACAAACTAAAAGCATGAAACATAAATGACACACAAGATTTAACGTAGTTAGGTTCCATCATGAAACCTACATTCACGGAGAGAAACCTATTTTTATTATGAGAGAAAAAAATCATATACAAGAATACAATTTAAAGCCAAATCCAACCATTGTATATCATTTTTTATCTCTCAAGAACCATCTCTCACCCCATGTATAAGGCAGCATGTCACCCATGTATGCTATTTTATAATATGCCAACCTCCACCTATTAATTGGCCAACACCCAAGTAATAACAGGAAATAACTGCTAATTCCTAATCATATACATAATAGGTGACGAGAGTAGGGTATATATATAAAGTTAAGCTCAAACCGCATTCAAGTTTTATATTTATAAATTGCTAAATATCCCACATACAATTTTCTACAAGTATATAGGTCGACATTGAGTACAGCATATTAAGAGTTGAACCCACGAGAAAGAATGGATAACTGTCAGCACTACTAAATCTCCTTTATTATTTAGACTATTAAAAAATTGAAGAAAATAAAATTAAGCCGAAATGTACAATAAAATAACAAATGAAAACTTCTTAGGTCATGGTATCCGTCACTACTCATACAAGTGCAAATTTTCGAATCATCGAACACTAATACTTCAACTAGTTATGGTATAATTTCCTTATGCATATGAAACTAACTCTTGTGTTGAACACTATACTTATAATTAATCTATATCTACTCTCATGGTTATGAATTAGCTAAAAGTCACAAAAGTGCACCTCTACTCTTGTGAGTATACTCTTTAGGTTAAGTACTTTGTTAAACTAGTGTTAAATTTTAATTCTCATTACAAATCTAACACCTTAAGATTATTACAATTAATGGCCATTTAATCATAATTATAAAAGAAAAAGTGCTAAATAACTTGCTTAAAATAAGAGCAACAAATAGCTAATAAATCAACAAAACATAATCATAGAAAATTCAACCAAAATCTAAGGTATAAACTTTAGAGAGACATAATGAAACATAAGTCAAAACTAATATATTAACTAAACATAAGAATCCAATGAAAAGGATAAAGAGTTGGAGAAGAGAGAACTCGTGTCACATGAGTTTCATCCTCTCCTTTTTCGTCTCCATCTTTATCCTAATCTAGCCAATGTACAAAAGTTGATAATACACAATACTACCTAAATTATATTATACTAACCTAAAACTTAATAGCAACATTCTTGTAGTGTACTTTTTCTCTCTAGTCTCTCCTAGCTCTCCTAAAAACCACAACCTCCTATTTATAAAGAAATCTTTACCCCTCTTTATGTCTTCCTTTAAGTGTGAACATTAGCTTCAAATGTCAATATTTTTTGTTCCAAACTAAATCACATCATTATAGAAGAAAATAAGGTCAAGAATTATAGCTAGAATCTCTACTTTATAGCTACAAATCTTCCATAAGATGCCCCTCAAAAGGTGTGAAATATTGGAGTGGAAATCAAGTTGCACAAGTTATAACCACCATTGTTGACCAGAATCCTTTCGGCAATCGGTCAAAGTTTTGGGCCGAATTTTGGGAGGGATTTGTCCCATGTTTCACCAAAATTTTCTGCCACGAATCCTTGGGGAATCCCTCCAAAATTTCGACTAGATTCTTGGATCAGAATAATAAAAGCAAAAACCTACCTTCCCTGGTCAGAACAGAAGAATCAAGAGATGATGGCAAAATGTTTGGTCAAAGCCTTTATAGCCTAGGCACCGGAAGAGGATTAAGCACAGGAGTAAGCGCAGGTTCAATTTTCCAGGGTGAAACCCTATCAGGATGAGGAATAGTTGAAGTTTCATCCCATCTCACCTTAAAGAAAAGGTTACCTTTTCAGCTCCATCACAAAATGCAAAATAAGACAAAATGAAGTTCAAAGATACTACCTTCAGGCATTTCCACTTTGATTTTGGCCACCTTTTTGGATCAGCTTCTTCAACACCAACAATAGTTCCAGTAAATCTCTACTCTAGAGCCTCTTCACCTTCAAATCGCATTTTGAACCTCATTCCAATGGAGTAGCTGTTTTTCACAGACTCCATATATTGGTCAAAAGGAACAATAAACTCAGAGGGGCTCGTCCTGTAGACGACAAATAGAGAAGGAAGACCAGTCAGATTCTCGAGCAAATGCAATTCCACTAGCATCCATAACCATTCATCAATCATGTTGCTTAACATATAAAGGTGCATGTTGTGAAACATTCTAATCTTTGGCTTTTTCAGTAGACAACTTGAAACAGAGAGTTATACAAGTGACATACCTAGGTTTATAATAAAATGTAAACATTGTTTTAGAATGAATGGCATGCCAAGGTTTTGCAAGCACACCAAGATCCATCGCAACGAATCTTCTGTATCACACCCTGTCTTACATCCTATCCCACTACTTATAATCTTGCCAAGTGTTCCTTGATAAACTAAACCCTCAAACAACCCAACTCGGACTATGTTAAATTAATTAATCGTTAACCGGACAGAAAACTTAATATCTTTAATCAAAATCAAGTAAAATAAAAACTCTTTAACCAAAATCACAATTTACCAAGAGAAAAAACCCTAAAACCCAAACAACCTCTGTCCTCTCTTCATCATCTTCACCATTCAAATATACAACTTGATTATCTGTTGCGCAATTTACATGCATCACTGACGCCCACAAACACTCCCGCACTAGACTATCTTTCTACCCCATTCACACACACAAATTTTGTAGACTAAAATCTGTTGGAAAAATGGCTATATCCATTGTAGAGTGAATGAGAAAATTGTTCTCATAATGGCACTCTCGATAGAATCCAAGGATAATTATCTATCTTTCATTCATGTACCTAGGATTCATGTATATTAATTATTGATACATGATTTTGGATAGGATTCATGTACTTAATACATGATTTTGGAGTTATCTTATTGAACATGAATGTGGTACTTTGATAAACGTGAAGATAATTATCTGGTATTTAACTCTTGTTGCCAATTTCGAACAGTCACCCTTGACCAGCATCTATAAATATCTCTCTTTTGTTTCAAATAAGAGGGCTCTCTCTATTTTTTCCTTCTTGCATCTTCATCTTTTTATAGTGTTCCATATTGCTCTAGTTCGAGTTCGCTGTGGTGATTAAAGTTTGGTGCTGACATATTCACCTTTAATCCGTTGTATCCTGGGAGACAGACGCCTACTCAACCTCGAGCACTCTACCTGGAGGGGGCGAATCTGTTTTAAGGAAATTGTGCTCACAAGCCTCGGATTGTTATTATTGTTATTTTCGATTATTTCTTTCTTTCTAGGTTGTATTTACTCTTCTCTATAGTATATCAGCCTATTACTTTTATTATTATTTCTAACAGTCTTAAAACAGATTCTGTTCTCAATGGCTGACAATACAGGAAGAGAAACCAACAATTCTACTTTTGATGCCTCTGCCTCTGGCACAATTGTGAAACAACCTGAAGGAAAGATTACTCCTATGGCTTCTACCAACCATAGTGAGAAACCTGAGAAGTTCCATGGCTAGAACTTCAAAACATGGCAACAAAAGATGTTGTTCTATTTGACAACATTGAATCTCTCGAGATTCTTAAGTGAGGATGCTTCAAAGCTGCCTGAAGGCTTAATTGATGCACAAGCTGTCAGTGCTATTGATGCTTGGAAACACTCCGATTTCCTTTGTCGAAATTATGTCATGAATTGCTTGCATGACTCGCTGTATAACGTGTATCAAATACACAAGACGGCGAAGGCATTGTAGGAATCCTTAGATCAGAAATATAAAACCGAAGATGCTGGGGCAAAGAAATTTGTCGTTGGAAAATTTCTAGACTATAATGGTGGATTCCAAAACTGTTATCAGTCAAGTGCAAGAAATTCAGATTATCTTGCATGAGATTCTAGCTGAAGGCATGATTTTGAGTGAAACCTTTCAAGTAGCTGCTGTTATTGAGAAGCTACCTCCTGGGTGGAAGGATTTCAAGAACTATCTCAAGCACAAGCGCAAAGAGATGAGTATGGAGGACCTTATTGTTAGACTTTGAATTGAAGAAGACAACAGGGGTTCTGATTGCAAGGCAACAACTTCTATTGATACTAAGGCAAATATTGTGGAGTATAAGCAAGGGCAAAACTCCAAAGGCAAAAAGCCAAATTGAAATTTTGGGGCAAAAGGGAAAATCTCTAAGCAGAAATTCCAAGGGAAGTGCTTCAACTGTGACAAAAAAGGTCACAGGTCCACTGAATGTAAGCTTCCAAGGAAGAAGAAGCATGAAGCAAACTTGCTTGATAGAATCGAGGGAGACATGGAAAACATGAACCTGACTGCTATGGTTTCTGAAGTGAATATGATAGGGTCAAATCCGAAAGAATGATGGATTGACACTGGAGCCACAAGACATGTCTGCATAGACAAAGACCTGTTTACTACCTTCGAAAAAATTGAAGGTGAAAAAATATTCATGGGGAACTCTGCCTCATCTGCTATTGAAGGTCAAGGGAAGGTGTTGCTAAAGATGTCTTCTGGCAAAACATTGACTTTGAACGATGTTCTGTATGTGCCAGAAATCCGCAAGAACCTTGTTTCTGGATCGTTGCTAAACAAGCATGGCTTTCGCATGGTTTTTGAATCGGATAAAGTTATATTATCCAAATCTGGGATGTATGTAGGGAAAGGATATATAACCGATGGGTTGTTCAAATTGAATGTAATGACTATTGTGAATAATAAGAATAAGTCTTCTGCTTATTTGCTTGAGTCTTCCAATTTATGGCATGGTAGACTAGGTCATGTTAATTATGATACTTTGCGTAGTCTAATTAACTTGGATCATATTCCTTCCTTTCACATCAATTCAAACCATAAATGCGAGATTTGCGTAGAAGCAAAATTAACAAGGTCATCTTTTCAAACAATTGAAAGAAATACCGAACCCCTTGAATTGATTCACACAGATGTCTGTGATTTGAAATTTGTTCAAACAAGAGGTGGTAATAAATATTTTATCACTTTCATTGATGACTGCACAAAATACTGTTATGTGTATTTGCTCAAAAGTAAAGATGAAGCCTTGGAAAAATTCATTCTCTACAAGAATGAAGTTGAAAATCAACTTAACCGGAGAATTAAAAGGTTAAGAAGTGATAGAGGTGGTGAATATGAAACACCTATTGGTGATTATTGTGCAAAATATGAAATTATTCGTGAAGTAACTGCACCTTACTCACCACAATCGAATGGTGTTGCTGAACGGAAAAATCGCACACTAAAGGAAATGATGAATGCGATGTTACTAAGTTCAGGATTGCCTCAAAATATGTGGGGTGAAGCTATTTTGTCAAGCAATTACCTTTTAAATAGGGTACCCCGAAAAAAAAATAAGATAAAACTCCTTGTGAGTTATGGAAAGGTAGGAGACCATCCTACAAATACTTGAAAGTGTGGGGGGTGTCTTGCAAAAGTGGCTATTCCAGCACCAAAGAGAATAAAAATAGGTCCTAGAACTATGGACTGTATCTTTATAGGCTATGCACATAATAGTGTTGCTTATCGATTTCTTGTGTATAATTCAGAAATTTCGGATATACACAAAAATACGATAATGGAATCAAGGAATGCTTCATTCTTTGAAGATGTGTTTCCTTGTAAATCGAATGGTGCATCAAGTTCATCAAAACAAACACATGAAGTTATGAATCAAGAAAAACATGATCATGACTTGATTCAACAAGATGAACCGAGACGTAGCAAAAGGGCTAGAGTGGAAAAATCATTTGGAGATGATTTTACAACTTTTCTATTAGAAAAGGAACCACAAACCTATACAGAAGCTGTAAGTTCTTCTGAAGGATTTTTGTGGAAAGAAGCAATAAAAAGTGAGGTTGATTCTATTTTACAGAATCATACATGGGAGTTAGTGGATCTTCCTCCTGGTTGTAGACCTTTAGGGTCCAAATGGATCTTTAAAAGGAAAATGAAACCTGATGGCTCTGTCGATAAGTATAAAGCCAGACTTGTAATCAAAGGATACAAGCAACAAGAAGGTTTGGATTATTTTGATACTTATTCTCCTATTACGAGAATAAATTCTATCAGAATGATTCTTGCTATCGCTGCATTGAGAAATCTAGAGATACATCAAATGGATGTAAAGACGGCTTTCTTAAATGGTGATTTAGATGAAGAAATCTACATGGAGCAACCTGAGGGTTTCATAACTCCGGGAAAAGGAAATAAAGTTTGTAAATTAGTGAAATCATTGTATGGACTAAAACAAGCGCCAAAGAAATGGCATGAAAAGTTTGACATTGCAATGATAACTAATGGATACAAAATAAATGAGTGTGACAAATGTGTCTACACTAAAGAAACAGAACATGGCTATGTCATCTTATGTCTTTATGTAGATGACATACTTATTGTTGGTAGTAATGACAAAATGGTCAAGTCTACCAAGGACATGTTGAATTCAAAATTTGACATGAAAGATATGGGGCTTGCTGATGTAATTTTAGGAGTTAAAATTACAAGAATAGCAGACGGGTTGGTCTTGAGCCAAACTCATTATGTGGACAAGATTCTGGAAAAATTCAATAAGAATGATTCTGAAATTACAAGAACTCCATTAGACAATAGTTTCCATCTATCTAAGAATAGAGGAGAGAGTATTTCTCAAGTAGAATACTCAAGAATCATTGGCAGTCTAATGTATTTAATGAGTTGTACTAGACCTGACATTGCATATGCAGTGAGCAAATTGAGCAGATTTACAAGCAATCCGAGTGCTGATCATTAGAAAGCAATTTCAAGGGTACTTAAATACCTACGGTACACTCAGAACTATGGACTGCATTACACTAGATACCCTGCTGTTTTAGAAGGGTATGCTGATGCAAATTGGATATCTGATATAAAAGATTCAAAATCCACAAGTGGGTATGTGTTCACACTTGTCGGTGGAGCAGTATCTTAGAAGTCTTCTAAACAAACTATTGTAGCTAGATCTACAATGGAATCTGAGTTCATTGCCTTGGACAAATGTGGAGAAGAAGCTGAATGGCTACACCATTTCTTTGAAGACATTCCAAAATAGGAAAAACCTGTGCCACCAATATGTATTCACTGTGATAGTCAATCAGCAATTGGAAGAGCACAGAATAACATATATAATGGTAAGTCTAGACATATACGTCGTAGGCATAATACCATTAGACAACTACTCTCAACAGGAGTTATCTCTATTGATTATGCGAAATCAAAGGATAACATAGCAGATCCGCTAACCAAAGGATTGAATAGAGAGTTGGTTGCAAAAATGGCAAAGGGAATGGGACTAAAGCCCATGAAAGGCTAAGTGTTATAAAGGAAACCCAACCTAACTGATTGGAGATCCCAAGATCCAGGTTCAAAGGGACAACCTAATTATAAGGACTTAGCATAGTCATTGTGGGGAAATATCCCTAGACCCATTCCATAATGAAACAATGACACAAAGGAGAATTAAGGATAGCACAATGGCGTGCTTTAATGATTCTTAAGTGAAGTAATTAATTACTGAAGACTTAAGTAAATCACCTATGTAAGAGTGAAATGGAGCCGCTTCAAAAGAGAATTGTTTAGGGCTCAATTCTTAAAAACTCTTGCTGAACCAGGTTGATGTTCATGGCCAAAACGAACATAACTATGAGAACTGAACAAATGGAGCATGATTCCTGTGTGAAATATATGGCTTATTTACACTAAAAAGCAGGACAGTTCAAAGACATCATGTCTACTGGATTGCTAGTAAAGTGTATTTCACAAGAGAAGGTTCAAAGGGTAACACCTACCTATCTTATGCAGGTTTCAGTTGTGGAACACTACTGTAGAGTCAAATCAAAACAATTTTTCATTCATGTGGGGGATTGTTGGAAAAATGGCTATATCCATTGTAGAGTGAATGAGAAAATTGTTCTCATAATGGCACTCTCGATAGAATCCAAGGATAATTATCTATCTTTCATTCATGTACCTAGGATTCATGTATATTAATTATTGATACATGATTTTGGATAGGATTCATGTACTTAATACATGATTTTGGAGTTATCTTATTGAGATACATGTATGTACATGAATGTGGTACTTTGATAAACGTGAAGATAATTATCTGGTATTTAACTCTTGTTGCCAATTTCGAACAGTCACCATTGGCCAGCATCTATAAATATCTCTCTTTTGTTTCAAATAAGAGGGCTCTCTCTATTTTTTCCTTCTTGCATCTTCATCTTTTTATAGTGTTCCATATTGCTCTAGTTCGAGTTCGCTGTGGTGATTAAAGTTTGGTGCTGACATATTCACCTTTAATCCGTTGTATCCTGGGAGACAGACGCCTACTCAACCTCGAGCACTCTACCTGGAGGGAGCGAATCTGTTTTAAGGAAATTGTGCTCACAAGCCTCGGATTGTTATTATTGTTATTTTTGATTATTTCTTTCTTTCTAGGTTGTATTTACTCTTCTCTATAGTATATCAGCCTATTACTTTTATTATTATTTCTAACAAAATCTAGCAGGAAAATTCAATATTTCTGAGAGGAACCCAAGTTTTATTTTCCTTTTTCCTTGCTGGGTTTCTTCGAAGCTCTTTCTTCTTGTAGAAATATATTTAGTTTTAGTGTAAATTTGTACTGGGTAATGGGTACTTCCGCTTCCGAAGATTTGTTTTTGGATGCAAAGTTAATTTAGCTTCTGTTGTTTGGTCAAAGCTCATCAGATTTTGTGCTCTCAATGGGCAATTAGACGAAGCTCACCACCTGTTCGATCAAATGCCTAAGAGGAAGATGAACCAAACTGTTCTGGAAAAGTTAGGTAAAAGTCTTGTAGTTTGGATATGCAAATGGTTAATTAAGTTCTTGACAGATGCTGATTGCTTAGTTGCACTTTCTCCTCTTTTAAACCAAGTCTAAACTCATATAGATTATTCTATTCTTGTTCTTGAATATTTCAGCCTAAGAATAAATTACTGATATTGGAAAAAAAAAAAGAAAAACATTTTCATTTCTTGAATTTGTTCTGCGTTGTGGAAAGTCGTCAGATTGGTTTTGGAGAAACCAAGAAAGATTCGTGTTAATGCATTTTTCACTATGGAAGCCTATATCATTCTCGTGCAACCTTGATGATGGACAAGAAGAGCAGGAGAGGAAAAGGTTCTTGGGCACAAATCAAATACAGCAACTGTAGTCACAGTAATTTGGCACTCTTATTCCCTGCTGTGCTAAGATGATGGAGCTGGTTCAAGTCATTTGCATATGTTTACATCTCCAGATGTCAAAGTTCTATCTCTGTCTGTCAAAGGCCAACTAGATCAGAGTGGAATTGGAAAAGAATCAGAGACAGAGGACAATCCTTCTGCAGTGTTCCTCATGTCAATTGATTCACATGGCCACGAAATACTAATTCTCCAAAGAATCAAATGGAAGCTCAGATGCAATAAACAGATTCTCTACCACGGAACAAAGGCTGCACAACAGAAATTTGATTTTGCCAGTCTTTGATTCTTTTATTAACCGATCTGCTGATTAGTGGTTTTACTCATTTACCAACTGTATATACATGTTAAAATAAGTTGGTTATCTAGTTTTCAGATTCGAGAAGCTCTCCTTATTTGTCATCAAACTGAACAAAGTTGTGTATACATCTTAAATCTAAAATGATAAGTTCATATGGTATTCTTTTGCATTATCATCTTCCCACTTGTCGATTTTAGAGCACTGACGTACCCGAAAACATGAAAAATGTGCAAGTAAACACATTAGTAAACAACGGTCTAGCGGATCAAGCTTTAGCACACTTCTCAATTTGAATTGGTATAAGGAGCAATGTAAATGATCATCTGTTTCATGAGTTGACAGAAAGAGAACCAGAAGAAAACATCATCAAACCTTTGCAAACTTGAAAAATCATTATCCTGTTAAGAGGAATTAAGATCAGTAGGATTTAATCATATCATTCTCCTCTAGTCTATTCAAAATCATATCTGTAGGATTTAAAAGCTTTCCACAGTTTTCACACTGATCTCCTTAGGAGACAGGAGATTGAATAAAATAAACCAACCCACTAGTCTTCCACTAGCATCAGACACCTCTCAGCATCAGTTTCAGATTTCTTTATCTAATAAAGAATGTTGTCTCCTTGAATTTTGTCAATACGTGACAATTTTTGCACTGGCGTTTTTTGCATAACTTCACACCATCCAAGTTTTTTGCACTGATCATTCATCTTTAGCAACTTGTTGATCAGTATCTTCATTTTTTTTTTCCAGTTCTTGTGCCTACAAAAAACAAATGCTAAGTTAGCAAATGTATTGAATTATAATTGTAACTTATCAAACTAATATATATAAGATTAAGTAATTAATCAAGGTCTTTCTTACTTGGACAAAACTCATTGATGCATGCTGGTGTGCTATTGAACTTGAAGACATCAAATCATAGCCTTGGTAGAAGTTAGGGTCCAATGTTTGCCAAAAAATAAGAAAGAGAAGACCACACATACAAACAAACAGCTATAAACTTGCAAAAATATAATACTAGGGAAAAATTAAGATAAATAAGAAACAACATGCAACTAATGGTTGACATAATATCTACAAAAAGCATACTATTTACTTACTTGCAATAATTGTGTCATGTTTTCAGCATATCGCCTATTGTAGATGTCTTCTATTGGAATTCCAAATTCCTGATATAATTAAAGAGAGACAACCACAAATTAAAAATATCATTGAAAAAACATTTCTTTAATGTAGTTTAGTCATCTAAAGAATAAAATATTCAAATAAAAATTTAAAATGAATAACATATCTACTATGCTATACAAGACAAAAATGACGAATTCCTAAACATTGACCTTTAAAATAAAAATGAATAAAAGCTCAGCCGAGAGTCAAAAGGAACAATTCCTAAACATTGACCTTGAATTACAAATTCATCCAGCAATCAGTAATGAAGCGTAATATTATAAATAAAGATAAAAATGATTCAATGCATAAAGTTACAAAACAATAGCAGAGATAGAAATCCACACCATCGGGATCCTCAGACAAATATGCATGAGATCCCCAGAGAGATTCCAAAAACATGCATGGTCCACTATGCTAAAATGATCATTCTGGCCATATAAAAATATTTAATAACCAAAACAGAAAATTTCAAACAGTTTGTGACTATGTTTGCTATTTTCTCTTCTTGAAAATAGAAGAACAATTTTTTTTTTCAAAAATAAGCTTACATGCAAAACTTGGCTTCTAATTAGTCCCTAGCATAACTTTTGTTAAAGAAAAAACAAAAGAAAAAGCTGCAATCGGTTTAGGCATTTGAATGAACAGGTGGTGAGCTTCGTCCTGTGCATATTCCACTGTGCTACAGTATAATGAGTGTATGTCGCGTAGATTTGTGCTGCTTTCTTTTGTACAAAATATGGGATTCCTTACAAGCACTCGGTTTGATTTCAATGTTTGCCTTTTGCAGTTTGGCTGCTGACCCTTACAAATATAATGCGCTTCCTCCACTACCTGCTTAACGCAATCTTACCCCCCCTTCCACGCTTTACCCACAACAGCCCATGACCACACCTGACAATTTTATAGGTGAATTGTGAGTGATTCTTGGGAGATGACGAGAGGGTACGGTGGAGATGATGACAATTTTGTGGTTAAAGAGTTTTTATTTTACTTGGTTTTGGTTAAAGAGATTAAATTTTCTGTCCGGTTAATCGATTAATCAATTTAACATGGTTCGAGTTGGGTTGTTTGAGGGTTTGGTTTATCAAGGGACACTTGGCAAGATTATAAGGAGTGGAACAGAATGTGAGATAGGGTATGGTACAGAAGATCCGTTGCGAAGATCCATGCTGTGACTGGATATGACCGAGGATGTAGGATTTCCTTGCTGTCTCATGGGTCGTCTCACCCCAACACCGAGCTCCCATTTTCACCTCTAAATATGCAATATCAATCAATTTGAAAAAAAAAATCATGTGTAGAGGACGATAAGAATTTTGGGATAGTAGCAAACCTGAGAAATATGAAGGCATCCCCTGCAACAAGCCTTTTTGAACTAATAAAAACATTCCAACCATGGTTTGCCATCGCGAGTCGTGATCACGACACGGTTTTGGTTGTTTCACATCTATTGCGGCATATCAATTGAATATCGGGTGATACATACATTATAGTACATGAAAGTTTTCAAAAATTTTGAAAAAATTACTAAATTTAAAAAATACCAAAAAATGCACAATTTAAAAAATATCTTAATCAACTCCGAGTTAATTTGGATATATTAGCTGATATCATGCATTACGAATTTGAATCGTCGAATATCAGCCGAGTCAAAACGAGTCATCATGGATACGATAATATCCGCGATTCAGAAATCAGTATCTTATCGGTGCCCTCCATTTCAGTATGATTCCAACCGCTCTGAAGGAGATGTCTCCGTGGTTGACCTGGAAATTAACAAAAATTGCTTTTTTTAATCTGATGTAATACAACACGGTACAGTCCAAAATGTGCCAAGTTTCTACATTATACCACGAAAGATATCTCTAAACCACCACTCATTTCCATGCAAATCTTTGGCCACCAGTTCTTGCGTTAGAGGCTGTCGAGACATGTCCTATCATAGACAACCAAATAGATACACACATTACAACCCCCAATTCCCGGAAAGTACTAACAAACAATAAAACACTTCAAGTCTTGTAAAAGCACTCGCCAGTGGTGGAAGACATACATTAGCATGTCGTCTCAGCACTGAAAATCCACCATCAGTACTTGTACCAGATGCAGTAAGAGTCTGACAAAAAGAATGCACATGGAACCTCGACGGAGGGGCTGGCACTGGCTCTGTCTTCACAGAATTCTCATCTTGCTGCCATTGACCATATCAAAAAAATTGAAAATTCCAAGCAAATAACCAATTCCAAGAAAAGGTAAACATGCAATGACGATAGTTCCATATGGAGACTCACATCTGGCTCAGGCATCAGAGTAACTAGCGCAAACACCTCATTAGTGTTAGGTTCAGCCTGCATATGTTCATACATTTTACATCCAGTTATAAACCACACACACAAGGGAAAAGTAGAACCTCAAAATTAACAGTTGATGACCTGATGGTCGAACTTGGCATACCTTTAATTGAACATTAATCACACGACAAAGGACCTTCCAAGGCAGATTATAAACAGGCATCGCCTGGCCTGCAACCTGATTAGTTGACGCTTCAACCTAAAGAGAGGAACAAAACCCATGACAAGTCAGCCTCCATATACAGCAGTACATTCACCCAAAAAAAAGGATAATAAAGTTTTCAAAATATTCCCCCCTTTGAGCTGACACCAAGTAATGATACGTAAAAAGTTACCAAAACTTAACAAAAAAAAATTCTATCTTTCAAAGCAGTGAAGCATAATAGGCTTGTAAATGAAGATAAGGCACAAAAATGAAGAAACCCAGGAAAATTTTGTATGAATCGTAAAACAAAAATTGCTGATAAAGCATTTAGACAGATAAATGTAAATGCATGAAGACAAAAAAAAATGAAGAAACCCTAATATGCTCCTCGGTCAACACGTTCCAAGACACGTAGCACGTTTGCCCAAGGATCTAGCGAGGTGTCCAACGTTTGGATTGCGGGACCTAAAACCAAGACGGACGACACGACTTGATTGAGGTGATAGAACGACGACTCCAATCAAGGTGAGTACTCAAGTGGATAGGTCGGATGAACAATCAAGAACGATCACGAGATTGCTCAAGAACCCTTGCCGATGCAAGTAAAGGAGCCGATTTCTCTCAATAAAGGATGAGAAACAAATCTGAAATTTTATTGATAAAAGTGTCTAACCTCAAATTCGTACAAAGTGAGCCTTTATATAGACTAATGACTAAAAAACCCTAAGGCTAGGGAAAGGAAAGGGTTCGGCCATCCTTGGACATAGGTGGGCCGAATCCATGACTCAACAATGCAACAACTAGTAACTAATCTAAACAATGACTTGACGACTCACGACTAGCAACTAAAAAGACCTAACAGTTGGCCGACTCTACTTAGAGGAGTCGTGGTCTCCACTTTGTCGCACCCCATTTTTATAAGAAAAATAACATTTTTAGAGAAAATGGGATTTTGATTTATTTGAGTGAAAATGTGAGTTAAATGATTAGTGACAAATAAATAAAGAAAATGAAAATGGCCTAAAATGGGGTTTGAAAGTGTGACGATTTGGACCCAGAATAATAGTTTAAAAAGGGTTTTTGAATAAAAATCGGAGTCGCCACTTGGTATTGAGTTAAGGTATACTAAGTCACCTAAAAATGAATTTTTCAAAGAAAAAATAGGAAAACCCTTTTTAAACGACTCCTAGTCTACGTAAATCAAAGAAAAAGGTTCGGGAGTCACATTTGAAGAAAGGGGAGGCAAGGATAAAAAATCTGTGGCACCCTTTCAACCTAGCCAAGGCTAGTTGCATGATTTGATCAAAGATTTTCTTATTTTAACCTAAGAATTTATCACATTTGGATGTACTATATAAATGCAAACCCCAGACCTAGGAGGGTGTCGAAGGGTCGGAATTTCTCTTCAAAACTCAATTGGTGCAAATCACATTAATTGTGATGCCCAATAGTGACCTTTGGAGAGGTCACGAATAATACAAAAATATGAGACTCTAAGAAAAGAAAAGAAATAAAATAATTATATAAATACAAATATACATGACCTAAAGGAATGCATCATGTCGGGTACAGGGGACTAATGTTTGTGACTTAATTTTCACTTTAATAGAGGGAATAAGAGCGTGCTAAGGTTAGAAAGCCAAACTCGTCCATATCCCATACTCAAGGGGTTTTTCCTAATCTAATTAAGCATATGTACTAACCTATCTCTAATTTTTCCTATATGAAATGCAAGTCTAATGTCATGTTTTCATGCAAAAATGGGAATGAATATATAAGGGAAATATAGGATAAGGGATATACATATAAAAGGGGGAACATGGAATAAGGGATATACATGTTAGGGGGATGTCACACAAAATGATAAAAGACCCTAGAAAGTGAAACATGTATGAGATGAAGTGATTTTATCACACAATCATGATCTAACGCTCGAAGGGCTCATAAGGGTCTGGCGTTGGACTAGCCCATGTCTACAAATTCTCACTAGCGTTGGACTAGTGTGGATTCGAGAAATGGATCACAACTAGCGTTGGACTAGCGTGATAACAAGTCACACATTAATTATAACTAACTCAATCATGTAAACTTAATGAAAACATGTAAACACATAATATCACATAAACACAACACATAATCATGATATCTAGATGCAAGACCCTAAAAAAACGGTAACACATAGCACGTAAGCATGCAAAACATACAAAAAAAAATAAAACAAATAAAGCCCTAACTATTACATTAGGGGGGCCCTAACTACAATCTAAGGGGGGAGGAATAAAAAATAAATAAATAAACTCCTAACTATTACATATCCTATCTAAATATAGATCTTGAATCCTAACTATTACAATTTGGCATTTAAATGCCTTTCAAATAATTAAAATTAAACTAAAATAAATATTCGAAATTGAAACAAATAAAGCAGATAAATAAATGAAATAAAAATATTCAAAAGGCATGCAACTAGACACATAAAGTCACATAAGTGTACATATGGTCAAATAAAGTAAAAATAAGGGATAGAGTGTACCTCCCTTGAGTTGGTGCCCTAATGAAACGAAATTACTTATTTACCCTCCAAAAACAAAGAAAGGGTCAAGGCATCACTTTAATTAACAATTAATTACATGAAATAACGATTAAACATGAAATGAAAATTAAACACGAAATGGAATCACTTAAGGTATTCACATAAAATAAACCATCCATGTTCAAGAAATTAAAGCAAACAAGGACTTAATTAAAATAATTAAAAAATTTTAAGGGTCTAAAATGAAATACTAAAATTAATGGCTTAAGATGGGACCTATCAAAATCTCATGTTTAAAATTTCACAAAAGATGATTGGAAACCAATTTATTAGGATTAAACGACAAAATTAGCTAAAACGTTAATCAAATGGAAATCAAAACTATAAATTCTTCAAAAATTATTAAACTTTCCCTATTTCATCCTAAAATTCATGAAAAATCTGTCCACAATTCACATGAAAGCATACCAAGGAAAAATAACGTGTTAAAGGGATAAATTTGATTAATCTTTTCAATCTTATGGGCCATAGTAGCATTAAACACAAATTAAGGGGTTAAAGTGCAATTTTTGGAACATTTTCCATGCAACTTTCATACAAACCACGAATGAAACAAGCTTCTGCAACTACTTTCTATTACCGAAAATGAGGCCAGCTGCATTTTGTTTTCAAACTTCAGATTTCCAATTCAAATACACAACTTTGATTAGATATTTTTCAACTTATCACCACAACTTTACACTAAGCAAAACTACATAACTATCGCAATCCAAACAAACAAAAGAGACTTAGAAAGATATCATGCAAAATTCTGGAAGAAAACATTCATGCAAAGAAAATGGTTCGGCAACCTGACATTCATTTCCAACAGATATTTGATCCTAATTCAAGTATTTTTTAGACTCCAAACATGCAAACTCAACACCACTTATCCAATTCCTCTTTCCAACATAAGATCAACAAGCAAATTGGGTGCCAAACTTGGTGAGCAGTCGCGGAGAAGGAAACAGCAAAGAGAATGCAGCAGCTTTTTGTTCTGCTGCAAATTTTGCAGCTTCAACTCGCGTGGCATTCGCACCAAGACATCTATAGTTTGGACCAAAACAAACGAGCTCACTATCAATCATTCAATTACCTCTTTCAAACATCAGATTAACTAGCAAATAAGGTAATAAAACCAAATCCACCTGGTTGTAGAAGAACAAAAGAAAGCATGAAGCTTGTTTGTAACTTCATGGGTTTTCATTAGGTACGGCAAGAGCAAAACATACTTTCTGTATAAATGGCAGTTGCCATACCATGAAACTGAAAGAAATCAATGCTTTGTTTGAAAATTAACCCATGTAAACATCACTCATTCTCACGGCTAAACATAAGAAATTGAACAGGTTCGCCACTCTTAAAGGAGGAGAAACAGATTATAGGAGTGAAATGATAAGAAAAGGGAGAACTGTCAAACACTACCCTCCCTAACACTGCAAGTATACTTACACTCAAACATTGAACTCAAAGTGAGAGGAAATGGGAGGGTTTGTATATGTTCAGACAAAAACATTCTGAGCTACTGACTTCAGCTGAAGCAACTAGCAAACACAAGTTGCTAACTTCAGCTGAATCGCAGCCTATTGCTACAACAAACAAGTGCCGTGTTGCAGCTGAATTCTACTCCAAATCAATACTTCACCTCATGGCACACATGCACAACGGTATCCCAATCAAATAGCTAACAAATCAACACTTCAAACAATCAAAACATCAGCAACCAAAGGGAAGGAAAGACTGTCCGCATGTACTGCTGCAACAAGCCGAGAGCCTCGAGCTTGTTGCAGCAAATTTTTATGCACAAGACTCAGCCCGACGCAATGTAAACCCAGGCAACAAGATCATTCAGCATTCTTCATACTTTTTAGCATAAATCCTTAGGTGTTAACCCACTTAGTTAGCATAATCTGGACAAGATTCTTGATTTGTCAAAAGAGAAAAACATGCCACAACAAAAGAAAACATGAAATCAGAATCATTGGGTGCTAACTTTGTTTCGTTCAGGCCACCCAAAAACATCAAGCACTAAACTTTCTAGTCCTTTAACAAATCGAATTAACAAACATTAGCAAAATCTACACCTTTCAGTCAAAGAAAACAGGTTACAGGAACCCAACAGAAAATGCAAACATGCTCGACGTCACAACCTACATAGGCAAGACAACACATTCAGCAGATAAACTGGAGTCTAATGCTCTTTCGACTCCATAAAACCACCATGAACCGACTACTAAAATGAAACAGAGGAGATTTAAGGTATGATGGGGTCGAAATCTGGCTTCTTAGGAAGAACCAGTGGATTCTAAGTAAAGCGAACAGCAAGTAACCATTAGGCAATATGGAAAACAAAGAGAAAAACCATCGGACAGACAAAAAGTGAGCAAATAAATAGCAAAAAGGCAACAACTTGGGACTGTAAACCATAAACCAACGCAAAAATAACATCAAACAGCAAACCATAGGATATTGGAGGGTATATTCACATACTTCAAACAACTGACGAGGTTCCTCTCACCCAAAACAGAAACCAGAAACAACATCTTAGTATCAAGGTATAAACGCCAGGAAAAGGTAAGAGCTTTTACCGAAAAAAAGGACAAAACTGGAAGCCGACTAAGTTGACGCCAAAACTACGCCTTTCCGATGCTGTTTCCTCCCTTTTCTCCTTCCTTGTTTCTTTTCTTTCTGTTCAGCCCGTCCGCCGCCCCCTTTACTTTCTCTTCTATTCCCTTGCTCCCTCGCAACCTTCAGCTGCCCTCCAGTCTCAATCTTCCCTCTCTTGGTTTCCTCCTCAAGCTCACGGCCGAAGCTCTCTTTTTCCAGCTCCCTCTTGCTCTCCCAGCCAGCCCGTAGCTTCCTTGGCTTTCTTTTTCTTTGCCGAAGCCTTTTTCTCTCTTCTTTTCTGGTTTTTTTTCTTTCTTCACCGTAGCTCTCCTCTCTCGGTTCTTTTCTCTCAGCTTTTTCCCTCCTCACTTTCTCTCTAACTTCAGCCGTCACTCCATATCTACTCTTTTTTTTCTCTCTCAGCCGTTACACCCTACTCCTTTTGCTAGCTGTGTTTTCAAGCATTTAAAGGAACCCAAAACCTAAACCTACGATGGAAGGCTGAGATCTCAAACCCCAAAATGGGTTTATGTGGCCTGCTCTTGCCCCTTTGATCCCGCTCATGAATGGAGTGAGCTGGACTTGTACTGAGAATCTTTTGGAGGAACGAATGAAATGGAAAGAAGAAGCCAGCTGCCAGTTTTTTTGTACTACGCGTAACTAGCTTCTGATATGAAGCTGAGGAAGGGCTTGGATCGTGTGTAGCTCACACATGCGTGAGCTTGCTTTCTCCTCTTCTTTTTTTTAACAACAAATAATGAAGTAATTTTAACAATAAAAAAATAAAAATAAAACAAGATTAATCAAATCAAATGAAATGCTAAAAAATTGTTGATTTTGATCGATGATTTTGCCTTTTTATTTTATACTAATTTTCACTTAACTTAGATAAATTGAATTTAAGAGAATGAAAGCGTATTTTTTGGAACAATTTTCCCTTTTCTTCTTTTTTTTTTGATAAATTTTAATACTAAAAATGTCTTAAAATAAAAATTAAGCCACCAATAATTTTGAATAATAAATACATTGAATCAATAAAAATGAAAATAATAACAAATAAAGCTAAAAATACAAATAAAAATTTGGCATCTAAAATGCTAAAGAAATGTCTAAAATAAAATCATGAGATTAATAAGTAAAAATAGTTGATTATCAATAACAAATAAAAACTAAAATAATGATAAATAAATCTAAAAAACTCGAGATAAAGACGTAGATTTCAAATACTTACCTGTATTTATTCTGCCTCAAACTGAAACATGAAAAAGGTCAGCGGGATAAAACCCGATCCTGCCAAGGTTAATGGGATAAGACCCAAGCCCAACAATGAAAACGGTCAGTGGGATACCTTGCCGACATTCCAAATTCAAGATGATAAAAACGGTCAGTGGGATACAACCCAAACCTGTCAAGGTTGGTGGGATAAAATCCGATCCCAACGTGATATACAAAGGTCACGTTAGTGGGTTGGACCCAATGCTAACGGAGATATGAAAGTTAAAATACACGTTAGTGAGATCAACTCGATACTAACGGTGATAAAAGACACGTTAGTGAGTTAAACCCAATGCTAACGGATATGAAAAAAATAAAACACACGTTAGTGAGTCAATACTCGATGCTAACGGTGATAAAAGACACGTTAGTGGGTTGGACCCGATGCTAACGGTGATGAAAATTAAAACACATGTTAGTGATTCAGTACTCGATGCTAACGGTGATAAAAGATACGTTAGTGGGTTGGATCCGATGCTAACGGATATGAAAAAAATTAAAACACACGTTAGTGAGTCAATACTCGATGCTAATGGTAATAAAAGACAGGTTAGTGGATTGGACCCGATGCTAACGGTGATGAAAATTAAAACACACATTAGTGAGTTAGTACTCGATACTAACGGTGATAAAAGACACGTTAGTAGGTTGGACCCGATGCTAATGGATATGAAAAAATAAAACACACGTTAGAGAGTCAATACTTAATGCTAACGGATAAAAGACACGTTAGTGGGTTGGACCCGATGCTAACGGTGATAAAAATTAAAACACACGTTAGTGAGTCAATACTCGATGCTAACAGTGATAAAAGACACGTTAGTGGGTTGGACCCGATACTAACGGATATGAAAAAATTAAAACACACGTTAGTGAGTTAATACTCGATGCTAACAGTGATAAAAGACACGTTAGTGGGTTGGACCCGATACTAACGGATATGAAAAAATTAAAACACACGTTAGTGAGTTAATACTCGATGCTAACTGTGATAAAAAACACGTTATTGCACGAAAAAATTCTTGAATACTCACCTGCAAAAATCTTTTCAAAATTGCCCCAATTTGAATCAATTTTTATACAATAAATCATTTGCTTTGCGTTGTGGCATTGTTGCTCCTCTTTAAGGCCTTGGCCGGCCACGTCCAAGCTTTCAGTGTTCCTATGAATCCCATGCTGGTCCTGGACACTTTGAACAAGGGTTTGGAGTGATTCTTTGAATCGTTTAGCCCATGCAAGTGTAACTGGCCCCAATAGCACTCGAACTGGGTCCGTGCACACATCAGTTCCCTCCACTTGACAAGGATTTATTCTCAAATCTGGATTATCTTCCCCAAGGAACGGGTTCAAATTCGCGACATTAAAGGTTGCGCTAACATTGTACTCCCTAGGTAGCTCCAATTTGTAAGCATTCTCATTGATTCGTTGGAGTACACGAAAGGGTCCATCACCCCTTGGGAACAGCTTGCTCTGGCATTGCTTAGGAAATCTTTCCTTCCTCAAGTGCAGCCAAACCCAATCTCCAGGTTCAAATGTCATCTTGCGACGGTGCTTGTTAGTTTGCTAGATGTATTGCTGCGTATGCTTCTCAATATTGGCCCGAACAGCTTCATGCAATCTGAGCACAAAATCAGCTTTCTTTTTTCCATCTAAGCTCATGTGCTCAGAGGAAGGTAAGGATGTTAAATCAAGAGGGTCAGAGGGTTAAAACCATAAACAATTTCAAATGGTGAGTAATGTATTGCACTATGAACAATTCTATTATAAGCAAATTCAACATGTGGTAAACACTCTTCCCAAGATTTAAGATTCTTTTTAATTAAAACCCTGAGTAAAGTACCAAGTGTGCGATTGACAACATCAGTTTGTCCATTGCTTTGGAGATGACTTGTGGTCAAAAATAACAATCTAGTGCCAAGTTTGGACCACAAAGTCTTCCAAAAATAACTCATAAACTTCACATTTCTATCACTAATAATGGTTTGAACCATACCATGCAAACGAACAATTTCTTTAAAGAATAAATTAGCAATATGAGATGCATCATCAGTTTTGTAACAAGGGATGAAATGAGCCATCTTAGAAAATCTATCAACTACCATGTAAATGGAATCATTACCCCTTGGTGGCTTAGATAGTCCCAAAACAAAGTCCATAGACAAGTCTACCCAAGGATAATGTGGAATGGGCAATGGCTTATACAAGCCATATGAATTTATTTTAGACTTGGATTTGTGGCAAGTGGCACATCTACCAACCATGCGTTCAATATCCCTATACATATGAGGCTAGTAAAAGTGTTCTTGCAACATTACTAATGTCTTAACAATGCCAAAATGTCCCATGAGACCACCGCTATGTGCCTCTAGAACCAAAAGATCACGAATAGAAAAATTAGGCATACACAATTTATTCACATAGAACAGAAATTCATCATACAAGAAGTATTTTTCATGCGGACTCTTAGTACAGGAAGCATATATATCACCAAAATCAAGATCATGTGCATACAGTTCCTTAATCATCTCAAAACCTAACAACTTAGCATCAAGAAAAACAAGCAAGAAATGTCTACGAAATAGTGCATCAGTTACTACATTCATTTTGCCAATTTTGTACTTAATGACATAGGGGAAGGTGTCAATGAAACTTACCTATTTGGGATGTTTCTTGCTCAATTTCGACTGTTCCTTGAGAAACTTCAAAGATACTTGATCAGTGTGTATCACGAACTCCCTTGGACGGAGTTAGTGTTGCCATGTCTCCAATGCTCTCTCTAGTGCGTACAACTCCTTATCATACGTGGGGTAGTTCAAGACAGCACTTCCCAATTTCTCGCTAAAGAATACGCAAGGCCTCTTGTCTTGCATGAGAACAACTCCAATTCCTACACCAGAAGCATCATACTCAATCTCAACAGTCTTATTAAAATTTGGTAATACTAAAACATGTGCATGTGTGAGTTTGTCCTTAAGGGTAAGAAATGCTTGTTCTTAGGTCTCTCCCCAATGGAATGTCATGGCGGTCAATGGGGCGGCAATGGTGCTAAAGTCCTTGATGAAACGCCGGTAAAAGCCCGTCAATCCATGGAAATTGCGCACCTCAGGGACGGATTTCGGTGTCGGCCATTGCTTGATGGTCTCAATCTTGGACTCGTCTATTTTGATACCCTGCGAACTCACAACATACCCTAAAAACACAAGCTCATTAGTACAAAAAAGTGCACTTCTTAAGGTTAGCCTATAGACACGCCTTTCGAAATGTATTAAGAACCAATCTCAAATGCTCCATGTATTCATGCATGTTGCGATTGTAAATCAAAATGTCATCAAAGTAAACAACCACAAACTTCGCAATGAATTACCTCAAAATATGGTTCATTAATCTCATGAAGATACTAGGGGTATTAGTCAACCCGAAGGGCATGACTAACCAGTCATAAAGGCCATATTTTGTTTTAAAAGTTGTTTTCCATTCATCACCTTCTTTGATTCTAATTTGATGATACCCACTTCTCAAATCAATTTAGCAAAAATAATAGCACCGTCAAGTTCATCAAGCATATCATCTAATCTAAGAATGGGATGATATTTAACAGTGATAGCATTAACAGTTCTACAGTCTGTGCACATGCGCCAAGTACCATCCTTTTTGGGGACAAGTATCACAGGCACAATGCAAGAACTCAGACTTTTATTTACCCAATCCTTACCTAATAGGCCATCAACTTGCCTTTGAAACTCCTTTGTTTCTTCAAGACCCATGCGATAAGCAGGTTTGTTGGGTAGTGAGAGACTCCAGGAATTAGGTCTATCTGGTGCTCGATCCCTCAAATAGGTGGTAAACCATCAGGGATCTCATCAGGAAACACGTCCTCGAATTCCTGCAAAAAAGCAACCACACTCGAAGGCAATGCCTTACCGAGCTTATCAACATTCAGTACCACATGTTTACAAATCATGAGTAATACATGCTGATCAGCATTTACAAGTTTTCGCATATCCTTAGCCTTAATTATCATGTTTTGCTTCCTAGTGTTGGGTTTAGTCAATACATGATCATGTGGTACACTAGGTGTGCTCACTTGACCCTTGGTTGATTGTTTATTTGTGAAAGTGGAGCAATTTCTAGGGTCGACCGTCCTTTGTTTCCTCTTTTGACGGTCTAAGTTACACTCTCTTTGCAGTTTATGTTGATTCTCATAAACTTGTGCAGGTGTGAATGGTGTTAGAACCATGCATTTACCATCGTGCAAAAGAGTGTACTTATTTGCCCTACCATCAAATACGATACGTTTATCAAATTATCAAGATCTTCCTAAGATGACATACGTCGCATGCATAGGAACAACATCACATACAATTTCATCAATGTAGTTGCCAATTAAAAAAGGAATACGTACCTGTTTATGGACACGCACCTCACTTTCTTCACTTAGCCATTGGAGGCGGTATGGGTATGGATGTTTAGTTGTAGGAAGGCCCAAACTTTCAACTCTTAGTAAGCTTGCCATATTGGTGCAACTCCCACCATCGATGATGAGTCTACACACCTTATCACTTACTTTACATCGAGTCTAAAATAAGTTCTCTCTTTGTAATTGCTCGTCCTCTTTGACGCAAGCGGTTAGCACTCGTCGTACCACCAAACAACCTATTTCTCCTTGAGTAAGAGAGCACTCTTCCTCAGCCAAGTCATCCTCCAAACAATCACCCTTGATCAGTCCAGGCATCTCCTCACAATCATCATCATCGGACACAATTTTCCCATTGTGAATGACTAACATGACCCTTTGGTTGGGACATTGGAACTGGATATGTCCAAACCTTTGATATTTGAAGCATTTGATATCTCTACTCCTAATCTTAGGAGTCTCATGAGGAGTCTTAGAAGTGGACTTGGATGCATCAACAATTTTGTTAGGGGTAAAATAGGAATTTTGGCTAGGAGTACTACCTGGAATTCGGCTAGAAGAGATGGGTGTAGCCGAGTTTTCAACTTCATGGGCGGTTCTCCTTGGTTGGTTTCCTCTCCATGAAGTCGAGTTGGAAGCTTGGAAGGTTCGGCCTCCTCGCCTCAACTTCTTTCCCCTCTCGGCCTTGATGGCTAGCTCAAGAAGGTCATGCATGTCCAAGCAATGTTAGAGCTCCAAGGCTTCTTGAAGGTCAAGATTGAGACCTCTAAGGAACCTTGTCATTATAGCCTCACTATCTTCTTGAATGTTCGCCCTCATCATGGCCATTTTGATCTCCTTGTAGTAGTCATCCACACTCATATTGTCTTGAATGAGGGTTTGAAGCTTAGAGTGGAGATCGCAGTTGTAGTAGTTAGGAACAAATCTCTTGCTCATTAATGCCTTGAGTTCTCGCCAAGTCCGGACTCGTGGTTCTCCCATTCTCCTTCTATTAGTCCTTAATTGGTCCCACAAAACTAGGGCATAATCGGTGAATTCAACAGTGGCAACCTTCACCTTTTGTTCCTAGCTATAATCATAGCAGTCGAAGACCATCTCAATGCGACCTTCCTATTCCAAGTAAGCCTCAAGGTCACTTTTGTCTTGGAACGTGGGAACTTGGATCTTAAGTCCCTTACTCTCACTCTTAGGTGTACCCCTCCTTGGCCTCTCGGCCCTTTCCTCATCCTCACTGGTGATGTGAAACCCCGATCTAGACAACCAAAACACCATGGCTTAGGCTGCGGAAATTTGACCCAACTAATCCCTAGAAGTCACGAACAATTTTGATATTATTTCAACCCGTCACTACTCGAATTAACGAACCAAATTGGAGGTAGTAGAACGCCACAATCAAGGAGATACTCGATTGATAAATTCAGGTGAATAACTTGAGAAGATTCGCAAGTATTCAAAGAAAACTCTCTTGCCAAAGAGAAAGTGAAAACTCACTAATTGTATTTAATAGCCAAAAATTGATCTGAAACAAAGAGGAAGTGGGGCTATTTATAGCCCTTACAAGCATTAACCCTAATCCAAAAGTTGACCAAACTACCCTACATACTTAAGAAAGATTTTGGCCTTACTTACTAACAAATGGGCCGCAATTAAACTAGCTTAATTACCTAGACTTTCTAAAGCGAGAAATAACCCAAAATCAACGAGGAAAATCAAATAATCCTACTAAACTCAAGCATTCGTGCAATCAACTAGTCTTCACTTGAATCTCCCAATTCCCCATGTGCTTGAATGGGCCTTGATCTTTATATTCTCATCAACTGGCCTAGTAATCGTCATATTTCCTCCCTTGGTACCATGGCTACTTCGGTTGTGGGATCTAGAACGGGAACCTCTCGGAAGACTCTTGGTGATTTCATCAAGACGACTGTGCATTTCCTCTATTTGTCGATCGCTAATCCGTTAGAGCTCAGCCTTCATGGCATTGAACATCAAGGTATAGTTGGGGCTTGGATGAGCTTGCTCCATGCCTCTCGTGTGGCCTACAAAAAGGTTAGAAACAAAAGGAAATAACACAAGTATAACTTTACTTCACTCCCTTAGTGTATCACTCACCCTCATATTTTTTCACTCAAAGCACTCTAATGATCTTACCAAATTCCTTTACTTGTCGGATTAGGTAGTTGAGAAATACCGCACAAAGTCCAACAAATATCACCCAAACTTTCCACAAGAGTAATCACAGAAACAAGACACAAATGGAATGCAAAAGGGAATTAAGAATGCTCGAATTTGGCAGCTACTAATGGCGAACAGGAATGAAAGGTGTGCTAGTGTGAAAGGAATCGAGCAAAACCCTAGCTTCCTAGAATGTAGGAGTGTGTCCAAGTGGAAATAGAAGAGTTACCCAAACTACCTACTTAGTTTCCTAAATGATTTTGGAAACAAGTTAGTTTTGGAAATCTTTAGAAAACCTTTTCCCTCTTGGATAACTTTTAGAAACTTCCCAAATTCTTTTCCAAATAGGATTACAAACAGATTTCGGTCCTCTTTTCCCAAAACTCTCACCCTAGTCGGTTGGAAGGCTATTAAAACCACCTTCCACATGACCTTCACTTGTAAACAACAAGATCAATTCGGACTTCCTCTTTTTTTTTGACAAGTAGCAAGGCAGATTTTGTTTTTTGGTTCAAGACAATGGATGCTCAACCAAGTGATGCCAACAACCCTCCTCGAGCTCCCTCCCAACGGGTTACCCAAGATGTTCCCAAGAAATTCACACCAACTCCAAGGAAACCCTTCACCACCGCTAGAGAATACAAGAAGATGTACTCTAGGAGGATGAAACAAATTTCCAAGGAACAAGATATTCAAGAATTCCAAGAAGTGGTGGATCAAAACTTTTGATTCTTTCCCTTTGTTTTAATTTTCTGTTTTAGTTAGGGACAAGATGTATGCGGACTGTTTTGGCAATAAAAATTCACTTTCTTTCTTGTTTTCTTTGTTTCTTGCCAACCGAGTTTTCTTTCTCCTTTCTTTTCTTTTGTTTCTTTTTTTTTTTTGACTTAAACGAATAACACACACCCTTGGCCGAAACAATCAAACTCCAGAATCTGGTCAGCCCTTAATTCACCCCAAAGTCAACCAAACTTTAATATCCTTCAAGAACTTCCAAGGTAATTTTCAAGCACTTCAAGATTGTGATCAAGAAATTCAAGAAATCCTAGATTCTTGTAGGTTCTCTTCAAGATTCACAATTACCAACAAGTTTTACCAAAAATCAGATTTGAAAAATAAGTAAAACAACTTGGATGACCAACGAACAAACTTGGACAGGTTTTAACTAAAGAAACCTAGAGCGGAAAGAACCCTAGCTGCCACAAGAGTTAATTTTCTTGCTGCCCAAGCGACGACCAACTAATCAAGATAGGTTTGTAAACTCCAACCAGAATTTTATACGTTCCAAGCGCACACAAACCATGGCAGATTAGACACGAAAATAAAAGAGCAAGACTCGGACCGAAGGAAACTAAACGAACAACACACTCACGGATGGAGTTGTGAACAACAAACGACGCACGAATTGGACAGAATATCCCAGAAAACAAGACACAAACACCGAACAGAATTTAACGACAATGAAGCAACAAGTACTTCGGACAGATTTGTAACAAATGACTCAACACAACAATGACCAGAAATTGACGCAACAAAAGACACAAAGGTGCGGACAGATTTTTTTGTTTTTTTAACACACGGCAGCGGAAACAAAAACCCTAAATGACACAATAACGAGAAACACGGATATAGCGGAAGATACCTCAACCTAGGCTCTAAAGCTAACTGATACGGTCCTCGGTCAACACGTTCCGAGACACATAGCACGTTTGTCCAAGGATCTAGCGAGATTATCCAACATCTGGATTGCGGGACCTAAAACCAAGACGGATGACACGACTTGATTGAGGTGATAGAACGACGACTCCAATTGAGGTGAATACTCAAATGGATAGGTCGGACGAACAATCAAGAACGATCATGAGATTGCTCAAGAGCCCTTGCCGATGCAAGTAAAGGAGCAGATTTCTCTCAATAAAGGAAGAGAAACAAATCTGAAATTTTGTTGATAAAAGTGTCTAACCCCGAATTTGTACAAAGTGAGCCTTTATATAAACTAATGACTAAGAAACCCTTAGGCTAGGGAAAGGAAAGGGTTCGTCCATCCTTGGACATAGGTGGGCCGAATCCATGACTCAACAATGTAACAACTAGTAACTAATCTAAACAATGACTTGACGACTAACGACTCGCAACTAAAAAGGCCTAACAGTTGGCCGACTCTACTTAGAGGAGTCGTGGTCTCCACTTGGCTCTTCATGGGTTTGGAGCAATGTTTAGATGCCTTGGCCCGCCACGTCCAAGCCTTCAATGTTCCTATGAATCTCATGTTGGTCCTGAACACTTCGAACAAGTGTTTGGAGTGATTCTTCGAATCGTTTAGCACGTGCACGTGTAACTGGCCCCAATGGCACTCGAACTGGGTCCTTACGTGGGCTTGAATCCGTGCACACATCAAACCTAAAAAAAAGTTGCATGAATCTGAAAATGAACATTAACGATAAAGCATTTGAATAAAAAAAAGTAATTAAGAAAACATGTTCTATGTGGCATTGAGGAAAATAGTACACAAGCTCTTTCTCACGAGGCACTGTCACCAACAGTCCAGCACATGCCCGCCAAAGCTCCGTATACAGAGCCGTCTCAGCATCAACTGACACAGTAAAACAATCCAAAATCAGAATCCATAAGAATTAGACCCAAAAATGACTTAGAAAAATGAAAACTCATGCCAGAAATGAGAGCAAAACCTCATGAATTACCTTTTACGGCACCGGAAACACTTTTAGCCACTTCTGGTAGCCCTCTTAGGCCATCACTTGGCTCAGTATATCCCTTGATCGGCACCTCTGAAGCAGCCATTTCTACACCCTACTCGTTAACACAGATCTATCATCCAAAAACCCCTCACCAAGAAAACACTCAAAACATGAGCAAAAACTGCAAAAGCCAAAAAAAATTCCAGTCAAAGCCACCAAAACACTATCACTCAACTCAAACTCATAAACCCACAAAAATTCATCAACAAACCCACGAAAATTCTCCAAAAGATCACAAAGTTCTTTTAAGTTTCTCCCTTAATTCACCAGCTACCAAGAGTTCCAAAGAGTTCACCTCAGAAGCAGCTCCAAGAATCTCAGAACTTCACAGCAGTGAGAAACTCAAGAAAATTATGAGAAATTTAGCTAAATATTAGAGAGAAAAAAATGAGAAGAGAGAGAAGGATAGAAATGAGAGAGCAAAGTTTCATGTAAGTGATATGAGAGAGCAGGAGAACAAATAAGAGGAGAGGTATACATATATAATCGAGTCAGCTCACGAACTAACCAACTTAATATTTTTTAGCTCAAATTTGAACTTGAATTCGATTTAATCAATTCGAACTTGACTGAAATTCGATATTGACCGAACTCGAGTCGAGGTCGTGTTCGGACTCAAACTGCTTGCGAGCGACTTGATTCGTTTGTAACCCTAGTCCATGCCACCATCTCATTAATTTACCACCACCATAATTGCAGCAGGATTCATCTCGCCCGATTCATCATCGTCTCATTTTCCATTTTCTTGTATCACTTGGGATTCTCCCCTGGTAGCAGGTAATAGTTATCAATTCCAACACGTACATTGGTATTTACATGTCCATAGTTTCATTAAACTAGATATGGGATAGGGATGATCATCATGCGGACCATCCCTGAGCAGTTCTCTCACAAAGGGAATGAGAGAGTTGCAATGGACCATGTGTAATGGGAGCAATAGTAAAAGAAAATGACGTCGTTTCACTAAGCGAGTAGGAAAACAAATAAAAAAACATGTGAGCGGCTAACGGCCTCCGTTAAAAAACCTCAACTTCCATTCCAAAAATTCCCACTCAAATTAATGAGGCACGACTATTCTTATGAAATCTTCAAACGAAATAGACTTTTGGTTTCCCTCCAAAAACTTATCTTGTGAGCATTCCTTCACAATTTTGGAGTATCAATAGAATAACATCCTTGTCCCAAATTGGAAAGTTTCAGATGAAAGCTTTTTGGAGTAAGTGTTGCAAAAACATGGTGTCACCAGTCAATGTAATGAGGGAATACAAGAAATAACTGCTGCGAGATAAGAATTTTTCATAAAGACCACAAAAAGGTGAAAGTTGGTGAGATCTGAAGCAGAGATACACTTACCCCATAGGTAAGAATATTGCAAACTCATCGCAATATTTAGCTTGTTTTGCGACTGAAGGGGGATGAACTTACCTGCATGGTTTTGTTTGCACAACTTGTTTAAGACGGTGTGACATGAATAATGAAATTGGAACTGTGGCGAAAACTTCTAAACAAGGAAACCATATGGGTAACACAAGTTAGATACACTAAGAGCCAACTTGGGGGTGGTATGCACAGGAAACTTATGCATGCCAAGTGTTTGTAAATTTGACTTAGTAGACGAATTAAATGACTTAGCAAGTTTATAGGCATATAAAATAACAGGGAGAGTATGAAGGTAATTGTCACTTGCTTTTTTGTTTTTTTATTCTTGTCGCAGGATAGTAGTGACATCGTACAGTTTAGATTGTATTACCGACTGTGTATGGGCGTTCACATCACAGTAAACTTGTGAGAACCCGGAAATTTTTATTATTTTATCTTATTTTCTTGGCTTAATTAATTATTTACTCAACCATTCCCTCCGAATAATTTATCTCAATCATTTTTAATCTGTTTTCATGGAACAAGGTCTCACGTATATTTTTAAAACATCCCGTTAGCAAATTAATTTTTCTGCAACTCGTTTATCGAGGAATAAGTGAATACACATTTTTCAAGGCAATAATCGATTTGAGAGTACAACAATCTTGGAGGATTAAGAATGATTACTAGTGGATTAAGAAAATTTAATTGAGGGATTAGATGTGATTAAGTTAAATAAAACTTTTACTGTGTGCGTATCGATAGTTTCTCGAAGGTCGTACCGCGCAACAAATTGGAAACTTGAGGAATTAATATTTGTGAGAACTCATATTTTATTTCTAAAATGGTTATTTTATAATTATTTACCTTAGTAGTAGTTAATTATATAATCGTTATAGGAATGCCTTTTAACTTTCGCCTTATTGCACGCAAATTGAAATTTCGCGTATATCAAATTGGAATGGTTAAACGGAGATTTAAGAAATTTAAATGGGACTAGTAAGAGTGAATAATTATAGTGTTTACGAAAGCATATTAGAGGTTTAATACACAAGTGAAACAAACCTGAGAGAAAACGGAGACGAAACGTGCGCGTGCGACAACTAATAAGAGTTGACTTTTGCCTAACAGTTGACTACTATTCCATTCTTTCTCCCCAAGTTTTAGCACACAAACAAAACCTCATCTCTCTCTCCTCACTCCCTCATTCTCCGCTGAAACCTCAAAGGGAAGAAGGAAGAAAGCTCTCTTCTCCATTTCACTTCATTCTTTGCTCCAAAACCTTCACAAATTGTCACACAACTTCCACCTCACTTGAAGAGCAACTTAAGCTAGACGAGAGGCTTCATCTTGGTAGTTTTCTTGAGTTTTTGGTAACTAAAATTTCTGATTTTCAAACTCTACCAACCATTCTCGATTTCAAGTTGTATTGACTGAGATATAGCCAAATTCCTGAACTGTACCAAAACTGGAAAACTGGAAAATCCTTCTTTCTTGCTAGCCGACTGGTCTAGTTTGACTTGGGACATGTTGTTTCGAAAATTTTGGTGTCAATCACCTACAAAATGTATATTAAATATTTCTTGGACCTTGTTTTCTCAAATGAACCAAATTGGAGCTGATTTTGTGGTGCAAAATGTTTGAAAAAGGAAAAGAAAGCAAGAAGACAAATTTGCTTTGAAAATTTCTTGAACTTCGGTAGTTTTGTTAACTACCTTTCCGTATGATTTTTTGTGTGAAAATTGATAGTGAAGCAGTTCTCATATGGAAGATTGTGTGTACCAAATTTGGTGTTACTCTAAAACCATTTCGATACCCAAACGATGTCCCAAAGTTTACTTTTCAAATCTGGAAAACTTTTCCTTTTCTCTTTGCCGAATGGTCAAATCTGATTTGAGAAGTTATATTTCAAAAAATTTGATATCAATTACCTCTAAATTGCTTATTAGATGTTTATGGAACATTGGTTTCAACATTTGAGTTAGTTGAGGTTGATTGTGTGGGACAAATCTTTTAAAAAAGGAAAGAAAAGTGAGAAGGCAGATTAGCCTTGAAACATTTCTTGAACATTGGTTGTTTTAATGACTGCCTTCCCATGGGAGTTTTTGCATCAAACTTGAGAAATGTTGTCCACACATGAAAGATAGATTTAGTTTACCAAGTTTGGTATATTTCCAATGCCAACTCGATGGCCAAATGATATTTCAAAGATAGTCTTTAAATTTGGGAAATGACTGAACAGCTTACAAAATGCCAACCAACTTTGAACTGATGTATCTCAACACTCGGAACTCCAAATTTAGTTCTGTTTATTTTATTTGAAACCTTGTTTGAAATGCTTATTGTGTTACGAATTTCAAGGGCTGGTTCATTTTCTGTGAATTTTTCCGAATTTCCAAAGTTTGCCGAAAAACAAGACTGAAACTGTCTTATATGCTCAAATCAGCCACTTTGAGCTGAAATTTGAATGTCTTCCGTTTAGAATCTTGGAAAAATGTCTTCTAGGAACTTTTATTACTTTGAACCAAGATTCGAACGGTATAAAGGTTTCCAATTTTGGCCCTACTGAGTGCAAGATCGGATTTTTCAAAGATTGTCACTTAAAACTGAATTTTTGGGACTTGTTGGGAAATGAGTTTATGGAAACTTTTCCCTATCCTTTGATATTGATTGACCGTTTTAAACTTGACTTCACGGAAGATATCAATTTTTTCTTGTGTTATTAAATCCCACTTTTGAGTCTTGATTTACGAGTAATTAAAGCTCTTTTCATGACATATTCTTAGTATTGTACAAGTGTACAATCTTCCTTGTTAACAAGGGGTTTATAAACAATAGTGTGTGATAGCCAATTATTGTTTGCTCAGGTGCTCAAGGGGACCTTCAAGAGGAATTCGAAGCGGACGCTTAAACACTTGTTTGAGCACTTACTCGCTTACTTTCATTCATGAGTGTCAAGTACATGATTTGCCATATTTACTTGATTTATCGTGCTTATATACGTGAATATCACCTGATGAGACGAGTGTGTACTTTATCGCATTCGCTCTCCTTTACTCAACATGTTGCTTAACTTGTTATGTGAATACTCAAACTTTACTCGCATTAAACTTGGTTTTCAAAGTCAATTGGAGTGAATCTCGTACGCAAAATATGCTCGTTTACGTGTGCATGTCATGTTGTCGAGTCGAGTGAACCTCCTCGACTTATGGGGACGCCCAATTCTCTTTGGCCAATCTTGCGACTCGAGCCGGCATGGGCTTGGTCCAGAAACTTGATGAACCAAGACAATAACAAAGCAAAACTTGATCTCTTGAGATCTTGTTCGGCATACTCGTGCAGTATCGCCCTTTTCGTGCGTGTTTGATTACGGATCTGAGTGGGTGGAATGTTGGCTGGAGGTATTAAGTGGAGCTTCTACGGACCTAAAATCTACCCGATTGACGGAGTGTCAACTCGTAAAGGTAGTGGATCAAGCCTCGGCAAAGCAAATGGAAATTAGCTCCTGAGAGCTCCTGTATCCTACTCAAGTGTGTTTAATTACTAATTGTGAAATTACTTGATTTTATCGCTTTATTTATGATATAAATGTTATTGTTGAACTACGTGCTTGCATGATTTTTTTGGCCGCACGAGCAATCGCTCACCCTGTAAATTTGTTTTCCTTAACAAGAACTGATATGGAGTGAAACTCGGGGAAGCCAATGGGATGAACTTTTGGATTAGGGTTTTGAACGTATTTGACTAGACAATTTGGAAGTTGTATATTTTGAGAAAGTGAATGTATTTTGAATCTTGTGATGTAAGATTGAACACTTATGTATGGAAGTGACTTCTTTTCCTTACTCCGTATATTATTATTGGCTATTCTATCTTAAGCTTAAACTAGAACTAGAATTGTACCGAGTCCTGGCGAGAGTCGGACAGACGTCCCGCCGATATCCTTTGGTTCTCCCTTGAGAGAAGTGGGGGCGTCACAAAACTAACACATACAAAGATAAAAGACAAGCAAACTGAGTCATTGTAAATTACATGAATGAAATAGGGAGTACAACAAAGAGGGATTCCTTCAAGATTACAAGGTATTTGAATGATTGTGGCTAGCTATACTTCTTGATCACAAATACTTTTTTGTGATAAACTACTGACGATTGAGAAATACACTCATGTATCTCTTAAGAGCGATTCTTCTAGGATTACGAGGTATTTGAGTAATTGTGGCTAGTTATACTTCTTGATAGTAAATATTTTTTGAGATAAGCTAATGATGGTTAAGAAATACTCTTATGTATCTCTAATTAAGTGGATTCTAACATGGTTTGGTATCTATATGTGTTGAGAATCACATTGGAGCGAGAAATGAAAAAAGGAATAAGGGGTACAAGAGGGGAGGGAACTGCACACTTTATTAATTAAACATTGCTGGTTAGTACCTCATGTTAGAAATTTGGTACCTATTAACAATGAATTAATTAAAAAGGATTTCTTTTAAACTTAGTATAAGTATAGTTGTAGATATATGTGTTACGCTATGTACATATTGTTTAGTTGGACTTACCTAGTGAAAGAAATTGGTTACAATTCAGTGTTCCTTGACATCATGTTGGAGAAGTAATATTTTATGTGAATAAAGAGTGACCATGGAGTAAAACTGTTATGGTGTTGTAAATTAGTATTTCACTAATGCAATGATGTTAAAACTAAATGATAATAGAAGGAAAATTTATAAAAGGATGGGAAGGAGAGGGAAGGAGGATGTGCACACAATATTAAACAGTAACTATTGTTATCTCATGCTTGTAACATTGTACCTTTTGCAGAATAGTAGTATAATAAAGGAAATGCATTTCTTGAAACTAGACAGGTATAAGTATATATTGTAATTTGTATCTAGTAGGTCAAATGACATATTGTTTAGACTGCCTTTCTTATAATGTGAAAAAATGGTTACCAGTTATCTGAATTAGTATGCATGCACATCTTGTTAGATAACTATTACATTATATGATAGAACAGTGACAGTGTAGAAATACTTTGACGTGGTCATAAATGTACAATCAACTAGAATAATGATGCTAAATCAGGTCCAAGAGATTGATAATGGAAATCTTGTATGGAAAGAAATCCAGACATTAATAAGTATTAGTAATTGTTTACTCTTGTTTATAAGTTGAAACCTCGACTAATTGCATCAATCCAATAATTGAAGCCCACAGTATGAGAGTTGATTGGCTTGAGTCTTGGTTTTAATGGCTATATATTAGGTTGAATATACTTGTTGTTCAAAATGTTTTACTTATAATTGAATCTGCTATGCTATTCTTATAACTAGTTTATCTTGATTTAGGAATGTTGGGAGAAAATCTTATGTAATTGAAATGTAATTGTTTATCAAAAAGTTGGTGCAGATGGCATGAATGAGATTGAGCAGCTCGACTAAAAAAGAATCTACAAAAGAAAAAAGTGAAAAACTGGGTAACAGCAAACTTGAGGCACCATCAAAATTTTTGAATACGTAAGTTGTCAATGTTTTTATGTTGCACCAATATGTTGGTAGGATAGTGAGATGTATTTATTTGACTAATTGCAATTATGAGTTGTTGAATTGGTCTCACTCTGTATTAATTTGCAGAGATAAGACTATATGAAATTTTAGTCAAACTGATATGTGTTGAACAAAGTAAATAGCCTTTACAATTTGCATGAGTAGAGGCAAGATGGCACGAAAAAGGACAAAGAAGAATCCAAGTGACAAGGAAGAAATATAAATAAGGGAACTACTGAACTTGCAAAACCAATCCCATCATTTATAATTAGAAAGGAAAAGAAGAAATCAACTTGAGAAGAAGAAATGGAGCAATCGAAACTCAATTAACAGAATTGTACAACTCTTTTACCTTCTTTTTACAGATTTTTGTTATCACAACATTTGTAAATTTCAATTTCGATTTATAGAAAATGTTATGTAGTTATCATTATAATCATCATAGATTTTTGTTCAATTTGTAGATTTGTTCAAAGCATTGTATATATCTATTAGAATTGTTGTACATATTGTTATAACTAGAGTGTACATTTGGCTAATTATTTGTGTTTAATTTTTAGAAATATTTGTATATAATAAAATTATCTAACAAAGAGGCATTTCGTTATGTTTATAAACTTAACAAACTTCTCCATTCTTCATTTTAAGTCACACATTATCCCTCTTAATGTTTATGTTATATTTATATGCATCATACCTAATAAGCCTAAGAATATTTACGACGCAGCTAGCTTGCCCCCCCGTGTGAAAGGCATCTCGGCTTTGGACACTAAGTCCTTTCCATATTTTCGTCGAATGTGTGTAAGGGAGTAGCACTCCTAGTTGGTGTACCCCTTTTGTGCTACGGCTTATCAATAATAAAATATAAAAAAGAAAAAATAACAATAAATTAGGTCTCACAAAAAAAAATAGTACGCCAAAATTGACATCCCAACCAACCCAAAGCTATTTGTTCAAAGAGCAATTAAATGATAGAAGTATGCCAAAATTGACATCCCAACCACTTTTCTAAGACTTTTAGTTTGGGGTTTGATAAAAATGAAAACGAGTTACACTATGGTTGGGTGTTACAAATTTGTTGATGGGTAATTACTACTTTTTGAGATTATAATACATTGACAACTAAAATCTTACCTAAAGCCACTACTTTCATAGTAGTGGTAGATGACTAGTTAAATTTTTGTTCAATCAGCATGTATGTAACTTATAAGTAACCAAATGTCACTAGTTGTCACCAATTTGTTAAACAAAAATCTTTATTTTCTTAAACATATCATAAAATGGACTAAACAGTTTGTAAGACATTAGCAATGGAAAGTCAATAATTACCAACATGAGGTACAACATCAGTATGTTACTAATTAGCAATAGAATGTAAATTTTTTTTTATCAGTCGATAGAATAGAAGTTATTGTTTTGGATATATTTTAAAGCATATCGAGCTAACAATAAAAAATTAACAACAAATAGTACTTAAATACTAACTAAATGTACAATACTTATAAATAGAATCTAAAATTAGCAATTTAACCTTTTTTTCTCTTGGACATTGTAAAATAGATTGAACATGTGGTAATGCATTAAGAACTAAATGTAAGTATATTTTAATGAGTGTTACGAGTCTGGCACAATGAAACTATCTAGTTATCCAATCTAATGTCTTTGCTCCATCAACGTTGATTGATATCCATTGATTTGTCAAAAGAAACTATCTTTGCCCATGACATGCTGCAAAATAAGGTGAATAAGATATAATGTGTTAACAATTACATACACGGTTTAGCTAATCAGACCCCAATTTGTACCCCTATATGAACTCTACGTAACCAATGAACAACTATACATTAAATTCATTCTTACATTATGTGTATTCATGTGACAGTGTGTAAGGGCTAATAACCAATTACAAATTCAAACAATAGACTAACTTCTGTAAATTTATGACTATGTAAGCACACATAACATATAGCACTACTCTATACCCACTAAAAACGTGTACACTCTATAGAGAAATGCTAATATCAGCTATACCAAAGTTTGTAGAATATATTCCAACTTGCGTAACTACTTTTTGCTGTGCTATATCTAATCTCCCTTTTATATATATACATGGTCAAGTCACTAACACCTAACATGATGTACATTTTTGTAAACTGATTATACTTCATATATCACCCCGTATAAGGCTCATACAAGTAAAATTACACATCTATTATAGGGAGATGCACAAATTGATCAAATGGCCAATAATCATTTTAAATTTATGTGTACCATTGCACTACCTTTTATAGATATACACAGTCAAGTAACTAACATCTAACATAATGTATATTTTTGTAAATTGATTGTAACTCATATATCACCCCACGTAAGGTGCTTAAAGGCAAATTAGTATTAGTCATACAAATAAAATTACACACCCATTACAAACTGCAAAGAGATGCACAAGTGGATTAAAGTACCAATAATCATTCCAAATGTATGCATACCATTGCACTATGCATATGGCTGCAATGATTAATTGCAATATGCATGTGATCAAGTAACTGCATGTTCAACAATTTCTTTGCATCGTACTTGGTCAGTAACATGGTATACATTATTTCAGCCAGATTGTACATTCACTAAGTATTTATATACATGCTACTTATTGAAGTAAACTACATATCTACTAAATATTTAATGCACTCTCATAAGCACTAATGGTTACTTTAATATGCAATTGAAACAAATAACCATCTAGTAAAACCTTTTGATATAATATTATTGATGAATAATATATTGTACATTCTGATAAATATGGTGTACATCACACACCTTATCTAGGTCAATAACCACCAATAACCATTCCAAATGTATGCATACCATTGCACTATCTTTTATAGATATACACATTCAAGTAACTAATACCTAGGATGATGTTGGCAGAGTGGGCATTGTATGTGAGTGATGGTCACATAGTGTCACAGTTGTGCACAATAGGTTTTAGATAATGTACATGTTATTAGATGATACTTACAGTGTATGGTCATAAGCGTAAGCATTATGAGTCTAGCATTGCAGTGTTGTATTCCCTATTTCATTCGTGTAATTTACAATGACTCAGTTTGCTTATCTTTTATTTTTGTATGTGTCAGTCTACTGTGATGTGAGCGCTCATATACAGTCAGTAATATAGTCTAAACTATACGGTGTCACTACTATCCTGCAACAAGAATAAAAAAAACAAGTAACAATTACCTTCATACTCTCCCTGTTATTTTATATGCCTATTAATTTTCTAAGTCATTTAATTCGTCTACTGAGTCAAATTTACAAACACTTGGCATGAATAAGTTTCTTGTGCATACCTTCCCCAAATTGGCTCTTAGTGTATTTAACTTGTGTTACCCATATGGTTTCCTTGTTTACGATTTTCTACTAGAGTTCCAATTTCATTATTCATGTCACACTGTCTTAAACAAGTTGTACAAACAAAACCATGCAAGTAAGTTCATCCCCTTTAGTCACAAAACAAGCCAGATATTGCGATGAGTTTGCAATATTCTTACCTATGGGGTTTAGTCCAATTCGATTGAGTGTATCTCTGCTTCAGATCTCACCAATTTCACCTTTTTGTAGCCTTCATAAAAAATTCTTGTCTACAGCAATTACTTCTTGTGTTCCCTCGATACATTAACTGGTGACACTATGTTTTTGCAACATTCTTCCAAAAACCTCTCATCTAAAACTTCCCAATTTGGGGCAGGAATATTATTCTGTCGATGTTTTGAAATTGTGAAGGAATGTTCAAAAGATAAGTTTTTGGAGGGAGACCAAAAGTCTATTTCATTTGAAGATTTCAGAAGAATAATCGTGCCTCTTTAATTTCAGTTGGAATTTTTGGAACGGAAGCTGAGGTTTTTTAACAGAGCCCACTAGCCTCTCATATGTTTTTTTAATTTTTTTTCCTACACACTTAGTGAAATAGTGTCGTTTTCCTTTACTGCCGTTCCTATTATACATGGTCCATTGAGTCCTCTCATTCCTTTTTGTGAGAGGACTGCTTAGGGATGGTCCGCCTGATAACCGTCCCTGCCCCATATCCCATTAAACCACTTCGTAGAAAATTGAATGAGTTGAAATGGCATTTCAATTGGAACAGTCCCCTGTATTAGGTTAATTTCTTTGTTTACTGCTGAAAGAAAAAAAATCAAAAGAATATTGAATTTATGCCTACCAGACTTAGGGCAAAAAAAAAAATTTAACTATTGGGTTGCTAGGCTGACTAGGCCCGATAACCAGTTGGGAATTTTCCTGAAAAACTGCGGGGCTGTCAGCCCAACAACTTGCTTTAATTTTTTTTTTTAAATTGTTGCCCGGCAGCTAGTTAGAAACCTTTCTAACATTCTACTGCCCCCAGACGTACAATTAGCTTGCTTCCAATTCCAAATGGTCAAAGTTAGAAATTTTTCTGGGATAATTTCAGAAACCTCCCTTGAGATTTCTGATTGTTTCACTTAGCATCCTCAAATTAAAAAAAAATCTCACTTGGTTCGCTTGATTTAAACTTTTTGTAATATTTAAAATCCATTTCAAAATATAATATTAAAAATCTCATTTTGGGAGAGAGAATACAATTTCATTTCAAATTTGCCTTTTTCTTGTCATTTCTTAATTGTCATAATACACCAAATTTATTGCTTAAATTTTGTAAATTGATCGCATATAGTTCTTTAATGAAAATTTAATATTTGATAACATGATAAAAAAATCTTTAACAATTTTTGTGTGATTGGTTCGGACAAAAAATGTAAATTACTTAAAATTATGAATGATTACAATACTCTTAAAAATAACTTGCAATAATTTATAACCATAAGAATAACTTTTTGGACTAACTAAAAAAATAAAAAAAAATTATATATAAATTTTAACATATTGTATCTTTTTAGTTGTCAAGCCATCGATTTTGACTAAAATGATTTATGAATTAACTCGAAACACTTTACAATAAAGAAAACGTTATCTATGTAACTTGTAAAAACTTCAATAAGATTTTAAATATATACTCTTGGCATTTGAAAAAACTATATTTTGTTAGCAAAATTATTATTTTGACTATATTTAAAACTTTATATAGTTTTTTTAAAATTCCAAGAGTATATATTTAAAAATTTATTGAAGTTTTTACAAGTTACAAAGATAATATTTTCTTTAATGTAAAGTGTTTTGAGTTAATTTATAATCATTTACATATTTTTGAATTTAAATTTTTTTTTTGTCTAAATCGATGGCTTGACAACTAAAAAAATCCATGTTAAAATTTAGTTATAATTTTTTTTATTTTTTTAGTTAGTACAAAAGTTAGTCTTATGGTTATAAATTGTTGCAAGTTATTTTTAAGAGTACTGTAATCATTCATAATTTTCAGTAATTTACATTTTTGTCCAAACCAATCACACAAAAATTGTTAAAGAGTTTTTTTTATCATGTTATCAAATATTAAATTTTCATTAAAGAACTATATCGATCAATTTATAAAATTTAAGCAATAAATTTGGTGTATTATGACAATTAAGAAATGACAAGAAAATGGAAAATTTGAAATGAAGTTGTACTCTCTCTCCCAAATTGAGATTTTTAATATTAGATTTTGAAATGTATTTAACTATTACAAAAAGTTTAAAGCAGGGGAACCAAGTGAGATTTTTTTTTAAATTTGAGAATGCTAAGTGAAACAATCAGAAACCTTGAGACAGGTTTCTGAAATTTTCCCATAAAAATTTCTAGCTTTGACCATTTGATATTGGAAGCAAGCTAATTGTATTTTTGGGGGCAATAGAATGTTGAAAGGTTTCTAACTGGCTGCCGAGCACGCTAAGCTTGGCAGCCCAACAATTTAAAAAAAATTAAGCGGCTGATAGCCCAGCAGCGTTTCAGGAATATTTCTAGATAGCTGTCGGGCCTAGTCAGCCTAGCCACCCAACAGTTTTAAAAAAAAAAATTTACCTTGCCTGCCAGACTAATTAATATCAGCCCATTTCAAGTTTTAAACAATTTTTGTGATTTTTTTTCAGCAATAAACAAAGAAATTAGCCCATTTTATTTTGCTTGCGCCTATAAAAATCCAGTCGAGTTGTTTCTACCTTAATGCACGTCCACGACAAATTCGTGGAGCAGTCTTCTAGCAAGAAGAAGAATAGACTGGCTTCCACATCTTATATGTAACTTGTAGGCATAGTATTCTTGACATGAAACTTTTTTCATGTATTCTTCAGTAACATCTGTATGGTAATTATGATACTTAGTTACTATAATATGATTGAGCAAAATAGAAATACAATATATTTTAGAATTGGTGAAATACCTGGTTCTTCATTAGCATGAACATCATCGGGAGGAAAATTTTGGGGATGAATTATCATGTCTGGTTGAAGCATCGAGATCAATCTTATGGCCCGTGGTGCCATAGATTGATACGCGAATTCTAAGATGCAACATTGGATGGATTTTTTTTTTTTTTTTTAAAGCAATCATAGTCTAAGGAATTGGCCAATAAAATGAGGGTAGAACTTCTATTAAAGGAGTTGTTGACACTGTATTGGCTGGAGAAACAAGAGCAAGTGAAGTAGGACAGCATGCTATTCTCCCAGCATCTTTCATAGGAGGACCAAGAGCTATGCGCCGGAGATACCTTGACTCTATGGCATTAGTTCAGAGATTTAGCAAACCTGATCTCTTTATCACAATGACATGAAAGACCCGTTTTGCCCCTTTCAGGCCTTAAGAAAGACGTCTACCAAGATACAAATTATACATCCATACTGCAAACCAACCCAACTTAAATGATTCATACATCCATATAGACCTATATCTATGTATGCAGGAAAGGACAGACTTACAAACCACTCATGCCACAACGCTGGAGATCGATCCCATTTGCAAAGAAGCAAAAGATTTGAAAAAATGGTAAGTCAAAACTATTTATACAATAATACATAACCTAATGAGTTTAAGCTTCTCATACTATTTCTTCCATAGGTTGAAAAGCTCACCAGAAGCAAAAAACTTGGAATACCAATCAATGAAAAAACAAATTCAACAAACCACAGAAGTTGCCCTCCATGACATTATACAAAAAAAGAGAAACACTAGAGGAGGTAAACAAATATTTCATCATGAATTCAGATTTAATACATAAATACCTAAACCTATGTACTTGTAGAATATGAATTATTATTTCAAAACAACTGTGGATTCAATTGAAAATAAATCAAGACCATGGCGCGATGCATGTTAGCAATGTACAAGATCAGTCCTTAAAACACAAGATGGTGTAGAATGTCTCAATTGCACAAATGTCACATCAATTCCCAGGTAATATTTTCTATGACACAAAAAAAATCAATTAAATGACAAAATTATTTTCCATCAACATGAAGACAAAGAAGAAAGCCAAAATTTCAACAAAAAGAAAAACAAACACTGTAGAGGATGATGAAGATGAAGTCTCAATCATAGAAGATGACACAAAATTATCTCAATATCTCAAAAACTCAACTGTCAAAAAAAATGCAACCGATGACAACAATCTCAAGAAGAAGATAAAAATGGAAAAGGCTAAATACTGGTAATCGTTAGATACATTTTCATATCATTATGTATTTAATTACTAGTTTCATATTGGTGATTGTTTTCAGCATGTTTAAGGACATTTCCTTAATTAAGAAAAAATTGATACCAGTTTGCAGTTCAATTTTATTTATGACCAAATACAACAAAACATTCCAAATTTATAGAGAAAAAGCAAATATGAAGACCACAAAATTACAAGTGAAACACACATGCACCTATCTAGTCATTAAAAATGGCTTTTACCAAATGTTCAACAGTTCAAACCTTTCTCAATGAAATCTATTTTGAATACACAAAATTGATGCAAAAGAAAGAAAGAAAAAAAAGGAAACCAATGGAACACACAAAGTTGACTAATGGTTCGGATCTTAACATGTTCAGACATGTGTGATAACAAAAATAAAGTATTTTAATTAATTAAGTAACATTAAATTTTCTAAATAAAACTTACTCCAAATTATCACATAATGTGATATACACTCAAATGGATCAGACTTAATACTTAACGATTTAGTAACTTAACATATTCATATTTTAGCGTTAGTAACTTAACGATTCAGTTTTCATACTTCAATTTTATCAAACACGCCCTAAGTTCGATGCCTTTAGCAACCTATTTATCCATTGACGGTTAGCCGCTGGTTCGAATATATGCCAGCCCATGCCTGATTTAGCATAATATCAAGGTCTATAATATTGTATTGGAAAAGCCGACTTCTTGGATCGAGACCTAAAACTTTACGCCGTTCAACTTTAATTATGATCATTTGTCGTGCATAAGACTCTTCGTTTTCTTAAATATTTTCTCATTCTGTTGTATTGAAACACAAACAACAGTAAGTTGCACCCTACTATTGTAATTGCTGGGGAATGGGGAGGGCTCAATTTGGCCACGTAAAAATTGGAAGGAAAGAACCCATCTCTAGGACGGTGAACTATTGCATCCTGTAAGTATTAACCTTTTACGAAGACTACTAAGACCGAAGTAAATGCTATAGAATTGTTACTTTCAGGACAAATTTACCATACATTTCCAAACGCTCGATTTTCACCCTATACTAGTTTTGGTATCAATTCCATAAACTCTATTGGCTAGGCAGAGTTTATTTTTACGCAGAATACATTCTCTACATCATATCATCTTCTGCTAATGCCTGGTAGTGCTATGTAAGGGGGTAGGGGAATGAGCCAGTGCAGCCTGTATTTAATAGGAGGCAAGATATCTGCAAAAACCGAAAACATCATCCAAGTTCAACATATCTGATGGATCTAATGATTTAACAAGAAAAGAAATGGACAAGAGATTCATATGGCCTACATATAGGATCAGCATGCCAACCTGGAAATAAAGAGCATTGTTGGCCTGCATTGAGGATCAACATGTAGACATTCTCTTGCAAGTTTGTGAATGGATATCAGAATCTTTTCAATTTCTTGATTGGGATATAGAAGTCTTTGGTCTAGCATGTCTCTCAGTAATACTCCCTCCGTCCCATTAAAAGTGTCATGCTTTCTATTTTGGTCTGTCCCAAAATATTTGTCACTTACCAAAAATGGTTGTAAACTTTATCAATAATTTCCGATACTTACCCTGTCTCACCTGACTAAAAAGCAGGTGTTATTATGGTCAAAAAGTCTTCCATCAAGACTTGCAACTTTTCCAGTTTAGTTGATGGTTTTGCACGCACCAACCAACGTGAAATGATTGCTGTCCGTGACTTCACACTCTACTTCAAATTAGTTAAGTCACATGCCAATCAATAAACATATGGACCCCACTATCACATTTTTGGCCATCCATTCTGCAGCTTTTGTGTTTAAACGAAGGGTAACATGGAAAACACGGATGAATTTTTCAAAAATTGAGCACTGTTGATAAGAAGTTGGAGTCCCGAAAAGTGACAAACGTTTTGGGACGGAGGGAGTATCTCTTTAGGCTTTGAAGACATTAGGTGAGCAATCAAGTCAGCAGGATGCTTTCCTTTGATTACTTCCATTGTTAGCACCCCAAAGCTATAAACGTCACACTTTTCGTTAACTTTCATTGTGTAGGCAAATTCTGCAAGAGAAAGTAGGAAAATGATTTTTCATGATATGTAATCAGACTTGAATTTACTAGTTAACCGGTTAATGAAAGGAAAAAAAAAACTTTATTACCTGGTGCAACATATCCATATGTGCCTGTAAGAGAACTCCAATTAGAAGAGTCTTTTTGCAGACACTTGGAAGTGCCAAAATCTGAAACGTGAGCCTCGTATTCTGGATCAAGCAAAATGTTGTTGCTTGATATGTCCCGATGCACAATTGCTGGTGAACAATCATGATGCATGTAAGATAAAGCATGAGCGACTCCTTGGATGATTTTCAACCTCTTTTGCCAGTCTAGTTCCTTAGCTTCTTCTTCCATGCTCAAGATTTTGGCCAAGCTTCCTCTTTCAAAGTATTCATAAACCAAAATCGAATGCTGTGCATTTGAGCAGAAGCCAAAGAGTTTCACAATGTTGCGATGCTAGATTTCTGTCAAGGCCCTGATTTCATTCAAGAAACTTCTATCCTTTGCCACATTAGGCATGTTGTGAAGTCTCTATACAGCTACTACATCACCTGATGGAAGCTGTGCTCTGTAAACACTTCCATAACCTCCTTTCCCAATAGAAAATATTTCACTGAACTCTTCTGTAGACTTCAAGATTTCTTTATACAATGCTTTGCCATCAAAAGCACATATGGCAAATAATCCGCCCTTCTTCACCTCCATGTCTTCCGCTCTTGAATATTTTTTTATTTGATCATGCAATATAAGAACGCCAGAGAATGCACCAAGAAGTATGAATGATCCCAGTAGAGGTATTACAATTATGAGAACAAGTTCCTTCCTTTTATCCTTGACGTGCTTTCTAATCAAAGGGAAACTTTCACACGCTCGTAACCCTGTCATATTGCCACACAAAGCTTCATTTCCCTTTACTTCTTCTAATGTTAGATTCACAAAGGCTCTACCACTCGGAATTGGACCCTCCAAATTATTAAAAGAAAGATTAATGTGCAATAAACCAGGCAATTCTGCTAAAGCCTTTGGGATCAAACCAGAGAGGTTATTCTGGGAGAGATTTAGTGTCCCTAGATTCTGCAAATTTTGAAACTCAAATGGTATCCCTCCTGTGAAGAGATTTTGACTCAAATCCAATTCAGAAAGTTGGATTAACTTCCCAATCTGTGGCAGAATCTTTTGACTTAAAACGTTGTTGCTCAAGTTCATGTGAAACAAGTGTTTCAAATCTCCCAAAATTTCTGGTAAACCTCCACTCAAGGAGTTTGTGGACAGATCTAGAAATTCCGTTAGCAGTCCCAATTCCTGAGGTATACCACCAGCAAGTTGGTTGTCATGTAAATCTAGTTTAAGCATGGAAGCTAACTTACCAGCTGCCCTTGGTATCTGTTGGATATTTTAATAAAAAATATCACATATTTATTTTGAATTCAAATTAAATAAATTACAAATTCTTTAAATAAAATTTTAGTTACAAATTGAAACATTTAAATGTGTAACTTATGGGATTTATGTCTTGTATTTGTAACTTATGTAATGATTAGGTTTAATGAATTCTTTTAGTAATTTTTTCCGTTATACAATGAATCTAGACTTTTCAATTTGTAACTGAAATATGAGGTGTTAATTCCTATTAATGTTGGAATTTTAATATTCCTAATTTCTTAGCCTATATATAAGGCATCTATCCACCATACCTAATACACACTTTGCTATCTCTATACTACTTTCTATTTTTCCTCCACTACTATAAGAGTTTATAGGGCAAAGAACAATGTTAGTGTGAGGTTTCTGTCTTACTCCAATAGTGTAGATTGGAGTACACTACAGTGTGTAAAAGGCTGAGCTGTTGTATCCTGGAGGCAACGTGTTGAGACTTACTACACCGGAGGATATTCCGTAGGGGCGCGAATCGTCTTAAAGAGAGCGACTTGGTCCGTGCCTCAACCCATGCCAAATTAACATTTTTATGGTACAATTATTTGCATTTTTAATGCAATATTGAGGTATGAATTTTGGTTAATTTATTTGTTAAATTTTATTAGAGAAATTATTGTTACTTATATGATTTATTTTGGTCTAGAACCAACAATTTTAAGATGAATTTGCTCCTATTTTAAAAAAAAAACTTTATATTCAAAGATTTTGAACTGGTTGTGAAATTGCTAAGTAATTTTAGATGTGTCTTGTTTATCTATGCACATGAAATCTAATGATGAGGTTTTAAGAATAAGTAATTGACTAAAGAATGCAATGCATTTTATAATTGCCTAATTGCATTCAAATTTAAAAGTTTATTACTTTAATGTGTACGATCTCATAGTTTTGAAGTTAGCCTAAAAGACTTGTATATGAGTATTTTCTTGGTTTCGGTTTTCAACGTGATTGCAAAAAAAAAAAAATGCTGTACAAAAGTACAAGTCTTATGACATTATAGTTCAAACAATTGTAAACTAGTAGGCCATCAAATTGAATTCAACTGCAGCCGAGATACACTAAACACAATACATCTATAACTTGGAGTCAAGTTCAATTTACAAGTCTGTGGACAGCCTCTTTTTAAACAACGATGATCTCAAAATATATGAATGACTTTGCAACTATTTAGTTGTTGAATGTGTGTGATTTTAAAAAAGTCAAGTTTCTTGTTGATGTTAATGTGTGATTTGTACCCAATAAGATGGCTCTTATGCTTATGTACTACTTTGAGTGTATATCATTTTGAGTACCTAGAACACTATTTCTGCACTATCTTAACATATGAACTCCATGAGTAGTTTTGAATGAATAATTGTTAGAAATAGTGGGGGTATGTAATTACATGATTGCATTCTTCAATTGAGTGCATGACTATGACACGTTGAAGAATAGTGGTATCAAGATGTATAAAAAAAAAACTGCAATTATGAGTGTTCAAGTTATATTTAAATAGTGGGGGTTTAAAATTCTCTAGTTTTGTCTTGAATTCATATGATATTAGCCAAGCTTGAGGTTTGCATTTTCACAAGCAATAAACGGTATTGATAATACATGAAAAAAAGATTATACCATCACCAAGGAAAAATTATATACATGGATAATAGCTTTAGTGACTTGAAGTTGTGAAATATAAAGTTATTAGCCATATAATTCTCAACAACTCTATTCTCTTGACTTGTATTGTGTTAAAATTGTGAATATGAACTTTTGAGTTGAAAATGTGATGTTGTACATTGAAAAATATGTATTCTAGTCAAAGGCCATCAATTTGCAGGCAACCAACAACTTTGGGATTTTTATTAAATTATTTCATGTTGTTTGCTATGTGGTTGTCTTTATATTTAATGCAAACTGGAATACTTAATTTCCTTGCGAAGCATGACTATAGTCAGACTATGCTTGGATGGAAACGCAGACAGTGAATGTTGACTAAGCTGGTAGCTATGAATTTTGAAACCCTTCAGATTTTTCATTATAAGGTTTGTAGGTTGAATTTTGAAATTAAAGCATGATAGTGCATTGACTATTATATTTTTTGAATTTTTTTTAATCTCTAATTTGAGTTGTGCAGATTAAAAAGTGAGGCATGATTTGGATAGAATTGAATTACTTATGAAGTTTTCTTGCAAAAGAAAATTCATTGAGGATTATGAGAGTCGCGGGTTACTAGATTACTAGCCACTGAGAAGATTACAGAAATGATGGAAATTAATGTGGCTTTGCTTGATACTAGCATTCACTCAAAAGTATGACCTGATGTGAAGGTACTTGAAATATTTTTTTGATATTTTTGCAAAAGCAAAAATAACAATGGAGTTTTTTGAGAATGGCTTCTAGTGCATCACTAGACTACTGGCCATGGAAAAAATTAAAAAATTACATATGAGTAAATATACGCCTACACTATTTGGCAAAAATATATGGATGAGAATTTTTCTCATCGAAGATTGGTTCCATGTATTTGGACCACTAAGAGATTATTTGAAAAATTCGAGAATATCATATCTTTGTTATTTTATTTGTGTTGAAAAAATAAATCTCAAGTCTGAGTCAAGGATATGATACACATCGAGGGGGATAAGACAAAAGTCCAATGTATGTTAAAAACCACCTATGAGGATACAACTACCTAGGAACTGGAGATCCCAAGAACTAGGTTGGAGACAAACGAATCATAGAGTGATTTGGTTGTTTAATATGCACTACTTTGATTATATTGTCTATCCCTATAATGTAAGTACATTGGTGATCCTATGACGATAAGTGAGGTTGGGATTTTTATTCCTTTAATGAGTTCTATAGCCCTTATGGGTGGGATGTCTAGGTCATGGGAGCATCCTTGATAGACTCACCTATATGAGTGTGGAAGTAAGGCCGCTTCCTATGAGAATTTGGGTTGGTTCTGTGACAGCCCCACCTCCCCCTAAGGCGAACCAAAGGGTTCGGCAGGCCGCCTGCCCAGCTCTCGCCGGGACTCAGTCGTTCACTACAGTCATCAAATAGATTACAAGATAAATCTCAAATATACATCAAATGTTCCAAATTTTACATATCAAAAGCGAAACGGAAACTAATCAATTGCACTAACAATTATAACCTTAAAAGACCAAAGCAATACAACTTTCCCGAATAAGACTAAGGTCCTCAGTTCTCATATAAATACAAGTACAATTGCAGTCTCAAATATTACACAAGGTCAAACTAAAACTTCAACGGTACAGGAGATCCAACCATTCACATGGAGCACTTTAATATCAATGCCTCCGTCGGTTTAAGCCCTGTGGAGGGGAATAAAATAGTTTTGGGGTGAGCTGGAAGCTCAGTGAGTAACTAATAAAATCAGTAATCAAATCAGTTTCTCAATCGCTCATTTCAATGATGTCATGTATCTGAAATCAAATGTACGTTTATCGCTCTCGTGAGCCGGTGAAATCATTGTACTTAGCATCCAACGCTCAAAATGATCATTTAACACTCACTCAGTGATAGGGAGCCCGTTGGTGCTCCAGATAAACATTAAACGTGGTGGAGACATTGGTTCTAAGCACAAGACTTTTCCAGGACTCATTGAAGCCAAAACAGGTAAACATGTCATGAACTCACATGCAAGCACGCATGATATGCAATCGAGTAAATAATGCAAGAAACATTTCAAAAGTACTTGGGAAATAGTTGAGGGTCACTCACCTCCACGGCTCAGAAACTATCCATCATATATCATTGTCTTGCCCAAATCCAAGTCCTAGATCACAAATATCAAGAATTAACCCAAACTCAAAGTAATATGATGCTCTCAAAGATTGGACAGTATGCCCCCTTAATTTCTTTATTTGTCCAACCTACAAACATTCACCAAATCCATAACCATCAACCACAATCACACATACGATTCACAAACCGTAAAACATATCCATTTAGGCCATAATATCCTTCAATCAAAGCCTTAGGAGTCCACCATTAGAAAACCCCCAAATTAAACCCTAGAACCGGAAATTCACCACAAGCGGAAATTTTCCGTAAACAATCGCAATTAACGTACAAACACTTCATTTAACATCATTTCAATCCATCAATCCAAGGCCAATCCATGATTATCTTATAAAATTAGAAAATACCCAATAAATCAGAAATTCACCATAAATTCCTTCAACCCATAAAATACTCCACAATACAGCATATTTAATCACCACAAACCACCAATTAACCAAAATTAGAACAAAAGGGGACTTGTTTATCCAACTTACCTCAAATTCAAGAAAAATATCAACTTAAAGCTTCCCTTCCAAAATCAATCCATCAAAAGCTTTAAACCATCCTAGAGAGCACTTGTGTGAAATATTTTCCAAAACCATCGGTTAAAACTCAAGATTTAAAGAAGGAAATCAAAGGGAAAAACTTGGAAAAGTTTCTCCTGTTCTTCTCTCCAAAGGGCCGGACAAGGAGGAAGCAAAAATGAAGATATTTTGCAACCAAAACAAGATAAAAAGTGAAGAAACAGTCGGTCAAACTTGGCAGCCGGAGCTGCCACATCAGAATCCGGCCGGAATCTGGCCGGATTTCCGGCCGGATTCGAGCCAGTGGCTAAAACAATTTTTTTTCGAAACTCCAAGGCAATCCGGCCAGGTATCCGGCCGGATTTGGCCCTTTTCACTTTCTGCAAAATTTTTTCTTTTCCAAGTTCAAAAGCTGCGTTCCTCCGCTCGTCCAACCAAGACCTATGTAGAATGAAAACCCTCCTTCTTTCAGGGCGTCACAGGTTCTCTAGAGCACTCATGAAAACCGGGATAAAGCACAAAGCCATAAATGTGCTGGCTTATGAAACCTATTTTAGAACACTGAAAGGTTCATGCGTGTGATACGATCTCACATGCCCTCAAGTAGTCATCTTTTAAAGGCTAAGTCCACTTTGACTCTAGCACGGGAATTGTTGAACACTAAGTGAAGGTTTAAAGGCATTGCCATCTTCATTATGCATGAATTTTTAATCTTTGCCCTATTAAGTGTTAAGCTTTGAAAATTATATTTTTTATTAAAATAAGTGGGGGATTGTTGGATATTTTAATAAAAAATATCACATATTTATTTTGAATTCAAATTAAATAAATTACAAATTCTTTAAATAAATTTTTAGTTACAAATTGAAACATTTAATTGTGTAACTTATGGGATTTATGTCTTGTATTTGTAACTTATGTAATGATTAGATTTTATGAATTCTTTTAGTAATTTTTTACCGTTATACAATGAATCTAGACTTTTCAATTTATAACTGAAATATGAGGTGTTAATTCCTATTAATGTTGGAATTTTAATATTCCTAATTTCTTAGCCTATATATAAGGCATCTATCCACCATACCTAATACACACTTTGCTATCTCTATACTACCTTCTATTTTTCCTCCACTATAAGAGTTTATAGGGCAAAGAACAGTATTAGTGTGAGGTTTCTGTCTTACTCCAATAGTGTAGATTGGAGTACACTACAGTGTGCAAAAGGCTGGGCTGTTGTATCCTGGAGGCGACGTGCTGAGACTTACTACACCAGAGGATACTTCGTAGGGGCGCGAATCGTCTTAAAGAGAGTGACTTGGTCTGCGCCTCAACCCATGCCAAATTAACATTTTTATGGTACAATTATTTGCATTTTTAATGCAATATTGAGGTATGAATTTTGGTTAATTTATTTGTTAAATTTTATTAGAGAAATTATTGTTACTTATATGATTTATTTTGGTCTAGAACCAACAGTATCTCCCCTGACAAATAATTTGAAGAAATATCAAGAGCATGTAGTTGAGTTAAATTTCCAATTTCTAGAGGTATGCCACCTGTGATGCTGTTCTTTGCAACCATCAGGGTTTTCAAAAGTTTGCATTTACCCCAGTTGCTGGAGAGTTCTCCATAGAATTCATTGTTGCTGAGATTCATGAAATCTAGAAATGGATAGATTCCAAACATTTCTGACAAGTTTCCATGGAAACTGTTACCGTCGAAACAGGCCCTAATTAAGCTTGGGCAGTGTTGCAAGCTTCTAGGGATTGGACCAGTAAGCATGTTCATACCGACAGTAATGTTCTGAAGTGTTGCATTTTGACAGAGTACTTCTGGCAATGGACCAGAGAACTGATTATGATCCAATTCCAAAACAACCAACTTATTCAGCTTTCCAAGCTCTTGTGGAATGGTACTAGAAAATTGGTTTTCTCTCATAAACCGTGTTCTTAAGTTACTCAAGTTTCCAATTGAAAAAGGAATCGAACCATTAAGTTGATTCTGACTTATGATCATATCGGTAAGGAAATTTAGACCACCCAATTCCTTTGGAATTCAATCCGAAAGTTGATTTTCTCGGAGATACAGCACAATTAAATTGGTTAAATTTCCTAGTGACTTTGGGATTGCACCAGTGTGATTATTTTGAGACAAGGAAAGAAATTGAAGTGAGATTAGATTCCCGATAGCAGGGGGAATTGGACCTGTAAGTTGATTCTTTGCAAGAAGTAAAAAAGTCAAGTTTCTCAAGTTGCAAATATCAGGTGGGATTTCTTGTGACAAATCATTAGCCCTGAAATCAAGATAAATAAGCTTCGACAGGTTACCTATTTGTTTAGGTATACTGCCAAAGATCTGATTCAGGCTGAGATCAAGATACTCAAGATTTAGGAGGGATGAAAATGGGAAATCATAGAGGTTACCTTTAATACCCCAATCTGAGAGGTTCAACTTGTTGACACTTCCGTCAACGCAGGAAATACCAGCCCAAGTGCATGGAAGGATAGACGAATTTTTGGCGTTGGTGGATTGAAGGTTCCATGTGGTTAGGTTGCTATTGTTCTGGTTCTGAAAACTGGCTTTCCATTTCAAAAGAGCAGCAGCCTCTTCAGAAGAAGCTGAAGCTCCACACTTGGGGGGAAATGAGGGAAAAAGTGGGAGAACCATAAGGAATATGGAGATTATTTTGAAGGAAACCATGACTACTTTCAAGTTCAGCTCAAGTTGGCAAATGTTGTTACTTTGTACCGCAAATGAAGCTGGTATTTATCCTAAATGCACATGGAAGCCTTCAGAGGTCTTCTTGCTCTGTACCTGCTCTGTTTTCATTTGATTTCGAGATTGAAACGCTTAAGATGTCTATTCCAATCGGACAAGACATTTAAAACAATGAGAACTGTTCATAAGATTGACCATTTTTGTCTTCCATGACTACTTTTTCCTACTGAATCTACAGATCTAAAATGGTGACTCGTGTACCTCTTGGAGAAGGAGCAATTACCACCGATTCGTAAATGATTATGAGCCTATAGCTGAGCAAATTACATTATAGTTCTATATTTTTTGAAGATGGATTATTCAAAGTTTTTTAACAGCATCTTTGATGAAATGCAAGGGAAGACAGAAATTGCAAAAAGCTAATTTTCTTTTACCAATTCTATTGCACCTATACGTATTAAGCAGTAAACAGGGAATGGAATCTAGTGGGGACTGGATCCGGGGCCTAGACAGTTGTTAACTTTTGGGCTGATTGCTCGGATTATTGTCGAAAAAAAAAAAGTCGGAACAATGTTGTTCTGACAATGTAGCGATACAAAACTATCCTGCCGAGTTGACTAAGCCCCATAGGCAAGAGATTTTCAGCCCGGCAGCTACTGGAAATTTTGGACAAAAGTAGGCGACAATCTACAGCTTAACTTTAAAAAAAAAAAAAAAAAAAAAAAACTTGCAGGCTCGCAGCCAGCTTAAATTTAAACGTATAACCCACTTGGGCTTCTCGTCTGCCCTTCTATTTCCTTTTTTTGAGCGTGATGTCAAAAGTTAAGAAAGACCGGAGTTCTGAAATGAAGGTCAACAGTTTGTTTGCAGTCAATATAGCTCATTTAAAAGTGACTTGGACCACGTCTAAATTTTCAAAAAACCAAGGGAAGTCACAGCAACCTTAGCAAAATGAAGTAAATTCTAAACCTACCATCGACTAATCCTCCCTTAATCCAAACACACTACGTCATTTTAAGGATGACTTGGACCTCGTCTAAATTATCAAAAAACCCAATGGAAAGTCATGGTAAGGTCTGCAAAATGAAGTAAACTATAAACCCACCAATGATTAACCAACATATATAAAATATATCATTAAAGAATATTTTCAACTTTTATTGATTTTAAAATATAATTCAGGTCTAAGAATTAAGAAAAATATGACTGTTGGGTGATTTCGAGAATGTGCTTTGTAGCAAAGTCTAAACCAATGTTTTCAGAACCGGACCGGACCGGCCGGTTCAACCGGTTGGACCGCGAACCGGACAGGCCAACGGTCCGGTCTAGAGCTAAACCCGGAGAGTAGTCAAGAACCGCTGCAAACCGGATGACTCGGACGAACCGGAAAAACCCGCTTAGACCGTGAACCGGCGGTTTTTGAAACTTTTCAAAATGGATTTCCAAATTGTAGCCGCCAAGAGTCGAACACCAAACCTTGTGTTTGTCATAAGAAGCCCTTACCACTAAACCATAGGCAGTGGACATGATTATTTTGTGCAGATATCTACTTAACTTATTAAATGAAAAACTAAAAACACCCTAAACCTAAGATACATCAAACTTATTTCTTTGTATATAAAACATATATAAATGCAAAGATAGTAATAATTGTTAGTATATGTATATATATAATAAATTAGGTGTATTAAATGTGTTAGGACAACCGTTAAAAAAATCCTTTAATAAAATAGCTTTTTCAAATTATTTTTTAAATTTTTGTAGAAAAATGTACGACAACGATTTAATATGTGTAGAATAAAAATAATCAAGAAATAAATTTGTGAAAAAATAAAAAATTAAAAAAAATGACAATCCAAACAAGATCTAATTTGGTAACTAAATTGAATTGTTTAGATAAGTTATTGTTTTCAAAAATTTTAATTACATCAGAAACACTTGTGCTTTACATCATAAATATATTGTTGGTATATCTATGTTTGTTAATGTACTCCCCTTGATTTTTTAATTTGTGAAAATAAATAAAAATACTTAGACTTTTAATTTCAGTTACAATCTCACAATAAAATAATGGTTGAAATGCAATAATAGATAGAAAGATTGAGTAGGGATATTCTTGCTCAATTGACATTGTAGACAAGTATTTAGGAAAAAAATTGATAAGTAATTATTATTTTAAAAAATATTTATAATTACATTGTACACATTCGTACTTTACATCATGACTCCTTGATTTTTTTTTTAATTTGTGTGAATAAACCAAATACTTAAAAATTTTAATTTCAATTACAATCTCAAAACAATATCGTAGGTAGTAACATTGAATAAGGATATTGTTACCTAACTGACTGGTAAATAAATATTAAATAAGGGAACATTGATAAATAATTGGGCGCTAATAACAATTTTCTAATGGACAAAAAATGTAAATATGGAGAATTTTTTTCTTTCCAATGAATATGGACTAAGTGAGAAAGTCAAATGGCCGAATTGAAAACACAAATTTGAAAAAAGTTAAAAAAGAATTATTTTTTTTAACCCAAATTATTTAATGCTACAACCACTCACTTTTATCTCATTTTTTGTTTCTTATCAAGTTTGCATTTCTATTTTCGATTCTCTTGACTTCCTTCGAACTCCAAACTTTCTTTTTTAAATTGCAATATCTAAATCCCAAAGGCATAAATTAAAATTTAAGTTTACAATGTCAAATCCTCATAGACGTGAATTTTTGTATAATTTCAAAATATTGTGATATTTTTGGGATAGATTTAAGATTATTTTGGTAGATATAATTGAAATTGAAATGAAATTTATTTGTTTTAACTTATAATTTAAAAAATTTATTTTTGAAAATCCAAGTTATTCAAAAATAATAAACTTTTCATCATATAAAGTTTTAAATTAGTTTATTGCATGTCTTATTTTGTGCATATATATATTTATATAAATTATTTTTAAAAAAATTCATTGAACCGAGGTTGAACCGGTCCGACCGGTTGAACCTCGACCCTTTCACTTCACCGGTTCAATTGACGGTCCGGGTTTTAAAACATTGGTCTAAACAGATGGGGTTACTGAACACCTGTCGTTTAATTATTTGGTTAAAATGAATTTCCATCTCCACTTAATTCATAAAAGATGGCTTAAAGCATGCTCTATTGGCTCAAACCTTTCTCCATCAAATTTAATTAGAAGAGATCAAATGGATAAAAAGAGTACGTACATCAATGTTTTTAAATCCGGACCGTCAAGTAAACTAGATGAGCTTTTAGTTCACGATTCAATCCGGTTCAAATGTTTTCTTTTTTTTTTTCCTTATTCGTTTAATTATTAAGTAACTTAGGGCCTGTTTGGGGTCGCAATGACTTATAAAAAGCACTTAATTAGTAAAGCTCTTGGTCAAAGTACTTATTAAATGCTTTATTATATTGTTTGGGTGCATACTTTGCATAAGTACCATTTCTATTTGATAATGTACAATATTGGATTTCTAAAACATATTTGTCTCTTCCTTTAGGTCAAAATTTATAATAAAATTGTTAAGTTAATTTTGTAATTTTTGAAACATAAAAAGTTACTCTAAGAGCACCAATTTTGAGTTTTTGCCAAAAGTGCTTTATTGGCCAAAAACTTTACTTCTAAATTCAAGAAATGATGCTCACCAAACATGTTAAAGTGCTTTTGTCCTCCAAAAGTACTTTTTTAGCAAAAACTCCGCAATCCTAAGTGAACTCTTATATGACTTTGAATTTTTTTTTCAAAAGAAACTTTAGTATGAACTGATTAAAAATTCTGATTTTTTTACTAGTTTGACCGGTTCCACTAGCCCTGAATTGGGTTTGGCTAGTTCAAATGACTTTTGGGATTTACTAATGAAGTGGACTAATGTCATAGTTGATTTGCGATTCGACAGGTTAAACCAGTCAGTTCAGTCTAATTTTCAAAGCACTGATATGCATCCAATGATATTCCAGTGCTACAATAAGAGCTGCTTTTTATCATTTAACCAAGTTTTTTGCCTTTAATGGCCCATTTATCCATGCTTGGCTCCTGCTTTGTCAAATATCAGCCCAGCCTGAGTCGGTATAGAAAGAAGGGGTGACCTTAATATTGTGTTGACAAGAGTGTATATAAAATTCATTCAATTGATAAAATGCATTAATCAAGCAATCATGAGATTTTTTATTTGACTTTCAAATCTTCTGTTTTTAATTGTCCTTCATAAGCCTTAAAGCCTCATTCCAACTTTGAAAAAAAAAAAAAGGATTTCTTAGATTATATATACTTAGCCCTATCTATTGTTCCCAGGGCCTAGGTCTATCGGTAACAACAAATAGGTAATCATGAACCAGGACTTCGATTACCTCTGCATGTTAATCTAACTTTGTTGTTTCTTTCCAGTAATTTCGATTGTTGAAAAAAATGAATCTCTAATTTAACTGTCAAGTCTTTCCATTTGTCTTTTTCATCATATAGGATTTAGCGTCACTGTTTTAATTAAATTTTTTTTTCTTAGATAAATAATCAACCCATAGTCCCGAGTTTTAACAAGTGGAACGAGAAGATTTATAATAATGAGGCAAGTCAATAGTAATAATTTTCCCACCAGCCAAATTGAAATCCACATAATAATTGTGAACGAACTTTGCAAGCATGAAGAATTATATAACCTATGGGGCATAGACAGAACTAGGGGATGGGGAGGGGCCACCGCATTCCAAAATTTTACTTAGGGTTAATTACATTTACTTCCCTTGAGTTTGACCAAATTACTAAATAAACCTCATAGTTTGGTCAAATTACAATTACACCCTATGGGTAACCGCGCTAAAACCCCACTAATTGATACATTGAAAGGACAAAAATGCCATGACCTAAAATATTTGAAAAATAGAAAACTACACATAATAATCTAAAACAAAGAAATGCGTGAAAGGAAGAGCCAAAAGAAACATAAATTAACAATTTAGGAAAATAAGAGATACAAAGAACCAGTCTATTGTTTCTTAAAAACATCTACATGAATATGTATACAACAACATAAAGGAGAAAAATGAAGAAAGAAAGACTAGGACAAGATAAGAAAACGAAACAAAAGAAAGTGAATAAAAAATTGCCCAGGAAAAAGTGAAAAAATGGGGGAAAGAGAGGAAAAATGAAGAAGAGAAAAAACGATGTGACAAAACATATGGCCTTCCTTTCTTCTTCCATTGCCAACTCCAATTTCCTCTTCTTTCATCACACCAACGGCACCTATCAACAAATATTTCCAACCCAATATGAGAGACTTTAAATTCTTGATCAATTTACAAGTCCATCATCACTTTGCCCAGAGACAGAGAGTTCAAACTCCCAATAATTGAGTGCAAACTGCAAAGTCAATTAAAATCAAGAACAAGCTCCACTCCATTACTGAAATTTAACCCAAAAAGAGAAATCCATGAACAGATCAAACAAGATGTTTTCTTTTTTCCCTAAAATCCCAATTCGTTGCTTTCACTAGTTTGTCCCTCTTCATGCGCTCAAAAATCCCGAAAAGTAGATTTAGTTCGATCTTTATTTTTTTTGGGCACTTGTGTGGTAATGAAAGAAAAGAAAGAGACCGACAAGGAAGGTTGATGGGAGAAGTGGTGGTGGTCTCAAAAGTTATGAAATAGAGTAGTTGTCACGGCCCAAATCTGCCACACTCAAACGTAACATGCTGCATATTCGACTTGATTAACTTATTATGCATCCCTACTGAACTCCTGATTAAATTTAATTGTTTCTGCATGCATGGTTTGCAATAGGTTTGAATTTATGCAAGTTTTAGGTAGTATTGGTGGAGCATACACTAGGATATCAATAAAGAATCCTGTTGGAAAATGCGAATCTAATATTGGCAGTAGTTCAACTCGAGTGAAGAAGAAGAAAAGAACAAGGAAAATGACTTCTATATTTGATAGTCCCATGCAATGATGGCACTAAAAAATTAAAGTTAAAAAAGTGAAATACATACAGATGTAAACTTCGGAGTTAACACTTAACACAACAATTTTGAAAACCTTTTGCAATGATTGCGGATTCGCTGGCTGGGCTGCGGATTGGGGGTCAATGTCTATTTACATCCTCCTCACAATTGCCGAGAGGTATTCAATCTCTGTTAGCACTGGACATACCCATTTGTGCAGGAATCAGATTTATTCATGAAGGGGAATGGTTATCCCCGTCTCTTGCTATCTGATGTACCATACTTTCTGTTATCATTTTGCTTGATCAATAAAACATAGGACTGGCATTCCTTCCCCATGTACGAGACTTTGCTTTATATATATATATATATATAGGAACATTTTGAAAGTTTTCAAATTTTAAGGGGACAAAACACAAATTTCTACAACTTGAGGGCGGCAGTCCCTCCCCGCCGCTTAGTTCCATTCTTGGCCCCATGAATTTTAAACGCGCCTTACAACTTTGAAGTGCTTTAATTTGGACTTAATACTAGTGTCCTTGCTCTATTTTGCTCTAGAAAAAACATAGTACTACCATTAAATATGCATTAAGCATCAGATTCTTATACCTTCTTGAATGCCCTAGGCTACACTGGTATTTAATGCACACCCGATTTTTGTGCGCACACTAGATGAAAACAGCACATTATCATGAATTGTTTAAAAGAAAAAGAAAAATGGATCCACTATTTTCATAACACACACATCTATATATATATATATATATATATATATATATATATATATATATATATATATATATGTAATACATTTTGTTTGTATTAGTGGATAGTTAAATATAATTTTGTTGTAGTTATTTAATGGATAATGCAATTGTGGAGATAAAGGTGTTCAAATTCAATTTAGTCAAGGGCTGGATTGAGTTGGGTGGTAAGTTGAAAGAAATTGTAAGTAAAAGCTTCTAAATCTAAGATCTCCCATTCATAAAGAAAAAAATCAATTTAGTTAACTACTAATGTTGGCTTAATAATTAGATGAAGGCTCTCAGAGTTCTTCCCACTACTAGATTCAATATTTAAATTATGGGTTGATACTTTGGGTTGGGAAGGGTGTAAGGAGAGAGGGGAGGTTAAAAAAAATATATAAAAAAATCAATTTAGCTTTTTTTTTTTCCCTAGGAAGTTGGTGCAACTTTACACTTGTCATTAGGGATAGAATAGAAAGTTCAAAAGTGACCACTGTATATTAACATTGTACAGCGGTACTCTCCTTTATGTATTATGTACAATTTAAGATCATCTTTTTTTGCATGTGTCACTAATTTAAATATGCTTTGTGTAATTTTTACACTATTAATATATAAAAAATTTCTGAGAGATAAACAATTAACTTCATCAGCAAATGTGGAAACTACTTGTTTTATTAAATTATACATAATTTAGTCTATCTTGTTTTTGATAGAACCCATGATTTAATAGATCTATTGGGAATCAAGTTTTCTTTCCCCCTTTTGCTTAAAAATCTTAAGTGAGACAAAGACGGATTCAAGATCTTAGTTTGGAGGCAAAGTACAGAACATATTATAACAACAAAATCTCATGACAAATAAATTGTAATACAATTAAAATAAAAATTTAAGATACAAAAAGTAAGTACCAAGCCTAAGAACAGAGAATGCAATCACAAATCACTTATAATTGATTAAATATAACTAGCGTGGTTTATCTTCTTTCCTACATTAATCATATGGCTTGGTATGGTGGCTGGGATGGCATGCATTGAAGTTATAAACAAGTAGCCCCTCGTATGTGCAAACTTCTAAAGGTAGACCAATTCTTCGAGTCATCCCTGATCATGCCTTTAAACTCCTTATGCATTGCCTTTGCAAAGTAGACTCTAGTTAGTTCAATATATTGATTAACTTCTAGCAAGAGGCAAATGTAGTAGCAGACTTCAGGCTATATGCTAAGCACAGCCCAAGCCCACTTAAAATTTCAAGAACAATTAAGTGGAAATCATTGTCTCCGCAGGTAGTTTGATTAGTTCCGTAATCTAGTAGTTACTCTCTGATCCGGTGATCGACCTCCGTGTAGTATTTCGTTGTGTATTCTTGGGACAAGACTCTACAAAATCTTAGAAAATTAGTCTGGTCGAAAGATTTGGACACCCTTAAGTGAAAAAAAAAAAACTAAGTGGAAACCATTCTTTCACATAAAATCAATAGAAGACAAAAGTAAAATATATGCCTACTTATGTACATTACTAAATACAAGAGTAAATGTTAATCCTATCACTAAATACTAATTACTAATTACTAATTAGCTAAACTAACTATAACTAAACTTGGAGATAAAATTTTCATGGAAGTTGATACATTGGAGTTTAGCTTAACAATTAAATTTGAAATTCTTATTTATTTCAATATTGTTTAAGAATTGAGATTATGAATTAGAACTTAGGATTATGAACCCTTTTTTTTTGCATATCATGTTTGCTTGCGTAAGTCACTTAATTTGTTGAAAACATATGGAATATTATTTTGTTATAACATTTTTTAGAAAAAATTAAAATATTTTAACTCACTATTGATTCTCTGATCCAATTTGTCAAACTAAGGTTTGGACAGTAATTAGACATTGGTCTTAAAAAATCAATTCCCAAATTAGCAAAAAATTTTTATTGAATTTTCAATTGTCGATCGATGAAAACCCATAAAAATAAGGGACAAACTTGTTTGATTTTGCATAAACAAGGCAAAAAAAAAGTGCAATAGCAAGAATAGCAATGTGAAAAAATATTTACAAGCCACCTATCAAACTATGAGGAAGCCACGTAACAAACATGAGGCAAATTACTAAAACTCACATATTTCTTATATAATAGATAGATATAGCTTGTACTTCTATTACTACGCCCACAAAGTTTCGTACTAACACTGGGGCCTTTTGAATCGACCTATATCTTATCCCAAGACTCCACTCCTCTGGTAAGCATATTAGCTAATTATTGAGTTCTCTATTTCGTTTGATCTCAAGACCTCCCCTTTTTACTTCTGATAGGTTGCAATTGTCAAATTCTACTCACTTTTGAAAATTTGTATTTATTACAGGGAGTGGAACACAAATACCATAAAAAAGTGCCAATTTGACGGTTATCAGGGAAGAGTATTTGCAGCAGTCAACAAAGAGAGAATAAGTCAACTCTGCTTTATTACTCCAGGAACACTTTTGAAATATTGAAACTTTTCCCCTTTTTGATAATTGCCGAAGAGAGCGAAGAGGACAGAGGACTGGAGTCTTTCTTTTCTCCTCTGAAGCGCCGCAAGACCAGCAATTAAATAGAAAATAGGAGTAGACAATTGGAACTACTTTTAGTTGAGTTTTTTGACTTTTCTTTTTCGTCCTCTAGTAGTTCTCTCCCTGCGTATGTCAGGGACAATTGGAAGACTTAATCGTTCTCCGTAGCTTTGTTATTCTTTCATTATTCGAACGAACTGAGTTTTCTCAATAGAAGACAATGGTCGTGTCTGTTTCTTCAACTTTATGTGGACTTTTCTCATTAAGAATGAACTAAATCCCTTTTTCTAATCAAGGAACGATGGAGACTTTGGTGCATCTAAAAATTTATGACTTAACATCAAGTTGGCTTCATGATGTGATTATGAGGTTAAGCAGAAAATGCACTGGTTTCAACTCTGGCTCATATTCTCGCTGGCTTGACTGTTATGCTTTTCACATATGTAGTGGTGCAGAGCATTCAATCCATCAGCCTCGATGGAGAAACCAATGAAGATATTGATCCACAAGTGCCTCCAAAAACGATATCAGTGGAAAAGTTACCACTAAAACCCAAAATTTATCCTAAACTTTGTAGATTGGTTCAATGTACCCTAGTCCCAGAACAAATCTATCCAACCAAGTTTTAGGTTTTGGTGGCAACTTTTTCACCGATATCGTCTTTGGAGGCACTTGTGCCTCAATATCTTCATTGATTTTCCTATTGAGACTGATGGATTGAATGCTCTGCACCACTACATATGTGAAAAGCATAAACAGTCCAGCCAATGAGAATATGAGTAAGACTTGAAACCAGTGCATCTTCTACCTAACCTCATAATCATGTCATGAAGCCAACTTGAGGTTAAGCCATGAATTTTTAGATGCACCAAAACCTCCATCGTTCCTTGACTAGAAAAAGGGATTTAGTTTATCTTTGATGAGAAAAGCCCACATAAAGTTGAAGAAACAGACACAACCATTGTTTTCGATTGAAAAATTCAATTCGTTCGAATAATGAAAGAATAACAAAACTACGAGAATGATTAAGTCTTCCAATTGTCCCTGACATACACAGGGAGAGAACTATTAGAGGAAGAAAAAGAAAAAGAAAAAACCTAAACTAAAAGTAGTTCCAATTGTTTGCTCCTATTTCCTATCTAATTCCTGCTCTTGCAGCATTTCAGAGGAGAAAAGGAAGACTCCAGTCCTCTCTCCTCTTCGCTCTCTTCGGCAATTATAAAAAAGGGAAAAAGTTTCAATATTCCAAAAGTGCCCCTGGAGTAATGAAGTAGAGTTGACTTATTCTCCCTTTGTTGACTGCTACCAATACTCTTCCCTGATAATCGTCAAATTGGCACCTTTTTATGGTATTTGTGTTCTACTCAAGATAATAGAGGAAATTAATTATAAAATAAATGATAAAATTATAACCTGTCAATTCCTCCCACACCTAAACCATACTTGTTCTCAAGCATGAGAACAACAACCAAACACCAATATTTGACAATGGCTATTACTCCATCTACCTTATTGCCAATATACCGAGAAAAAAACATATCAAGCATCAATGGTCAAGATCCAAGAAACACCATCCCTATTAGCTTCTAAACCACAAACTTCTCCAATTTAAGGTTAATTAATCTAAGGAAAAGGAATGGTCGCTCAACATTCATCAGCAAATGGTCTAACTATTAACCAAAATCTCAACATTAAATTCACAAATCGACAAGCTGACTTTTATCACCTACTGACACAACCTTCACCTTTTTATCACACTTTTCTATTTTTCTCTTTTGTTTCAATAGTAATAAAAGACTTAGTCTCTAGCCATTAGAGTCTTTTGACGCGAACTCCAACATTTGTCAGATGAAAGAGCCCGGTTACTCAACTCCTATCGCTACGCGACCACGTACTCATAGCAATTACTACTTTTTGACGCGAGAATCGACACTTTTGGTGAAAATCTTCGGTTACTCAGTAGTAACAACTAACGGAGTACAGTCAACTTTTATTTACAGCCAGATAACACAAAAGCTCAAAACAAGAATAGCAGCAACTAGCCTTATTTCTTCAAACATGAAAAACTAAAGTTAATAACTGAACCAATTCACATGAAAATACCAACAATCATTTCCTATGCCTAGAAAAGTTAACCAAAAATTATAAGAGTCAAACAATCACCGATATTCACCAAAGAGATGTTCTTGGACTCAACCACATTAGCTTGATACACTTTTATTACTAAAATTTGGCAATAGCAGAATTAGAGTCAACAACCATCATCAAACCTTGGTAGTCACAAAAGTGTTGATCACTAATGAAAGTAAAAAGAAAAACAGAACAAATAACAAGAAATAAAGGAAAAACATCTAAAAACTAAAAACTAGAAATACTAGCTATACTACAGCTCTCCCCCACACCTAAATCCGACATTGTCCTCAATGGAGATCATAAAGCAAAGAAAGCAAACGGAACAGTGAAACTTCCCTGAATACGTGGTGGAGGGTCTCGAGCGGCTATGGAATAGGTGAGAATGGTGGAGTGAAAATGTAAGTGCATTTTACTTCTCTTCTTAAAAGGTTTAAACTTTCCCTTGGACCAAAAAAGAAATAATTGACATATAACTCCCAAGTTTATTTACATAGATTATCAAGGTTTTTGGATTGGAGAAATTTTATTTAGCTAGGATTGTTGTATTATTTTAGCTTGTGTAGTTAGAGACAATTGAGAAAATTTAAAAGTGACAACAGAAAAAACCTAATCCTTAGCCTGCCTTAGTTAAATAGTTACAACCCAAGTAATTCCCAGTTAAAAGCATGTGAACTAAATTCAGGATAACTGTAGTACTAAGAACCAGAACTAGATACAACAGAAGTGGGGACTTCAGCACAGACCTACTTCAAATTTGTAAGCTACGCCATAAACATTAGCATACAACAGAAATTAAAAGAAAATTGAAAAAAAAAACACAATTTCCTGCTTCTAAGCGTATTACAGTCAGCACAAACTTGTCACCAGAAGAAAAAAGGCTTCTAATCTTCTAATGGAACTATTTCCAACAGATTGGTGAATTGATAATTTTTAAATGCAGAAAAACTTGTGACTGACAACCTATCAAACACAGGCAGAAGATTAAAAATAATGAACCGCTTTAAATAAGTCCACAAACAAGCAGTACTTATTTAATCTTGTTACTCTTATCAGAAAACTTCAATTACAGTCTGAACACACTAGACTTAAATGAGCCTAACCAAGCTGAATGTCAAGTGTTTCAGCTTGTCTGTTTACTTAACAAGCCTGGCATTGCGCTAAATTTAGCTTCTGTTTTCATTGAACAACACTCAAACGAGCTTTTATCAAGTCAAGCTCAAGTAATGTGATCGGTATGTCAAATCCAAAATTTTATGCTTATCAAGTCATGCCTTCAAAGTTAAGGAACAATAAATCTTTGGATTGGTTAGTTGACAAACCAAGCTTGGATGAGCTCCTTTAACTTAATTTGTCTTTCAACCTTATTGAAAACTAAGATATTGGGGATAAAATATTTTCAGGAAAATGTTATCCCACTTTTCTAGTTTTCGGCAGCATTAAAACCCTGGAAAATATTTTCTGCTTACATATCCCAACACAAAACAACTTACAGAAGATCCCCTGAAGTTTTCCACATGGCTAAGACTAGGAAAGGACAGAGACAGAAACTGATACCAGTAGAACTCTGGCAAATGCAGTAAAGCACAAGACCAAGGTGAGAAACTGGCCTACCATTGGATACCCCACCAACAATTCCATTGCCAGCCACCAAAGCCTCGTCTTCAATGGCACTACTTCCCTATCCACTCTTCTTTGCCCTCTTCCCCTCCATCCCTCCCTCCCTTCCCCTTCCAATGATCATAATTATAGCCAACGAACCTCTCCTCATTCCCCCACTAAATATGTTTGAGGAAGCCTAGGTGAGTGATTTTCAACAGAAAAGCAATGATTTGGATTTGAATTTCAAGCAGAGGACAAGACTAAGGGGAACGATTTAATTAAGATGGAGTAGGAGATGGCTGTGAAGTGGAATGGGATAATTTTGGGGATTGTTGTGATGGATATTAGTGTTAAAGAAATATTAAAAATTTAACCAAGAAGTAAAAATATAACAGAAAAACAAACATGAGTTCCACTACAAATATTTTCACACGGAAAGCATTAAATTCAAATCAAACCGACATCAGAAAAAAATGAAAATGGCACAAGCACACAAAACTTGAAAACAGCTCCCAAAAAACATTCATATCAGGGCTAAAGTTCATAGCAAATTCAGATCTTACATAATATTTCAATGCTAGGGAACAATTCAGAATAAAGGTAAAGAGAGCATCAATTAATTGTGTATCGGTCTCAAAGTAATTACTCACAACAGAAAATAAAAGTTTGGATCCATGTCGAGATGTTCAACTTATGTGGGCTAAAGTACCACATATGATTTGCTACTTATACGGAAGCAAAAAAGATCCATTACAGGAAACTAGGTGCGGGTACCAACCTTAATGGTACCCCACTATGGCATAAAGTTGAAGTTTGATGAACCTGACAACGAAAGGTATCCTACAGAACACAGCCACTCTACATAGACTGTGAAGACAGAAATTAGGATAAACAAATGCATGAAAAATAATTAATCAAAACACAAAACAAGAACATGAGCTTAACGTATAAAAGAATTGACGCAAAAAATTTTTTTTATCACAGTATCACAACCTTTCTACAAACATAACAAGTTAATTGCCCAAAGACATCACCCAAAAGGAAAATCAAAGTACTTCAGCAGATGCTTGCATGTCTAACAAGTTTAGTGTCATAATTCAGACAATCAAACAGGTATATTCAGTCACTCTTTGAAAATGATCACTGCTAGGTAGATGTTAGGACTGGTCCAAGAATAAACAAACTAAAGTTAGAACAAAATAGGCGATATAACCGACCATATAATGATTAGGCGGTAAATACCAGCCATATAATAATTAGACGGTAAAATCGACCATATAAAAGGGTTGTGGCAACCCAATAAAGACAAAATAACAAAGCAAATAAAAGACACAGAAGATTTACGTGCTTCGGTCAAATTGACCTACGTCCACGGGCGGAGAAGGAGCAATATTTTTACTATGAAAAAGAAATACAAAAATCGTAGGAAAGTGGTTCTTAAGCCAAAATGCATTTATAAAAGATTTAGAAAATATTCCTAAATACAAAACAAGAGAGCCTAAAATATTTGACTAAAAATGGGCTAGATGACTCAAGAAACTAATAGCTCATATAACTCTCTTAAGTGGTGCAAATTAAACCTTCATAGGAGCCCTCTATTTATAACCTTCAGCAGCCGACTTTTTCTTGCCATTGTTCGATATGGGATTAAAATTGTGCCACACAAAATCAAGAATTGCAACTGTAGCTTGAAGTCAAGAATTGCGGCTGTGGCTTGACAAATCAACAAATCTCCACCTTGACATAATTTTAGTTTCAATATCGACAATAATAAAACTACTCCACCTTCTTCACATAAGCTCCAATGGGCGTAAATCACCAATAATGAACACCAATCAAGTCCAAGCACTGCTTGAACTTGTAAATTGGAAGATGTTTTGTAAACATATCGGCTGGATTGTCCTTAGTATTGATTTTCTGAATAAGGACATTTCTCTCAGCAATGATATCCCGAATTAAGTGATACTTCACATCAATATGTTTCATTCTCTCATGATACATCTGATCTTTAGTCAAGTGTATGACACTTTGACTATCACAGTGAATAACAGTCACATCTTGATGTAGACTAAGTTCGCCAAATAAACTCTTTAGCCACAAGGCTTCTTTGATTGTCTCAGTCACAGCCATATATTCTGCTTCTATAGTAAACTAAGCTACGACAGGTTGTAGAGTAGCTTTCCAACTGACAGCACAACCGTCAATGCAAAATACATAGCCAAAAAGTGATCTTCTCCTGTCAAGATCCCCAACATAGTGTTATTATTTCTTCCAAACTCCAAACATGCATTTGAAGTACCTCGCAAATATCTGAGAATCCACTTCACAGCCTGCCAATGTGTTTTACCAGTGTAGGACATATATTTACTAACAACATTGACTGCATGTGAGATATCTGGACGAATACAAACCATTACATACATAACACTGTCGACTGCACTGGAATAAGGAACCCGTGTCATATATTCTTCCTCTTCATCTGATTGTGGTGATTAAACAACAGATAGCCGAAAATGGCTAGCAAGAGAAGTAGATACTGGTTTAGCATCTTTCATGCCAAAACGCTCCAAGACTTTCTTAAGGTAATTTTTCTGGATCAAGAATAACTTTCCTACTCCTCGATCTCTCTTGATATCCATGCCAAGAATTTTCTTAGCTGTTCCCAAATTTTTCATTTCAAATTCACTATTTAATTGCAGTTTCAAAGTATGAATTTCTGACAAATTCTTGACAGCAATGAACATGTCATTAACATAAAGCAGCAAATAAATGAAAAAATCATCATTTAACTTTCGAAAGTAAACACAACTATCATACATGCTTCTCAAATAACCATGACCCAACATAAAGGAATCAAACCTCTTATACCACTGTCTTGGAAACTGCTTCAATCCATATAAGAATTTCTTCAATAAGCAAACATGATCTTCCTTACTTTCAATTTTAAAATCCTGGGGTTGCTTCATATAAATTTGTTCTTCAAGTTCGTCATGCAAGAAAGCTGTCTTAACATCTAGCTGTTCTAATTCCAAATCGTACATGGCAACTAAAGCAAGCAAAACACGAATAGAACTATGTTTAACAATAGGTGAAATAACTTCATTAAAATCAACACCTTGCACCTGACTATAACCCTTTGCAACTAATTATATTTTATATCTTACAATTTCAACCCCTGAAATACCTTCCTTTTTCTTGAAGTCCCACTTGCAATCAACTATTTTCTTATTTGACGACGACTTTACAAAAACCCAAGTTTCATTTTGATGAAGAGATTCAATTTCTTCATATATCGCAATCAATCACTTTGCAGAATCATCACAATAAATTGCTTCTGAATAAGTGAAAGGCTCACCAACTGCATCAGTTTCTTCTGCAACAGACAAAGCACATGTAACTAAATTTGCATATCCTTGTGGTGGTCGAATGTCTCCTCTTTGTCTATCTCTGACTATAGAATACTCCTCTTCTTCTGAACTATCTTCAACAGTAGATTCAGGTGCATCTACTGGTACTTTTTGAATAGAAGATTTGGTCTGAGAAGGATCAGAACTGCCAAATATCAAACCCCACCTGCTTCTGTGTACTATCAATAGTACAAGGACTAGAAGACTCCTTCTTGGAAGATAACATAGACAATTCATCAAAAGTTACATCTCTACTGATCACAAATTTTGAGAATTTGAAATTAGGACACCATAATCTGTATCCTTTCACCCCAGAAGCATACCCAAGAAAAATGCACTTTTTAACCCTAGACTCCAATTTTCCATCATTTACGTACATGTATGCTGGACACCCCAAAATTTTTATATTTGAGTAATCAGCAGGAGTACCTGACCTAAACTCCTCAGAAGTTTTGAAATCAAGAAATGCAGAAGGAGAACGGTTGACAATATAACAGGCCATATTGATTGCCTCTGCCCAAAAGTCGTTTGTCAAACCTTACATTAGAGATCATACATCTTGCTCTCTCCAAAAGCGTTCTGTTCATACGTTCTACCACACCATTTTGTTGAGGCGTCATCCTGACAGTGTGATGCCGAACAATTCCTTCATTTTTGCAAAATCTATCAAATTCACCTCCACAAAATTCCATGCCATTATCTGTTCTCAACCGCTTAATATGTTTTTATATTTGTTTTTCAATCAAAACTTTTCATTGCTTGAAAGTTAAGAAAACATCATTTTTATGCTTAAAAAAATATACCCAAACTTTTCTTGAATACTCATCAATTAAAGTCAACATGTACCTGGCACCACCTTTAGAAGGAGTACGAGAAGGACCCCATAGATTTGAATGAATGTAATCAAGAGTACATTTTATCTTGTGAATTGCTGGTGAACTGATGCTGACTCTTTTCTGCTTCCCAAAAATACAATGTTCATAAAATTCCAATGGCCCGATACTTTATCCACAAAGAAGTCCTCTTTTGCTCAATATGCCCAAGTCTTTTTCGCTCATATGTCCCAAAAGCATATGCCATAATTTGGTGATGTCTGTATTTGACAAAAATGATGTTGAAACAACAGCAGCACCTGTAACAGTTGATCCCTGCAAAATATATAAAGTACCAAATCTGTGTGCTTTCATAACAATAAGAGCACCTCTAGTGATTTTGAGAACTCCATCTCCACCAGAATACCTACATCCAATAGACTCAAGAGTGCTCAAAGAAATGACATTTTTCTTCAAATCTGGAACATGTCTAACATCTGTAAGCGTCCTCACAATACCATCTTACATTTTAATTCGGATTGTACCTTTACCAACAACTTTACAAACGCCGTTGTCACCTATTAAGACAACTCCACCTTCAGTTAATTCATATGTTGAAAACCAGTCTCTATTGGGACACATGATATGAACAATTCGAATCTATAATCCACTCATTGTTAGACCTAAAATTATTTTCCGTTGCACAGAAAATGGTTCCATCATTCTCATCAACTGCAATACTAGCCTCGGTGGTCTCACTTTTTTTCTCTTTTTGCTTTTCTTTATTTTTCAATTTAAAGCAATCAGAGATAACATGACCCTTCTTTTTACAATAGTTGCACACCACATTTTTATGTATGAACTTGAATCTACTTCTATTTTCTGTGTTTCTCTTTTCGGATCTACCCCAAATAAATAAGCCATCGGCTTAACTCCCATTAGTTTCCCCAATAATATCCCTATCTATCTGCTCTTTAGATTTTAGTGCAGATTTAATTTTCCGATACAAAATTGTTTCATTTTCATAAATCATAGTATCACAAAAATGCTTAAAGAACTGGGGAAGGCAACACAAAAGTAATAGGGTTTCATCTTCATCATCAATTTTTGAATCTATATTCTCCAAATCCATAATAATGGAATCAAATTTATCAAAATAGGAGAGTATAGATATACCTTCAGACATCCGAAATATATACAAACTTTGCTTCAGATATAGCCGATTCTCAACTGTCTTTTTCACATACAAGGCTTTTAATTTATCCCACATAGCCTTGGTCCAAATCTCTGTTGCTACCTCACGCAATACCTCATCGGAGATATTTAAGATTATGCTGGATTTGGCTTTCTTATCCATATCGGCGAAATCCGCATCCTTTACATCTTCTAGTTTATTCTCGATTCCGTGAATCATTAGATCAACTCCGTCTTGAACAAGAATGGCCTCCATCTTGAGCTGTCACATGCCGAAGTTGACATTCCTGTCGAATTTCTCGACAACCGTCTTTGTTATCGTCATTGTTGCCACAAAATCTGTAACCTGAAGTTTGTCTCAAAAACTGATCAAACAAATATGCAAGTCTCGTAAGTAAGCCCCACAGGGTGAGCGGGTCCCACGAGATAAATGGACCTCATAGGTTGAACTGGTCAAACAAATATGCAAGTCTCGTAATTGGGCCCCGCAACTGCAATTTGTTGATTTGTAAAGCTACAGCCGCAATTCTTGATTTTATGTGACACAATTTTAATCCCACATCGAACAGTGGCAAGGAAAAGTCGGCTGCTGAAGGTTATAAATTGAAGGCTCTTATGAAGGTTTGATTTACATCACTCAAGAGAGTTATATGCGCTATTAGCTTCTCGAGTCATCTAGTCTATTTGTAATCAAATATTTTAGACTCTCTTGTTTTGCGTTTAGCAATATTTCCTAAATCTTTTATAAGTGCCTTTTGGCCTAAGAACCACTTTCCTACAGCTTTTGTATTTCTTCTTCATAGTAGAAATATTACTCCTCCTCCACTGTGGACGTAGGTCAATTTAACCGAACCACGTAAATCTTCTGTGTCTTTTATTTGCTTTGTTATTTTGTCTTCATTGGGTTGCCACAACACTTTCATATGGTCGATTTTACCGCCTAATCATTATATAATCGGTTATACCGCCTATTTTGTTCTAACTTTAGTTTGTTTAATCTTGGACCAGTCCTTACAAATTGGTATCAGAGTTGGTTGATATATTTTTTGTAAGACAGGTTCATCCTGTGGGACCCGTTCATCTGGTAGGGCCCGAACAACCTATGGAGCCCGTTTATCTCATTGGACCCGTTCATTTCGTTGGGCCTGCTCATCCCATGGGATCCGCTTACCCTATGGGGCCAGGTCACGAGACTTGCATATTTATTTGACCAATTTTTTGAAATAAATTTCAAGTTACAGATTTTGTGACAACAATTACGGTAACAAAGACGGTTGTCAAGAAATTCGACAGGAATGTCAATTTCAGCATGTGGCAACTCAAGATGGAGGCCATTTTGGTTCAAGACGGAGTTAACTTGGCAATTCAGGGATTTGAGAAAAAATTAGAAGATGTAAAGGATGCGAATTTCGCCGATATGGATAAGAAGGCCAGATCCATCATAATCTTAAATCTCTCCGATGAGGTATTGCGTGAGATAGCAACGGAGACTTCGGCCAAGACTATGTGGAATAAATTAAAAGCCTTGTATGTGAAAAGACAGTCGAGAATCGGCTATATCTGAAACAGAGTATATATATATTTTGAATGTCTGAAGGTATATCTATACTCTCCCATCTTGATAAATTTGATTCCATTATTATGGATTTGGAGAATATAGATTCAAAAATTGATGATGAAGATCAGGCCCTATTACTTTTGTGTTCCCTTCCTCAATCCTTTAAGTATTTCCGTGATACTATGATTTATGGAAAGAAAATAATTTCGTATCGGGAAATTAAATCTGCATTAAAATCTAAAGAGCAGATAGATAGGGATATTACTGGAAAAACTAGTTGAAGTCAAGCCGATAGCTTGTTTGTTCGGGGTAGATCTGAAAAAAGAAAAGCAGGAAATAGAAATAGATCCAAGTCCAGACATAAAAATGTGGTGTACAACTATTATAAAAAGAAGGGTCATGCTATCTCTGATTGTTTTAAATTGAAAAATAAAGAAAAGCAAAAGAAAAAATTTGTTGAGAAAAATACTGAATCCGCTGAACCTAGTATAGCAACTGATGAGAATGATGGAACCATTTTCTGTGCAACGAAAAATAATTTTAGGTCTAACAGTGAGTGGATTTTAGATTCGGGTTGTTCGTATCATATGTGTCCCAATAGGGACTGGTTTTCAACATACGAATCAACTGAAAGTGAAGTTGTCTTAATGGGTAATAACGCTGTTTGTAAAGTTGGCAAAGGCACAATCCGGATTAAAATGTACGATGGTATTGTGAGGACACTGACAGATGTTAGACATGTTCCAAATTTGAAGAAAAATCTCATCTCTTTGGGCACTCTTGAGTTTATTGGGTGCAGGTATTCAGATGGAGATGTAGTTCTCAAAATCATTCGAGATGCTCTTGTTGTTATGAAAACACACAGATCTGGTACTTTATATATTTTGCAGGGATCTACTGTTATAGGTGTTGCTGTTTCAACATCATCTTTGTCAAATACAGACATCACCAAATTATGGTGTCCTAATTCCAAATCCCCAAAATTTGTGATCAGTAGATATGTGACTTTTGATGAATTGTATATGTTATCTTCCAAGAAGGAGTCTTCTAGTCCTTGTACTACTAATAGTACACAGAAGCAAGTGGAGCTTGATATTTGGCAGTTCTGGTTCTTCTCAGACCAAATCTTCTATTCAAAAAGTACCGGTAGATGCACCTGAATCTACTGTTGAAGATAGTTCAGAAGAAGTGGAGTATTCTATAGCCAGAGATAGACAAAGAAGAGACATTCGACCACCACAAAGATATGCAAATTTAGTTACATATGCTTTGTCTGTTGCAGAAGAAACTGATGCAGTTGGTGAGCCTTCCACTTATTCAGAAGCAGTTTCTTGTGATGATTCTACAAAGTGATTGATTGCGATGAATGAAGAAATTGAATCTCTTCATCAAAATGAAACTTGGGTTCCTATAAAGTCGCCGTCAAATAAGAAAATAGTTGATTGCAAGTGGGTCTTCAAGAAAAAGGAAGGTATTCCAGGGGTTGAAAATGCAAGATATAAAACATAATTAGTTGCAAAGGGCTATAGTCAGGTGCAAGGTGTTGATTTTAATGAAGTTATTTCACCTGTTGTTAAACATAGTTCTATTCGTGTTTTGCTTGCTTTAGTTGTCATGTATGATTTGGAGTTAGAGCAGTTTGATGTTAAGACAGCTTTCTTGCATGACGAACTTGAAGAACAAATTTATATGAAACAACCCCAAGGTTTTGAAATTAAAAGTAAGGAAGACCATGTTTGCTTATTGAAGAAATCCTTATATGGATTGAAGCAGTCTCCAAGACAGTGGTATAAGAGGTTTGATTACTTTATGTTGGGTCATGGTTATTTGAGAAGCATGTATGATAGTTGTGTTTACTTTCAAAAGTTAAATGATGATTCTTTCATTTATGTGCTGCTTTATGTTGATGATATGCTCATTGTTGCCAAGAATTTGTCAGAAATTCACACTCTCAAACTGCAGTTAAATAGTGATTTTAAAATGAAAGATTTGGAAGCAGTTAAGAAAATTCTTGGCATGGATATCAAGCGAGATCGAGGAGTAGAGAAGTTGTTTTTGACCCAGAAAAATTACCTTGAAAAAGTCTTGGAACATTTTGATATGAAAGATATTAAACCAGTATCTACTCCTCTTGCTAGCCATTTTCGACTATTAGCTGCTCAATCACCACAATCAGATGAAGAAGAAGATTATATGGCACGGGTTCCTTATTCCAGTGCAGTCGGCAGTGTTATGTATGCAATGGTTTGTACTCGTTCAGATATCTCACATGCAGTCAGTGTTATTAGCAGATATGTCTTGCTCTGGTAAAGCACATTGGCAGGCTATGAAGTGGATTCTCAGATACTTGCAAGGTACTTCAAATACATATTTGGAGTTTGGAAGAAATAATAACACTTTGGTTGATTTTGTAGACTCAGACTACGCTGGGGATCTTGACAGGAGAAGATCACTTTCAACCTATGTATTTTGCATTGGTGATTGTGCTGTTAGTTGGAAAGGTACTCTACAATCTGTCGTAACTTTGTCTACTACAGAAGCAGAATATATAGTTTTGACCGAGACAATTAAAAAAGCCTTGTGGTTGAAGAGTTTATTTAGCGAACTTAGTTTACATCAAGATGTTACTGTTATTTACTGTGATAGTCAAAGTGCCATACACTTGACTAAAGATCAGATGTATCATGAGAGGACGAAATACATTGATGTGAAGTATCACTTCATTCGGGATATCATTGCTGAAGGAAAGGTCCTTATTCAGAAAATCAATACCAAGAACAATCCAACTGACATGTTTACGAAACCTCTTCCAGTTTACAATTTCAAGCAGTGCTTGGACTTGATTGTGTTCGTTGTATGTGATTTGGCCCATTGGAACTTATGTGGAGAAGATGGAGCAGTTTTGCTATTATCCATGGTGAGACTAAAATTTATGTCAAGGCGGAGATTTGTTACTTTGTCAAGCTACAGCCGCAATTCTTGATTTGTGTGGCACAATTTTAATCCCACATCGAACAATAGCAAGGAAAAGTCGGCTGCTGAAAGTTATAAATAGAGGGCTCCTATAAAGATTTGATTTGCACCACTCAAGAGAGTTATATGGACTATTAGTTTCTTGAATCATCTAACCCATTTGTAGTTAAATATTTTAGACTCTCTTGTTTTGTGTTTAGGAATATTTTCTAAACCTTTTATAAGTGCCTTTTGGACTAGGAACCACTTTCCTACGGCTTTTGTATTTCATTTTCATAGTAGAAATCTTCCGCCCGTGGACGTAGGTCAATTTGACCGAACTACGTAAATCTTCTATGTCTTTTATTTGTTTTGTTATTTTGTCTTTATTGGGTTGCCAAAACCCTTTTATATGGTCGGTTTTACCGCCTAATCATTATATGGCTGCTGTTTACCGCCTAAGTATTATATGGTCGATTATATCGCCTATTTTGTTCTAACTTTAGTTTGTTTATTCTTGGGCCAGTCCTAACAAACTAAAATTAGAACAAAATAGGCGATATAACCGATCATATAATAATTAGGCGGTAAAATCGACCATATAAAAGGGTTGTGGCAACCCAATAAAGACAAAATAACAAAGCAAATAAAAGACATAGAAGATTTACGTAGTTCGGTCAAATTGACCTACGTCCACGGGCGAAGGATTTCTACTATGAAAAAAAATACAAAAGCCGTAGGAAAGTGATTCATAATCCAAAAGGCACTTATAAAAGGTTTAGGAAATATTCCTAAACACAAAACAAGAGAACCTAAAATATTTGACTATAAATGAATTAGATGACTCAAGAACCTAATAGTCCATATAACTCTCTTAAGTGGTGCAAATCAAACCTTCATAGGAGCCCTCTATTTATAACCTTCAGCAACCGACTTTTCCTTGCCATTGTTCGATGCGGGATTAAAATTGTGCTCCACAAAATCAAGAATTGCGGCTGTGGCTTGACAAATCAATAGTAGACTTAATAGATACACTGGCAATGCTGAATAAAGCACTGTCTTATAGGTTAGGCTTACAGCCAATTCACCTCTAGGGGATTCATCCACAAATGAAAAGTAAATTCCGCACCTGAATTATTTTTAGTACCTATTTCAAAGTTCAGCTTTATCTAGAGCACAACTTCTTATATTAATCTGTACAGTCTTTCAACAACATCAATTTGCTATAAAGCACATTACCCAGAATTCTACAAACAACAAAGAAGTCAGATTGAAAGAACTCAAATGTTAAATTTGACTGAGAGCTGCCAGTTTTCTTTTTGAAAACCAACCTAGAGACTCAGAACAGTTTGAATAAAGAAAGACTGCTGAGCCTGGAAAAGTTGAGTATGCAAATCTGAATTCATCAATGCTTAACAAAAATGACATACAGAGGTAATTATGCTTCCCAATTTCATCGTTCAGTTTTTAATTTACACCTTCAGTATGAATTTTAATGGTCAATGCACCCAAAATACATGTGAAGTTACTCAAAAAACAAAACTTGAAGAAGCAAGCTCTTTGGTGGAACAATGGTGTTGCAATCATTCAGTCATACCAAGCAGGGAAAGGCAATAAAAATTAGTTGCATATTGCTGGAAATTGGATTTGACATGCACATTATACTCTGTCAGAATGGCTATATTATCAGTACTTGTACAGCACTTTTAGGCATATTTCAAAGTAACAACCTTAGTGGCAAACAAGAAAGAAAATGGGAGGCAATAAGGAACTACGAACAGTATTGAAGATTGTCTTTAAATTTTCTGATACCTAGAATAATTTGTTGCATTAAATAAAACTGCATAAGCTAGCATCAAAATTATTCTCCAGATTCCTGACCTACTTAAGAACATAATTGAATATTCTCATTAATCTCTTACCTACAGTGGCATTCGTGTAATGACATCCATCCATTACACAATATAACAAACAGCACCTATTCAATTGGTTTCCTCTTCCTACCAAGAACAGGAGCTTTTTGCAATCTTGGCGCTCCCATCCGCCACTTCTTGAATGCTGCTGTCGATGATTGACCAGCTTCGCATACTTCAAAAAACAATAGCCATAGGATCAATATTCAAAACATTAGATTCTAAAGAGAGAAAAAAATAAAAGGCAATAGAGAAGGAACACATATAAAACGAAACTATCAACTGATTGTATTCATCTTACATTTAACCTCTTCATTTGTTAGAAGTGTCAAGTGCTTGGAAGCCACTGCAGATGCAGCAGTATGTGCCTTTACAAGAACCTCCTTATATCTGGTCTGAAATGCAACTAGGAGGAAAGGTCCAATGCTTTTGTCACCAGCCCTGTTTATCAAGAATAAACCCAATAATATGGTAAGCCACTAATATCGTGTATAATCAGTGGTAGGAATTAATCAAGTCTTCAGATTTAATTCCTGAGCGAGAGAGAGAGAGAGAGATTAAAGTACGTGAGTTTGATTGGAGCAATAATAATTTCTAGAAGATATTTTCATCTGTCTCATGTTGTCGGTTTTTAAGGCTAGGAAAATGATTTGCAGCAGAAATTCATTCACTATCTTCGGGTGTAAAATAACTTACGGAGCCAACTTACCGGAGTTCTGTTTTCTTTCTTCTGTTTATTGTTTTTACTTATTTTTTCCCAACCGTGAACAACCAGAAAAGTAGATCTGGAGAATTTAATAAAAATGGAGACATCTGTCACCCACTCATGGCCAGTTCTTCCTTATCTCATTCTCTGCTTTAGTTCCTCTCACACACAGACCAATCTACACCCACTATACTTACAGAGCCTTATAAAATCCTAGGAGGCACTTCCAGAAACACTGTTATTGATTATGAATGTCTTTCTCAATAAGATGGCTAGTAGCCAATGAGTCACAATGCTGTCCCAATTATTTCTTTTTATTCCTTGTTGGCTCCCAAAAAAATATTATTGTTGTATCAGAAGAAAAGAGAAAGAAAAAAATTATTATCATATCACAAAAATAAAAACCAATACATTTCTTGCAAATACGATGTACCTATTGCTGAAAACTAGACAGGCATATTCTATACAAAAACCTTGCAATCATATGCAAGCAAATGGCAAGGAATTAGGCATTAAGAAAAGGGAAGTAGAAGGAGGTGAAGAACAATGGTTTAATCATAATTCTTCAACTTAAAATTTGTTTCACTAGATTGGATTTCTTATCTTTCATATTTTTCTTTTTTGTTCACATTGTTCATTACTCAGGATATGATGAGGTAAAGGAAATCAGGGTCTTTTTCATGTCAATGCAATCCAAGGAGTGCAACTACTCCTTTAGAGGAAAGACTAAGATAGCTTTCCTCAGCACATTGGCTAAACAGACTGCTATTCTTGTTGCTCCTATAAGGTGATGCATTTTATGCCAAAAGGTTCTGAAAAAGTGCAAGCGCAAAAGAACAGGACAAAGCACCTAACATGTTTAATATATGCAACCATGTAGCACGCATATTTTCTGCCCAAATGAAGTTATTGTCAATGTCAACAAGCCTTTGCAAAGCCATACAGTTCCTGCATATTTCCATTTTAATTTTATACCAAACTTTTATCTTTGACATTTTGTTTCTCTTGCACAGCCACAAACTTTTTAACATTTAACCATCTTCATGATGCTTTCAGCTGGAAAACTGTTAGCAACATCTGATCAGGCTAAGTTCTGTTTCTAAAAATTTCAACAACAAAATCAAAATACATTTCTTAAAACTAGAGGTGTCAAAATAGGTGAGTTGGGCGGGTTTGGGTTGGTTAAAAGGGGTAATGGGTATAAGTGAGTCAACCCATTTATACCTATTTAATTAGATGGGTATTAGCCCAATTACCCATTTATAACCCATTTATTTTAACTTTTTATAAACTCATTTAAATTTATTTTTGCAAACTAAGTTATCAATTTATACCACTCTTTCCACCCACCATTAGTTTTAAATATTTACTTATAATGCTCAATAAGCCTAATTATCAATTTTTTTCCCATCCGTACTCTATGTCACAAAATTATATACTATTTAATAATTGAACAATAAGAATACAAAAATTTGAACTAAGTACTATAAAAATTAATATAAAAACTTAACCCAAAAATTTTGAGCCCCTAGCATTTTTTCGTGTGTAAATTTAAAATTTTATTTTGGAATGATAGGAAAAGAGGCTAAAACTTGTCATAAATTGGTAATGCTGAAAAATGAGCAAGTTAACAAACTAAGAGAAAATAAAATGATAAGATAAAATCAACAAATAATAATAATAATGAAACAAAAGTAGTTAACATCATGACAAAATGAAGAATCTAAAAAAAAATGGATAGGGAAAGAGAGGAGACTTGGGGAAAGACAACTCTAAATGGGTTAATTGGGTTTGATGGATTACCCAGTAATACTCATTAATAAATGGGTATTACTGGGTAACCCATTTAATAAATGGGTATTACTTGGTAACCCATTTATACCCATATGCAAAAACTTAAGATACCCATATCCATCTATTTATGGGTGGGTATGGGTAAATTTAGATAAATGGGTTTGTTTGCCACCTATACTTAAAACCTAGCCGATCAACGTTCATTATAGATGCCATTAGCATGCGCTCAAATACATTGTGGTCTGATTAAACAAAGCTAACATCAACAACCTGTCAATTTTTTGACGTTGAAGGAACAAAATCGGTACTATGCTTAACTACATAATATTAGCATGATATTTTTTTATGTTGAAGGAACAAAATTGGTACTATGCTCAATATGAAGATTAGCATGATGCCCTTGTGTTTCCATTCTTGTATTCAACTGAACGAGATATTTTTACATGACGTAATATCTCTATCTTTATATCTTAGAATTTTCTGGTGGATCTTGGTTGTATGGAGGTCTGTGACCGGGAAAAGGTACTTCAAAACCAGATTCACAAGTCGAATATTAGCAGGTATTGACTAAAATATAAACAAGAAACTTACAGTGGTACTATTTTTAGTCCTAGTTCATAGAAATATTGGCTTCGACTTCTTAGATCCACATGTGCAGCATCAGCTTCAATTTCCTTGCGTGTCCTAGAACTGATGGAAACCTCAAATGATATAAATTGACCAAAATCGAGCTTATATAACTTTCACAGACAACTAAAGGCATTCCAGAAGTCACAACGCATTTGGAGAACTTCAAGTGATTCCAAAAAGCACAACATGCAATTATTTGATTCAAGCCACTCATCCTGTAAAATCATCAGGTAAATAAAATCGACCTTTTTAACAAACCAGCTGCTTGAGAGACTAAATAAGATGGCATCTACAGAAAATGAAGGAAAACATCATCCATCACATCATTATATCAAATACTATTCATTAGCTAAGTCTGCAGTTAAATGCAATAAAAGTTATTGTGATTTGTTGCATTGTCTTCATGAAGTATGAGAACATGTAGAGCAAGCCAGATTCTAAAGTATGGATCATGAACCACATTTTAGTGAAGACCTACTAAAATACCATTACACTGTAGCACTTCCCTTGACAAAAATCGGAGGAATTTGTCCACAGAACAAAACCAACAAGAAGAAAGAAGATATCAACTAGTAGTCTGATAAGTTTTACACTTTTCTGAAGTATGGTGGAACGTCAATGGCGACCACTCCTCTCACATGTAAATCTCGAGCTAGACAAAATGGCAACTCTACTTTTGCACCAGCTTCAACCTGAAATTACGAGAAACAATCACATCAACACAAATGCACAAACATAACATGCATAGACTCACCCCTCTACCCCAGAATGACTGACAGATCACCTCATTCGCATCATCACCAGAATGAAATAACCCGACCCCCTCCGCTCCTTGCTGGAATAAAACTGGTAAAAACTTTTTTTTTTTTTTGCCCCAATTGAAAAAACAGAAAACTTCAACAATTAGTAAAAAGCCAAAAGATAACATAGATGTACAAAGCAATAAGAAATCAAGTTTTTTCTATTTACCTCCTCTTCAGCTAAAACATCATCAATATCATAATAATTTGCCATATTAAGAAACGCCCACAAATGCGAAGATGAAAATAAGCCCTTCAAAGTTTGTAGTCTTCGCCCATCATTCAACGCACCAATAGTATAAACGTAGCAAGTTTATCAATTCCCTAAGATGCTTTCGACTTTCGCCAAAGATTGCAAGCATTGATAATTTGCGTAAATCTTAAAAAAAAAATAATAATGATTGTGGACTCCATCAAAATCTCTGGAATACTTGCTCTCAAAAAAAAACAAGAATGAAAAGGTAGAACTTTCCGATTCCTTAAATAACCACTACTTTAACTCTATCACAACAGACTTGTATAGCAATAAAATCGCAGCAAATTATAATCAGCAGACCCAGTAAGAAATTTAGAGAATTTCTTCAGAGGGGGGCAGGGCTTACCTGATTTGCCAAGTTATTTCCGAGAGAATTCTGCTTTTAGTGAATTAGGGCGAAAAATTTAGGGTTTTGATTTGGGGATTTTGGGCACAATTTGGGGGAATCTGGGAGGGCAGAAAGGAATGAGAATGGAGGAAAATGAGCTGATTGTATTTTGCGCGCCAATTTTATTATCGCCCTCGCCTCCCGCGTGCTGGGGTGGGGAGTAATTTCAAGCTATTTTTAGAGTTTTCCTTTTTTTTTTAAATTAAGATTGAAAGTGGTTTTTATGAGTATAGGTGGGAAATTGTGGCTTATTGATTTGATAACTGTTTAATGGCATAAAACCAGAAACCTCCCATGAGTTTTCTAATAAATTTACTTAGTGCCCTTGATTTTGTAAAAAAGTATACCCACTTTCCTTGTCCATTTAAAATGACAATACTAGTCTTAACATTCTTATAAAACTCCTTTGTTTGCAACTTTGCCATGCTTATATACAAAGTAGGGGTATTCATGCATGAATAATCAGTCCATTTGCAATTTCAGGGATCCTAACCATAAGTAACGGTTCAGCAAAAATTACATTCCATATCCTACCTCTATTCAATCGGTTAACTGCTAACCGATTAACCTGTAGAATAGGGTCGAATATATAGGGTAACCTAATCCTTTTGTGCTTGTAGGATAAAAAGAAAAACAAAATTAGATTAACCAAGAAAACAATACAACGGTTGTCCAAATTAATAAGAGTGCTTAGTCCTACAACTCTAAAAAATCACCAATAGAATAAAAAATCAAAACACGATAGATAATTAAAACATAAAATGTTCCGAAAAATTGTTTTTGTTTCCTCTACTTCTTGAAAACTAATAATTCATTTTTTTATTAAGGATGACAGGTTGCTTCACAAACCAAACATGTAAGTTCTCAAAATTAAAAATAAAATAATTAGAATGGTAAAGTGGATATAATTTATGAGGAAGAAAAATAAATTGTTAAGAAAGACAAAAAGTAGAGTGGTAGAGTAAATGAAATTGGTGGCAACAAATGTAGGAAATGGAAAAAGCAAATGGAAGATAGGGTTAAATATACAAATTTATAAGTTGTGAAAAATAAAATGTGTAATGGCATGGGTCTCATAACTTAAATTATTAGTAAATTACTAAATAATTATGGGTTGAGGTTTGGATATTGGTTATCTTAATGAACCTTTCACATACATAGGTAGGTCTGGATTAGGGGTGCAAACGAGCCGAGCTCGAGTCGAGTTTTGGCTAATCGAGCCGAGCTCGAGTTAATTTTGTGAAACTCGAACTCGAGCTCGAGCTTAAAAAATAAAAAAAAATAATTATTATTATTTTATTTTTAAAAAATAAAAAATAATTTTTTTAAAAAAATGAATAAAACAATAATTTTTTAATAAATAATAAAATATTAGGGATATATATGTAATTTTACTATTAAAATAAAAAATAAAAAATATATATATAATTGAGCTCGTGAGCCGCTCGCGAGCCAACGAGCTTAATGTTTTTGAGCTCGAGCTCGAGCTCAAGATCGACTTAATTAGCTCGAGCTCGAGCTCGAGCTCGATATTGACGAGCTCGAGTCGAGCTCGTATTCGAGCCGCTCGCGATCGGCTCGCGAGTGGCTCGATTCGCGAAACACCCCTAGTTTGGATAACCGCAGTCTTTAAAACTTGAAAATCATATTCTAACCTAATTTTTCAAATAGGTTTAGGTAACCTAATTATTTTAAAAATTACGAGTTGATTACCTTATTTTTCGATTTGAATAAATTTGGTTTCTTGGTTACCTACATTTTTAGTTCTTTTTTAACAGCCTTAATACAAAGGATGGGTTTTATACTTCTTTTTTTTTTCTATTTTAGCTCATATTCATCACTCTTATATTTTATCAGCAAAATCATTGTACTATTAGTCCCTAGCCTCTATCGTAATCATATGTCAAACTAATAGTATTTTTTTTATAACTTTAAATATTATCTAATTCTTTTTGAGGCTTTTGTTTGTTTATTTATTTTTTCTAATATCAAAATAAACAATAAATGAACAATAACTAAAAAATAAATGACCTAAAATCACTACTAAACTATGGTAGTTCCATCACTTGACTAATCCACAAACTTTAAAAAAAAAATTATGGTGACACTTTCTTCTGTATCTTAATAAGAATCTCAATCTTCAATAAAGCATATTAAAGTAGACTGTCCTAATGAGATATATTGTTGTAGTTGATTACCAAATAACAAATACGGGCATAAAAAATTTGACACTCATTCCTTTGTAATTGTGTTAAATTACTATATAATTGTTTAGAAGAATAAATTAAACTTTATTAGATGTGGACATTTTAGGATATTCATTAAAAATTTGACCCTATTTTAAGGTTTGATTAGTAAAAGTATCAAATTGAGGGAGGTAAGTATAATTTTTAAAACCTCGAGGGAACTTAGTGAAATTGTTAAATACCTCATGGGATCTTTATGAAATTATCCCTGAAAATAAAAATATTTTTTTAACCTAATGAAATTAAACATTAAATAAAAAGTAAATCTTATATACACTAACAGTGTATACACTAGGAATAAATAGCGTTATCTTCACTAGGAAGATGTTTGCTGACCTTTACTAAGGAAAGAAAATGAATGGTCACAAACTTATGCAAATTTGGTCATTATTAGTTTAAATAAATAAATATTGACCATAGACCAATCCTGAATGAAATTATAATACATATATTGGTTCATTTTAGCAGCAATAACAGGAAGCTTTTACGTATACATAGTTCATTGTCAATCAAGTTTAGCGAATTTCTGGAGTATAGATCACTATTTTGTAGTTCAACAAGTCAGCAATTTGAACTTTTTATATTTTTAGTCTCACTCGCAGTTAGACAGAGACTATTATACACTTACAACTAAGGGAATCCAAAGAAATCTTAAAAATGATCTGCTGTGAATTAACACCTAATACATGGATACTTAACGAGAAAAGTATACATACTCTACAGACTAAAGATAGTCTAATTATCACTCAAAAATCTTCAACGGTTGCACTTCTTTGAAACCCCCATTGTGTTAAGATCTTGTTTGATAACTCAATTCAGTACTTAAATTTAATGAATTCAGATTTTAATATGTTTAGATTATTTGATAATCAAAAACTAAACATATGAACTAATTAAGTGGCACTGAATTTTCTAAACAAAGTTATTCTCAAAAATAAATAATGAACTATTCATGTATCACTTAATGTGATATAAACTCAAATGTATTATATTTAATACTTAACAATTCAATAACTTAATGGATTCAAATTTCAGATTTTAGATTTTAAATTTCAGTTTTCAAATTTCAATATTATCAAACGCACCCTAAGTCCCTATACAACTAAAATATTTTATTTCAGATTGAATTATTATTAGTTACACTCCTTACATTAGCTAAATTCATGAATTAGACAAAAAATTTCTACAATTAGTGTGGTATAAGTAGTAACTAGCATATGTCATGAAAGTGATGATTTTAGTTTCTAAAAATTGAAAGAACACAAACAATAAACGTCATACTCTTGCTGTTTACACTGGAATGACATTCATTTCTAAGCACAAAGAAACAAGAGTTTAATGAAAAAACTTGTAACTGAAATTTTCACAAGAATACATTAAGGGATTTATTTTTAAACAATTGGAAACGTAAAAGCTTGAAAAATACATATATTGCATGGTTTATTTTAAACGAATGGAAACATGAAAGCATGAAATCTAAACAAACTTGAAAAGGGAAATAAGCATGAACATGAAGCACATTGCAGCAAACTGAAGACCTTTTCTTTAAAAAAAGACATCGTGGACAAGATGGTGCATTTCTGTTTCATAATTGTTGGCGGAATCTAGTGCTTTGATCTTCGGTTTGCAACTCTGTGTGGTGCAAGGATATGTAGGTTCCAAGTTGAGGTAGGTTCCGAGACATTGGTTCAATTGGTATCCTCTTTGGCTAATGCAACATGGCCTTTATTTAATGTGCTGAGACGTATTCAGGATTTAAAGGTTCAGCTCTCGGCGACATTGATCCATGTTTACAAGGAAGCAAATGCTGCAGCTGATTCTTTAGCTTCCCTTAATGTATCGGGGCAGAAAGTTTACTAGAGTAGTACTCCTGGTTTACTAGCTCTGATTCATGTACTGGAGGTTCAGGTATAGTCCCCCTCTATTGTCTATTTCTTTTCTTTCTGTAATTAATAAAGTAGGATTGGCATCGCTCCTCCATTAACATGGTTGGCCAAATATATATATATCACTTGAATGCTGTAAAGGATCCATTGCCAACAAAAGTAATAGATGGCAATCAATGGCAAACAACAAAACACAAGATTAAGAGCTGTTGGCACGAAAAAATAACGTGCACAGTGAAAGCAATTTGACACATAAAAATACGAGGGAAGAGGAGAATAAACAAACAATAATAACTCAATAATTTATTAACCCAAAATTCAATAATAACAAATATCAAGTCGTACCCTTTCCCTCACGACAACTCACAAATCACAACTATGAGACTTTCTCTCTAACCTAATATCTAGACTCAACTCAACTCTTCAAATAATAACCTACTAGATTGGTAGTATTTATAGATTCCAAAACTTCCTAAAACAAATAGTACAATTGTAAACCAAAACTTACTTGCAAACTGACTTGAAATTTCCTAATATAATATGGAAACTAAACAAATAAGACACCAAAAAGAATTAGGAAACTAATACTAAAATAGTTTGGTTTAATTTCCTTCATTGCCTCCCTTAAACCAAACCTTGATGTTGTCATCTCCAATGCTATCACGAGCTTGAGCTTCCATGAAAAATTCAGTCGCAGTATAAACAACATTCAATCCCAACTGATCATAATTGGTCTTCAATTTCATCTTTGCACACGGTAGTGGATGAAACTTGTACTTCTTGAACAATTTCTTCACTTGATCACTTCTGTCAAAAAAGTCAAACATGTTCACCCATACTTCATCCAACACTCCATAATTCAATTCATCCATGTCATTAATAAAATCTCCCAAAATCTAAAAATCATAATTACCGCTACCAAGATTTTTAACATCACCATATTTTTGTATTGATTGATTCACATTGACAGCTACATCAACCTTAGCAGTGTCACAATTTTCAACTAAATCGTCCACATCATAATTGATATCAACCAATTCCATCACATGATTTTTCTTTTCAAAAAATTCATCAAACTCGATAAAATCAAAAATTTCTGCATCGTCACGATTTGTAATCACCTCTTTATTTTGACCAACGATTTCACTTTCTTTCTCAACCACTTGTGACATTTCTTGTTGAGTCATAAATTCTTCATCTTCATGTGTACCCACAACTTCTACAATTTCTTCTTTCTTTGTCTCATCAAAAAATTTTATTTTCTCTTCTTCTTCGTCACAAATTTCTTCTCCACCATGAACATAAAAATTTATTAAAAATTTTCAAGCCTCATTTGCTATCTTTACATGTATGAATTTTTTTCACTATATGTAACTAGACTTGGGTAATGAGATAGTAGAATGCCTTGCAATTCAATTGTGTATTCCTCTGTAATTGTTCAATTGCATCACTCGATAATTTTGTACCCACTATAGGTTCCGTGAACCCCTTTTGGATAATATCCCAAACTCCAATATTATTGAAAATATTCTTCATCATCGACTTCCAAGTCTCAAAATTATTTTTACCATCAAAGATAAAAACAAGATAATGTTGTAAATAATGCGGATCCATATTTTAATTATTTAATCTCCACTCAATTAGGACCAATTTTGTGTCCAAATTGTCAAAAACAAATCTTCTATTCTTGTGCCCCAATTTTGTGAACAAGCCCCAGGATCTAAGCCTAGAAATCTGATACCACTTATTGGCACAAAAAATATGTGTGCACAACAGAAATAATTTTGCCACATATAAAAATATATGGGGAGAGGAGGAGAATAAATACACAACAATAACTCAATAATTTATTAACCCAAAACTCAACAATAACAAATATCAAGTCGTACCTTTTCACTCATGACAACTTACAAATCTCAACTATAAGATTTTGTTTCTAACCTAATCTCTAGACTCAACTTAACTCTTCATGTAACAACCTACTAGATTGGTAGTATTTATAGATTCCAAAACTTCCTAAAATAAATACAATTGTAAACCAAAACTTACTTAGAAACTGATTTGAAATTTCCTAATATAATATGGAAACTAAAAAAATAAGACACCAAAAAAGAATTAGAAAACTAATACTAAAATAGCTTGGTTTGATTTCCTTCAAGAGCAACAATTGACCAATTATATTGAGAAATTTTGATGCTAATAGTAGAGGGTGTCAAAGAATTTGATTACATGTTCACTATATCTATATCATAAGCTTAAATACAGCTAGCTATCCCTATAAATTGCATCTTAAAGATATTGAGATCTACCGCATCTTAAAGTGTCAACATAGAATGTTTATTTACGGAAGAGTAAATTAGCTGAAATTTACAATTACGAAGCTAGAAGTTTCATTATAGTTACAAAAAATTGTGTCATACATTTTCTGGTGCAATGAATAAGCCGGTGAATGTGCCAATTTCAACTTGGAATCTGGTGCAAGCTTATTCAGATACATTTTCTTTTTCTTACTAACTTATAAAATCTTCTAGTTTCACTTAACAAATTTGCCAATGGTACATATATCTGGAACTGCTTCCAAAATGGACCAGTAAATTAGCCCAACCTTGAGGACGAGGTGGTGCTAATATTCACATTTACAGTCACACGTTCAACGGTTCCTACTGCAGTCCTATCTTTGACGAGTAGAGAAATGTAACTGATAAAAGAATCCATTAATGACTATTACTTTGTACAGCCTATGAATTTTGGTTTTAGTGGGCATTAGGCCGGACCGTTATGCTTATGGCCGCCGATCAAAGGGGTTTCGGTTGCCGGCTCCCCAATTTTCATATTATCCAGGAGAAGTCATCTTTTCGTCATTTCATCCAATAGCGTTCCGTTAGATAGGAACAGATTTGAGTGCAGCTGCGGTAGGATTTGAAAAGAGAATTAATCGTGATTTTGAACCTATCCTTTTATGGGCAAATTACATTTTACCCTCCTGTTGTTTAGCGTTTTTTTACATAACCCCCTTATAGTTTCAAAAGCTATACATAACCCTCTCATGTTCTGAATTAAAGTGTTAAAGTGACGGAAATAGTCATTCGTAACGGAACTTCTAAAAATGTCGAAATTACCCTTATAAATACATGACACATTAACCCCGTATGATTTTTATATTTTACTATATAACCCCCTTATGATTTAATATTTTACCATATAACCCCCTTATGGTTTTCAAAATATATACATAACCCCCCTTGGTTAATAAATAATTTTCAACTTTACATAAGGGTATTTTTGACATTTTAGGTGACTCCGTTAAGAATGATCATTCCCGTTACTTTGACACTATAATCCAAACTATGAAAAAGTTATATATAGCTTTTGAAATCATAGAGGAGTTATGTAAAAAATGCTAAATCATAGGGGGATAAAGTGGAATTTGCCCTCCTTTTAATGACCCCTTTTAATTAAGATAATGGAATTCGCGGGCAACCAATTAGGATGGTGATAATAAAGTTTACAAATCATTTTCAGATGTAATTGAAGGCAAAGAAGGAAGATTCTCGGGACTTTGCTTGGCAAACAATTCGGTTGTCAGCTTCCCTAATTGGTCACCAACTTCCTTGACCTTCTGGCACTAGGCAGGCATCAACCCCCATACATGGTCTTACAACTTTTTTGAGCTCTATTTGAGTAAAAGTACATGAACTCGAGTTCGATGTTGAACTTGTCGAGATCCTAAAAGTTGGGTTTAAAGTTGAACTCGAGTTTATTTTACCTACTTGATCTCAACCAAATCAAGTTTAATTGAATTCAATAGATGCAAGCTCTTTTTTTTTTGGTAATTTTCATAATTATCTTATTATAGATATAATTTCATAATTAAAAATTATATTATAATTGCACTACTCAATAAAATTCAATGAATACTTGAGTTTTAATATTTCTATTCAAACTCAACTCAATTACCATATCAAAGAGTTCAAACTCGGCTTGAACTTGATCAACATCAAGTTTAAGTGAAGCTTTTAACCAAGGTACTCGTAAGTCCGAGTCGAATAAATTGAATAATTTATATCCCCAGAGGGCATTATTGGGATCGATCTCAGTGGTTTTTGAGCCCTTTATGATCGGAAATGGTTGTTATCCAATTTCCAAGGTTCAAAATTCAAAACTTCAACTTTTTTTGTTCAAATTTTAAGCAGTTCTTTTTTTTTTTTTTTTGAAAAAAAATAGTTATAGAGGATTATTGACAAAATAATTGAACTTTGTCAAGTAAACAATTTATTTTTTGTCTTCCTAGGTCTTTGTGGGATTTGCATAATTAAAGTAACCATCACTAAATGGGCAACAGTTCCGAAACTCAGCCCTTTATGAATGAGAACTAATAAACACAAACTAATTAAACCCATCTTCTCATATAAATGGTGGGAAATTTTGGCTGGATATTTGTGAGATTTGCTTTAAATTGATTTCAACTTAGAATTTCGGTTAATCTACCTATATAGTAAAAGCACAAATGGCTTTGTTGAAGGTAGTGGTTGTTGTGCTGATGTGGCAGCATTTTATTGGCTGGAGTTTGGTCGTCATTCACGTGAGCCTCACGTGGTTTCGCCAGGAGGAGGAGTGGGAATTCTTGCTGTTGTCCGAGAAGAAGCAAGTGAGGACCTTCGGTTTTTGAGAAGAAGCCGTTTCTCTGTAGCCTGAGTACCATTTGTCTGGTCAACAGCTTGCTAGCTGAGTGAGCTTATGTATGACGTTAGTGATGGTTTGATTGATGACAAGTGTTGGGTGATGGGCTGAATGTGTGGTATGATTTGACAATATTGTCCTTCTTTTAAAATCAAATGCACCGTTGTATCTTGTTGAGGTTCTTCTTTGTCTTTGCGATTTGGTGAGAAGAGTTTCAGCTTTGCTCTAGAGAGCTGCCAAAAAACACCTTTTTTGCTCTTTCCTTTGATTGACAAGACTGAAAGCTCTTTGTTTCTCCGATGTATGCAGAGGTTGCTACGTTTCTGGTGCCGCCTTTTCCAGGTACCGTCATCATGATCCACGGTAGTTGTGCCTCATTTTTTTTCATTGTTGTTTTCTTCTTCTCCTGCTACTTGCTTCTTGGTTCTGAGCTATAGCCTCGTTTCTTTTTCCTGCTTTTTCTTTTCTTAGTAAGATTTGGTGTCTTGCTGCCTTCTTGCGTAAGGTTTGATTCCGCTATTATTTTTTATTTTGAGCTCCTTGCGAGCGCCTTGCCTGCATTGTCGTGCTTATTTGGTTCTTTTCCCCCTAAATTTTATGCCATCTTCAGCGGTTACTGTTGCATTGCCTGTTTGCTTTGCTTTGCGTCTCATTTTTGCTTCTTCTTTTGTTTCTCATAGGGTCTATTTCACTTTTATTTTTTGTCGAACCCTTTTGGACCGTGTTTTCCATTTTCCTCCTATCAGCAATGTCTCATTTTTTGCTTCTTCATTTATTTCTCATGGGGTCTATTTAAATTTGGTTTTCTACCAAAGCATTTTGAACTGTGTTTTTCATTTTCCTCCTGTCAGCAATCCTTGCATCACTGTGTTTTTTTGCCTTGTGCCTTTTGTCCTGCTTTTCCTTGTTATGTTCAGGTTATCTTTCCCCGTCTCCTGTTTAATGCTTTTTCCCCTTTTCTCCTTAATTTCCTTATACTTTTTCCCACTTTGTTCTCTAGTCCTTGTTCTACAGCATTTATTTACTCTTTGTTACTGCATCTCCTTAACCTTTTTCCCTCTCGTTGTTTTATTGGATACAGGATCTGGTGCTGCCCTCTTCTCTGTTGCTCTACTGTTGGCTGATAAAGGCTTGTTATATATTGCTAAGGTTAAGGTGACATTACTTATTCTCCCTTCTATATGTGTTTTTGGCTTGCTCTTGGCCAATAACCATTTGATGCATGCTTTTGTTACCTCGCTTTTAAATGTTACCAGCTTCACTCGGACTTTTACCTGCTTTTTACTTGTCTGCTCTATTCCATGGTGCTGTGTAAGAGCTATGCTTTAGCTTTCCTTCACTATGCTTCTTTTTTGTATATTTACCCAGTTCCATGTGTGCTGTGTAAGAACTGTAAATTAACTTTTCTTTACTCTGCTTTCCTTGGTGTGCCTACTCAGCTTCATGTTGCTGTGTGGGAGCTGCGATTTAGTTTTTCTTTCCTCTATTTTTAAATTGTTATTTGAAAAGAGGTATTTGATGCATGCCTCTGTTGTGCCATTTGCTTGTGTTACAATTTTGCTTGAACTTTGGCCTCCTTTGTGCTTATTTAGTTAGGCCTATGGTGGTGTATTAGAGGTATACATTAGACTTTCTTTCGCCTGCTAAAGTGTGTAGCGATCAGATGGATAGGAATGCCATGCGGCGCAAAAAATATGCAGAAATGCCACCTCTAAAGAAAGCAGAGTTTCTACGCTCTCGGAGGCAAGCTCGAGCTGCAAAGAAAACTGAAAAAACTTTAGTTCCATGTGTTCGCAAGGTCCTGTTAGGATATGTGGAAACTGGCGTGTCGTTCCCAAATACTCATCATATGCCATGTCATAGTGGCGGTCCTGCGCCTGTGCATTCTTAGGCGTTGGGAAGCACAGATGTTGTGCTTCCAACTGATAATGCCTTTGCAATTAGTGAGGGATTAGAATTCATGTCGCACCGTCCACCTGGTTCCTTTAGTGGTCATGCTTCCTCCTCACAATCTGTGAACAATGCACATTCTGAAGTTATACTTGCCTCATTTCCTTTGAACTCATCTGTTATAAACTCTGAACGATCAGGCCAAAAAGAACTTGCTTCTAAAACTAATTCTTTGTCTGCTGGAATTTCGGATCCCACTTTAGATACTCCTTCCACAGGTACTGCCTTGCCTTAGCATACTCACTTTGTTTACGAAATTGCTGAGCTACTTTGGCCATATTATAAGCAATGAATAATCAGCTTTAAAGCCTGGTTTCTGAAAACCTTCTTCTTTTGTTAGCCATGTCCCTTTAAGGGACTTTTGGCTCCTTCAACTATCTTATTTGCTTATGCAATTTGCAGACATCTTTCCTCCTTGCAGAAGGGAGGCTTCCAGGTGTAGCCCAACACCTGGTTGCTTGAAAAAAAAAAAGAAAAGTAGTTACTTCTGTTGATCCATCTATAAGTCGGCCTCGTTCGAAAAAACGCACCGCTCCTGAATCTTTAAATAAACAGACCTCAGGTTGGAATTTACTCCTAATTTGGCTTGGCCATTGCTTGCCTTATATTCTGATTCATCCATCTGGCCAGTCACGTCTAATAGAGTCGTTCGTGTGTGAAATATAACTGTAGCGGTAAAGCGAACAGCTGCACATTCAAACATATCTCGTCTTGCCGATATTCCTGACGCATCTCTGATTCTGCCTGATGCTCCTAATTGTGAGCATTGTGGAGCGAAAAGGTTCCATTTGGAACCTCCTTCCTTTTGCTGCTCGGGGGGAGAAATCTCTATCGTTGCTCCTCCAATGCCTTACGATTTGAAGCGTTTGTTCATTGGCAATGATGAAGAGAGTAATCAATTCAGAAACAATGTTCGCACTTATAACAACAACCTTGGCTTTACATCTTTTGCCGCGAAATATGACTCCGAATTAACAAAGAACGCAAAAGGTGTCTATACCTTCCGTGTTCAAGGTCAAGTTTACCGCTTTCTTGATGGTCTTATTCAATTGGGCGATAGACCATCTGGGATCCAGCTATATTTTTTTGACACTGATGAGGAATTAACAAAGAGGCTTGATAATTCTGATAAGCTGCACGAAAGCACTTTGAAATTGCTTATGCGCGTTCTTTCCAGCAATCCTTATGCTCGCTTCTTTAAGGGCCTTAGGGATGTTTCGAACCTTGACAATCTGAACATCGTCCTTAATTGTTATCCTTCACTTGACCAGCGAGTATATAATCTTCCCTCCACCTCGCAAGTTGCAGCTATATGGACTGAGATTGAAGATCAGTCATCCGATAGACGCGCTCATATTCAGGTTTATTCTCGCTCAGCTGGTAGCCATAGGATTCAACATTACTATGGCTGTTACGACGCTTTACAGTACCCTCTCCTTTTCCCTCGTGGTGAGTGTGGTTGGCACCATGGAATTAAAAGGCTTTGCAAAAGGAAGAGAAGAGGGGATGCTTGTGAGGATGAGATTAACATTGATCCAGCTTCAGTTAGCTCCTCATCGGAGTTAATTAATTTAGAATAGAGAGGCGAGTACATTTCTCTCTTGTTATAAACTACTGAATCTATCCATTGCATTACATCATCTAATCATATAGAGCGTATTTTCCTTTTTTATAGCTGCTGATCGAGGAAAAACAGAGGAAGATACTGTATCAGCTAGAGAGTATTACTATTATAGGTTCCAAATAAGGGACGATGATGAGTCAATGTTGTTACACGCTCTTAGGTTGCTGCAGCAGTTTTCGGTTGATGCTTACGTCAAAATTGAAACATGTAGGCTTGACTTTCATAGGCAGCGGCAAACCAGGATACGTTCTGAAATTCTACAAGGAGCTCTTGACAGTGTTTCTGTTGGCCAAACTGCTGCTTCTAAGGTTGGTCGTAAGGTCATTCTTCCAGCTTCTTTTATAGGTGGTCCGAGGGATATGAGACGTCGTTACCTTGATGCGATGGCACTGGTACAAAAATACGAAAAACCAGATATTTTTCTTACAATGACGTGTAATCCAGCATGGAAGGAAATACAAGAGAATTTGAAATACCATGAAAAGCCTCAGGATCGGCCGGACCTTCTCGCTAGAGTTTTTAGGGCCAAATTCGAAATGCTTAAAGTAGAAATTTTGAATAAGAAAATCTTTAGCGGGGTTGCAGCATGTGTCTACGTGATCGAGTTTCAGAAGCGAGACTTTTCTCATGCCCATTTATTATTGATCTTAAAACCTGGTCATAAACTACTTAATCCAGAGTCGTATGACAAAGTAGTTTGTGCTGAGTTGCCCGACAAAGACCGATATCCTCACTTATATTCTCTTGTTGTGAAGCATATGATCCATGGTCCTTGTGGAGCCATGGATACGTCTTGTCCTTGTATGAGAGATGGAACCTGCAAAAATCGGTATCCGAAGAACTTTTGTGCTCAAACGACTCATGGTGAAGATACCTATCCGTATTATAGAAGAAGAGATGATGGCAAGAGAGTCAGAGTTCGTAGATTTACTCTTGATAATAGGTGGGTTGTGCCTTACAACCCTTACCTGCTTGCTTTATTTGATTGCCACATCAACGTGGAAATCTGTTCTACTCTTAAGCTTGTGAAATACTTGTATAAGTATGTTTTCAAAGGACACGATCAGGTGAACTTTAAGATTATATCGTGTGAATCAGCCGATGATATTAATGAAATAAAAAACTTCCAAAAAGGTAGATGGGTTTCACCTCCGGAAGCTTTTTGGCACATTTATGAATTTAGACTCAATGAAATGACCCCAGCAGTTTACACCCTCCAAGTTCACCTTCCGAACCTGCAATTCATTTTGTTTGACAAGAACTCTGACTTGGTGCAATTATTGAGTAAAATTGACTTTTCTAAGACAATGTTAACTCAGTTTTTCCACATGAATAGAACAAATCCTAGAGCACAGAATCTAAAATGCTTGTACAGAGATTTCCCTGAACATTTTGTTTGGTCTACTAAATATAAAGAGTGGACTGAAAGAAAGCGTCGAAAGGTGATTGGTAGGATGGTGACTGTTAGTCCAAAAGAAGGAGAGAGGTATTATTTGAGGTTGCTTTTGACGCACATTGCTTGCCCGACCTCTTTTGAAGACCTTTTGACTGTTAATGACCAGAGATTAGCTTCGTTTAGAGAAGCTGCTTTGGTCCTCGGCCTTCTGCAGTCCGATGCGTATATAGGCGAGACGCTACAGGAAGCAGTGGCATTCCAGATGCCGTCCTCATTGAGGTTATTGTTTGCCACTCTCCTTGTGTATTGTTCTCTGACAGATCCTAGATCACTTTGGGAAAAGTTTGAACCTGACCTTTGTGCTGACTATCATTACCAGCAGCCATTCGATGCCCTTTCTTCACCTGAAATTAGAAGAAAAGTTTTGCAAGATATTAACACCTCACTAGAACAAATGGGCAAAAGCATTGCTGATTTTCACTTTGTCTTTGATGAACTTTCGCCTGGTTACTCTGAGAGGTTGACAAAAGAGATTGAAAGTGAAAGGAACTTAGTAGTAACACCCGATGGTCTATTGTTGCCTCAGATGTTGAATTCTGACAAAAAACATGCCTATGATCTAATCATAAAAGCATATTCTTCCGTAGAAGGCCAAGCATTTTTTGTTGATGGCCCCGGCGGCACCGGTAAAACATTCTTGTATCGGGCACTTCTCGCAACTTTATGATCACAGAACCATGTTGCACTTGCAATTGCAAAGTCTGGAATTGCAGCATCGATCCTTCCTGGCGGAAGGACGGCTCACTCGAGATTCAAGATACCACTTGATTTCTCAAAAACTAAGAGTTGTCAGCTTAGTAAACAGAGCTCTGCTGAAAAACTCATTTCTGAATCTAAGCTTATTTTGTGGGATGAGGCTTCGATGGCTAAGCAGGACACAATTGAAGCATTTGACGAGTTGCTGAAAGATTTAATGGACTCTGATTTGCCATTTGAAGGAAAGGTAATAGTTTTTGGTGGAGATTTTCGGCAGACTCTACCCGTCATTGAGCAAGCAACTAAAGAAGTCCTCATAGGGTCGATTTTCCCTGTTTCTCATCTGTGGCCTAAACTACATAAAATCATACTCACAGAAAATATGTGAGCTATGCTTGATCCAGGATTTTCGCAATTCCTTTTAAGAGTAGGAGAGGGAAGGGAGCCTGTTGCTGGTGAAGGTGAAATAACTTTATCATCGGATATAGTTATTCCTTATTATAATAAAGAGGAGTCTTTAAACAGGTTAGCTACCTACATATAACCAAGCTTAGTGTCTTTTTAGTAGTTACTCCTTCTACTTCCATTATCAATGAACCTTCTTTTACATAGGTTAATAGAAAGCGTCTTTCCAGATTTGAACCTCTATTTGCAGGATCCTTATAACCTGATAAATAGGTGTATCCTTGCTCCTAAAAATAGCTCAGTTGATGAGCTCAATGAAATAATGATTAGGAGATTTCCTGGAACCCTTCAAACTTATATTAGCTCGGACAAGACTGTTGATCAACGACACCAAGGCGATTATGAGGACTTCCTCAATTCTCAGAATCCTAAAGGTCTCCCTCCTCATAAGTTGCTGTTGAAGGAAAACTGTCTGCTAATGCTTCTAAGAAATTTAAATCTAGCTGAAGGTCTATGCAATGGCACAAGGTTAATATGTCAAGAACTTGGTCAGCACACAATTTCTGCTGAGATTGTTTTTGGCCATCATCGAGGCAAAAGAGTTTTTATTCCAAGGATATCTCTTCAAACGCCTGACAATGACAAAAATGGGATTGCATTCATGAGAACGCAGTTTCCTGTCCGCCTTTGTTTTGCTTTGACTATCAATAAATCACAGGGTCAAACTCTTGACTACGTCGGCATCTATCTACGAGAACCAGTTTTTTCTCACGGCCAGTTGTATATTGCTCTGTCCAGAGCTAAGACCGCTGCCAAAGTTAAAATTCTTCTGGTTCCTGGAACATTTGATGGCACAAAAGTAGATTGCAAAACTCGCAATGTTGTCTTTGACGAAATTTTTAGATTAGCTCAGGCCTAAACCATTTTCTGCTTGAATTATGCTAAAGTAAGATGCTTATGCAGATTTGTTTTTGTTAGATTGCTTTGTTCTTGGATCTTTTAGTTCCTGCTCATTTATCCATCGACTTATGTGTTTATAGGATGGCTAACTTGCTGCCAATGCGAAATATTATGCCTCACATGAAAAATTGGAGCTGCATCATCACTGTTCAGGAAAAGCAACAGATCACAAGCTCAATGGGAACACCGACAAGAAAGCAGAAATTTGTTTTCTATGATTCAGAGGTTAGTCAAAGCCACTGTTCGGTCTTAGATGTAACTGTTTAAACGCACTATACTTTTGCTTTCTTAATCCTGTATTAATTTCATCTCTTTAAGTAGGGATCAAGAGTCGAAGGAATCATCTTCAATGATGACATTCCTAGAATGAGCCAGATCTTGCAAGTTTATAAAAAATATAGAATCTCCAATGCTGAGGTCAGACCTATACCATCAAAATTCCAGACATCTGAGCTTACCGTTCAATGGGTTATCAGCAGCAGGACTGTTATTGACGAAATTGCTGATGATGATGAAGTCATGCCTGTAAAATTCTGCTATTCAAAGTTTACTGACTTAGTTCAATACATGGATGACAAAACTAGATCAGTGGGTGAGTCTTTCAATGCTTTACTCTTAATGTGCTTGCATTCTGAAAAAATTTCTTTACGATCACTTTCTCTGTATTGTTCTTAGACGTGCTGGGAGTTGTGATCAGCGCGCTTGGGAGGAAAATAGTTATCAAGAACTCAAGGCAATCAGATGTTCAGAAATCTGTTCTACTTAACGAAGAGTAAGAGCTTTAAGCTTCAGTTTAGGCAAAAGTTCACGCTGCCTTTTCTTTTTTTTCCTCTGCAGTTGCTTTTTCCAATCTCTAACTGTTACCTCTTATCATGAATACAGATCACAGCCGGTGCTATTGTCTCTATGGGATAGTTTCCGGGCTAATGAGGGACAGGAAATTGTATCTAAACTTCACAGCTATCCTGTGATCATTGCTCGCAGAATCAAAGTGAACAACTATAATGGTTTGTTCCCATTTTATTTTTCGAGATTTTTACCGTTTACCTTTTGTATTCGTCTGCAGCACCTGTAAAGACCTGTTCCATTTCTTTTCGTCATATAGGGGTCGCACTTGGTACTTGGTTTGATTCGGCTATTCTTGTTGATCCACCTGTACAAGAAGCAAGAGAACTCAAAAACTGGTACACTCTATTTCCAGTCATCGTCCTTTGCACAATTTAGATCTAAATGTTGTCCTGACTTTCAGTCCTGACATTCTTTATGTTCCTTCCACCCAGGGCATTGAGGAACACTAAGTTGATTAAAGAGATTGTCGAAAAAAAGGACTATATTAAATATAATCCACAGCTGTCCTTAAAATCAGACCAGAAAACCACCTGGATTTGCAACGTAACTTCATCGCAAAAGGTTTAGGAATGAAACATGCTGCCCTGCTTTCATACTTTTGTCATGCATGATCATCTTTTTATACTCATAGCTGCTCATCTTTTAGACTATATGGGTGAAGGCACAGTTCTCTTTTGAACACATCATCCAGAAGTATTGGTACATGAGCTGTAAAAATTGTTGCCGAGCTACAGCAGCAGACTACCAAATTGAGTTTACCTGTAACTCATGCAAAGAGAGACACCCTATAGTGCCTAGATGCTAAATATTCTGTTTGTAATATATTCGTTTCTGTTAATTGTTTTGTAATACTTGTTCACATTAAAAAAGTCACTTGCTGCATATTGTGTACCTATTTTCAGATGCCGCTTTGATGTTGATTTGACCAATGACACCGGTGTGATACCAGCTTCAATTTTTGGCAAATTAGCAGAGAGCCTACTGACGTTTAGTGCACTGGAAGCAATGCAGCATTTTAATGAGGTTCTTACTCCTAAATCTTGCTAATAAAGGTATTCTATACTTTTTACTCTTACTTTTCGTTCTCTCAACAGAATATTGAACTTCCCCTCGAGTTTGTCCACAAGGAGCTTAAATCAAAGATGTTTCTGCTTCACATCAAACTTGTGCAAACACAGCTGGCAGATGCAAGGCAGCGCTACACAATTATATACTACTCTGAAATTAATGATGATGCCGATTCTGTCTGGTTAACAAGTGAACCAAAAGATGGCTCTCCTTTTCCTGGCAAAGAATCTGACACTATACAGCTCGCGACTCCAGGTAACTCACAAACATCTGCTTTTTTAGTTTTGCATTTATATTTTACTCCAGATAAATAATATGACAAATAAAAAAAAATATGGTCACAGGGGAGACTAGTGCTCGTTCAAAGGTTTGTGTTCGGCTTTCTGAAAGATTTGATGGACCACAAAGCACTGAAGCAAATGAGGATGAAAATGCAGAGTGCAGCTCTACCAAGAAGCAAAAAATCAACTGACTTGTTACTGTTGGGTCTTTTGTCCACCTAATTCTTAGGTTCTTTGGCTAACATGCTATCGTATATTTTTGCAAAGCTCCTTATGCATTCCTAGAAGGATCATTGATGTATTAATGAAACATGTGCTTTTGTTCATGGATACCCCTTAGACTGGTTTCGGTTTGGCACCTTTTACGTTTGCTGATAACCTGCAATCAACACCAGCTATGTATTTGAATTGATGGTTTACAACAATTATGTGCTTGTTACAGTATCCTTTAAATTCACCTTCTACTCTATTCAGCTCATTAACTGACCTTTTACTAAATGCGCTAGCTGTTATACACCAAATTTTGCAGAATACCTTTATCAGAACCTATTCAAATTTTCTCCTGCAGATAACTCTCTTACTAAATATCATACCTGCTATTATGACTTCCTCTTACTCTGTTCACTAGCTCAAACTTCGTGTATCTATTAGCCTTAAATTGTGTAGTTGTGCAACCTTCAATTCGTTTGCAGAAACACAACTTTTTTCCTCAAATAGAACTGTGTATGCCCTTACTTGGTTTGAAACACAGTAGATAAAATAGATGCACAGTGGTAGCGATCACTGGACTTTCTCTGCATTCACTTCTTTTATTATTAACCAGTTCTGCATCTTTGATATGCCAGATCATTAATGCCCTTAACTGTGAAAAAATAAACGCTAGCTTAACTATAAAGAAATTCATTTTTAAAAAAACTATTAGGCATCAATTGTTATATATAACTACTTCTTGAATAAATCATACATCCCAGCAAAGCACTACAAGTTAAGTTTCGTACTTGCTTCTCTCAAATTATCCCTAGCCTTCAGTTGTTTTCTTTGCCTTCATATAATTACATCTTTGACGTTTTTCTTTAATTAGCTTGTCCAATTAGATCAATGGCGGAAGGTTCATCTACCTATGGATTAACAAATACCAGCTCAATCGCCTGTTGTTTTCTACTGAAATGCAATCACAGAGGAGAGGTCTAATTTTCTTCTATGTGATGGAAAATATTTGTTAACGGTGTGCAGTCCAGTTATATAACTTCATTTGACATTTCCTATTTTGCACTCCTGAAACTCAGATTCTGCCTGCTGAATTCAGGCTATTGCTTACTCAGCACCAACGCAACACAGTCATTCTCAGGCATGGAATTTATAAATGGCCTGTTGTGGTCGGTGAGCGTTCATTTGAACAGGGCTGGGATGAATATTGCCATGAAAACATTACTAACAGACATGATATGTTGCTTCTCCGGCATACCGGCAATCTCATATTTGATGTCGTCCATTTTTTCGAGCTGCAAAAACAGGTTTACCTGTCTTGGACAGTGCCATTGCCAAATTTATTGCAGGCCGGTACTAATCATGCACAAGGCCAGTTACCCTTACCTTTATATCTGCTACTTGTAGCAAAATTGTCTCTAATTTATTATCTGCTAAATAACTTCAGATTGTGCAGATTCTATGATAATTCAACAGTGGGTTGCTTCATCAGCGAAGCCAGATTTAACCCAAACTCTCATTGATTCGGTTTCCTTCTATCAAACCTTTAATACAGCAACCCCAAACACATTGGTAACCTATCCTTGCACTGCTTCTTTTCCCTCTCTCACTACATTCCTTTGAACCAAATCTATATATTCTGTTCTCGGATCTTACTTTCATTCTTTTCTATTAGAAAATCCCAAGATTCGTCGATCACTTTGTTAATGGACGCAGAACTCCAACGCTTCTTATTAGGACTAGAGAGAAACTTACACAGGTTGGTGTAAAAGGAAAAAAACTAAAAACAAATTGGAGAAGCTTCGTTCTTCAGCATTAGTTGCAGCACAATGACATCCTTGTCTTCATTCCAGAATCATCAACTACCTTCACAGTTTTAGCATTCGATGATAATGGAGTCGAGAGAGTCTTTCCATGGTCTTGTATCTTCAAAGTTTATTCTAATTGTCCTGGTTGTACGTAACTTCTGCAGTATGCCTTTCTCTATAAACTAAATTCGCTTTTCTCTTGAAGCTCTTCATCGCACATTGTTCCAATTTTTTATTTCATTGAAGCGCACTCTACATTCCGACTCAATATGGCTGCATTTCAATGAAATCAAGCATGCAGCAAGTACATTACAAATACCTAACATCTATTATTGCTGCTCCTTTTTCCCACATAATCAATAATTAATCAGTAACTAATTTCATATAAATGGCCTGTTATGGCATGAAAATCAAGTACACTAGGCATTCCACCTTTCTATTTATCAAATGCTTATTTGATTCTCCGATCAATAAACTTCAGTTAGGGAACATTTCCATTGACTGTGGAGATAGATTGTTGCACAGAGAATCCTTACTTTATACCATGCATCGCACTTCCATTCTCCTATCCAGAGTTGTCGCGTTAGTTGTTCCAATTTTCATGTTACGTACAAAGAATTGAATAAACAATATACAAACATTTGAACAACATCAAAATTAATGCTTGTTGTAAATTTGTAACCAACACAGACAAATCAATCCTCCACAGAATAATAGAAAAATTAATAGTGTTTACTCATTGTTTAATATTTTAAAACCTTCCATTTACTTCTCCGGACACTTCGTCCCATCTCTACATGAAGCAAAATCATACTCATGAGCTTCAATTTTATTCGCCTCAATTGTTTTCTTTTCATCCTTTTTCTCAACACCATGTTAAATTCAAACATTAATTTACTCGCGTTTTCTTACAACATTGCTTTTTAAAAAACTTAATCATTTTATAACCAAATAGCTTAAATGCAATGCATCCGATTTATGATATCTCCACTCGAAAATCGGGACATTTTCTGGGCAACATGAAATTAACACCGCGCATCGCGCGGTGATCCCCTCCTAGTGGTCAAAAAACGGGCAACTGGGCAATTGGGCCTTCAAAGCCAATGTTAATTTTATTATCATTAATTTTGGCATTTTTTATTAATTGAAAATTATTGTTATTATTTGCAAATGATTCTTTTGAGAAAATGTGTCAATTCTTGAAAATGTTCCAATCATGAGAGATGCGAATTTATAAAGGGATCTGACATTATAAGTATAGGTGTCAAAATGGATGACTCGAGCGGGCTATAATTTGGTAATGAGTATAATTGACTCAACCAATTTATACCCGTTTAAATAAATGGGTACACCCAATTACTAATTTATGAGTCGCTTAAAATTCTACTTATTTTTATTATTATTTTTTTTGCATTTTTTGGATAAGAAATAATGGTATTTTATTGTTATTAAATTGGTAAGAAATTCAAATTAATTTGCTTAACACTCACTAAAAGTTGAGATTAAATGTATAATTATTTTTAAATTGGTATAAATGGGTGAGCCGAATCAGCCCATTATCCACCATCTAAATTGGTTTAATTGGATATCTATTTAGACCCATTCAAAATTAATGGGCGGGTTTAAGCGGGTTATTGGTGGGCAGTTTTGGACGGATCAATATAATTGAGTTGTAATTGACACCTCTAATTATAAGTATGAGGTTTTGAACATCTTTTTCTTATTTTCTTATTCTTCTTTCTAATTAAAACGAGATTCTCTAAAACTATTCTTACAAACATTTCTTTATTTTGATCTAAGGAAATAATTTCCTTGAGTACAGTGCTATTGCATACAAAGCCTTGCTTAGACATTTTATTATATCAAAATTCTGACTAACCAAAAAATAAAAAAGAAAAATTCAAAGATCCTACAAGCACACATTTTAATCAAAGTACATCAACCTAGTACACCATCCAATGAAACTGGGGCGTTTGTCATTGGACCTCTAATGCTATTTTTTGGAGAAATCTAAAGAGAATAACCATACTTCTCTAATCTCAACTGTTGGAAGAAGTATATACAACATGTTATAAGATTGTTAAATGAATGAATTAATATATGGAAAATTTACCAAAATATGACTAAAAGTTCGCTTGGAAATTATGAATATGTTTTAAATTTAATATTGCTACGTGAATACTAAGAGTACTACAGATTTTATTCGATTGTGAGACATTTCGACCCATTTATATATCAAGTACTATATAGAAACCAGTTCTTGTATATGAAACACTAAATTAGCTAAAAATAAATATCATTATTAGCTTCACATAAATGCGGAGAAAGTACAATATATATTGTCATTATTTAATAAATAATTTATAAGACATGTCTTTATCTAAAATCAAATTGCAAAAGCTTGTTACAAAGTAATATGTTGGAATCATAGTATGGAGAAAGTTTATGATGTGTACTCTTTACAAGTTAATCAAAAAGTACAATTATTTCAAAGAGTGCTGAGGAAAACTAAATATTGCAAAAGGTTTTGAAATGATATGTATTGAACCTATATTACACTCATATAATACAAAATTTAAGTAAAAGCATACAGGCACTACTGACGGGATAACACATACAAGCACATAGCATGTTGTTAAATATTTTAAAATTTTGAAACTTCGAAAGAAAAGTTCCTATATTATTGTGACTTTGACAGTTGCATACATATACACGAATCCAAATTTTGCATTTTATCATTTGATATTTAGATAACAACGTGAACGTTAAATAGGGGTAGATGTACTTCAAATTTTGAGATGATGAATGAGAGAACAATAATGTTAGGTTCGAGAGGATAAACAAATAGTTTATTCACATTAAAATACATATTGAATAATCTGTGTCGAAAACTAAGGAAGATGAATAATCTTTTCTAGAAGAGATTTTTTGTTGTACTTCAAATTTTGAGATGATGAATGAGAGAACAATGTTAGATTCAAGAGAATAAACAAATAGTTAATTGATATTAAAATACATATTGAATAATTGAGAGAAGTCTGTAACTCATGAAGTCACAATTTCTCAAAAAAAAAAATTGAAAAACAAGAAAGTTATAGACTTTTTGAATTTGAAAGTTACACACTATTCTTTAGTACTAATTCTACCAAGCCCATCATTATTTTATTTCCTTCTTTCTAAATTTTAATTATCCACCCCATCCATCTTTTAGACACTCAAGTGAGTTTTTAAAATCTCAAGCACTAAAAATCAATGATTATGAGAATTTTATGTATTTGTAAATTTTAAAGTTGGAGCGTCTATAATACTACAGAAATCATTAAGATTTGTTTATTATCCTTTACTTTAGATTTGATAATTGTGTAAAATGAAAGTCAAAAAATATGGAGCTCTAGCTGAATTTATGGAAAAAACTATAATTCTATTGATCCACTGATACAAAAACTATAATCAAAGTCACAATTTTTTAAACTTTTTTTATCATTATTTATCTTTGAGTTTATTAAGCAGGGCAACATCCAAATTTTGAATGATCCATAAAATGGAATGCCTAGCTATAAATATTTTTACATACGTTGACAAGCTTACATATGTTGAGGATATATATATAGAACATTAATTGTTTTAATTGAGCGCCAACTAGGTCATCCCTGTTGCTTGAGATGGAATGATCCTCTCATCCTTTCTCTCCTCCTCCAACTTGGTTTTACTAATGTCGCCATAGAAGTACGAGACAAATCCCCAAAGAGAGAGGACAAGAGCAACAGCCTTTTCTGCTTGGAATTTTTCATTGAAGAAAATGACGGCTAATATTTCTGTGACTGGAAGCAAAACAGCTATCATAATGCCCGATAGCAACGATGAAGCACAAAAGATGACTCCAATGGCACCCATGAAAAAGCATTGTGAAACAATGGCACAAGAAACAAGCACAATGTAGTATTTGGTTTCTCCAAGCTCATATTCTCTTGCCTCCCTAGAAATGGCCTGCAAAATGTTACAGCATTGATGTTAAATATTTTGCTAAAGTTCAAGATAAAATGGTTTAGCATTCACATTAGTAAGGTCCAGTTTTAGATAAAATTAAATAGGCTCAGTACAAATTGCCACTAGAAAAAAAAAAGCCAAAAAAAAGCATATGAAGAATATAATGTCTTAAAAGCATTTGAGATCCAATTAAAGGCCAAAATCATTAATTCCAGTTTCATAACTGGCCTGCAACATATTATAGCATTGATGTCAGCTAAATTTGCTAAAGTATACGTGCAAAAGAATGATGTTATAGCATTCACATCAGTAAGGTCCTGTTTTAGGGACAAAAATGAGTAGGACTGACTACAAATTGGCCATAAATAAAAAAAAACTAAATTGTAAAAGAATAAGAAGATAAGTATTGGCAAAACACTTGAGATACCATAGGGCCAAAATTATTAGACATTCTAACATAAACAGAACTGTTTTGGCTAACTTACTTTGTAAGCATTGATATCAATGCATGTCCAATACAAAAATCAAAAGTTTATCCCCCGATTAACTAGCATATTAGTTATGATTATTATAATATGAATAGTTACTTATGTAGTGAAGAATAAATAAGTATAACCAACAGGAGAAAACAATATGATCGAAACGGTAAGAGGATAAGGATATGGAGGAAGCAATGCAAAATCTAAAACAAACACCTTCCTGCAAATCCAATATCCTCATAAGACTTGTATATTTCCTCTTTGTTTTGATGGTTTTGATTTTTCCCTTAATACACATATGCCCTCTAATACTAAAGTAGCAAAGTGACGGAAATGATCATTCGTAACGGAATATTTAAAAATGTCAAAATTATCCTTGTTTAAAAATTAAAATGGTTGAAGTGACCAAAATATATAAACATAATATACATGACTCACTAACCTTATATGGTTTTATATTTTACCATATAACCCTCTTATGGTTTAATGTTTTACCATATAACCTCCTTATGATTTTTAAAATATATACATAACCCCCTGTGGTTAATAAATAATTTTAAACTTTACATAGGAGTATTTTTGACATTTTAGGTAACTCCGCTATGGATTGCAAATTCCGTTACTTTAGCATTTTAATCCAAACCATGAGAGAGTTATGTACAAAAATACTAAACCACAGGGGGTAAGTATAATTTACTTTTGTTTGGTAAATTTTCTATATGATCAATTGTCTACATGTATGGTTCTTAGCAACAAGAATCAACACTTTGGAATTGCATCTTTTCCTCTTGAGTTGCATATTTTACGGTTATGTATGAAGTGATTTTTCTTTTGGTTTCCTTTTGAATTGGAGATGACATAAATAAAGATTTGGAGTGTGTATCTCTTGGATTTGAAGGCATGACATGTTAGGTACTGCTAAACGTTACCCCATATTATATATAGGAAAAAATCAAGATTACAAAGTTAAAGATGTCTATAAACACGTTGACAGTGTTCTAATATAATCAATTCCTCAATATAATACTAACATTATCGCTCAATTATTAATATACCTCGCGCTAAAAAATGAACACCTTCCCAATGTCTTAAAATCTCATGCATTTATACTGTATGTGTGATTTTAAAAATTACAGCCTCCGTGATACAAGTATTGTCCTATATATGCATATGGATATGTAATCCACATCCTGTGCATTGTTTAAGTGGAGGTTTGAGCTAGGAAAATGAATTCTAGTTATTTAAACTGCTTTGAAAGTTCTGTAGACATTATTGTTGAAATATGTTAGGCGCTGCTAAAAGTAACTTCAGATTGTGAAAATTAAACATACAATCAAGTTATTGAGTCGCTTAATATATGTATAGATTAAGGATTTCATTCTTCTTATGATTGTTATTCCTTTCCACCCCTCTCCCTTAAAGAATTTAAACAAAAATAAAATGTTACATCTAGTATACCAACTCGAAGAGGTGGAAACGGTACAAAAATGTTGATGGGATTATTCAAGACAATTTGCACTAAAATAGAACCTGTAAGTGAACACGTTAACGCATTTAAATTGTACACCTTGTGTAAATTCTAAGTGAACCTATATATCGTGTGAAAATTTGTGATAACCAGGTAAATCACATTCACATATTTAGGCACGAAAAGAGCTAAAATATTATGATAATTTAACCATTACACAACTCGAAAGATTGTGACTGATCATTGTCACAGCACCAGGTCCAGATGCAGTTTTCCTCATTAATAACATGGCACTAGACTTCATAAATTTTGGGCTAGATAATTGATGTTAGAGAGAGAGTGGACTGTGGAGACATATTTCAGTTGTGTTTAATCTGAAACACAATCTTTTATTCGACATTTGGCTTTGTGTTCTTCAAAGTGAAAACGCAGTCATTTAACAAACTCACCCTTGAATTGATGTTCACAAGAAAGGAAACATTTCTTTCAAATTTTTGGATAAGGATGTATGGAAGAATTCCGTTTATAAGTAAAAGAATTTAGATTTTATAAGTAAAATTTTACATGATCTGAGGACGGATGATAATGTTTGAATATTATATTGGCTCGCTCGCACTCTTTACTTATCTCATCTTGTGCCTTGAGGACACAGAATAGAAAAAGTCATACATACATATATATATATATATGTATTGTTGAGAGAGAGAAAGAGAGTCCTTCCAATCAGCCTGGAGATTGGAAATAAAATCTAGGAAAATTAAAGATATTTTGTCTTTCAACTCTAGCTCGGCAGGAAAATTAAAGATATTTAAAATAGTTCGGCAGATCTGCCGAACTATTTTGACTGAATCCACCCTAGTCATGCTACTACCAATACCAAGGCCTGCAGGAAAGAAATCAAAGCTGACGCTGTAATTGAGTGTGAACCTTAAGTGTTCCTTTTTTTTCATTGTTTATGCAATCCATTTGTCTTGGCTCGTTTCTTCACAAACCAATTGAAATGAGATTTGGTCAATTTCAAACAATTTTTCTATTAGTTGATTAATGGACATTAGTTGATATATCTTAGTTTAAAATGATTTATTACATAAATACACAAACTCACATTTATCACGGCTAATGTATATAATACTTTGTCCGTTTAATACCATTTTTTTCTCAATAACCTCTCCTGATTCGTACCAATCACGTATGAGTTACTTAAACCCAATTTACGTACATTATTTTTAGTTCAAAATATTCACTGGTTTGGGCAATCTCATCTTTTCGAGTCTCAAATTTGACAATCGACTCATTCCTTGATCACTACATGTGACAACTTCCTATTATAGGGTGGCAGGAATTTTAACAGCTTACTCTTTTTCTTTCTGTTTTATTTTTTGGGAGTTTAAGAAATTTTATTTTGTTTCTTCCTTTTTTTTTTCTCATTTTGTGGTAAATCTTATTTTGAGACATTGAGAAAAGTAACAAATTTATACGAATAACAAGATGCAGGATGCAATCTATATTTTCTGAATGGAGTGAAAAGAAACCTGAAAATCGTTGTTTATGAGCATCCCAACAGTGCAGAAAGCAGTGGCGAAGAAACACATAACCAGCTGAATCTCCAGCACCAAAGTATACGTAATCGGCTGCTTCGCCTTCATATACATCAGCTCCACCATTGGCAAAATCAAGCCGTACAAAGCCGCAGCTGCCAGCGTCATGAGGAACCCTAAAACGTACATCTTATTTGATTCTCCCTTAGGCCGATCACTGCTAGCATGTAAGCCCAAAACGGCCGATCCCACCGTCAACAAGACGATGGCATTCACCGAATAGGCTGTAAACTTTTGCTTGACAAGAAGGAAAGCAAATAAAGCAGTGAAAGCAAGCTGTGTAGCAATGATAATAGCCGAGGTTGATACCGGAAGCCGCGCCGCCCCATAGCCGTAGAAATAGTCATCTAAGCCTGTAAGGAGGCCGATGGAAGCAGTGGCGAGGAAGACTTGATATTTCATTAGAATAAGCTTGGATTTTTTGGGCCCTTGATCAGTTTTGCGGCGGTGGACATAGGAAATCAGTAGAGGGATGAAAATAATAGGCCATGCTGCGGTCTGTAACCAGCTTGATAGCCATATTCTTTTCCCTCCTTTAACGAAGTAGAGACGGAGAAGAAGTGGGGAACCGCAGTTACCTATAGCTAGAATGATACTGTTGATGACAAGCAGGGTCTTCCTCAGGGTTTGGTTGGCCTGAGCTTCCATGATCTTTATGAAAAATTCTTGAGGTTTTTCTTCTTTTTTTTCTTTTATAGAATTCTGTACCTCAATAACTGTAATTCAAATCATTTATGTAAAGAAGATATATATACAGCAAGGATAATACTCCCTCCGCCTCGATACACCATGTTGTTCCGCTAGAACAAAAATACAAATGTTAAATAACAAAATTAACAATAATTATAATAATAATTTTAACAATTATAAAATTAACTATAATAAAATAGTTAAAATAATAATATAATAATACACAAATGTGGAGGACTGAAGCACGGATATCTTGTTTTCTTTAAGGTGATTCAAGCCTCTGCGGAAGAATCAATTCCGGTGCAGCAAAATTTCTAGCTTGTCGCCCTCAAAATACAGCAGTCCAACCACACTTGTTGTCACTCTCATTAATCTGTACAACTAAGAGAGTATAGGTCCACTAACACTGATTTTTATGAGATAGAAAATAACAAAGGAGTAGATAGTTTTTCTCTTATGAATTGTAGCTCACAAAATATAAGTTTTTTTTTTCTATCTCAACTATGCATATTTATAGGTGAAGAAAAGTTAGACAAACATAACCTACACTACTAACAAGACGCCAAGTAAGTGTTAAAATTATTGACTATTCAAAACACATTCAAATTTGTATTGTAGGTTACAAAAGCTTATTGTAATTGAAAATTCATAATTTCACATAATAATTCTTTAGTCAACACCCATTCAATTCAAATTTGAATTGTAAGTTACAAAACCTCAATGTAATTGAAAAGCCATAATTTCATATAATAAGTCTTTATTCAAAACCATTCAAACACCTATAAATTGCAGAAAATTTTACCAATTTATTTTCCTTGTAACTTACACCTTTAATTGAGAATTTAACTGTTTTATCAAAATACTGCAACAATCCCCCACTTATTTTAATAAAATAAAATAGTATAATATTATATGGCAAGAAAGGACTAACATGCATAATATAGTTAGCAATGCCTTGAACCTATATTTAGTGTTATAGTAATTTCTAATACTAGAGCCAGTAGTGAAATCCGGTCTTGAACTATGGCTACTTTTGGGATATTGGATATCACTTTACATACACAATCGTCCAAGTGTTCTCATGAGCTAATAAAACTGTTACTTTACGGCCTTGTACTCAATCCCAATTTTTTCATGAGTTTGTAAGAGAACAAGTCCCAATTCTCTTTAGGGCAGCCCTACCCATAACACTCATATAGGTGAAATCCATCAAGGGTGCTCCCGTAACTCAAACACCCCACTCATAGGAGCTATAGATTTCATTAAGAGCAATATGGCTAAATCTTTCTTCCATTACAGGATGTATATGCACATATATCATATGGATGGAATATTAATATATAAAGTTGTGCATATCTTTATTCAAATCACTATGTAATTCGTTTTCCCCTTTGAACCTAACTCTTGGGATCTCCAATCATTAGGTTGGGTATTCTTACATGTGATTTATGATTCATGAACTTTAGTCACATCCCTCTCATGCTTTATCATATCTTTGCCTCAAGCTTGAGTTATTCACTATCATCACAAAACATAAACAAAGACATGATCTCATTGACACTTGAGTCAAATTATTTTCATCATGTATCACAATAATACAGTGATAATACCAATATTTTGTGAGAATATTTCTCACATAATTGCCATACAAGCAATTATATACACTTTAAGTGAAGGCTCAATGTTTTTCAATTTTTTTTCTATCCTAGTAGCGAGTAGTCTCACTAGAAATCATCAACATAGATGACCATTAGTTTACTACTAGGAACTACTCTATTTCTCAATAATTCTCAATTTCATCTAGTAAGCCAGTAGTCTATAAACCTACTAGGAACCATATTTACCATCTCCATGGAATTTCCATATAATTTCTTTTCGCAAGAGTATGAAATACCTACTTCAAGTGCCTTCACATTATAGTACCACTTTTGAGTATGTGTCCATTTGCACAAACTCAAAGAAAGAATTAAGAAATCCAAAAATATAATACTCAATGTCATTTAATATTGCAATTAATCGTAACTTTAAAATTCATACCCACAAATTGCAATTATAACATGGTATCACATGAGATTTGTATATATATTTGTCAAAATATAGATCCATGACATTTAATAGAGTATCCTCAAGTAATTAATCTAATTCTTTGCATTAATTTAATGCAAAGAAAATACCTCCCACTATTTCTAATTTTTTTTTATCAATCTCATAAGAATCACCAAACATAGATTGAAGTCTATGAGTCGTAACATGACTTTCACCAATTACAAAGTATATCAAATAAAATTCCCCATGATATAAGATATACACTAAACTGATAAACTTTGAAAAAACACAAATGTTTGTCATTGTGGCTAACAAATTCTGTAAGCACCATTATTGATAGTATGCACTATGACCTGCATTTTTTTGAAGCTTTCACAATTCTAGAAAAAAGATATTCCACTCAAATTAATTCAATATAGATGGGATGACCATAACTTCCTGACTCCCTATAATTCTTTGACAATCAATCACATATATATCCACATAACAATATAATCTTCATTTTTTAAAGTCACACATATTCATCCGCTTATCAAACACCACAAGTAATAGCAAAATTCTTATAACACACGTTAAAGAATTTATGGTGCTGCTTTGAAATTCAACTTGACACAAGATATTATACAAATTCGTATTGTATACGCAATGAGTGGAGTTTACATCTATTAAAATTAAAAAATTCAAGTAAATAGCTCAATTGATCATGCCCATCATTTTGAGAAGGATGGAGTAAAATTTGCATACTAGCATTGTTAGGTTCATGAGTAAAAGATTATATCCCACATTGCTCTGAGAAATAGAGAAAGAGCGGTTAATATGTAAGTAAGGGACCGAAACCTAATGGCTTAAGTTTTTGGGTCAGAGTTGGGTTTCTAACTTATATATTGAGCTCTTTGATGGACTCTCTCGAGGTGTTTCTCCCTATCAAATTGGTATAAGAACTTCAGGTTGTGAGATTGGGCTATTCATAGACAAGTGGATTCTTCTCGGAGTTAGACCATTAAAAATTCTCTTCTTAATGGTGGACTGAAGTGCCAAAGTACTAAGGAGTTTGGCTAGTGTTGGACTAGGTGTTCCATGGGTTTGGTAGGGGTTCGGTTGTCCTTAGACCAAGGAGCCAAAAGGTTGGCAGGGGTCCAGAATATAGTTTTGATGTTGAAGAAAAGTGGGTCCATGTTTGGGAGAAGAGGTGACCTTAGATGATAAGGTGGGTTTCTGTTGAGTATTAAAGTAGACTCGAAGAAGGGCGTGTAAATTTGAGTTTAATGTGGGGGTTACTCATAAAAGCGGAGATTTGTTAGATTCATGAGTAAAGGATTATGTCCCACATTAGTCCGAAAGATGGAGAAAGAGTGGTTAATATGTAAGTGAGGGTCCGAGACCTAATGACTTAAACTTTTGGGTCAGAGTTGGGTTTCTGACTTACATATTGGATACTTTGGTGGAATATCTCGAGGTGTTTCTCCTTATCAACCATAACTCGGGAGCATGAAATATGGACATTATACAACTAGTATGAATTTCTTTTATCAAATCAAGGGTTTCCAATAATATGACCATATCACACAAGCCAAATTTATCTAGGTTAATTTGGTTATACATAAACTCTTCAATAGATCAAGTAATCAAGTTGCTTACCCGTTTGCCCATTAGAAGAAATAAGAATTCATTTTTTACTTGTTAAGAAGGCACATTTTCTTCCAAAATGCATGATTGCAACTTGTGTAATGTTGTAGCAAGTTGTAGTTTTTCAGCAATTTGAACTCCTTTGATCTGTTCTTCTTCCAGATTTTTTGGTAATAGGATAAGAAATTTCATAAAAGATATGAGCTTCATTAGAAAGATTACATAACAATTAATTCAAGCAATGGAATTCAACAACTTCCCTTTTTGCTGAATTTTTCTTCACAAATATTCTTTTATACTTCATATATCTCATTGGTTGAGATCTTCTCATTTTTTCCTGTCCATAGGTAGACTACTCAAGTCACTTGAGTTGACAGTAAGGACTTATAAGTTGAACTCCATCTTGATTTGAAGCACCTTAAAATTGTTGTTCCATTAGAACAAAAATACAAAAACAATAATTATAATAATAATTTTAACAATTATAAAATTAACTATATTAAAATAGTTAAAATAATAATATAATAATACACAAATGTGGAGGGTTGAAACATGGATATCTCGCTTTTTTTAAGGTGATTCAAGCCTCTACGAAAGAATCAATTCCGGTGCAGCAGAATCTCCAGCTTATCACCCCTAAGATACAATAGCTCAACCACACTTGCTGTCACTCTATTAATCTGCACAACTAAGAGAGTATAACTCCACTAACACCTATTTTTCTTGCCAATATATGAGATAGAAAATAACAAAAGAGTAGATAGTATTTCTCTTATGAATCGTAGCTCACAAAACATAAGTTGTTTTTTTTTTCTATCTCAACTATGCATATTTATAGGTGAAAAAAAGTTAGACAAACATAACCTACACTACTAACAAGATACCAAGTAAATGTTAAAATTATTGGCCATTCAAAACACATTCAAATTTGTATTGTTGGTTACAAAAACTTATTGTAATTGAAAAATCATAATTTCACATAATAATTCTTTAGTCAACACCCATTCAAGTCAAATTTGAATTGTAAGTTACAAAACCTCAATGTAATTGAAAAGCCATAATTTCATAAAATAAGTCTTTGTTCAAGACCATTCAAACACCTATAAATTGCAGAAAATTTTACCAATTTATTTTCCTTGTAACTTACACCTTTACTTGAGAATTTAACTATTTTATTAAAATACTCCAACACACTAAATATTGGTACGTCAAATATTGGTTTATACTGACCCACTCAAAGATACACTAAATTCTGGAGGGTCCTTACCATCGCTATCCTCACTGTCAAATTTGTTGAATCAAGTAGTACAGCAAGTCACCAGCTCTGGATAGTGCAAAGAACAGGATTACTACGTTGTCTCTTCGTGCAATGTATATGTTTCCTGTGCTTGTTTTATGTTAGCTTGTCGTGTTAGGTGACGGGTATTTTACATACGTGCAAGCTAAAAAATACCGAATTACACCCGTTCACTGCAAGTATACAGATCAACTAGTAGTTTAGGGTATATATCGGGTCGATCCCACAAGGAAGAGTGAACAATTACCGGTATTACTAAAGTTTCTTTATTATTTAGACTATCAATGAATAATAAGAAATTTAACCTACTGCACTTATACAAGAAATTAACAAGTAAAAGCTCCTTAGGTTGTGGTATCCCTAACTACTCATGCAAGTGTTATATTTGGATCATTGAATACTACATCTAGGATAGTTATGGTGTAATTTCCTTATGCATTTGAATCCTACTTTCGTAGTGAATCAATTATACTTATAACTAATCCATACCTATTCTCATGGTTATGAAATTAGCTACGAGTTCATTTCTTCAGTGAAATTACATGAAATGAATCACTAAAAACCACATAGGTGCACCTCTACTTTCGTGAGTGTACTCCCTATGTTTAGCACTTCTTGAACTAATATTAAATCTCAATTTTCATTGTAGAAATAACACCTTAGATAATCACAATTAATGGTACCAGATTAATCATGATTTAAAGAGTCAAAGTGCTAAATAACTTGCTCAAATCATAGCAATCAAATAACCAAATAATAAATACTAACAATCATAGAAAGTTCAACCAAACCCAAGGTATAAACTTTAAAGACACATATTAAATATAAAATCCAGAACTTGTATATTAGCTAAACTTGGAATCAAATACAAAAGATAAAGAGTTGGAAAGGAAAAATAACCCTTGTCACATGAGCTCTTTCCTTGCCTTCTTCATCTCCTTCTTCATCTTTGCCTAGCTAATAAACAAGAAGGATGAACTACTACTCTATACTAAACTAATCTAATACTAAGAGAATGGAAAAACTACATTTTTGCAGACTCCAAGCTTCTCCCGTATGATTCCTCTCTCCTCATAGACCTCAAATGTCTCTACATATAAGCTGATGAAAAGTCCTTCCCTTACCAGTCATAAATTTCTGCTATGACTCTCCACTTTGATTCTCCAAATCTGGATTTGTTAAGGGAGTCAAAAATAATGGCTTTTGACTTGGAACCTTGGCTATATCTCTTCCTTATGTCTTCTGAAGCATGTGCAGCCTACGTTTTCTCTCCAACTCTAGCTGGAAAGTAGTGTGAAGATGAGAAAAATGGCTGAGCAAATTACAGAAATTCGGCTGCCATACACGTTTTTACTTTTGACCTCACTTCAACTGCATTTTTCTCCATGATGAAAGCCGAACTGGCTTTTGTGCAAAACACAAAAGTTGTAGCCCTTTGAATTAGAGTTCCAATGCTTCAAGAATCATCTAATTTGGAGATCGGTGGACTGAGATATGGTCAAAATACCATAGACTGGTCAATTCTGGGCTTCAGCTTTCGACCATCCAGATAAGTTTCTGTGTTTCGACCTTTTGACCAAGAAAACGGCTGAATTGGACTTTGATGTATTCATACCAAATGTAGATATATCTCTTAGCTTCAAAATGGTACCAAGATCACCTTGATCCGATCATTGTAGCTCCTGATATAGTCAAAATACGAAAATGTGTCTGAGTTGTGAAAGCTGACTTTTCTTGATTTTTGTCCTCAAATTGCATTTCTTCCTTTTACACTTCATATTTTATTTTCACAACTTTAATCCATCATCAATAATCCAAATATATTCTCAATGCACTTCATTTGATGATTGAATCATTAAACCTACAAAATATGAAGTTTTTACCATAAAAATCCATAAAATGCAATGTTTAGCCACTTTAACATAAAATGTAGTTTTTTACCAAAACCTTAGTTATTCTAGTTATAAAACTAAATAATCAAACCAAAATTAACTAATAAAACACACTAAAAAATACGTAAAATAAACTCTTATCAAATACCCCCACACTTGAATCATTGCTTGTCCTCAAGCAATAAAAATACAAACCAACAATGATCCAAAATTTGAAAATAAACATATGTAGCATTTCAACTTCATTTCCTCAAAACAAAGTAAATAACCATTATGCAATTATTCAATTAAGTTCAAGTACTCATAATATCAAGTAAAGGAGAGCCAATTATACCACCATTATAACAAATTCAAGTCAATTCCTCATCCTTAACCACTTTCATACGCAAGTAACTCATATGGCCAATAATATGCTTTCTAAACCCATGATCATCTTTTTATTCTACTTAAACAGATATTTATTCATATAACGTAGCTAAATATTACTTAAGTTGTGAAAGTATCTTTTTACGCGAGAATCGACATTTTTAGATGAAGATCACCGGTTACTCAACACTTCACATACTCAAGTTGCTTTGCATACTCTTAATTCAAGTACCGTTTTACGCGAAAGTCGACATTTTTAGATGAAGACATCCGGTTACTAAGTACAAGAATCATTGGAGTAGAAGAATTTTTATTTATTTTCTTTTCTCTTTTGTTTTTTTTTTTCTCTTTTTCTTCATTTTTTTTCATTTTTCATCATTTTTTTCTTTTTTTTTTTTTAATACCAAAGAGAATAATAATTTTCTAAAAAAAATAATCATGAGAAGAGTATTGCACTTATTGACCATATTTATCACTTAACTTATAAAATCCAATAAAGAGAAGAAATTTCATCAAATATGCAAAAAAAATATAGGCATAATTTTCTCCACTTCACAAGATATATTTTCCTACAAATGCAAAATTATAATCACATAATAGTCATTTCCAAGTTAAATGAGAAAAGAAGTTCCCAAATCATATATATTTATCTCAAATGTAGAAGGAATTTGAACTACTAATGGTATGGAACTTGTTACCCCTTGGATAAAATTGAAAAAATATGAAACTTTTTGGGGCAAGTTTGCAATTTTGGACAAGATTTTAGAAAAATTTTGAATTTTAACACAAGCCCAATATTTGCAACTAATAATTCAATCACATACAATGTATATAATCTCAATTCTCCCCCCACACTTAACATACACATTGTCCTCAATGTGTAAAAAGGAAAATCAAGATAAAGAAAGTAATACTCCCCTATTGTTGCGATTGAATATGAAGCTTCAAAATCCATTGTCCGTGTATCTCCAACGCTTCATGAGTTTCATTGGATAACCATTAGTGATGTAATCCTAAAAATGAAAAATAAGAAACAAAAGTGATAACAAAGGCTTAATAAAACAAAACGGCGATCCGTAATTTCAAACCTTTGTTTTGGTGATGTACCTATATACAATATACAATAAGCAACTCAAGGTACAGGAAAAGAAGAAAAAAGAGAATCAAGGAATCTGCATTTTTTTTTTCTCCGAAAACGCGACTCATCAAAACGCGCCACCAAGCCGCGTTTTATGAAGTCGCGTTTCTTCACATATCTTGCAGGATCGAAAACGCGACTGTGTTATAAAACGCGACTTTAAGTCGCGTATTTGAAGTCGCGTTTTCAATTTTTGATCAGGCTGGAAAACGCGACTTGGTAGAAAACGCGACTTCCTGTCGCGTTTTGAAGGCGCGTTTTCTTCAGTATAGGCGCAGAATCGAAAACGCGATTATGGAAAACGCGATTCTAAGGCGCGTTTTCAGCCCAAATGCGTTTTCTTCTGCGAAATTTTTGCAGAAAGCCAACTTTGAAAAATTACCATTTGTACCCCAATCACTCAAAATGCATCATAGATCATTTGTTTGCTAAAATTCTCAATGCATGCACATGTAAAATGATCAAAATATGCATTTTAACCCCTTCTAACAAATCAAAAACAACAATTACTCAAATTGAGGGGTTGAGTTCCTTGATCAAATTTCGCCTTTTTCACCTCATTTGGTCACTTTTGCTTCCATTTCCAATACCTACAAATGAAAAATAACAAAATAACTCAAACATATACTTTAAACATAAAATCACCCCAAAATAACATAAACTTAAACAAACATTGGGTTGCCTCCCAATAAGCGCTTCTTTAAAGTCAATAGCTTGACTACCTCATTTTTCAAGGAGGCTTAGTTAACGAATAATCCACCATTTTAGGTCGTGGTGGATCATTAAAAGGTGACTTTATAGCAAAAGTCACATATTCTAATGATGTGAGAAATGAAAGTGACTTACATATTCCAAGTGTTTCATAAATATTACCTTGAATATGCACCACTTGAGAACTTACCAACGGGAATGCCATGAGAGTATCTTGGGCAGCAATACCCTTAGAACCTATACTTTCAATGCACTCCTCAAGAGGGGTGAAAAATGAGTCATTAAAACTCTCCTCTTGAGACTCAAAGTTAGTTCCAAAGATATTATCTTGTGAAATGGACATTTGCTCATTGAAACACAATTGAGATTCGTCATTTTCATCAACATGCAATCCATTTTCACATACAACATTCCTACCATTCATGCTAGGATCATTTTGCAATTTATTAGAAGAAATAACCTCACACAATGCATTCAATTGCTCATTTATTCTGCCAAAGTGAGAAGTTAATTCATCTATTCTTTTCTCAATCCTATCAAAACGGTCGGAAGTCACATTAGCTAATTTTTCTATAGCTAACTCCCAAGATGGTTTTGCTTTATATTGGACATTTTCAGATTGGTAATCATAAAAATATGGATAATCACTATATGCACATTGATTTTCCCAACCATAAGAAAGAGAATTGCTCCAATTAGCACTGTATTGATCAAAATAAGGATTGTAATGCTCTAATTCATCATAGTAATCCACATTTTGTGCTTGCATACATGTATTAGTTGCATGATAACCTCCACACAAGTCACAAATCACATGATAAGAATTAAAAGCATTAAAATTCCTCCCTTACTCCATTTCATGCATAATTGTGTCCATTTGAACTTGTAACATCATAACAACAAATTTTGCCTTTAAGCACCTTAAACCATCTTCAAAAGACATACCTTCAGTAATTTCTTGGTTACCTCTGTTGAAGGAGTTTTGCACTTGGTAACCATCCATTGCCAATCTTCCACTTCTCAAGCATTGTCCTCCAAATTCACCTACCCTCCTCATTATCTAAAATTACTTTTAAACAATCTCAAAAGTAAGATTAGTTAAGAAGGATAGATTCCAAGACACAAACAAAAACAGAAAAAAATAAAATAAAAAAAAAGTTGATTAAAAAAAAAAAATGACATAAAACACATAAGATACAGCAAAAACAACAAAAATAAGAAAAATTGTCTAAATTAATAAAGTTGCTCTTCACACCGATATTGCCAAATCTTCCCCGGCAACGGCGCCAAAAACTTGACGGGTATTTTACATACGTGCAAGCTAAAAAATACCGAATTACACCCGTTCACTGCAAGTATACAGATCAACTAGTAGTTTAGGGTATATATCGGGTCGATCCCACAAGGAAGAGTGAACAATTACCGGTATTACTAAAGTTTCTTTATTATTTAGACTATCAATGAATAATAAGAAATTTAACCTACTGCACTTATACAAGAAATTAACAAGTAAAAGCTCCTTAGGTTGTGGTATCCCTAACTACTCATGCAAGTGTTATATTTGGATCATTGAATACTACATCTAGGCTAGTTATGGTGTAATTTCCTTATGCATTTGAATCCTACTTTCGTAGTGAATCAATTATACTTATAACTAATCCATACCTATTCTCATGGTTATGAAATTAGCTACGAGTTCATTTCTTCAGTGAAATTACATGAAATGAATCACTAAAAACCACATAGGTGCACCTCTACTTTCGTGAGTGTACTCCCTATGTTTAGCACTTCTTGAACTAATATTAAATCTCAATTTTCATTGTAGAAATAACACCTTAGATAATCACAATTAATGGTACCAGATTAATCATGATTTAAAGAGTCAAAGTGCTAAATAACTTGCTCAAATCATAGCAATCAAATAACCAAATAATAAATACTAACAATCATAGAAAGTTCAACCAAACCCAAGGTATAAACTTTAAAGACACATATTAAATATAAAATCCAGAACTTGTATATTAGCTAAACTTGGAATCAAATACAAAAGATAAAGAGTTGGAAAGGAAAAATAACCCTTGTCACATGAGCTCTTTCCTTGCCTTCTTCATCTCCTTCTTCATCTTTGCCTAGCTAATAAACAAGAAGGATGAACTACTACTCTATACTAAACTAATCTAATACTAAGAGAATGGAAAAACTACATTTTTGCAGACTCCAAGCTTCTCCCGTATGATTCCTCTCTCCTCATAGACCTCAAATGTCTCTACATATAAGCTGATGAAAAGTCCTTCCCTTACCAGTCATAAATTTCTGCTATGACTCTCCACTTTGATTCTCCAAATCTGGATTTGTTAAGGGAGTCAAAAATAATGGCTTTTGACTTGGAACCTTGGCTATATCTCTTCCTTATGTCTTCTGAAGCATGTGCAGCCTACGTTTTCTCTCCAACTCTAGCTGGAAAGTAGTGTGAAGATGAGAAAAATGGCTGAGCAAATTACAGAAATTCGGCTGCCATACACGTTTTTACTTTTGACCTCACTTCAACTGCATTTTTCTCCATGATGAAGGCCGAACTGGCTTTTGTGCAAAACACAAAAGTTGTAGCCCTTTGAATTAGAGTTCCAATGCTTCAAGAATCATCTAATTTGGAGATCGGTGGACTGAGATATGGTCAAAATACCATAGACTGGTCAATTCTGGGCTTCAGCTTTCGACCATCCAGATAAGTTTCTGTGTTTCGACCTTTTGACCAAGAAAACGGCTGAATTGGACTTTGATGTCTTCATACCAAATGTAGATATATCTCTTAGCTTCAAAATGGTACCAAGATCACCTTGATCCGATCATTGTAGCTCCTGATATAGTCAAAATACGAAAATGTGTCTGAGTTGTGAAAGCTGACTTTTCTTGATTTTTGTCCTCAAATTGCATTTCTTCCTTTTACACTTCATATTTTATTTTCACAACTTTAATCCATCATCAATAATCCAAATATATTCTCAATGCACTTCATTTGATGATTGAATCATTAAACCTACAAAATATGAAGTTTTTACCATAAAAATCCATAAAATGCAATGTTTAGCCACTTTAACATAAAATGTAGTTTTTTACCAAAACCTTAGTTATTCTAGTTATAAAACTAAATAATCAAACCAAAATTAACTAATAAAACACACTAAAAAATACGTAAAATAAACTCTTATCATTAGGGAACAATTAACTTAGCATTAATCAATCATTCGTAGCTTTTGACATTTAGGTCAAAGCAGCCACCTCAATTAGATAGATTAATTCTGTTCTAGAAATAGCAAAAGTTGAAAATATCGGAGAACTTTATAAAATTTAAACTCTTAAAAGACCCCAAATGGTAGTCAATAGTAACACAATTAATCTTTGGGATAATTTCAGAAACCTACCCTGAGGTATCCAGTAGTTTCACTTGATACTTTCAAACCTTAAAAAAAATCTCACTTGCCTCCTTTACTGTAGACTTTTTGTATCATTTAAAAATTATAATATTAACAAATTCATTTTGTGAGAGTAAATATAATTTCATTCCAAATTTTCCCTTTCATTGTCTTACTTTTTATTACCAAAATGGTGAGTATATTAATAATAAATGAAAAACAAAAACAAAAGGTACGAAGGTTTATTCTAATTGGACCAAATATAGTGTGTTTTTTAAATATGAAGAGTTAATATTTGAAGGTTTATTTGAAGTTTTTGCAAGTTACAAAGATAATATTTTTCTTTATTGTAAAATGTTTTGAGTAAATTTAAGAAGTTTTATAAATTGTTTACATATTTTTGAATTTTCTTTTTTCCCAAACAAGGGGCAGAAGATGAGCAGTCAAAACACTCTTAGGAAAAGGAAGAACTACCTATTGAAGGAGAAAGTCTTGGAGGCCTAATATCTATAAAGGGTTGGGGAAGGTCAGGATTGAACAATGAAGCTAAAGATGATGGAGTCCAAAGCAGTGACACCCAATTGCATCTACATAAACCCTACAGGTAACAATATTGCAAACTAATGACATAATTTCCATTGTTTGGTGAATAGCATCACATGATTTTATATCATGGTTGTCGAAACTCTATAGATGTTAGAAATTAGATCTATTCATGGGCCATATGGGAAAGTAAAGTAGAGAGAAATTTTGAACACCAAGTGTTTGCCAAAAAGAAAAGGAGAACTTCCAAACCAATTAGTAGAGGGAGTTGTTAGGATGGGATAAATAGGGGTCATAACTCTCACATTAGTAGCAATAGTGTAGTCATTATATAACAGGGGTACTGGTTGTTTCTATGAATTTCTTATAGATTTTGTTGGTTAGCAGCGCCTGTGTGCAGATTATATGTTATGTGTGGTTAGTACATACTATTCATGGCGACATACAAAACGAAAAAAAAATTGCTACAAAGATAGTTTCCTTAAGAATGCCTCTTACAACATGTTGTATAAGAGATATTTCATATGACTATATAATGACGCGGAGTAAAATTGTTATGCAGAGTAAAATAACATAACGCTTAGATTGGTAGACGCATTGCAGAGAAAAAGATTACAAGATTTTTTAGCTAGTAGGGTTGGACGCCATGTTGAATAACTGTTACATGCAGTGAGTCAGCAGTTACAGTAGCAAAACTTATATGTAATATTGCGTGAACATAATGTGAAATTGCTACCTATTGTTTGTTAGTTAACTCGTATTTGCATAATCATAGGATAAATAGAAGAAGAAATTGATTGTTTGAAACTTGATAGCTAGGGCAGTAGATGACAATTTGAACTGGGTAGGCATAATGAATAACATAGTTTTTAGCTTAGCATACTCAATGTGGAAAAAAGATTATAAGTTTTACTTTGCTAGTGTGCTTGGACATGAAGTTGGATAACTGTAACACGCAATGAATTAGCAATTACAGTGTAAGAACTGCTCTGTAAAATTTCATCAACGTAACTGTGAAATTGGTACCTCCGGATTATTACATTAACTCATATTTGTAGCGTAGGATAAGAAATAGAAGAAGAAGTCAATCCTATCAAACTTGATAAATGAGTGAGAGTAGATTATAAGTGGAATTGGCCAAACAGAATAATTAACCTACTGTTAATTTTGGCAAACAGAGTGTGGAAAATAGGTTACAAGTTTTCATAACTATTGTTACTAAGATTTGAAAGTGATATATTAGATATGTTAGTACTTTGTTATGCATTAAGAATAAGAGGAGAAAGCATAATGGAATTGAAGTGCAATTGTCTGTGTAAAACTCCAGTTTAAATGGCAGGAAAAAGATTGAGAACTTTAGGTAAGAAAGGTGGCAGAGATGAAGCAACAGGAAAGCTTGATGGCAGACAACCTGAGGTTCCATCTAAATCACTTAATACGTAAATGGCTAGTGTTTGTCTCTCGCAACATCTGTAGAACTCAATACGTGAGATTGATGATAATTACGCGCAACATGCAATGGGAAGAAGTCAGGGAAAAAAAGAAAAAAATTGAAGGTAAGACATCTTGTTCAGATTGCCTTTCTTAGTGTGGAAAAATGGTTACCAGTTATCTTAATTAGTGTGCATATACATCTTGTTAGATAACTATTACATTCTGTGATAGAACAGTGACAGTGAAAAAATACTTTGACATGGTTGTAAATACACAATCAACTAGTATAATGATATTAAATCAAGTCCTAGAAATTGATAATTGAACCCTTGTAAGGAAAGAAATGCAGACATAAGTTTACTCTTATTTATAAGTTGAAACCCTAATTAATTGTAGCAGATCAGTAATTGAAGCCTACAGTATGAAAGTTGATTGGCATGAATCTTGGTTCTAATGCCTATATGTTAGGCTGAATATACTTGTTGTTCAAATGTCTTGCAGATAATTGAATATATTATATCATTACTTTATCTTGATTTGGGAATGTCAGGAGAAAACCTTATCAACATGAAAACAACCACATAGCTATATCTCTACAGAAAAATGCAAATATCAACTATACCAAAGTTCTAGAATACATTCCAACTCACATAACTACTTTTTGTTGTGCTATTTCCAATCTATTTTTTATAAATATGCACAGTGAAGTAATTAATACCTCATTGATTATACCTCATAGATCATGTATATTTTCGTAAGCTAATTAATGCAGACATTAATAAACATTAGTAATTGTTTACTCTTGTTCATAAGTTGAAACCCCAACTAACTGTAGCAATTCAGTAATTGAAGCCTATAGTATGAGAATTGATTGGCATGAATCTTGGTTCTAATGTCTATATGTTAGGTTGAATGTACTTGTTATTCAAAATGTCTTATTCATAATTGAATCTGCTATATCATTCTTAGAACTACTATCTTGATTTTGAAATATTGGGAGAAAATCTTATGTAATTGAAATGTAATTGTTTATCAAAAAGCTGGTGCAGATGGCATGAAGGAGATTGAGAAGTTTGACTAAGAAAGCAGCTAGAAAAGAAAAAAGTGAAAAATTAGGTAGTAGCGAACTTGAAGTGCCATCAAAATCCTTGAATGTGTAAGTTTGTCAATGCTTTTATGTTGCACCAGTATGTTGGCAAGATAGTAAGACGTGATTGTTTGATTGATTGCAATTACGAGTTGTTGAATTGGTCTCACTTTGTTTTAATTTGCATAGATAAGAGTATATAAAGCCTTAGCTAAACTGATATGTGTTGAACAAAGTAAATAACCTTTACAATTTGCTTGAGCCGTGGCAAGATGGCACGGAAAAGGACAAAGAAGAATCCACGTGAAAAGAAAGAGTGTGCAACGTATCTGAAGTGACATTCAACAAATGAAAACCTTCTTGACGATTTCGGTTTCAATCGCCCTGCTGCTGCTAATAATAGCAGTTTTTCGCTGACCCCACGTTAGCTAGACTGGAAGACATATGAAGCGGACTTCGCTGGTAGGTAATCGTAGATGTAAGTTCATTCGCACAGTCTGTGACTTTTGTGTATACAGTTGAATGAAGACACAAATTTTTTTTGGGCCCAAGTTATTGGGAACTATTAAGTGTGTTACTTACATCTGAATTCACTTGCGCTACTCAATTGTTCTATGTTATTAACATTAGCAAGCCTGCCACTATTATGTTTATTGAACCAAACGAGATTGTATGGTTACCTTAATACACGAACTTCATATTTCATAGTGGAACTCCAACAATTCACTATGATGGTCAACACCAAAGTGCATATCTAGTCACAATTCGTGCGTTCTTACTTACAGCTTTGTTCGTTCTTATTTATAACAATGAAAATTAATTAAGTGTCTGAGACAACCCTCACTGCAAATTACTACATGCCTGTGGATGAAAAGGACATTCCAAACGCTGAACAGAGTGTTAAAAGGTTGGATCATAAACTGACCAAGGGCATAGAGTGTTACAATGCAAAATGTTGGGCCACCCAACAAATAGAAGAAGGTAAAGTGCAAACAGTGTATTTAGAGTGTTACTGTGTACGCAGACAGTAAAACTTATCGTCAATAATGTGTAACTCTGTATGTACGTGACCCCCAGTGTTGGTGTACAGGTCCTTTCAGGATAAAAGCTGCCAAAAATTGTGCTAAAGTCTGTAACTGATTAGCAACAGCTCGTAACACATAGTAAGACTCTCGGTACTACAAATTTCACGCTTTGTACATAAGAAAGCTTATCCGACATGGTTCAGGCGCTGCATGTGAGTCTACAGCTTCCACTCCCGTGATGTACTGGTTGGCCTCATGTGCATTGGGATCTGATATTTTACCATATTAGAGGGTATGGCGGACTATAAAAGGCCGAGGTTGCAGTTGTATATCCCTCACACAGACTCTAGTTTGTTCGTCCCCATTTTATTTTTACCCGCATTATTATTTAACTTCACACTTCCAATTTCTCTTCATATTAAAATGGCAATGGACCCGTGTACTAGATTCATTTTTTGTTATCTTCAACCTCCCTACAACAGGGATTACAATCTCATCAATACAATGTTCAGTTTTAAAAGAAGTTCTTGGGAGCCAAATAATTTCCTCAGGTTTGCTTGATGTTCGGGAAGATCTCGCTATTTTAATGAGATGTTCGAGAAGATCTCACTACATCAAATATTTTGGGGTTCGAAACGATCATCTCTATATTCTCAATAGACACTTAATAAAGTGTCTAAGAAATTTAATGTGTCGGAAGGAGGAATTATTGTTTGTGCCAAGGGCAATAGCACAAACAAGAGAAGAGGAAAGATTCATCAGATATTAACTAGTTGTAGTAACCTGAGGTTGTAACATTGAGGAATATCTAGTTGTAATATCACTAGTTTTAACTAGAGAAAACAAAAAACTACCGATTGCAAATTCATTAGCTGTAATGAATTGTAACATACACCTAACTGGTTGTAACTCAATCTGTACATGTCGTTATGACTATTTGTTGCATTTTAAATATTAGTTATCCATTTTCAAATTAGTTGTTCCAACGAAGTATCATGTTCTTCTGCGAAACTGTTACTTATTATGTGGTCGTGTGGAACCAAACCGAGCCGCCAATTGTAACTTCATTTCCGTACTAAAGGAGTAATACCTATTGAAGTGCCTGTAATACTATTTGTAATACTCATCGTTAATACAATTGTAAATCACTTGTCTAAATTTTAACATAGAGAAACATGACAAGGTGTCTGTACAAGCACATCAATAAGTTGTAACAGCTTATTAACTTCTTGTAACATACATATACGGCATTCTCTGGTAGGGACAACATGGCTGCATTTAGTAAATGTTCGTCCAAAACTACCGCAAATCTGGTGCTAGACACCTAATGTCTGGTGCAAGCACTAATTCATTGAGAGATTGTAGATTAAAACAAGCTTACAATACGGAACCGATCGAAACTGAGTAATATCATCTCGGGACAAGTACGAACATCAGTAAATGAGGTGAACTTTGGGGACGGATATTCGGAACTCAATTGTTTGGAACAACCAATTGGTTTGTATTCATAAAAATTGTAGGTACACATCATTCATCAACCTGCACATTGAGAAGAGTTGACGTCAACAGTTAGTCTCAATTCTTGGGTGTTATTTCTTTTCTGAATTGCGTAACGATGGCAAATCAGTTAATAAAGTTTATGGAACATACGGTTAATGATATACGCTGTCGAAGTATCCAATTAACAAGACTACATAAATATGTGATGTAATGATAAAAGCTTGTCGCCTGGGGTGATGGTGAAAATACATGATATGTATCATTATCGCAGTGTGTTGAAATTGCCGCACGCTCCGCCTACATTGTACAATATAACTATTCAACTGTCAACAACTCAGTAGCAATGCCTATATTGCTCAGTTACAAAGTTAAATTGGACTAGACATTATAACAAAAACGATATTTCAGACCATTAAGATATCTTTGACGGAGTTATACTTGAAAATATAAAAAATTTGGGGTGCATCCATTCTGTAGGGACACTTCCATGTGACCCCTGATTAGCCAATCGGTAGACTTTCGAATAATACAAAACAATATGTCATTAAAGTATTATATGTTAACTACAAAATATGTATGCTTTGACAGCGTTCGAGTGCCCACCATTACAATTAAAGAAAAAGTAGCTCTACGATACGAAAAAAGGACTTTATTTTATCTACTAAATGTATGCATACCGTTTGACTTTTCTCGATTTCGGGAGCAACAGCGTTTGGAGGGCCATTCACTGACTGGCTCATTGAATGCGTCTACGAGTTTTGTATGGGCCAAATAATTATATAAGACAGACAAAAAAGGTATATCAGGAGGGATGTCAGTCGTAACAAAATCATCACACAATGTAACATCATTATAACTAATTGTGCTGTGAGAAACATCCAAATAAAAGTTAAAACCATGCCTATTTTATACTAACCGAAACCGAGTTAGTTGATGAACGGCATCCCATAAACATGTGTTCATCAAGTGAAACCGATGTCGGCTCCGATTCTGAGACCTGTATTATTGACACGATAATAATGTTATTTTTATCGTGAATGGTACCTATTCATTAGTTAACCGTACAATGATAACATAGTTGTAGCATAAATGTTTACCATCATAGTTATTGAATCCTTATCGTAGTCTATGTAGTCTTTGACAATCTAGATTTTCTTTTTAATCTGTCAAATTTATCGACCTAATTTCGTATCACTTTACTTCTCTTCCCACCGGCACGTTTTTTAATGCCTCTTGCGACTACTGCCTCTCCTATTTCATTTACAAATTGAATCTTATCCTATTCCACCTCCCTCCTTTCTCATAAGCTCATGGCTCTGTTTCAATGAAAATCCAGCATCCTCGCTTATTTCAATTTGGAATCCTTGAGCCTCACTCACTTTTCTTTGTGATGGCATCATGTGCGAACATTAAGCAATGTGCAACTCATGGTTATGCTCTAAGACAAGGTCATGCACACGGTACTTCATTGTCCCTCTAAGCAACACGATAACCATTTTAGCTCTACGCCTTGTTTTCGTCTGCGCTCGTGTCTTCTTTGGCATCACATCACCTTCGTACTTGCGCTTCACACCTTCCTTGCAGCAACTATATCTCCTAAACGTGGTCACGCCTCTTTGTCTTTATTCAGATAGTTTTTGCGTACACTAAAATCCATTTTAAAGGCATATTTGTTGTAAAACTTGTACGCATTCTCTTCACTGTTGAACTCCATTCCTAATTCAGGGGGTCCCATCTTCTGTCAATTTGCTGCAATCCATTACTTCTGCTCCTGCCAATTATGCATCAAACACCCTAATTTGCAACATTTCATGAATAGTATGTACATAAACGACAACATAAATGTATATTACCATTCATAATGTGTTATGAATCTCACATTACTCGTATACCAAATCCTATTATTACACTTATCAATATGATTAATGATTCACATCACCTTACTTTTACTCTAAGACAACAGCATTATCTATGTACAAATACAACTCCATGTACACTAAATTATACGGATTGTAATATATTGGTCACACGATGTAAGTCTATTTTAACTGTATGTATATCCACACTGGTGATTATATTTCGGTTCTAGATTCTTTAGCTCACTGGACCTTATGTCATTCGTTAATGACAACCGCCTAAGCCAACTCCGCATTTTCTACTATTTCTACATTTTGAGGGCCAAACAAGCACTTTCTATTCATTGTAATATATTTCTTACATCATGTAATTTACTTACAACACAAGGTACACCCATTTATTATTTACATATATGTCTTTTCCTCTGCTTCACCTCATTCAACTCTACGCCTCCATTTTATACATACTGCATGGTCAGGAGAGGGACAAACTAAGATTGCATGATGAGCATGGACCAACTACATATTACTCATTTAACACATTGCATTCAGTCACGTTACCTTGGTCTGCTAATACGCTTTATGTTTCACCGAACTCGGAGAATGCGGTTGCTTCTGCTATTAAATTGCACAACAAAATCTGGCTTCGTGAGATGATGAATTTTCTCTGTTTCCTTCTACTTTGCCGCCTGCCTTACACACATTCAAAATGGATACAACACTCTCATACCCAGCTTCAAAATGCATACAACACTCTCACTACACTGTTTGCTTTCTTCCTTATTCACTCAACACCATACCCCAGCTCTTTCCACCCATTTTTCTGTCAATTGCTACCTTCAGCAGGACGCCTCCTCTCTTCCCTCAATTTTGTTTTGTGCAGCTCTCTACTTTTCTGTTTGCTTTCTTCCTTATTCACTCAACACCATACCCCAGCTCTCTCCACCCACTTTTTTGTCAATTGCTACTTTCAGCAGGACGCCACCTCTCTTCCCTCAATTTTGTTTTGTGCGGCTGATTCAAATTTTCAACATGATTTTCAAAATTGAAACTTTTTCGTTTGGTCCGTCATGTTCCCGTTTTGGCTAAACATTTTTTTTTGGAACGGCGTCGTTTTTGGGGCTTGTTGAAGGCTTCCTGACATGAAATATTTCTCGCCTCACATTTGGGTCTTGTGAGAAGACCGTTCAGGAGCGGTCGGTCTGATGACCGCTCCTGCCCCTAATCCCCCAAATCCCTTCTCCATCTTTTGTCAACATTTACAGTTTCAGCACATCAACATGGATGAGTGATTAGTACTCGTTTTACATGTTTTCATATGCTTGCTGACACGTGTTTTAGTGTGTTTTTATTTAAATTTAACTCGAATAATTAGGTTTTCAGTTAAGTTTTGCATTTTGTGGTTAAAGTGAGGAATATTGCATTTCTATAGACTTTAGCATGGAAACTCTATGTTTTTATAGGTTTAAAAGCTAAGTCATCAAATGGAGCGAAGTGAGAAGATATTTGGATGATTGTTAATAATTTAAAATTGATTTCAAGATTATTAATGATTTCAAGTTGATTTCAAGTTACATAAAGTGCAATTTAAACATAAGTTATTTTGTTATTTTGTGGAACATAAGTTAAAGCTGTGAGTTAGATAACTACTACTAATATTTTATTTGTCCCCCACAATTTAATGAAGAATAGAAAGATGTCACTTGTCACCCCCCAAATCATATCCGATTCAGATAATTACCCGCTTTAAATATTCAGAACCATATGCAATATCTTTTACAACTTGTACATCATTGCATACATGCTGGAAAGCAATAACACAAATGGTAGAAGCCAAATATATTGTTCATGGAGAACAATGAACTCGCAATGGGAAAATAGTTATCCTAGATAATCTGAGCCAAAAACTTTTAACACAGGCAATTAAAACAACTATATTTCCTGGCCCACACCCCCAAGATCTATATTGTCTAATCCCACAATTCCTAACTTTGTGTCCACTAAATTTTTTCCAAGAACTGGAGGACTCTTCTAGCAATTAGATTTCCCACCATTTTTAGTTGAGCACAAGTCAGAAAGGTGACAACTAGCTGCATGTTCGATCATGTGATATTCACATTATATACGTAATTTTTAATCTACTTTTTATCTCACATATATTACATCACAAAAAGTGATACAGTTTTATTCTATTTTTTCACAAATAATCTCCTATCCACACACATTCAGTGTTTCCTCCAGCATTAACAGTTAACATGAATTTGACAGGTACACAAGCCCCTTTTTATAAGAGGGAACATAAAAGGGAACACAAGCCATAGGACTAGATGAAACCCATTTCCTATCCTTTTTATTTTTTTTTTCAGTTATGTGTTTAACATTATTATCGTTTTCAGGAAGCATAATTGGACCAAAGGCCTTAAAAGAAAAGAAGGTTTGCTTGTTTATTAGTTTTAATCATCTTTTTTTTTCTTAATTTTATCCTCCTAAAAATTTGACTGCTTGAACAAAAAAACAAAAGTGAACAATAACTTGCCAAATTATTGAGTAAAGTAAGGTTCTGAAAATGGTACAATCTGTTGTTATATTTAATTTGATGAAAGATTCAAACTTGAAACTTGTTTGATGGAAAAGATGGCAAATCTAGTAACTTTTATGAGTGGAAAACCAAATAATAAAGGTGTTTGTTTGAAATTTTGGATTTTAACGTGGTCAAATTACGCCTTTGACGGGACATTCTTTCTAAAAATATCTCTTGATAAATGGCTTTTTTTATAGTTCACTTCGGATTTGGGAGGATAAAAGGATATAAAAGAAATGATTTGTAAAAGAAGATGATTGTAAGCCCCCCCCCGACAAACACATAAAACACCGACCAAAAACAGAACACACAAAAAAAAAAAAACCTTCCACAAAGTTTGACAAGATGGGTTTGACAAGCTTCCGGTTGTTGCCGCAAGAAGCTTAACTACAAAAGTGAAAAATTATAAGGGGAGGGAGTTGGCAAGGACCTCGTCGATTCTTGGTCTAATTTGTGGACTTGTAGGCTATTGGGTATTTGCTGAACTTAAAAAATCTTTTATGAAGCCGTTATATCATGAAAGAAATACTTTGTTCCAGGAGAACCCAACCACTTTCAGCTCGCAAATCTATCGTGTTATATTGAAACTCATATTTGACTTTCAAGTCTTCCTCCCACCCATTTTTACTTGTATGTCTTAGGTTTACTTGAAATGTGATAATCAAAAAATGAAAAAAAAAGTTTAGAAATTACTTTTGTTGTTTCATTGAATCAATATAGAAAAATAGCACTATCTAATTAATTGGAAATGATTTCTATGATATTACATGCATTCTCAGCCATATCTCAAGTAGTAGCTAATTTCAATCCAAAGCAGAAGGATCTTGCTAGGAATACTGAAATCTTTAATCTAGACTTTTAATCTTATTGTTAATTAATTGATTTATTGGCTGTACAATCTTAGCAACTTTAACCAGATTTCTAATTAGTTCCCAAGTTTCTTCCCATGACTTTCTTACCAGGTTTCCATGATTTTCATTGTCAATCTCAACGTCTAAAAAGAGATTGCTTCTTCCTCTAATAACCCGCCGTTCCCTCTTGTCCATCAGCAGGTTTCCATGATTTTCATTATCAATCTCAACGTCTAAAAAGTGATTGCTTCTTCCTCTATTAACCCACCTTTCCCTCTTGTCCATCACAGTTCTTCTCATCCTTATGGTGATTCTCAACATATTAACTTGAATAGTATGCCAAATCTTTAAGATATATTTCATTCTCAAGGGACCATTCCTATTAAAGTCTAAAGGTATAATTTATTTGACACACATTAATCTAGCAACAAAGCACGAGTTTTGCCGGGGGAAAGGGCTCATTTTGTTTCATCAATCATTTGTGTTGTAAAATCTAACATACTTTGGTCTCTTTTTATCAGATGACAGATTCAGTTTGGAAGACCATCCACATGGAAATTATTGTGCATATCATTGGGAAAGCTATGGCTAAACTGATACTGCTGCTTGGCAGATTTATAGAGAAGGTTGAGGACACAGCAGCTGAGGGGGGCACATTTTGTTTCATCAATTCTCTGTGTTGTAAAAACTAACATTCTCTCTTGGTCTATTTTTATTAGATGGATGAAAGTTTGAAGGCCATGGATATGGTGATGCAAATAATTTTTAATATCACTGGGAAGGCTATAGCTGAAACGATACCACTGCTTGGCAAGTTCGCAGAAAAGGTGGAGGGCATAGCAGTTGAGAGCATGGTTCAAAGAATCCGCCAAGTCTGAGATGACTCGGCTGAGTCATCACCGGAACAGAGCTCTCCATTCTAATATCGAGACGAAATGATTTCGAAGTACATGAATCGTCGAAAACTCGGTCAAGTCACCTAGAACTCGGCTGAGTCATCGAGAACTCGGCTGAGAAGTCTCTGACAAGAATAGAAACGACTGAGTCACACTGAGTCATCCCGAATCAACTTGAATCCAACAAAAAAAGTATATTTTACAGATTTTCTTTTATTAATTTTTTTAATTATTTTTGTTTAGCATATTTTTTAATATTATTTATAATTTTTAAAATATTAAATGTTTCAAAATTTGTATCTCTCCGAGATCGATGTGGAGCAATCCGGGCTGCGACCGCGACCGCGATTGCAACTTTGAACCATGATTGAGAGGGCGGTGCATTTTGTTTCATCAATTCTTTTGCTCGTAAAAACTAACAATAACATTCCTTGTTTGTTTGTTTTTATTAGATTTTGGATGCAAGTTTGAAGGCCATGGTTACGGTGATGCAAATCATTATGACTATCATTACAAAGGCTACAGCTGAAATGTATCGACTGCTTGGCAAGTTCAGTGAGAAAGTGGAGGACATGGCATTTGAAAGGGCTGCAAAGCTATCAGTGGATGCAGGGACAAGTTACTTGGGCTTGGGATATGATGTGCAATTGCTGTCTAGGAATCGGAACACATTGAGGAGTAGAGCATCTGACATAAAGGAGGCAGTGAAAGAGCCAAGGTGTCCGGACGACAGAAGAGGAAAACTGAGGTTAAACATTAGAGGAAGTAGAAACATTAGACAATGATTTCATTGCATTGCTGAGAAGGAAACAATAAGAGGGATTTTTGAATCGTTTCTTGATTGGAGGCCATGCCAGTAAGATTAAAAATCAAGTTGTCGAATTAACTGAACAAAGCTAGCATTTTAACGGGCTTTTGGAGGAAAAACCAGGAGAATGAAAGCCCTAAAAACCAAGAGAAGTTGGAGAACCAAAATTATGATAAAATTAATAGTGCTGTCATTTGAATGAACATCCAAGTAGGATTTGATCTCCTTCAAGATAAATGCAGATATATTTTTGTTTTGTGTTTTTTTGGGTTACTTTTGTCTTTTGATGACTCTGTGAGAGTTTTATCAAGAGGAAAGAGTTGAGGTGAAGCGTAAGACATAAGATTAAACGAAATAGTTAACTTCATTTATGAAAATCTTTTTAGTCCTTGATTGGTAATAATTAGTATCAATGTTATTTGTTTTCTTCTTTTTTCTGATTGTTTACTGATATGTTCTTGTAAATTAAAAAAAAAAAAAGAATAATTACTTCAACAAAATTTTCTATGAGGTTGTAAGATAAATATGCACTTCTATCTATACAGTGGTGTAAGGTGTGAATGCTATATTTATTGAATGACGCCTTGTTTGGATTGCCATTTTTTTTAAATATTGTTATACTTTTTGTGAATACATTTCTCAATTACTTTTTAATATTACATATAATAAATCCCTACAATATATTTTTCTACAAAAATTTCAGAAAATAACAATCCAATTTTATATTTTCCCAAGAACTTGGTGTAGGTGAGGTGAGGAAACTTTAATGGTATGAAGTACAAACCATAAAAGAGTACCAGAACTTTAATTGAAAAAATTCAAGACATGTCCATGTCTTATTTGCTCAAGTAAGAAAATTTTGCAAATCAATTTTAGACTAGACAAAAGGAGGAACCATGCACAGGTAATTTTGCAGCGACTTGACATCTCAATTTAGAATACTCATGCCATTTGTTACTATTGTTTCTACACCAAACCATTTACTTTGCCAATAATCCCGCCTGCGAGATGTATATGTTTTACTCCATTTTCAGTTCACCACTTTGAAAAGCCTTCCTTGCAATTTCCGAGAAGTTTCCTTTAGCCGTTGTTGTCAAACCAAGTCATTTCCTGTACAGGGGTGGTCCCCTTCTAATTGTCCATTTTGTTGAGGCACATATGGGCAGGCGTCCGTTTAGACTTTAGATGGCCTCTGTTTGGCCTGTTTTAACCAACAAAAAAAAATTTAAAACATCAATTATGGTAATATTTTAAAGCATCCAAAAGTTTTTAAAAAATACAAAAAAGGTATACATTAAGTAGGATACTGGTGGTGGGTGGCAAAGATTGCCATTTGTGAGTGGCAAGGTGAGGGCTTTGAAAAAATAGGCTCCGTTTGGATCCCCTATTTTTAAGGGTGTTTTTGAAAAATTTTACTATAACAGTTTTTGAAATACTTTTGATGTCGTTTGGATGGCTATTTTTGAAAAACTCATTGTTTTTTAAATACTCTGCATTTGGATTGACCTGTATTTAAAAAACAACTACATTTTGATGAATACACTGCATTCGCTAAGAAGCATTTGTCTGCCCCCCAATCATGAAAATGCGTCATTGTTGGGTTTGAAGGTACAGATATTAACAATATTGGCCTCTTCGGAGCTAATGCGGAATTTTTTATACCGATGTTTGGCCTTGTAATCCTGAACGGAGTGGAAAATTGAATTACCCACTTGCAATTTACCGCCAATCATGCATAACCATGGTGCCCAATCTGTACTTATTTGAGTGGATAAGGTAAATCCAACAGTTAAAACCAAATTTGCAGTAGTTTGAGAAAGTTGCAGATCTAATCATATTTTCGGATAATTAGCATTCTTACACGATAGAAAGCAAAACACTCAAATTGATAAAGGAATTCAACGTTTGATCAAGCCAAGAAGAATATTGTCCAATCCCTAACTTTGTTAAAAAGCATTAGACCTATGCCTATTGGCCATTTCTGAGTTCTGTCCATGAAGATACATGTGTGCTGCTATTGTCCGCCAATCTTCGCTCCAATTATTTATGCCCTACTACGACATATCGATGGGTTGGACCCACTGGACCTGATTCCCTACTATCTGTGCATTTGCAAATGCTCTAAGGGCAACTTTTTCGTTGAAGTACTCACCATTGGGCACATAATCTCGCATGAAGTTATGCAGAGTACAACATGCAAGCACAATATTGCTTTGAATATCTATTAGATAGTTCTGCATTGGACCTTTGAATATTGGAAATGCCTCTTAAGAATTCCAAAAGTTTGTTCTATAATATTTCTAAGCGAAGCATGTCTCCGGTTGAACAAAACTTTAGCTGTCCGCTCATGTTGCGTGCATCGCGCACCCTAAACGGTGCCATGAACCCAGACATGTTTGTGTAAGCAGCATCCACCGCATAATATTTCCCTGTCAGCCAAGCCCAAGAATACCAATTAGTGTATTTATTAATTTTACCGAAACAAATATCGTCTCTCTCGTGGTTCATCTATTAATCATTTGCTAACTCCATAACTAGTCACACTTAATGTCGAGTTTTCGAAGATAGATGAGTTACATACCTTGAGGTAGCATTGGAAACCCCGAATTTGGATCAAACAAGGTGTTTTGGAAAATTCTACCATCGTGGGCACTTCTCTCCCAATTGACCCGAATATAGATAAATCGCATATCATGATTGCAAGCCGCAAGCACATTTTGACTTAACCCACCGTGCTTATTTCTGTACCTCTCTCTTATCTCTACCCTACACCAAACGGAGACATGGGTTCCATCTAAAGCCCCAACATAATCCTACATAAGTTGAGATAATTATTGTTATGTAAAGTAATAAAGTGTTTTAAACAAGAAGCAATCACATGAAAAATTACTTACCCTGAACCACAGCCAAAACAGTCCATTGTCCATAATTCTGGGATGCGTATCATCGTAGTTTCTTGATCTAAAGAGATCACGACCAAGTCGCACCAAAGCTCAGAGGACACGATATACATGTCGATCAACCGTCTCCGTTGAATGCTGGAAGCGCTCGACTAGAACCCGATGTCACTCATCATGGCTCAAGCACATTAGTGTTAAAGCAACGGACTCATGAACCCCAACCCTCTGATATGGATATGCATGCCAGTAACCACGCTCAACCAATAGATCGCACAACTGTTGGGACATGAGAACATCCAAGTGCATGTTCTCGGTAATTCTATCTCGATGGCCGTTTATCAATTCAATCATATAATCCCTATCGGATAGTGCACTATTTTGGACTCTTCTTCTTCTCAGGACACGATTAATGAACGGGTCAAAGAAAATCAAACCAAGTAGTGCAACTGTCATAAGGACATTGTCGAGATCAATATCGTCTCTCTCGTCGTCCAGGTGTCCCCCCTGAATGTGGATGTGGTTATCCATGAAGCAGCCACCACCTTCGTCTACAACGGCCAAGCGATACCCTGCACATGAATGTCCCAAGAAACAGATATGAGTTGTCAATATTGTCCAATCCCGAAATGTTGTCTACTCAAACTTAACAAAACTACCCTAAAATGTAATAAACTGTCATATACCAGAACATACGGTAACAGGGCAAGTACATAATATCAAAAACACCAACAAAAGGTTGCATGCTATGGAAACTACATGTCCATTATGATGGGGATGCCACATCATAATGTATAGCCCCATAGATTTGATGAATTCATCGGTACGCATATTAAAAAATACTGTTCTTAAACGCATGGAACTGATATTAAAGTCGAAAGTTCATCCACCCAACTGTGATTAAAACAAGTTCAACTCTATAAAACACGAAACCGACGAGAGAGGAAAAAATTAAATGTCCAATCGTGGCAACAACCTTTCAACTCACAACTACAATAAATGAAAAAAATATTTAAACTCTTATGTGGTACAGTGGCACAATTACACTAAAAATTTTTGAACTCATACTAATTAAAAGCCAAGGAAACACTCAAATGTCTACTCGGGAACATAAACACAAATAAAATGCGAACCAATAAGGTGAAACAGATGCCATGAGCATCTACACCGGGGGTAGGAACCCCCGGTGTCTCACAAACGCAAGTCAATCAGTATCTATCTTGCAGGTGAACCAAATGGCCCGCTTTGAAGGCTCCTTTAATGCATTAGCAACCTTTAGGTGTACATTAATGTCCAGGTTTAGAGTGCAGAGGTCGGTCAGTGTAGCTTTTAACTCGGCATCAGCATCGAAGGGAGAATGTGCAGTCTTCGATGGTGAAGAGACTGAACCACTCATGCTACTGCTCTTTTTACAGCTCAAATGGGTCTCAATGCTGTCTAGAACACAAAAGTATTGTTGGAATTGGAGGGATGAACTAGAGAAGAATGAATCGGTCGACATGTCGCTTGATTGCGCTTTCCTTTGCCCTTCTTCACCTTTCCTTTCCCTTTCCGAGTCACCGGCACTTCAACATCTTCATCTGATGAACCGACGTCTACAGTAGCCTTTCCTTTACCATGTCTAGCACCATTTTCCATTTTCAACTCATCAGTCGAGTTGGAGGGTGATAGTCCATACTCAGCGTTAAAATCCCCAGTAGCATCCTGATTCATGAACACTTTTTCAAACAAATGGAAGACAAGGCATGATCTGTCATAAAATCTTCTATAACCCTTATTCACCGACAAAAAAGAAACGTATTTTAATTAATGAAGCATGACACTCCAAAAAAGGTTAGGAGGTTTCATTTCAGATATTTCCAAATAGCACCTAGCAATTTACCATTTTAAAATAACAACCGCATATGAGAAGGGGGTGTTTAAAATGAACTGATTTTGAAAAGCAAAAAAATAGTAGAAAAGGTTACGCTACTTGAACTAGATGCCTCCACCGATCATCGTCCATCATGAAAGTATAGTTGGTGGAATCCCAACCTATACTAGTGCCACGTCTCTTAAATGAAATATACAGTCTGGTCAGGTTTTGAAGGGCATAATACTTAGACCGAATAGTGTTCCGGGGGAATGAAGTGTCAAAAGTTTCATTAAGCATCATAGTAATCTCGGAGACAACATGACTCCCAATGTTATGAGACGATATTTCTCCATTCCTATGCATATTGACAAGATGTTGGGCCAATACAATTTCATGTTCTGGGGTGAAAGTGTTACGTTCTGGATACTTGGTACGCGGTTGACTCATTTTTTTTTCTTTAGGGAGGCAAAACCAGAAATACAGATGCCGTAAAAAAAATAGCTTAGGGTGAACCCAAATTGATCTATACGATGATCTAAGGCAATCGAAGCACCCAATTCAGTATAGGATCTTCCAAAGTAATTCACCTTGAAGTAGTTAGTGAGTCAAAGTTGCAGATCGTTTTCTCCTTGAGCCGATTTCGAGGAACAAGTGCTTAATCCCCTTCTTCTTTGCAAAGCTGTGAACAAGTAGTCAAAACTATGACCAATTACTTGTAATCAATATTGGTAAAAATTAGACAAGCAGCAATTACTACTTACCCTTCCAAGCACGCCGAGTCACAAGGGACATATAGTTGCATAAGGCTTGTACAAAGGATCACCTAAATCTGGAGCTGCCCTTAAAAGTTGCAAGAATTTTAGTGCAAGCTGATGCAATTACTCCCTATAGATTTTATACCTAAGCGAGGCATACAATGTATGAAGATTCTGCCCTCCAACAAGTGCATATGTTTGGAACGTCAAATAAAAGAAAAATAGATCATCAAAGCTACTTGCCTGAGTCTAATCATTCAGGCAGAAAAAAGATTTATTGACCGTTGATAAAGAGCAACTAAACGATAAACAACATGAAGTCTAATTATCTAAACATCCAAACATATAACGCATATGCCTGTGATGATGAACCATTGTTAAAAGCAGTTAGAGCGCCATTCCCGACTACTTTAACTCAGCAAAACCACTCAACACTTCTTTCTTTTTTTAAAAAATCATGCTACAACATTCGATGAATATTGGTTCTTTGTTAAACACCAAAAGCCATCCATTATTCTATGCCTCAAACTTGCATATATAAATTGATTGCCTTTCAACAAGAACTCTACCCATAAGTTGTGATATTAAAAAATTCATTGACAGGTGCCGAACCTATGTAATAATAATAATAAAACCTAACTACCATCAAAAGCAATCATTAATCAATTCTAAGTACTGGAGCAGAGACTCTAGGTGTGCAATGGGTTACTTGATTCACCATGTTCCCGAAGAGTTTGTTTAATCCGATATACTAGAATTAATTATCTGACTAAATTCACTAACTAGTAGACAGTGACAAGTAGGATCGATTCCAAAGGGAACAGGTAGGAAGTTGTTTCTTCCCAAGTCAATAGAACAAAATTGCGGGATATTTAATAAAATGAAAATGAAAATAAAATAAACAAAACTCAAAAGCTAACTCATCAAATACAATTTACTAAAAATAGCAATTAGTAAAATTTCACCCAAAAGATCAACTTTTCAGGTACGGTCCAATTAAATGATCATCGATGCAAAGATATTTCATTCATTCGTCACTAGGTTGGTTATATCTATCAACAAGTTCTGACGGTCAGTTTTTCCTTACTTTTTCGACAGCCAAGGTACGACCGTTGACTGCTTCTCTAATCAGAAAACAACCCTAGGTACGACCATAAAAATTTAATTATCCAGTTGTATTAAAACTAGAAAAACCTAACCCTAACCAATACACACGCTCAGAGGGTTTATTTAAACTAGATCTTACGTTTCCCCAATACAAAGTCAATTATGGTGGTTGTCACTATTTATCAACTAAACAAACAATTACAGATTCAATTAAGTTAACGTGACAGTAGACTATTAGATTAAATTAAATATCCGGCCGTTGATACTCAATTAATAAAATAATCGTAAATAGTTAATCCAGAAAACACACGAATAGTAACGGATTGGAAGAAATAGTGACAGTTCGATTAGATCTCACAGATGTTATGGACCACGTCTTCGCGTCAACCTTTGGTAGAGGAGAAAACCTAGCCGCTCCTCATCGTACCAATCTCGCGTGAGTTGATTGTTATCATCCACTTAATTACCAAAAAGATGGGAAAGAAGAAATAACAAGGAGACAGACGAAAAGTCTTGCTTCTCTTTTTGGGTTTCGTGTTCGTACTGGAGCAAAAAGTAAAAGCAAAGGTCTAACGAAAATCATCAAAAGCAAAAGCAGATAGTAAAATCGTCTACCAGGGAAAAAACTAAAGCTAATGTCTTCATCCCACGTGAATCTGGCTTTTTTTTTTGCCGATTCTCCCCAGGTAGCCGCCGAAAAAAAAGGAAGAAAAAAAAAGTTAGAGAGAGTCCCTGCTTTCTCTAGGTGGAAAGTTTTTATTCTCTGCACCCCTGCGGCCTACGAGAAAATAGCCGCCCTTTTGATTTTCTAATTCCCCACTTTCTTTACCAATTCCACGGGGTCCGTCTTTTAGGCATCTTTCTATAGTTTTTGGCATGGGCACGCCCTGAAATGAAAAGTCTTCTGAAAATTTGCTACGAGATACCACTTTTAACACCAACCGCCTGTAATTTACACAAATATCAAATATGAGCAAATTCTCAATACTTAGCACAGTAAGTAGCCAAAATTATGACCAAATAACAACGCAAAAGGGTGCCCAATAATTGCTCTATTAAATTCCCCTACACCTAGACTATGCTTGTCCTCAAGCATTTCGAATCTCAGAAGTACAATCAAAATAGCAACGGTTATACAGTAATCTACACTAACACAAGCATCCCGCATTCCTAACAATGTCGCCGAAGTTAGAACACATCGGACAGGTAGTTATCCAAAGAGTACGAATAGTAATACTCGTCACCTTCAAGAAAATGTATAGGTACCAGGAGCGCTCAAACCAACACCACGGAATGACATTACCATAGACTTGCACATTTATCACATCTCTACCACTCAAAAGTGAACTAAATACAAAAAACTAAGGGACTTTAATAGGGTTGTAATGGGGCTCAGGTAAAAGGCGGGATAAGAAGGTAAAGATAGGGTGTAACGTGTCAAGAGAGTGCCCGATATCCACTACATAACCTCAATGCTTTACTGGAGAAATTCTACAAGCAAGACATTTCCATTTGCTATACCTATTGTGCAAGTGTCGAAACTCTCTTTTTTTCTATTTTGATTTTGAGAGGGCGTCTTGCAAGGCGTGAGCACGCCCTGTAAGCTAGAATCCCACGTTCACCAATTTGTCGACACTTTCTCTCTTTTTTTCTTTTTTCGATCTCAGATGCACAGAACCAGCACCATACAACTTTTATTCTAACAACACTTACGACCCTAGATTTATTTGCCTTGCAACAAACAATGAAATTCAGAAATCTCTTAACGACACAAGATTGAACAAGAAAGTCTAAAAAAGGTCCTGAGTTATCAAACACGGCTAACAAACAAAGGAGAAGGATAAAAGATCAAATTGGTTCACTATTGGGAGACAAGATGAAGGCATGATTTGTAGAAAATTAAAGAAGGTTAAATCCTAAACACCCTTATCATTTCACATGCATCAAATTCAACAAAATGTGATTTCAACATGTACAAAATAGCAAATTCTAGAATGACAAAACGGGGTGCGATACCTACTCAATCAAACAAGAATGAAGCAAAACATGCTTCATATAAGGCTCAAAAGCTCCCAAAGTTTCAAGATTGGGTCAAGTCCAGCATATTCATCACTCAACTACATTAGCCAGGAAAAATAGAGTACATAGCTAGCATAAATGACACATACACGTGCACCTTGATTGTGCAATCCATCATAACAACATGCTCTAACAGTTAACAAATGTAGAACTAAAGAAGTCAACCAACTACACTTTTTTTTTCTTTTTTTTTCAAGCAAAAAGAAATAAGCAAAAGGAAATAATAGAAACCACCCCCCACACCTAAAACCTACATTGTTCTCAATGTAACAAAAATAAATAAAGTGTAAGGATAAAGGGGGCGAAACTTCCCTGACTACCGAGAGGGTGCAACATGACACTAAGGGGGAGGAGGATGAGGCGGCTGGAATCCAATATGAGCAAAGAAAGCTGCCTGATTCTCCGTCTGAATATAGGCAAAAACCTGCAGCGCTGCAAGACGGCCATTCAGTTCCTCAACTCGCTCCCCTAGTTCATAGGCAGAATCGTGGAGGGACCGGTATTGGGAATCCCAAGCAGGGGGAGCATGGTAGGAGGATGGATCCGCCTGATCAGTATGGGGCAGTGAATCAGTAGGAGGGACAGTCGGAGGAATCCGGGGTTGTGGCTTGCCCTCGCCAGGAGGTGTCATCTGATATACATCTCCCACTTTGAAAATAACCCTCATTCTCTCCAAACTACGCAAATCCAATGGCTCAATCTCGCTAGTTAGAGCGAACTTGTGTTCTTTGTTAAGGTCAAGCAATCCCAACCGAATGGCCAAGTGAGTAATGAGCGAGCCCATAATCACCGGCTTATGCAGCTTTTGAATGATGGATTGCATTTGAGTGGCCACCCAACATCCAAAATTAACCTGTACCTTGTTGCGTATGCACCAAAGAAAATAAAATTCAGTCTTGGCAAGGGTGCCGGAGGAGTCTTTCCGGCTCGAGAAATTATAGGCCAAGAATTTGTGGATAACCTTCAAGACCGAATCCTTAAGATGAGAGGCCTTGGACTGACTTGGATAATAGAGTTGAGAGTCCGTGGACCACTCCCTCCATATGTCAATGTAATCACTGGAAAAGGGTCTTGTATAATCACACGCACTGTTGATATACGTCCCAGAGGAAATGGTATCCTCACTGACAAACCCCAAAGTCAGATTAAAGTCATTAATGGACATATCCTGTGGAGCACCCCTTAATCTGAATTTAATCACCCCTACTCATCCAAGGTGATGAATTCATTTTTATTGAACTCAAAAGTGGAGTAGAATTCATAACACAATTCCTCAAATGTAGGGTAGTCAATGATCAGATACCGCTGCCACCCGATTGCAGAGAACAATTGTTCAACCTCTCATGTAATTTATAAATGATCCAAAGTTGAGGCATGAAAACATTTACATGGAGCAAAAGGACGCGACAACAAGCTATTCAATCGGTCCTTTTGTTTCCGTGTGAGGTCAGTGATAGGTTCCCCCCAGTTCCCCGGAGATATAATACTCTTGGAGAGACCTAGATAGATGGGACCGATCTTACGAGGTTGGAACCCAGATGCACCAGACGTTGTTGCCTTTTTCGGAGGCATTCAGAGACCACAAAAATAAATATAAGTAGGCACAGAAACAGCAAGGCAATCACCAAACGGGGACAGGGGACCACAGTCAACAGGTAACACTCAACAGTCAGCAGTCCAATAGCAAAGAGAAACACAATTACCCCCACCAGAACAATGACACTGCAAGCAGACACAAAGATGCCCCACTAGCGTCACTTGGCAAATAACAGTAAAGACAAACAGATCCGAAACCGCACAATTGGAACTAACAGTCAATTATATTCAACAAAGGGTGAATCACCAGCCACGTGTACCAAATTTCAGATCCACCAGAACCCACAGATATTATAATCCCAAATTCGAGTTAAATATATCAACAAGACTCCAAATTCAAAAATTAGTGACAAAAAATATAGTAAAATAGGGGTACCACTTTGCCACGTTGGAGGAGACTGCGGGAGAGAGGCACGGCCAGAGAGAGGGTCACGAGGAGGCGCGCGCAGACTGGACAGGTCGCGCTGCTGACGAGCGTGCGGCCGACGCACGTACAGACTGGCAGGCGCTAGTCGCTTGAGTGGCTGTGCTGACTGGGGCTCACTGGGTGCGCTGGAGAAACGCGCTACGCATGCGAAGAGGTTAGGCAGGTTGCGCGCGGCTGTAAGGTGCTCTGCGTGAGCAAGAGGCAGCACATTGGAGATGCGCGTTGCTGAGGCGCGCTGCGTTGGTCACGAGCGGCTGCTTGGGTTCACTGAGGAAGCGCGCGCGGTTGGGCTGCGCTGGTGGAGGCGTGGCGCGCGCACTGGGCATCGCGCGGCTGAACCAGATCGATGGTGCGCTGGCGCACGGCCTATTAAGCGGTTGCGAATCTGGTTGGTTGAGTGGGTAGGCAAGCAGGTAGCGGCGGCGCTCAATGGGGCAAAGAAGCGGCGTGCGGCGACGATGATATGCTGCGCGATAGACGAGAGAGAGAAGTGCGGCGACACGATGGTGGTGCGGGCTGGAGAGCGGCGCGGACGAACAAGAACAGGGAAAAAGTAGAAATTGACACTAAGACAACACAACAAAAAGTGAAAAGTAGAAACTAAGACAAAGGAAATTAAAAAGACCAGACAAAACAAGAAAAGAGAAAAGTAGAAAAATAGGGGTTAGAGAGGGTCCCGGTCGCGTTGTCGCAGAGGTTGGAAGGCATGGCCACGCCTTGGGGGTCGAGGTCGTCTGCCCACCAAATTTACAAATGTCCATGTGCGGTGATTACAAGGCGCGGGCACGCCTTGTAACAAGGAGTCTTTTGCCGACGAATTTTTTTGCTCCCAACCCAGAATAAAACTGCACAGAAACACCCATGACCTACAATAAAGATTGTTTATCAATAGGAACTTAAAGCCATTGATCTCGAACACACAAATATGAAATAAAACACAACTGAAATCCTTGGATTGCCTTCCAAATAGCGCCTTTCTTTAACGTCATTGGCTAGACACAGCAATAGTTAGTTAAGTCTCACAATTTGGATCATCAAGATATATGACCTCCACTTGCTCACTATTAAACCCCTCATAATAGGGTTTAAGACGTTGATCATTTACCGCGAACTTCTTCTTAATCTTTAAACTTTGGATTTTCACTGCACCATAATGAAAAAATTAGAAATGACAAATTAACCAATTCAACGCGAACGTAACTTATCGGAAAAGAACTTAAGTCTCGAGTGATAAAGGAGGACTTTTTGCCCTACTACAAATGACTTTCGTGAGACTTGCTAGTCATGAAAGACTTTGCCCTTCTCTTTATAAATTGCTGCATTTTCATAGGTTTCATTCCTTAGTTCTTCCAACTCTTGTAATTTGAGATTTTTATGTCCCCCCGATATACATAAGGTTCATGTTGCACCGCTTAATCGCCCAGAATGCCTTGTGTTCAAATTCTACTGGGAGGTGGCACGGCTTCCCAAAGACTAATCTGTATGGAGACATTCCGAATAGCGTTTTATACGCGGTGCGGTAAGCCCATAGAGTATTTTTCAACTTCAATCTCCAATCCTTTCTGTCAGGCCGCACCATCTTCTCCAGAATTGACATAACCTCCCTATTCGACACTTCGGCCTGACCATTCGTCTGCGGAAGATAGGGTGTGGATATTTTGTGGAGTACGCCATATTTATGGAATAAAGCAGCGATCGTTTTATTTCAAAAATGAGTGCCCCTGGCACTAACTACAGCTCGCGGCATTTCAAAGCGGACAAAAAATGTTAGATTTTATAAATTCTGCAACCACACTCGAATTATTAGTCCAGGTGGCCTTTGCCTCCACCTATTTAGAAATATAATCGACAACAAGTAAAATGTACAAGAAACCAAAAGACGACGGAAAGAGACCCATGAAATCTATACCCCAAACATCGAAAATTTCAACAAACAACATGGGGATTTGAATCATTTGATCTCTACGAGAAATATTTCCCACCCTTTGACATTTATCACAAATTTACAAAATAAATATGCATTCTTAAATAGAGTAGGCCAATAAAAATCACTCTCCAACATCTTACGAGCTGTTCGCTTTGGCTCAAAGTGCCCTCCACATGCAAATGAATAACAAAAGTTAAAATAGAATGAAACTCACCTGTACTTATACACCTTCTTATCACTTGATATGAGTATTGCCTCCACAGATAAGGGTCATCCCAAATATAGTGTTTGGCATCACTTCTCAATTTATCTCTCTTAACCTTTGGCCAACCTGTAGGTAATTGATTCGTTACCAAAAAATTAACAATATTAGCATACCAAGGTACTGACGAATCAATGGCTAACAACTACTCATCGGAAAACGATTCTCTCAATGGCAGATCCTCCTTATTCGTAAGCAAACGGCTCAAATGATCAGCCACCAAGTTCTTGGCCCCACTCTTTTCCTTAATCTCTAAGTCGAACTCTTGCAGAAGCAGAATCCATCGTATGACCCGGGGTTTTGCATCCTTCTTCGCTAACAAGTATCTCAAGGCTGCATGATCAGAGAAAATAATTACTTTTGCACCCAATAAATATAACCTAAATTTTTCTAGTGTAAAAACAACGGTTAGTAATTTTTTCTCCGTTGTGGAATAGTTAAGCTGAGCTCCACTCAATGCTCTCAACGCATAGTAAATCGCGTGCGCAGCCTTGCCAATTCTTTGCCCCAACACTGTTCCTACGGCATAATCACTCGTATCGCATATTATTTCAAATGACAGGCTCCAATTTAGGGGTTGAATGACGGGCGGCGATATCAATGACTACTTCAATTTATCAAAAGCCACCTTGCATTCATTGATGAAATCGAATGTCACGTCCTTTTGCAGCAACTTGAACAGGGGTGCTACGATATTTGAGAAATTCTTGATGAACCTTCTATAAAACCCTGCATGATCCAAAAAGAAACGTACTTTCCGTACACATACGAGGTAAGACAAAGCAGAAATAAGATCTATTTTTGCTTTATCTACCTCTATTTTCTTAGCCGACACAACGTGCCCTAAGACAATACCATGTTCTACCATAAAGTGGCATTTTTTCCAATTAAGGATCAAGTTTGTCTCTATGCACCGTTTCAAAATTAAAGTTAGATTATCAAGACATTCCTCAAAATTGTCCCCATATACGCTAAAATCATCCATAAATAACTCAATAATCTTTTCTACGTACTCGGAGAAGATACTTACCATGCACCTTTGGAAGGTTGTTGGAGCATTGCAAAGGCCGAAAGACATCTTCCGGTAGGCAAACGTACCAAATGGGCAGGTGAATATGATTTTCTCCTAGTCCTCCGGTACTATTGCGATCTGGAAGTACCCTGAAAAATCATCAAGAAAACAGTAATAAACACGACCAGCCAACCTCTCTATCATCTGATCAATAAAAGGGAGACGAAAGTGGTCCTTTTTTGTTACGGCATTCAGTCGTTGGTAGTCGATGCACTGGCGCCATCCCATGGGCTTCCTAACCGGAACCATCTCACCTTCATGGTTCTTCTCTACAGTCACTCCCGCCTTTTTTGGGATCATTTGAACGGGACTCACCCAAGAACTGTCCGAGATAGCAAAAATAATTCCTACCCCAGGAGTTTAAGTATCTCCTTTTACACTACTTCCATCATTAGTGGATTCAACCTCCGCTGCGCCTGTGTTACCGGTTTCGCATCATCTTTGAGCCGTATCCGGTGCATGCATAAGGACGGACATATTCTTTTGATATCTGTTATACTCCACCGAATCGCCTCCTTATGATCCCTAAGGATTCGCACCAGTTTGTCCTCTTGACTTGGAGATAAATGTGCAGAAATGATCACCGGAAGTGTCTCCCGGTCTCCCAGGAATGCGTATTTTAGATGTTTTGGGAGAGACTTAAACTCTAACTCCGACGCCTGCACAACTGAGGGTAACAACTTTGTCCGAATTTCTGGTACAAAAAGAGAAGTAAGTTCATATCTTGGAGAAATGGTTGGAAGTGAATGTAATGCTTCAATTGCTGGTGCAACTCATCCCTTATGTCCACATTAAGAGTTGCACCCAATTCAAGAGATTTGGTCAAGGCCACTTTCAATGCGTCTTCACCATCCAATTCGAAAGTTTTCTGTACAATAGGCTCAATAACAATCAAAATAAAGACTGAGTTAGATTCCTTCGGATACTTCATCGCCTAAAAAATATTGAAATTTACAATTTCGCCATCAAATTCCATTGATAAAGTACCCTCATTCACATCTATTTTAGTTCTAGCAGTGCTAAGAAACGGTCTACCTAACAAAATAGGTGACGAATTTAACGATTTTTCATATTCCATATCTAGGATATAAAAATCTGTTGAAAAAAACTAACTCATTTACCTACACCAAGACATTCTCAACTAGCCCCTCTGGATAAGTATTGGTGTGGTCAGCTAGTTGGTTATGATGGCTGTTTCTTTTAGTGGCCCAAGATTTAGAGAGGCATAAATGATTTTTGGCATCACATTGATTGACGCCCCTAAATCCAACATTGCTTTTCTAATCGGTATATTTCCTATTTTGCATAGGATTGTGAACATACTTGAATCTCCACACTTGGGTGGGAGTTTTCTTTAGAGTATAGCCGATACATTTTCTCCTACTGCTACTCTTTCATCCCCTTTCAACTTCCTCTTATGGGTGCACAAATTCTTGAGAAATTTTGCGTACTTCGGTACCTGCTTAATTGCCTCCAACAAGGGGATATTGACCTCTATTTTACGGAATACGTCCAAGATCTCTTTTTCTTTCTCCACCCTCTTTGTCTTTTCCAACCTGCATGGAAAAGGAGGTAAATTATATTTAATGGGAATTGATGGAGTAAGAGTTATCTCAGGGTTTCCACGAATGCGTCCTTCTTCTTCAATCTCCTTTTCGATCTCTTATTCACTTTTACTCTTTAGGCTCGTGGCTTTAGACCCCTCCACCTCTTTACCAGTCCTCAATGTTATGACACTCACATTCTTAGGGTTTCTCTCGGATTGCGATGACAATTTTTTGAAAACTTGGGACTCCAAACGATTAATTGCAGTTGCCATGTGGCTTATTTGAGTCTCCAAATTTTTCGTGCCCGATGTAGTTTTTTACTGGAACTGAGCAGTACTGTGATCAAAATCTAGTTTCTTGCTAGAGTTGAGTAGTACTCATGGCCAGACTCTTGACAATATCCTCCAAAGAGCCTCTTGAATTGGAGGACAAAGGTTGAGGTTTTGGTTGCCATGGTTGCTGAAATCATGGTGGATGATTTGAGAATGAATTCTGTAGCTTGTTCCCATAGCTGAAGTTGGGGTGGTCTCTCCAATCCGAATTGTACATGTTCGAGTATGGATCGTATTGCCTACGAGATACGGGCACGCCTCCAGCCATATTTACTTGTTCAACTCCATTCTCTTGCAAAATAGGGCACGAGTCAGTGGGGTGGTCCACGTTTGTGCAAATTCCACAGACCTTTGCCTGATACACGTTCCTCACAGTTAATTGCCGAACAAAAGATGTTAGCTCCGATAGTTGCTGGTGAATGGACGACGCCTCTACCTCATTAACCCTACAGGTAGGGTTATTCTCGCGTAGGCCAAACTGTTAAGAATTTTGCCATAGTTTCAATAAGCAGGCATGCTTCTCTCTGTGTCTTATTTGCCAGTGCTCCCCCACTCGCAGGATCAATGATACTTCTGTCAGATGACTGAAGTCCCTCATAGAAGTATTGGATCAATAGTTATTCACTAATTTGATGCTGTGGGTATCTAGTGCACAACTTATTGAACCTTTCCCAATAATCATATAGGGATTCCCCGGGATACTGCTTAATGCTGCATATCTCTTTTTTCAGACTTGTAGCCCGGGATGCAGGGAAGAATTTTTTCAAAAATTTCTTTTTCAACTGGACCCATGTTGTGATACTACCTGCAAGTAGGTAGTATAACCAATCTTTCGCTGCATTCTTAAGGAAGAAAGGGAATGCTCTAAGTTTGATCTACTTTTCAATAATCGCTGGAGGTTTCATACTAGAACATACTATATCGAACTTTTGGATGTGTTTGTGGGATTCCTCATCCGAGAGGCCATGCAACGTGGGTAAGAGGTGAATTAATCCTGACTTCAGTTCGAATGAGGTATTCTCAGCTAGAGTCGGAAATGTAATGCACAAAGGCTACTGGGTCAATTCCGGGGCAGCCAACTCACTTAGTGTTCTTGCATTCGCCATAGGGATGTTCTCTTGGCCTGAGTCACTTGAATTATCACCACTCGAATCTGTTGACTCAACCTCTGGATCCAATCTCTGAGATGCAATGCTAGATTGCTCCTCTCTGAATTGTCTAGTCTCTTTCTTAGTTCGGTACGCAATCTTCTCTACTTCCGGATCGAAAATCAATTCGCCTGTATAAGAAGAACGAGGCATAAACTAGAAAAATGCCAGACAAACTCGAAGAAAATAATTTAGAAAGAAACAAAATTAACCAAAACACGGTTCCCCGACAACGGTGTCAAAAATTGACAGGTGCCGAACCTGTGCAATAATAATAATAATATCTAACTACCACTAAAATTAGTCATTAATCAATTCTAAGTACTGAAATAGGGACTCTATATGTGCAATGGGTTACTTGATTTAGCATGTTCTCGAAGAGTTTGGTTAATCCGATATACTAGAATTAATTATCTGACTAAATTCACTAACTAATAGACAGTGACAAGTAGGATCGATTCCATAGGGAACGGGTAGGAAGTTGTTTCTTCCCAAGTCAATAGAACAAAATTGGGGGATATTTAATGGAATGAAAATAAAAATGAAATAAACAAAACTCAAAAACTAGCTCACCAAGTACAATTTACTAAAAATAGCAATTAGTAAAATTCCACCCAAAGGATCAATTTTTTAGGTACGGTCCAATTAATGATCATCGATACAAAGATATTTCATTCACTCGTCATTAGGTTGGTTATAGCTATCAACAAGTTCTGACAGCCAATTTTTTCTTATTTTTTTGACAGCCAAAGTACGATCGTTGACTGCTTCTCTAACCAGAAAATAACCCTAGACACGACCGTAAAAATTTAATTATCCAGTTGCATTAAAGTTAGAAAAACTTAACCCTAACCAATAAACACGCTAAAAGGGTTTATTTAAATTAGATCTTACATTTCCCCAACACAAAGTCAATTATGGTGGTTGTCACTATTTATCAACTAAACGAACAATTACGGATTCAATTTAGTGAACGTGACAGTAGGCTATTAGATTAAATTAAATATCCTGTCGTTGATACTCAATTAATAAAATAACCGTAAACAGTTAATTCAGGAAACGCACGAATAGTAACGGATTGAAAGAAATAGTGACAATTCGATTAGATCTCATAGATGTTATGGACCGCGCCTTCGCGTTGACCTTTAGGTAGAGGAGAAAACCTAGTCGTTCCTTATCGTATCAATCTCGCGTGAGTTGATTGTTATCATCCACTTAATTACGAAAAAGATGGGAAAGAAGAAATAACGAGGAGACAGACGAAAAGTCTTGCTTCTCTTTTTGGGTTTCGTGTTCGTACTGGAGCAAAAAGTAAAACAAAGGTCTAACGAAAATCCTCAAAAGCAAAAGCAGACAGTAAAATCGTCTACCAGGGAAAAAACTGAAGCTAATGTCTTCATCCCACGTGAATTTGGCTTTTTTTGCCGATTCTCCCCAGGTAGCCGCAGAAAAGAAAGGAAGAAAAAAAAATGTCAGAGAGAGTCCCTACTTTCTCCAGGAGGAAAGTTTTTATCCTCTGCACCCCCGCGGCCCACGAGAAGATAGCCGCCCTTTTGATTTCCTAATTCCCCGCTCTCTTTACTAATCCCACGGGGTCCGTGTTTTAGGCATCTTTCTACAGTTTCTGGCGTGGGCACACCCTGGAATGAAAAGTTTTCTGGAAATTTGCCATAAGATACCACTTTTAACACCAATCGCCTGTAATTTACACAAATATCAAATATGAGTAAAATCTCAATATTTAGCACAGTAAGTAGCCAAAATTATGACCAAATAACAGCGCAAAAGGGTGCCTAATAATTGCTCTATCATCCATCAACAAAGAAAGAAAATTAAAAACCAATTTCTGAAAATGCAACAGCCTAGTGAAAATGCAACAGCATATAACCGGGAGCCGGATTAACATGAGCTTTTTTCTTCAATCTAATAGAGGGCAAATCATGAAACTGTTGCGAGCCAATAGTTCATAACATGTGCCAATAAATAGAGGACCAAACACAACACTAACACTTGCAAAGCTAACATACAGGGGAAAAGCAGACTTGAAGTGCAATTACAGTAGACCAAAAGTTGCAGTCGCACCAATTGCAGTTTTTTCCAAACAACGTGTTAATTCTACTGTAACTCAAGGTTAGTTACCGTAGCCATTTCTTTTCAATTCGCGCATAAACTGTATACCAGGTGCGATCTTTTAAAACACAACACTTCATAGTCAAGATTCATTAACACTTTAAGCATGAACCATGAAACACTTCATTTATAATGTCAACTAACAATCGCACATAAGAAGACAAATTAGACGAAGTGGAAATTCAACGTATATGCAAGTCGTCTCAGGATAGCAAACAAAGAACCATTTACATAATCCTGAAGACTACTTGAATCACCAAACTCAAATACAAGCAATGCCATCAAGGACAAATACACCCAAACACAGCTTCAAGTTTGCAATAAAAAAGCACATTAATCTCTTTCACTTTTTAGCTAATGTAGGCCTAATATAAAAGTTTTAAAATGTGGTTAACATACCTAACGATTGTCAATAGAAAATCACAATCAGGGAGAATGAATGACGTTTGGATTAATAACAACTTTATGGGATAATTTCAGAAACCTCCCCTGAGGTTACTAATCCTTTACAAATTCAGTCCAAATGATTAAAATATTATTTTAGAGAGTGAAATTAGAATTTTATACCTGATTTGTCCTTTGTGCCACATGTCCAATGAATGACAAAGTATTACAAATTAATTAACAATTAATAAACTTTAACGAGCGTAGTTTATAGGCAAATACGTATTGTCTATTTAAAGTACCAGCTCTTTACATGAATTTTATTTTCAAACATTTACTTTATCACAAATATTTATTCTCAAATACAGATTTGTATTTACTCTCAAATATTTAATTTTTGTTAAATACAAAACCTACCAGTTTTTCTTCCGTAGAAATATTAATATAACATTTTTTCAATTTCAGTTACAAATATTTATGTATTTAATATAAATTAAATGATTCAGAATAAAATACTCATAAAGAGCTAATACTTTACTCATGTAATGGATGAAAGCCATAAAAAATTAACATTTTATAGGCCATTTCTTTTTTTTTTTAATTTTAATTTATATTAAATAGATAACCTATCGATTTTCTTTTTACAAGAATATTATTGTAACACCTTTTAATTTTTAATTACAAATATTGATATATTTATTGTAAAGTAAATATTTAAAAATAAAATACCTGTAAAGAGCCGGTACTTTAAATAAGTTATGCGTATTTGCCTATAAACTACACTCCTTACTTAAATCAATAAACTACACTCCTTAACTTAAATCAATAAACTATACTCCTTACTTTAAATAGTGTAGTTTATAGGCAAATACGTATATTCTATTTAAAGTATCGGCTCTTTACAGATATTTTATTTTCAAATATTTAATTTATGATAAATATATTAACATTTGAAATTAAAAATTAAAAAGTGTTAAAGTAATATCCGTGCAAAAAAAAATCAGTAGGTTATCTATTTAATATAAATTAAATATTTTTTAAAAAATAAATGGCCTCATAAACTATTAATTTTTTATGACTTTCATCCATTACATGAGTAAAGTATTGGCTCTTTATAGATATTTTATCATGAATCATTTAATTTATGTTAAATACATAAATATTTATAACTAAAATTGAAACAGTGTTATATTAATATTTCTACGGAAGAAAAACTGATAGGTTTTGTGTTTAACAAAAATTAAATATTTGAGAGTAAATACAAATCTGTATTTGAGAATAAATATTTGTGATAAAGTAAATGTTTGAAAGTAAAATACATGTAAAGAACTGGTACTTTAAATAGACAATACGTATTTGCCTATAAACTACGCTCGTTAAAGTTTATTAATTGTTAATTAATTTGTAATACTTTGCCATTCATTGGACATGTGGCACAAAGGACAAATCAGGTACAAAATTCTAATTCACTCTCTAAAATAATATTTTAATCATTTGGACTGAATTTGTAAAGGATTAGTAACCTCAGGGGAGGTCAGTGTAATTGTTCAAACCACAGGGGAGGTAAGTGTAAATGTCAGAAACCTTAGGGGAGGTTTCTGAAATTATCCCAAAATAATATTTTAATCATTTGGACTGAATTTGTAAAGAATTAGTAACCTCAGGGGAGGTCAGTGTAATTGTTCAAACCACAAGGGAGGTAAGTGTAAATGTCAGAAACCTCAGGGGAGGTTTCTGAAATTATCCCCAACTTTATACCGCTTTTTGGACAAATTCAGCATCCAAAATTTTTCCCCTGGACTTGCAGCACTCAGAATTTATGGCTAGCAGACATATGAGACAGCAAAACAAACTAGTGAAATTTCATTTGCCTTCTACAACAAGAGAAAATTTCCAAACCCAATATTAACTACTAAAAAGCATCGTCGCAACATGCCTGACTACTAAAACTGCATCGTAGCAACATACAGTATTTACTAATTTTCAAACCCAGAAGAAAGAAGAACTGACCTCGGCACCAACAACAGAAGGTCCAAATGGTGTATAATAAATTGTTTGCCCCGTTTGGAAGGTGAGTTTTTTTTGTGTTTGTCTAAAATTTTACTGTAGAAATTTTTAAAAAAATATTTGAAATGTATTTTTTTTTTGATATTTTGAAATGTATAGTTTAAAATTTTTGAAAAGCTTTTTAAAGTTACGGTAATTAAAGTTTTTTAAAAACTTGTAGCAGACAAACTTGACAAAAAATTTGGCTGCCAAACAGGGCCAATTATACTATCCTACTGATGACCATTTTAGCTTATTAAACATAAATTTAAATTGACAAGTCCCGTTTAAATTGCTGAGGACCATATCATGTTTGTGCAAATTGATCTCCTCAGTACTAGTAATTTTGAAAGCAAGTCATCCTAATAATTGAAATGCAGCCCTAAAACATACGGCAACAGTACAAATACCTAAATGTTACCTCCTATAGATCGAAATGGGGGAGCTGAAGCTGGAAGTCGAGTGAGCAATTTACTAGAACAGCCAAGTTAGTGAGGGAACAAGCACGCGTTAGGCACAGTTGGCCTCGTCTCTCTCCGTGGAATGGAGTAGCTGAAACTGAATCTGCTGTTCTCCTTTGCCAACTCTGGTGCAGCTGCAGAACTTTTGGGGGCTCAACTTCGAGAACACTTTCAAAAGCTACTGCCAACTCAACGGGAGAAGATATGAGTTCAGTGAACTTGGCGGAAGGCAACTGCTGATGGGATGCTGAAGCTCGCGGAGTGCGAAAAACGGCAATGGAGATGAAGATTCAAAGTTGCTGTTAGCCGAAGGTAATACAAAAGAAACAGGTGATGTACTCTTTTAGTGGAAAATGACGTCGTCTGTCTTCAGATTTATTGTAGACCTTGAAAAAACAAATGTTGACTAACTGTGGAGTTTTTTGACTACAAAAACTGGCTTCCAAATAGAGCCATTTTGATGATACATTTTTGTTCAAGACTTCTATAGAATAAATAGATTAGCCCCCCAACTCTGTAGAATGGCCGCCATCAGAGCATCAGCATCTTTAGCCTCTTTTTTCTTTAGGGGCTGCTTGGTTAAAGGGTTTGGGAATCAGCTAATGGAATGAACCCCGTATTTGTTGCTTGGGTTAAGTCTATTGGAATGCAATTTCTGGAATCATTTCTAAAAACTCATTCCCGAGTAAATTGGGAGGTTTTGGACAAAACCCTCAACTCATTCCCGAGCAAAAATATTTATGACGAACTTACCCTCTCTTTTTCTTCATTACACGCCGCACCTTCTCTTCTTCTTCTTCATCAGATTTTCTATCTCTTCTACTTCACCAATTGGACAACCATAAAGATCAGTGGGGTTCGATTTTCCTTGGACAACGAATTCTGGAGTTGAAGAGTCTTCTACTAGGGTGAATTTCTTGATTCCAGGTAAGTGGATTACAAACTCCCTTGGCTCTGCAATTTTCTTTCCCGTATGCAAGTTTTTCTCTTCCTTCTTCTCTGTTTTTCAAGCTACTCACTGGATAGCTAAAAATAAAGAAGGAAAGAAGGGAATCTGACACAATAAAACTAATTGGCCAAAATGTTGCTGAAGATTCTTTTTAGGGGCTGACGATAAAGAAGGGAATTCTTTTTTCAAGCTACTCACTGGGTAGCTAATGTGTTTTCTTGAATTACGCATTCTTTTTAGGGGTTGACGATTCTTGATTTTTTGGTTATTTGATCCGTGAATACTGGTATAGTTTGGGTGGGCTTCTACATGCCCTATACCTGTTTGTAAAATTGTCTGCCTGAATAGTTTTCAGTTTCATAGTTATTTATACATTAGGATTTCGAGTTTCAACCATCAATTTCGTTTGTTTATGCTTATTTATATCTATATATCATTGTGTTTATGGATGTATGATGCATGTCTAGGCCCTTTTAATAAGATCAATTAATGTTTAATGCATTTAAAGATTTTGATGTCATAATCTAGTTTGGTGAATATTGTTGTTTGGTTGTCATATTGCAAAAGTTGGCTTGTGATCCAATGTGGAAATCAGATGGAGGATTTAAAAATAATTATATGAGCGAATTGCTTAAAATTATCTTGCGTAAATTACCTACTTTTACCAAACAAGTCAGCGCACATATTGGATCAAAAGTTAAGTGGTTGAAAAATAGGTTCCATGCAATTGTTGAAATGTGCAAAGAAAGTGGTTGTAGTTGGAATGATGCTGAGAAAAAGATTTCTTGTGAAAAACAATGGTATGATGATTGGTGCAAGGTAAGAAATTGATTACTTTTTACATTCTGATATGTCCTTTTTCAACATTTTATTAAGATTATTATTTATCTTTCTATTCTATCTCTAGACTCATAAGGATGCGAAGGGCCTTTGGGATGTCAAATTTCCATATTTAGGAGATCTTGAAATTGTATATGGAAGAGACAGAGCCACTGGAAATGTTGCTGAAGATTTTGCACAAGCTGTCCAAGATATGGAAGATGTCCAAAATTTGGAGGAAGGAGATGAAGGGCTTGATGCTATGTCAAACTCGGATAATGATAACCTTCAAGAAGATGAAGTAAATTCCATGGAGCAATCAACTCAACCAAGCTCAACAAGCACAAGAAATTCCAAGAAACAAAAGAAACAATCACCTCCCATTGCAAATGTGTCAAAAAAAATGAAATCTGCATCAACAACAAGGAGTGATCTTGATGCATCATTGCAATTTCTCACCAGCAAATTTGGAGATTTCGTGGAGGGAATTCAAGCTAATTTCACAACTATGGCAGCAGCCATATCAAATGAGGATAAACGTGAGCAATTGGTCTCCGATAGAAGAGATCAAGTTGTTGCTGAGTTAATGAAACTTGCTTTACCGAGTGGAGATGTAATGAATGCAGCTGACATACTTTCGGAGCAGATTTCCAAGCTTCATGTGTTCTACAATCTCCCTGCAGAAATGAAACGACAATATGTAATTAACCTCCTTTATCCTCCATCCACTCGCTGAAGTAAAATTATTGTTAGCAGGAAAGTGATGATTTGATGGCAATTTCTTTTTGTTATGGTGATTATTAGATGGTTATATGATTAGTCTTTTGGAGATTATGGATATTGAGTGGCACTTTCGACTGGATTAGACAATTGATTTGTATTTGGTATGGTTAGCTTTTGTGATTTGAGCCTCCTTTTTTTGTTTATATATGTAAGAAGAAATCTATTTCATATCATTATCTAATGTAGGAACCACGAACGACTTGTTAATGGAGTAAATTCCCAAAAAAAGGAGTTTTTAAACTAATTCCTAAAGGGTGGCAATTTTTGAGTCTCTTCCTAAAGAGTGGAAAACGCGTTAAAGAAATGTGTTCTTCCAAATAAAAACACAACTTTCAAATACATTATTTTAATTTTCGTAAATTTGTTTAAATATAACAAAATGGTTAAATAGCGTATTAAATACAAAACCTGTCAGTTTCCCATAAAGAGCTGGTATCTTATGGGCAATTTCTTTTTTTTTTTTTACTTTCACATATTTAATTTATGTTAAATACAAAACATACTAGTTTTCCTTTGGGCGCTATTTAACCAATTTTTTCCATAAAAAGCTGGTATGTTTCCTATAAAGAGTTGGTACAAAACATACTACAAAACCTGTCAGTTTCCCATAAAGAGCTGGTATTTTATGGGCAATTTCCTTTTTATTTTACCTTTCACATATTTAATTTATGTTAAATACAAAACATACTAGTTTTCCTTTGAGCGCTATTTAACCAATTTTTTTCATAAAGAGCTGGTATGTTTCCCATAAAGAGTTGGTACAAAACATACTACAAAATCTGCCAGTTTCCCATAAAGAGCTGGTATCTTATGGGCAATTTCTTTTTTTTTTTTAACTTTCACATATTTAATTTATATTAAATACAAAACATACTAGTTTTCCTTTGGACGCTATTTAACCAATTTTTTTCATAAAGAGTTGGTATAAATCACGCTTCAAAACCTGCCAGTTTCCCATAAAAAACTGGTATGTTATGCACTATTTTATCAATTTTTCATATTTAAACAAATTTACGAAAATTAAAATAATGTATTCGAAAGTTGCGTTTTTATTTGGAAGAACGCATTCCTGGAATGCGTTTTTCACCCTTTGAAAAGAGACTCAAAAATCGTTACAGTTTGGGAAGTTAGTTTAAAAACTCCCTTTTTGTCGTAAATTTACTCCTTATTAATGCAGCCACTATATTTATTTTTTGGTATTAATTTTTTTTATGATTTATGATTTTCTTATGTTTTATCAAAAAGTTAATAATTATTGTAGTTACAATTATGAAGATGTTAATTTGTCATATGTTTAATTCTTTTGTTTTAGAAGAATTATTATATCAGAGGTATATTTGGAATTTAATTGCATTTAATTCCGAAACACTCATCAAACCAAGCATCAAGAATTGGAATGATACTAATTCCAATGTGTGAACCAAGCTAGATATTGGAATGAAAAGTTTTAATTCCAAAACCAGAGTCTATGATTCCATTTCCATTTCCGATTCCAATATGTGAAACAAGCAGCCCCTTTACTTTAGTTGCTTCCGCTTCTTATTCTTCTGCATCGTCTTGTTCCTCGGTTTTTACGAGATTTCGATCTAAGCCCCTCTGGGGTTTCTCTGTTTCTGTTGCACCCTTGTGTTATTATTCTTCAAGAAGAGCAAAACGGATGGCCCACTCCATTGCTCATGCCACTCTTGGCCTTTCTCAGCCTAATCAGATTGTGCCCCCTAAGGTTTAAGTCCTCCAACTCAATCACACTTGCTAAATACTAGTAGTTCTCAGTGTAGGTTGATTTTCAGCTGTGCTCAATGCTTTTCTTGTTGTTTGATGAATTTTTTATTGGATTCTTGGAATTTAGTTTCATCTGTTGTTAGTTTTGGACTGATGTATAATCATCCTTGAATGAAAATTTGTTAGTCTGGATGCGGCTCAACCGATTGTACTTATGAATACTTCTTTTGGTAGTGCTTTGCAACATGGCTTTTGATCAGTTAGTTTGGATTGGAGTTTTTTTTTTGGTCTATTCCTGATGCATCAAGTTTGAGTCTTTGTCGGAAATTTAGAAATTTGCATCAACTTTTTTACCTGTTGTTGATCATGAGAGTCCAAAGTTCAATTTTTTTTATGACACCAAAGGGTCTTTTGATGGTTTCATTGATCAATTCTGGAACTAAAAATGCTTCTTTGTCTTGATTCCTTGATGCTATCTAAATGTGAATATATTTTTCATCATATACGCATGAATATTGCTGTTTGATTGGTATAAGCCGACCTTAAGATACCTTATGCGAGCATATGTGCAATATTTTACTCAATTCGTTCACCTGAATTAAATACGATGGCAAAAATGTTGGCTTTATTAATGTAGCAATTATTTATGTGTCAATGAAAACTAATCTGTATTCGGGATTTCTGCGGATGGCCAAGGCTGGAAGTTAAAAACACAGTCCTCCACATTTTTCATTAGCTCGATTTGACTTGTTATTATAATTTTTAAATAATAAAAAGTGATCTTCTTTAAAAATTAACATGCTTTAATTACTATAAGTCTGAAAGTAAAAAGTGAGCATTATAGTCATTGAAAAGGCATTGTGATAATGTGATCTACTAAGTGTACCCCAATTAAAAGGTAACTAATGAACACGATAGCATTATGCTCTTTCATTTTTATAATGTAGATAGATTAAGAGTACTATACAATACTAATTCTATCATTCAAAATACTAAGAACTCTACCAAGGGATAAGCTAAACAAACTAACAAAAGCCCTTAAAGATAATGAAAAGGAAAATGAAATCTTTTTAGTCATAGTCTGGCACGAAAGATGCTGTCGCTGAGGTCAACAAGCACAGTTGATTGAATCCATTGAGCCTGAGGAACCCCACAACATACTCTCCTTTTACGCTCTGATTTTTCATATGTTGTTGACGATATTATATTTGCTCTAGATTTCTAGTAGTATAAATAGATTAGCCATGCCACTGTACAATGGCAGCCATTAGAGCATCAGCATCTTTAGCCTCTTGTTCTCGTACTTTTGTTACTTCCACTTTTTCTTGTTAGTTTTCATCATCTTGTTACTCAGTTTTTATGAGATTTCGATCTAAACCCATCTGGTGTTTTTCATTTTCTGTGGCACCCTTGTGTTGTTATTCTTCAAGAAGAGCAAAATGCATGGCCCACTCCATTGCTAAGGCTGGTCTTGGCCTTACTCAGCCTAATTAAATTGAGCCCCCTAAGGTTTAAGTCCCAACTAAAGAATACTTGCTTAATATTGCTACTTTTCTTTGTAGGTTGATTTGAACTGTGCTGAATGCTTTGCTTGTTGTGTTATGAATTTTTTATTGTGTTCTTGGAATTTAGTTTCATCTGGTGTTAATTTTGGATTAATAGACAATCATCACTAGATTGAATTAATATATGTTATCCTGGATGTTGCATAACAGATAGTACCTAGAAATACTTCTTCGGACAGTGTTTTTCAACATGGGATTTTGATATACTAGTTTGGATTTGGATTTTTTTTTTGTACATTTCTGATGCTTCGAGTTTGAATCCTTTTTGGTAATTTAGAATTTCTATTTCAACTTTTGTTTCTGTTGTTGATCATGATAGACCATAAGTACATTTTTTACCTTCTTTTTTTTTTTATATGTAACTCACGTTTTGACATTGAAGAGTTCTCTTGCTCATTCTGGTTCTTTTGATCAATTTCGGAACTAAAATACTTCTTTGGCTTGATTGTTTGAGGTCATATAAATGTAGATATTTTTCATCCCATGTGTATAAATATTGCTGTTTGATTGGTATTTTCACGGTTGATGAATTGCTGAATTTTTTAATGTGTTGATGGAACTCTTGGAAGATCTCTTTTGCGGCAAAAGAGATTGATTTGGTTGAATGGAAAGGAGACATACTTGCTATAGGTGTCACAGAGAAAGACGTAGCAAAAGATGAAAGTTCAAAGTTCCAAAATCCAATCTTGCAAAAGTTAGATTCCAAGTTAGGTGGTTTGTTGTCTGAAGCGTCTTCTGAGGAGGATTTCACTGGAAAGGCTGGGCAGTCAACAATTCTCAGAGTTCCTGGCCTGGGGACTAAAAGGGTTGGCTTGGTAGGGCTTGGGCCAGCAGCATTGGCTACTGCCGCTTATTGCAGTCTTGGTGAGACAATTGGTGCTGCAGCTAAGTCTGCTCAGGCAAGTAATGTTGCCATTGCCCTTGCTACTTCTGAAACTCTCTCTGCAGATTCAAAGCTTACAACTGTTTCAGCCATAGCATCTGGTGTGTCCACTTGTCCAAATTATTTTGCTTATGTGTGTGTGTGTTTTTTTTTTCCTTTTTTGGAACTTGATTGATTGAACTGTGACCATATAATGTGTTTTTTTAGGAACTGTGCTGGGGACTTATGAAGATAGTAGGTTTAAGTCAGAGTCAAAGAAACCAACTCTTACATCTGTGGACATTCTTGGTTTGGGTACTGGACCTGAGATAGAAAAGAAACTTAAATTTGCAGAATCTGTGTCCTCAGCAGTTATTTTTGGCATAAACCTTGTCAATGCGCCAGCCAACATACTCACCCCTGGTTGGTGAATCTTTCATTGCAATCTCTTTTTACGTACTAGTTGAGCATTGCAGATTGTTACCTTTGTTTTGACTCCCATATTCTGTCTTTAACCCCTGCCCGGTATTTAACACCCAAATGACTTTACGTTTTTCTTTTTGTCCTTGTTTTTCTCCCCAAATTTATGCATGTCGGAAGATGAGTGTTCCCCTCATACTTCACCTCTGTCTCTTGTGCTTCAGCGGTACTAGCTGAAGAGGCCAAAAGGATTGCTTCATTGTACAGCGATGTACTCACCACAACAATCTTGAATGTGGAGCAGTGCAAAGAGTTAAAAATGGGATCCTATCTAGGTGTTGCTGCAGCTTCTGCTAATCCTCCGCATTTTATCCATATAGTTTACAAGCCTCTGGGTGGATCCGTCAAAACTAAGCTGGCTTTAGTTGGAAAGGGATTGACTTTTGACAGGTAATAAGTGGCACAAAATAAATTTTGGTTGCCTGGAGGGTCGCTGCTTTTGTCATGTACTATAATGTTCTCATATTTTCTTTTTGTGGGCCATTGATCAAGAACATTTGCCTTTCTTTATTGTCACAGTGGTGGCTACAATATCAAGACAGGACCAGGATGTTTAATTGAGCTCATGAAATTTGATATGGGAGGCTCTGCAGCTGTGTTGGGTGCAGCAAAGGCTCTTGGCCAAATCAAGCCAGCTGGAGTAGAGGTGAGTTGTTTACCAGTCTTGCTGAATTGTTTTAATCCTTAACTAACTTTTATCACCTCTTGCGGGAAGAATATCTAAACAATTTCTTACCAATTGTACCTTCTAACGGACGCTATGGGCTAATAAAAGTTATTTGCTTGTAGGTTCATTTCATTGTTGCAGCTTGTGAAAATATGATCAGTGGAACAGGTATGAGACCTGGAGATATTGTCACAGCTTCAAATGGAAAGACTATTGAGGTAATGCTTTCAGACAGGAATGACTTCAATTACTACTATCTGATCTGATGGGGCCAGAAATATACTTTTATTTCTTCTTTCCTGGTTCTACAGATGGTGTGAATTATCATAGTCTCTGCACAAATTAGGCTCTGTTGCCGACCTCAACTCATTTTCCTTGTTTAGACAATCGATATACATTTGTTTACGGGCTCATACACTTTTGCATGCATGTTTATATATTGCAGCACGATGAGATAATTAGACAATTGACTATATAGGTTTACTTTTTTACCATGTATTCAATCTGATTTTCATGTCATATGCTCAGTGGCTTAGAAGCATTTCTAACTTTTATGTGAAACTATTCTTTTTGTAATTCTGACGGACTCTGTTAAACCTGATAAAAGCTACAAAATGTCTCTTTTTGTAATTCTGACAGACTCTGTTAAACTTGATAAAAGCTACAAAATGTCCGGTAAAAGACCAGATTTTCTTTTCACTCATGGTTGACTCTTGTTACATTATGATGGTTCTTAATTTCTAGTAATTTAACCATGAATATATGTGTTTCAAGAGTTTGCACATTGATTTTAGTAAAGTCTTTTGCTTGGAAACATTGACGGAAAGGAGAAGAGTTTGCGACTCTACTGTTTCAAGTCTATTCTTTTTATCACATGAGTGAACAAGTTTTGTCCTGATACAATCTGGTAGATGAATTTATATAAATTGCTTTCTTATGTATATCTTCATCATAGGTTAACAATACTGATGCCGAGGGAAGACTCACTCTTGCAGATGCTCTAGTATATGCTTGTAATCAAGGGGTTGAAAAGGTATGATTCAGATGCTGTTTATTGCTTGATAATTTTATGTTTTTCTTCTTCCTTCTGCTCTCCTTATTAGTACAAGTTCCTTTTTTTTTTTGGGTGTGTGTTTTTTAATTTTTGTTGTACTCCTCTTTCCAAGCAAAAAGGCAAACAGCAAACGTTGCAGAATACTTAGGGGAGAAGGAATGATGGAGCTTCCTCATTTTTGTATACTATCATTTTGAAAGCTACAATGGCAGAATCTGATAGGCCGTTTTAAGAGAGATTGAAAGTTGAAACTGCTATTCTGTGTAGTTATTATAATATTTTTTTTAATTATATTTATTTGCAAAACATGGAAAACTTGTACAATCATAAAGTGGTCGACTTGACTTGCTAGGCAATACTAGTATTGTGATCTTGCTAAAATTTCATTTTGGACAGTTCACTATGTGGAAAGTAAACTCCTGTTTGATTCCTTGAATTGTTAATACTGGGAATCTCAGACTCCTGACGTTACTAATTATATCATGAAGTTTCTGTCTCAATGTTGAAATGTATGGGCATCAGGTCAGATACATGACCCTCACCACCTTTAAACGTCCTATGTTTTGCTTTTTCCCAGTAGAGTTAATATCATTTCAGTCTTCCCTTAGCAATATCTCTACCTGTCTGAGTGACGAGTTACCTTTTTTTGCAGATTGTTGATCTGGCTACATTGACCGGGGCATGTAGAATAGCTCTTGGGTCCTCAATTGCTGGTTTCTCTCTCTCTCTCAATCATTACGTGGTAATGCATGTATGTCTTGCGTGAACAAGTTTTTATACTCCTTCTCATAAAGATGTGCAAAACTACATGTACATTATGATAAACTGTGTCCTAATCTTTTATGAAATTATCGAGGAAGTAGATTTTTCAGATTTTGACGTATTGCTGGAATACATCATTTTTGCATTGATAATGCTTCCAGTGGCATTAGCCACACCCCAAAGATAAAGGATGGGAAAACAGTTTTATGATTGCAGTTGTATTGACTTTAGAAATTTGACACAGGTGTTTTCACACCTAGCGATGACCTGGCAAAGGAGGTACTTGAAGCATCTGACGTTGCTGGAGAAAAACTCTGGAGGATGCCTTTGGAGGAAAGTTACTGGGAATCTATGAAATCTGGAGTAGCTGATATGGTAAATACTGGAGGTCGTCCGGGTGGTTCTATCACTGCAGCTTTGTTCCTGAAGCAGGTATTGATTTGGAAACTTGGCTTTGCCTAATTTGTCATCTGATTTTGAAACTTTCTAGATCCAGTTAAAACAGAAGCGTTTACGGTCAATAAGTGTGTAAGAAAATCAAACCCCTCTTTACTTGAAATCATACTGTCAATTGACAGCATTGTTAATGAATTCTGTTTCATGTGTTACAGAAATTAGACAATGCCTTTACATTGCTAAGATCAATAGCTGAACATGACAATGTAATCAGAAACTTCTGCATTTCTTCCCCCTTCCTTTCCCTCCCCACCTCCCCAAAAAAGAAAAAGAATAAAAAAGTACCAGGGAAAAGGTAAAGAAAATGTACCGTTGGCGTAGTGGTATCTGAAGTATGATATCTGTGTCAATTTGGTCTTTGACATCTTATTCTGCTCCAGTGAAATGAAAATACTTTCTGATGCATAATTTTGGTTCGTAAACCGTTTTGGTCTGCATCAATTACACATGAGCTTTTGACAAAGGAATGGAGCAAGTTTCAGGCCATTAGGAAACTAACTTGAAGGTTTTCTAAATGTCTAATCGCGTGTGTTCTTAAAATTGGAAAGCAAGGATCTCATGCTGTATTCTTTTTTTTCCTTTTCTTTTCTTTTCTTTTCCAATGGTATATTTTGTGGCGTGTTTGTTTGCTTTGCAGTTTGTTGACGAGAAGGTACAGTGGATGCACATTGACATGGCTGGTCCTGTTTGGAATGAAAAGAAGAAGAGTGCAACAGGATTTGGCATATCAACTTTGGTCGAGTGGGTGCTCAAAAACTCTTCTTAGTAGCTATCTATCTGAGTTCTGTTTATCAGGAGAAAGTGAAGTAGAAGGGGATAAGCTTATCTATAAAGAAAAGATAATACGTTGAGAGCTGAGAAGCGAGATATTTAATGGGCTTTTGCTTGATTTTGTTGAATCATCTGGATGTTGCTCAGTTTGCCGTTTGCCCATAGCAGGCTCTCATGTTCTTGTGAAATTTGAAATTTGTGTTATATGCAGAGTGAATTCTTCCGTGGAGTTTGCTTTGGTAGCTAAACTTTGCTGACAATAATGCAATAAAAGTACTTTTAAGTTAAAAAAAAAAAAATGTTTAGATATGGTGTTTTTGGAGTTGTTTTTATTTGTGTATTACTGTAGTATTGTAGATGAAAAAATTGTTTTTCAAAAAATGCTGAATCCAAACAGAGCCCCAGGGTATTTTGAACAAACACCAGTATTTTTTTTTTTCTAATATTGACATAAAATAACTGTAGTTTGTACAGCAAACTTTGTAACAAACACTCAAAAAACATACTATTCAAGTGAACCGTAAATAATTTCATTCTTGAAAATTTTGAGAAATTTCATTGGTGATCAAAAGAAGCCTTCATTTCCGATATGCTCTGAAAAATGTAAAAGCGCCAAAAAGGCAGATCAGGGAGTAGGTACTAGTAAAAAGAATTGATACAGCTACCATTCTTTTAAATTGAAAAAGGGGTCAAAAAGCATTTTGGTCGGGTACCCTCCAAAGATTTTCTCGCTGTTCATTGGTAACTTTCCCCCTTCTCTTTTTTTTTTTTTTTGTCAATCCAATGGGTATGTGGGTCCGTGAATTGATTACCGTACGACTCAACTAATCCCACAGCGTGGCCGGGAGAGGCTGCCCAACATCACCGACCAGGTAAACCCGGGGACTCGATCCCTGGACGTAGCTCTCCCACAACTGGAACTACAACCACAGAACCGAATCCCGAAGGGCAACTTTCCCCCTTCTCTCCTCGTCCAATTAACAATGATAACTGTTCATTTACAACGACAAGTGAAGCTTTGCTTGTTAATCAGGACAATAAGAAAAACCGCAGTTGACGATAAAATTAATATATATTTGATGAATTTTGAAGTAAAACTAATTTGAGAAAATGTGGCAAATGGCTGTAAAGTAGGAATTAATTTCCATGAAGATTTCTCTTCTTTTTTTTTTTTTTTTTGTCTGGTTGCTTCTAATGACTCTGCGAGTTTTTTAGCAAGGGAAAAGAGTGCGGATACAATTATGGACTGAAAGTTGAAGCCCGAGGCCTAAGATTAAACGAAGGAAATATTGGACTTCATTTATATAACTATTTTAGCCTTTTGATTGCTAGTAATTGGTATCCGTGTTACTTGCATTTTTCTCTTTTTTTCCCCCTTATTTTTAATGACCTATTATTGTAATTAGAAAAAGAAATAAGAACAAGTACTACGTCGAATTTTTTTATGGTCTGGTTAAGATATAGTCACAGACATCTACCTACGCAATGATGAAAAGTGAAAGGCAAATCATCTGCAACATCTATTCACTACCACAACTCCTTCTAAGTAGAGGTGTCACAATGGGTGACTTGGGTAGATTTGGGTTAAGTAAAATGGGTAATGGGTATAAGTGAGTCAATCCATTTATACCCATTTAATTAGATGTGTATAAATGGGTAAGTCAAAAAATGAATTGGATAACCCAATTACCCATTTATAACCCATTTATTTTAATTTTTTGTAAACTCATTTAAATTTATTTATGCAAACTAACTTATCAATTTATACCGCTCTTTGTACCCATTGTTAATTTTAAATATTTACTTATAATGTTCAATAAGCCTAATTACCAATTTTTTCATTTATACTCTATGTCGCAAAATTACATATTATTTAATAATTGAATAATAAGAATAAAAAAATTTGAACTAAGTACTATAAAAGTTAATATAAAAACTTAATCCAAAAATTTTGAACTCCTAACATTTTTTTCACATGTAAATTTAAAATTTCATTTTAGAAAGATAAGAAAAGAGGCTAAAACTTATCATAAATTGGTAATGCTATAAAATGAGCAAGTTAACAAACTAAGAGAAAATAAAATCAACAAATAATAATAATAATGAAACAAAAGTAGTTAACATCATGACAAAATGAAAATTTTTAAAAAAAAATGGGTGGGGGAAGAGAAGAGACTTGGGAAAAGAGAATTCTAAATGGGTTAATTGGATTTGATGGACTACCCAATAATATACATTTATTAAATGGGTATTATTGGGTAACCCATTTATATCCATCTACAAAAATTTAAGATACCCATACCCATCTATTCATGGACAGGTATGGGTAAATTTAATTAAGTGGGTTGGTTTGCCACCTAAACTTCTAAGTACCCACTTGAACGACTAAACTAGCAGGTCATCCTGCAAAGAACAATTGCTTCCCCCTTGACTAATTGATCTTATGTTGTTAGAAGGTTCATTCCAACTATATTTTGAAAAATTTCTTCACTAACAAAACCCAAGAAAAGCCCTTTCAAAGTTTTATATCAAAATGAAAAAACAATGGTGACAGCATTGCTTTCTCACGCCTCATGCTTATGTTTTAAAGTTTTTTTATTAAGCTGTGATCACTTTGATTTTTCTACCAATCAATTTGTCTAAGAATTATATAAGATGAATGTGTAATCTCTATTCAAAGAGTTTTCGAACAAAATATAGTATATTATTAAAAGTTACAACCACTAATTACTTAACATGAGTGTTGAATCAGCATGCATGTGAGTCAAGTAGTCGTGTAATTTTTCCTATAATTAGAGCACAATATCTTAAAATTTCTTGTAGCTTGGAAATAGTTTTTAAGAAATCATATTGCATAAGCAAAAGGATACATAGACAAATACATAATATGGGAACCGATAGTATCTAAATTAAATTAGTCAAAATATCATTCTATGCTAGCATTTAGCATATAGACATACCAAATATTGGAAATGTAATAGATATTCTTTGAATAGAGTATCCACTACTCAATAGACAGTCTATCTATAATTCTTTAAACTTTAAAAGTGCACTACTGTTTATGCTTTGGATTTAAAAGTAGGAGTACCTCTCTAGAGTTGCAACGTACTCCTTAGGTTAAAAAGTATGTACAGTTCTTTGGATTTAACCATAGGTACAAACGTTTGAACTCCTAATTTATAGTTGGGTTGCATTTTATACTTTGTATATTGGCCAACTAACCTCAGCAAATTGGTTGATAATTCTAATTGATAGATTGCAATTTTATCATTTATTTTATTATTAATTTCCCTTATTACCTGATCTGATATGAATTAATTGTTAGATTCTACTCACTTTTGAAAATTTACATTTATTACAGGGAGTAGAACGAAAATACCACAACAAATGCCAATTTGACAGTCATTAGGAAAGAGTTCAAGTAACAGACATTTAGAAATATTTTTGAAATATCAAGATGCGATCCTTTTTGGTAATTTGCAAAAAATAGCTTTCTCAGCAAAAGGGGGGCTGGAGTCTTCTTCTTCGACAGAGGCGGACACCGTACAGGAGCAGTAGGCATTAGATAGAAATTAGAAATAGCAGACAACGAGGACTGGGGCGTCTGGCCGGGCCGCTGGGGATTAGTCGGGCCCCGTAAAAATTGATCCGGACACCCCTGTGTAGACAAAAAAAAAAGACAACGAGGACTACTTGGTAGCCTAGCTTTTTGACTTTTCTCTTTAGTTTTTGGGTAACTTTACCTAGAGGCAATTAGAAAGACAAACAAATCATTCCTGTAGCTTTTCTTTTTGATGTTTGCTTTTCGTGCTTTGTGGCTCTCCTGCGGCTGCCTCGTATGTCTGGGACAATTAGAAACGATTGACTCAAATAGCTGTGGCTGGCTCATCCTTTGTAATTCGAGCAAATTGAATTCTCTCGATCAATGACAAAGGCCGCAATTGTTCCTTCTGCTTTGTGTGGGTGTTCCTCGTTAGGGATGAACTAAATTCCTTTTCTAGTCAAGAAACAATGGAGGTTTTGGTTCGTCTAAAATTGTGAGATCGATTTAATTTTATCTTTTCCTTTTATTTATTGGTATTCACATATTCTCTGATTACCGTGCTTATGGTTGTTCAATTAATTGATTGTCTTGAATCCGGATAATTAGTTGATTTGGTAATCTATTGTCAATTGAGGTATTAAATCTGTAATTGTTTAATTGCCTTGAAATAGTGACAATTGGCATTATTAGATTTGTGTCAGGAGAACATGCAGGCTAATCTAAAATAACCCTGATAGTGCGTTATTTGGTTAGAATAGGGCTCCTTTAACATGTAAGGCAATTGGGGAATTAAATCTTACGGGCGTACATAAAATTATTTCTCAATTAGAGCAATGATTAACGGGCGTACCTTAATCACCGACACAGTAAAGAGGGGTTGACTGTCATCGCTTGTTTGACAGTTATAACATATTTATTAGTAAATAATTGGAATTGCCTTTGCATCGATGATCAATTAGATGAACCATTGTTGAAGTTATTTCTTGGCTAGACTTTTAATTATTATTACTCTGATTTCAGTGAATTGTCATTAAATTTTTAGTTGGCTATTTTATTTTTAGTTGAACTGCTTTAATTGTCATCCTTTATACCATAACATCCCTTGTGTTACTTTGGATTTCAAAAGAGACAAATATCCCCAATCCCTGAGGATACGGCCCTACTTGCCCTGTTTATAAATTAATAATTATTTGTGAAAAAGCCATCCCATTCGGGTATATCGGATCAAGCAAACTCTTCGGAAACAGGGTGAATCAAGTAATCCATTGCACACCTAGAGTCCCTGCTACAGTACTTGGAATCGGATTTTAGTTACTTTAATTGGAAATTAGATTTATTTTTATTATTGCACAGGCATCGACAACCTGTCACCAATACACTTTCCGACATTCCTGGAATTTCCTTGACGAGGTTCTGCTATCATGAACCCTTAAAGTCATTGGTGGTCTGCTGTTAGTTCAACTTTTAGTCTTTTACCATATTCAAAAAAAAAAAAAAAAGAATTTTAGCATTCTTTCCTCAGTACTTAAGAATCATATTACATACTTTTGGCAGAGTCTCAGGGTTTTTAGCTTCTTCAAGTTTTCTTGTCAATAATGCAAACTTTTGTCTTCTAACAGAGTCTTGCTGTTCTCAGTTTTTTCAAGATAACTTGACCTGATTTTAAGGTACAATGATATCACACCTGATCTTGATTTTGTAAATTTTTGTGATTGTTTTTCAAATCATCATGTTATATTTAGCTTTCTAAGGCCCAAAATCTTGATCACTATTTTTTTCCCTTTTCTTTCAACACATGGAGTGCTCTCTCCAAAATCTTTACATGATTGACATTGTTTGGCAAAATTTCAAATATTATTGTAGTTGCAAAATTTTTATTATCAATTCTTTAGAGAAGATAAATGTTTGGACTAGCCTGACAAGGTCTAGAGCTTACCATGATGTTATATTTTATTATCCTGATTAATTGAGATGTACAGATCCCTAAAAGGAAAGACAAAATTTTTTAGTTTAAAAACGTCTTCAAGGGCAAAATGAAATAGAGTAATATTAATAGGAAAAATAGGGTAGTCAATTAAAAAAATTCGTTTGGCATATTAAGGAGATAATGGTCAAAAGCTTGAAACTCGAAAGTTCTTTTTTAGTAATATCTAATGTACATATATGTTTGTAAATTCATCGAGTAATAACAGGCTAGTAATAATAGGATCTTATGATTTCTTAGATCTAAATAGAAGATTGTAATTGGCCTGATTCTTAGCCAGAATGAGTTGTTCCAGACCACGATTTGACTAATACTGCCAAAATTGAATCCTGGTACATGACGAATTTATAAGAGTAAATTGATATTTCTCCGGATATTGTAGTAAATATCTTATTTTTGCCAATGGGAAGAATCATAGATGAGCTTAAAATTGCACAAATATTGCATTGACTGAAGAAGATTTTTCTTTTCCTACTTACCTGTTGTGTTTTGAACTTTATTAAGCAATGTGCAGACTAAGGGTGTGTTTGATAAAACTGAAGTCTAAAATTTGAAATTTGAAGTTTGAATCCATTAAATTATTGAATTGTTAAATATTACATCTAATATATTTGAGTGCATATTACATTCAGTGATAAGTGAATAGATTATCACTTAATTTTGGGAGCAATTTTTGTCTAGAAAATTCAGTGCCACTTAATTAATTCAGATGTTCAATTTTTTGTTATCAAACTGTCTGAATATGTTAAGATCAGAATCCATTAACTTTAAATGCTGAATTGGATTATTAAACATGGATTAATTTTTCAGACACTGACAATGTACACACTATCAGCGTTGGATAAATGACAGCTATATAAAATTTAAATTTGAAATTCAACTTTTGCACACATGTCATGAATCAAACAGTGATAGTATATACACTGTCAGTGTATATAAGATTTACTCATTAAACATAGCCTAAGTTTGATATATTCTAAATTCTATGAGGTCTTTTTTTTTTTTTTTTTTTGTCTGCAAAGATAGAGGCGGACATGAAGAGACTCAGAGAGAAATCGGAGGGGACTGAACCACCTACTGACCCAGACGAGTGCGCTCGTCCGATAGCCACTTGAAATGGCCTACCACATTTAGTGGCAAATGGTGGGAGGTCAGGGTTCACCTCCCACCTCACCAAGCCTTAAGGCTTTGGTGGTGGCCACTGAGCTAAGCTTAATGGTTAAATTCTATGAGGTCTTTAATTGGCCTTTTTGTGTCCTTTGGAGTTTTGCTATTTGTGGAATCATGAGACACAATGAGTGGTAAAGTAATTTGACATACACACAGGTTGACCTAAATTTTTTAATTAAAAAAATAAATTAAGATGTCATTTGCCTCAAATAAGAAAAGAAAAATTGTGTTAGTGAGAAGAAACACCTGTACCCAAAAAATACTACTATATACCGGAATGTTTCTGCTCAACAACATCATGTATCCTTTATGGACATTTCATTCAGCCAAGAAAGTTATCATATAATAGAGCTTGTATTTGATAAATAGTTGAATATGATAAAAAAGTCTTTTTCATCTTAATATTGATGATGCGCATATTCAAAAATAAATGCAAAAAAAAAAAAAATCCTAAGAATACTTGTATTAATTCCTTTGCACTATTGAAACGTTGATTAAAAGTTGAGGATACCATTATTATGTAGAATCCAACACTAAACGGCTGATTGTTTATTTTACTAACTGGGTTTATATTTGTTTTAAAATTTTCCATAGGAACATCACATCACAATACTTAACTATGCTGCCTTTATTGAACAACGTTATTGGTTGATAACTATACTTCTTAGAGATTCTCTTGTCACTTGATAGGTAAGGGAGTTCACTCGAAATTAGCAATGGAAGCACTTGGGAATTTGGCATTAGACAGAGGAAGGAGGTATGTCAATTTGGATGATAATCTATGGTCAGTTGAAACAAAGTTGCGAAGATTAGTCGGCAGAAAATCTGACCTCGAGTTGCAAGTGACAGATGAAGAAAGATCAGGTACTAAGAAAAGGAAAAGGGAGGTTGAGGTTTGGTTTGAGGAGGTAGCAACAATAGAAAATGAATTCGGTGCATTGAAAAGGAGCATACAAGAGGGTGGATTTATAGAAAATGCAATTAGCAGTGGGGATAGAGTGGCGAAAATGGATGCAACTGTAGAAGAACTTATTGAGCAAAGTAAGCATTTTGATGGGCTTTTGCTTGAGGCTTTTGAGAGCAGAGGTGAGCCACGAGTGAAAACAAAATTATTTACAGAAAAGTTTGACAGAGGTTTGAAAGCAATCTGGGCATGGTTGGTCATTGATAGCATCTCAAGCATTGGGATTTACGGAATGGGAGGTGTGGGTAAGACTACATTGGCAAAACACATCCATAATCATCTCCTTGAGAGAACTCAATTCAAGGTTTATTGGATGACTGTCTCTCAAGAATTTAGCATCAAAGGCTGCAAGATGACACTGCTAAACGCCTAAGGCTTGATCTGTCACACGAGGATGATGAGGATAGCAGGGCTGCCCATTTGTCCACGGAATTTGTGAAGCGGTCTGTCCTCATACTCGATAATGTTTGGCAAGAATTTTCTTTCGAAAAGATTGGAATTCCTCTTGGTGCAAACAAATGTAGAGTGATCTTGACTACTCGGTCACTACAATTATGCAACAGGATTAGCTGTCAAAGGGTATTTGAAGCTAAAACTTTGGCTACGAATGAAGCTTGGGAGTTGTTCAATCATACACTTGACCCTAAGACAGTGCTTCATGGAGATGTGGAAGATATTGCCAAGTCCATTGTGAAAAGGTGTGCTGGTTTGCCTTTTGGTATTATCACAGTGGCTGGAAGCTTGAGAGATGTGAGGGACATCTGTGAATGGAGAAATGCATTGGAACAATTGAAAAATGCTCAGTAGGGCATGATGAGATGGAACAAGATGTGTTTCCCATCCTGGAATGGAGTTTCAATCGCTTGAATGAATGTCAAAGGAATTGCTTCCTGTGTTGCTCTCTTTATCCGGAAGATTGTAAAATAAAAAGAAAGGAACTAATAAGACCTCTTTATTCGGGCAAAACTGATGGACAAACAGAACTCAAGGTCAAGATCAGAAGCATTTGATCAGGGTCACACGATATTAAACAAACTGATAAAAGTTTGCTTGCTAAAAAAACTGCAGATTTCACAGGAGATGACTGTGTGAAGATGCATGATTTGGTCAGAGATATGGCATTAAGGATCACAAATGGAAACTCCAAACTAACGATGAGTGAAGATGTACCACGGTTCTTGGTGAAAAGCATAGGCTGGCGAGATTTAAATATATTAACACGAGAACAAGAAGAGTGGACAGAAGATCTCCGTGTAGTTTCCTTTATATCAAGTCTGAGTGCAAAAATAGGAGTTCCACCGGACTGGTCACCAAATTGTCCTAAGCTTGCAACCTTGCTTCTTCGTCATTTTTCCATAAAAGGAATTCCAGATTCATTCTTTTGGCACATGTGTGGACTCAAAGTTCTGAATCGAAAACAATGCATAGGTATAACAGAGTTGCCTAATTCTATTTCAGAGTTGGTGAATCTCACTGCTTTGATTTTGGGAGGTTGTGCAGGCCTCATTTCTGTGCCACCACTAGGAAAGCTCAAGCGATTGATGGAATTGGACCTATCCGGTACTAAGATTCAGGATTTGCCTCAAGATTTGGAGTCATTGGTCAACCTCAAAAGACTTGACTTGGACCATTGTTGGTCTTTCAACCGAAAGGTAATACCGAAAGGGACATTTTCCAAATTGCACCGTCTTCAATGGCTAGTATTGCCACCCTATGGTACCGTACAATTTAATGATCCAGAAGTGTTGAACCAATTAGATGGTTTTATAGGATGTCTATGTTTTACTGACTCCTATAAGATCTCTTGGTGGCCAGAGCACTGGTATCTTTGTATCAAGGGCAAATTATATTTTAGCCCCCTGTAATTTTTGCAAAAATCACATAACCCCCCCATGATTCAAAAAGCTATACATAAACCCCCTATGGTTTGGGTTGAACAGACAAATAGACGGAAAGCACCCACCGTGACGATTCGTGGGCAAAACACGCTTGTTCTTCTGGTAGCAGTAGGAAACATTCCCAAATTACCCCTGACCATTTTGACGCACCCAATAAAGCCTAGATGGGTGCTCCTCATCTCTTTCCATCTTCCGAAATACTTTGTAGCTGACTTTGCACTGAATGTTAGTGAAGGCAATACATTTAGTGAAGAAACCAAACCAAGATAGAGAACGAAGGAAATCTGAAGGTGAGTTCTAACATCAAGGTGCAGTCTTTTCCTTTTCCTAAAATATAATTTGAATGGATTATTAATTTTTTTTTTCAATAAATTGTAGATGTCATGCTCAAGCAGTGCTGGTGGAAGTACTGAAGATCTAAGGTACCAATACCTATTTTGTTCATGTGGGAGAAAAGCAGCGGTAAAAATTGTTGAATCTGACAAACCTTCAAAAGAAAAGCTATATTTTGTTTGTGCGACAAGAAGTTGTGAATTTTTCTCATGGCGCAATCCAACAAGGAGAATAAGACAAAATTACACTAGTGATTTGAATGTTACAAGGAGAGACATATTTAGTGGAGAATCAAGTATTGATAGTTCAGATTTGGAAGGCTTGCGCATGGATGGTGCTTTATATTTGAGGAAAATGAAAAACATTGAAGAAAGCTTAGGAGTCATGAAGATTTGCGTGGGTGCTTCTTTTGCTATATCTGTGCTATCATTTCTCATTTTGATGTTTAAGTGAAAATATTTCAGATGAATTGTGGCTATAAAAGTGCTGTAAATCTGATGATGAATTGTGGCTATAAAAGTGCTGTAAATCTGATGATGAATTGTGGCTATAAAAGTGCTGTAAATCTGAACCTGTTGTGTTTAATGAACGAATGAATGAATCTGCTTTGGTAGTCAATTGATATAATGGGCAAACACGATTTCCAGTTGGTATGAACCTGCTTTGGTACTCACAGGCTGAACTTGGTACTCACAGGCTTATCATTACCACAGGGTAAATCAGTGCAGAGGAATATTCAAGAAGATAATGGGATTGAAGATGATTTTATTGGCAAGGCATTGATAAATGCATATTTCTCCACAGTCAAGTCTAGGACATGAAGTTAAACAATTTCTCATCGAGACAGCACAGCCAAAAAGCACATACACGAGCTATCCAAAGTGGACATTTGAAATGGTTTAAAGCAAAAGAAAGTATCACAATTAATTTAACTACCATTATAGCTATGCGGCAAGAGTTCAAGTACAGACATAATAAGGAGCAGTAAAGGTTCAGACTAAGTTCTAAAGCAAAAAGCACACATCAAAAGCCAATTTCCAAGATGCCTCAAGCATCGAACCGAATTCTGAAGCATTGAACCAAGTTATCAATGACTCAAACTTAGACCAACTGATGAATGCAACATACCTCCTCAAGTTTTAGTGAAAGATAAATTAGCAAAACTAAACTAGTCCTTTTCATTTACCAATAAACCTTGCACATAGTCCTTAAGCTAGGTTGGGGATATATAGTTCCACATAAATTTTTGGAAGTCAAATTCAATTTCTCTCGTATGACTAACTTAACATGGGCTCACAACACTGAACTTTGGATTCATTTGACAATATAGCTGTCCAGAAGTTCACAACCAATTTTTACAAAGCAAAATAAGGTACATAAGTAGCTAATCATTAAGTCCAGCAGACACCAAGATTCAACAAAAAGTGTAGCAACAACATATTAACAGCAGACGCCAAGATTCAACAGAAAGTGTAGCAACAACATATTAACAAAAAGCATTTGCAGACAAATAACTTAGTTGAATTACAAACACGTTTAGCCCTCTTAGTCGTCAAATTCTAGAAACACGTTTAGCTTTCTTAGCCCTCAAATTTTCCAACACACTTGCAACTATTGGTACAAGTTTTCTAACTCTAGTTGATCTTCTAGTATCCAAAATGGGTTCAACAGCAGAAGCAGCTCTTCTAGTATCTAAAACAGGTTCATCTGTTGATCTTCTAGTGTCCAAAACAGGTTCATCAGTTGGTCTTCTATTTTCAAAAATTGGTTTAGCAGCAGAAGTTTCACAAGGCTGCATAAATAGATAGGTTTAAGTCAGTTAAATGCAGTTAATTACAGTAATAACCATCATCATTAATAGTACTTGTGACACTGAACCCTGCTGTGAGACAAATCCAATACTTGTTGCATTTCCAGCAATACCTGTTTCATTTGCTACATCATTCCTTGCATTTCCAACGTTTGCAACATCACTACTTGTATTTCCAGCATTTGCAACATCATCACCTGCATTTCCAGCATCACTAGCTCCAGCAGGCACCTATTTTAATGGTAACAAATTAAGTACATATGACATGATATGACACTAATATAAGTACATAAGGTAACAAATTAAGTACATATGACACTGATTACAAATTAACTACTACTTACCTTATAAAACTTGGACTTTGGATGGATTGGGAATTTACAAGTCCTAGAATTATGTCCTGGCCTAAAACACTTCTTACAGTGCACAGCAAGTCCTTTTCTTGTAGATGTAGTGCCTCTAACTTCATCAGCTTCTCTTCTTCTCACTTTCTTGGGTCTTCCAGGTTGCTTTCCAATCTTTGGGGGATTCACCTTTTCAACTCCTTTTGAATCCCAATACTCTTCAAAGGGCATTGCAGCTATAGTGTAGTTATAGGTGCTCAAGTATGCTTCTTTGCTATAACAAGGATCAACATAGTGTTCAGGCTCTGATTTATTCCTTTGAATGGCAGCAATAGAATGTGAGCATGGAATCCCACTTAGTTGCCATGATCCACATGTGCATGTTCTACGACTTATATCAACAACATATACTCTAGTCCCACAATCCACTTCATACTCAGCATCCCGAGAATAATGAGCTATGCAGAACCTACTATTTAGCTTGTTCTTCTCAAGTCATTCTTGTATGTTTGGACAAAGGTTCCCTTCATACTTTTGCATGCCTTCCCTTTTCACATTTAGCCTCTGCATGAGTTTTCTTCTCATCCACTCAAACATGGAGATGATTGTGAACTCTCTTGTTGGAAGTATGTAGGAATTAAATGACTCGTTCAAATTATTAACAAGAATATCACTCTTGCATGAGGAGCGGAAATGTGACCTGGACCATAAATGTGCAGGAATCCTGTTTAACCAACTAGCTATATTCATAGCTTCTCCCACCTTTGGATCAGCCCTTTCCAATTCAGCCATTGCTGTCTTGAAGTCACGAAGGTTCCCAGCAGACGTAGCTGCCCAAAAGTACTCCTTCAACTCCTTTCCCTTGAACTTCTGTTTGAAATTTTGATATATATGACGAAGGCAATACCTATGCTCTGATTCAGGAAACACATCATCAATTGCACTGACTAATCCCTTTTGCCTATCAGATATGAATGTCCATGGAGCTCCATTTTCAATTCCATCAAAAACCATTTCCATGAGTCATATCTCTCGGCTTCCACTACAGCCATTGCAATGGGAAACATGTTATCATTGCCATCCCTACCCATAGCTGTCAAAAGTTGTCCACCAAATGGATTTTTCAAAAAGCAGCCATCTAATCCAATTATTCGTCGACAACCAGCTAGAAACCCATTCTTCATTGCACTTAAACTCCAGTACATTCTTTCACATATCCCAACCTCGTTCTCATCCAGTCTAGTCACTTGCAGGACAATATGGCTACCAGGATTCCGGATCAACAAGGTAGCAGCATAATCTCTGATGACATGATACTGTCTTATATCATCCCCTTGTAGTGCCTCTCTTGCCAATCTTTTAGCTCTATAAGCCTGTCTCATGCTTATGTCCACCATAATCTCTCTCCTCACAGTCTTGACAAATCCTTCAATGGAAGAACTTGGTTCATCTCTGAACCTGTCTAAATATTTTTTGCTCAAATATCTTGCATTTGCATGATGGTTGCTGTATTCTTTTCCACACACATGCACTCCCTTTATTGATTTGATCTGAAAGGTGCTTTCATTTTGAATTGGGTTTGCCCGTATTTTCCAAGAACAACCCTTTTTGCACATGGCAATAACTTTTGCTCTTTCATTTTTTTTGTACTTCATGGTGTAGCCTTCCCTGACATTCCATTCCACAAGTGCTTCTCTAAAGGCCCGTAAGTTCTTAAATTTATCCCCAACTTTCAACTCAAAATTTGATTTTTTGAACTCAACTGCAGCATTAAAATCTCGACAACTATTACCTTTCCCATTTCTTTCATCATCTCCCCACATAATGTCAAGTAGGTCTTCATCATCAACAACAAATTCATTCCATTCTTCATTAGTTTTAGAAATCTCCCCTTCTTCAAATTTGTTCTTAGAAGAGCCTGGTGGTTGCAGATTCTTCATTGTATATGTCTGGTTTGCTGTTGCTGGTTCTTCATTTGTGCCTTTTGCCTGCTGCTGATTTTCTATTTCATTAGCCTTTGCTCTGTTTGCAAAAATATCCTCATCTTCTGGTCCTTCTAATCCCTCTTTCAACCACTCAGGCTCTTCTAAATTATCAGATGTAGCATCACCGTACTCATCTTCATTTTCAGGCTGTTTTTCAACTTCATCTTGCTTCTCTACAGCTTTTTCATCTTTTTCCTTTGCTGAATTAGCCTCTGCTTTGCTGTGCTTTTTGTTTCCAGCTAGCTTGGTCTGTCTTCTCACTGACTTCTTGACTAGGGGTGAAATCGAGCCGAGTCGAGCTCGAGTAGTGATGTACTCGAGCTCGAACTCGATGCTGACCTGCAGAGCTCGAGCTCGAGAAATAAAGATCGAGCTCGACTCGATAGTAACATAAATAGGCTCGAACTCGACTCGATTGAGCTCGGCGTGCCATTCGAGCTCGAGTACTCGAGTCCTCGAGTTCGATTTCATCCTGCACCCTTAACACGAGCTCAATATTGAGTCGAGTACTCGAGCTCGATTTGATCATGCACCTCTACTCGAGCTACTCGACGAGCTAAAAATGCCTCATCCTAACTACTCGAGATCGACTCGTTTCACATACTCGAGCTATTTGAGCTCGACTCGAGATCGAACAAAATCGATCTCGAATCGAGTAGCTAATCAAGCTACTCGAGAGCTCGATTCAAGCTACTCAATTGGTGTGCACCCCTATTCTTGACTATCTGTTTCCCCTTTCTGTTTGCTAACTTTTTTGGGGTATCTTTATCAGATGTCACATTTTGTGCTCCACTATGTGGGGCATCAGTGGGGGCACTTTTACCATGACTTTTTACTCCAACTGAAGCAACTTCACTAGGCATTTCATCACGCAATTCAGCATATATGTTGATAACATCTACTCCTTCATGTGCAGTTAACATTAACTCTATTTCTTTATCTCCTTTGATTTCAGGAGGTCCAGCATACAACCCACAATTTGGTATTTCAAAATATAGGTTCACATTCGAGGCATCACCATACGTACTATACAATTTACACAACATATCCCTGGACAATTTTCTTGTCTCACAATTTTTAAATATGGCAACATTGTTACCAGTATAGACAGTTTCTGGTTCCCATATGAATATACCACCGAAATGCAATTTTATAGTAATTCTTTTTGAAGTTGTCATTTTTTTCAAAGCCTGCATTAGAAATAGTGAAACACATGATAAGAAAAACAAAACACAATCTGATTAAGAAAAGGACATTTAATAGATTACACACTTCAATGAAAACACATGATTACAAAAAAATACAATCTGATTAAGAAAAGGACATATTGCATATCGCATACTTCCATGGACCACATGACGGCCAACAAGCCGACAAACAAAAATTATTCAATGTCCAAATTGCCAAAACTTTATCAGCAGCCAAATAACTCTATATTATTGAAAATCAAGCCACCCAAATTTGACCCAAATTTGACACTAATCAACAAATCTCAAACTAACAAAATCATATTCTACCCATGTTTAGTTGAAATTACGGTGATTTTAGAACTCCCGAATGCAATTTTTTTTACCCTAATCTTAATGCATAAGTTCAATTCTAGTCGATAAAATACTCTATGCTTAAATATGATAATACAGGTTGTCCCAAAGCAGCAAAATTTTAAATTAATCAACGCTTAAGCAAAATAATCACTGATTTATTAACTTTCCAATGCCCGATAGTTTCTGTTCAAAAACCATGCAAGTGCATCTTATATGCTAAACTGATGTCAAAAAACTTACCAGATGCAACAATAGCTTTCGTGATACTCTTTCACAACTACTTTTTGGTCTTCAATGGTAGATCTACGGTTTTAATTTTGTGGGTTAATTTCTCTCATTCATTCAGCGGTCATATTTTTCTCTCCTTTTCTCACGACAAAAACCAGAGTAAGGGAGAATCTGACTCATCTGCTTCCTTTTTGTATTTATATTAGGGTAATTTGGACATTTTGCCCATGAATCGTCATGGTGGGTGCTTTCCGTCTATTTGCCAGTTCAACCCAAACCACAGGGGGTTTATGTAGAGTTTTTTGAATCATGGGGGGTTATGTAGTTTTTGCGAAAATCACAGGGGGCTAAAATGTAATTTGCCCTTGTATCAATGATGACTTCTCATCTTTTGATGACTACGTTGGATACCTTTATGGTGGGAACCTGCCTATGGTAGGAAGACGGAGACGTTAAATTGTTGTATAGCGCGTGGAGAGGATATATACGAGAACCGTCTGCGGATGCAACCAAAAAGCACACTGACTTCCGTACGAGTTGGGGCAGGAAGTGTTTTTGCATGTTAAACCCAGAGGCATTTATGTATTTGTAAATATACCCATTACGACTGGAAAAATGTTGCAAATGCCTTGGACAAAAAATGTGCATAAAGAAGGTACCGAAATTTTAAGAAATAATAAATGATTATCGGACATGCGTGGGGGATAATAATTTGGAAGAAGGAAAAGTTGAGGTAAACGAAAGGATTCAAGCCTTCATTATATTTATATACAAATATAAATTTAGTGACCAAGTGTTCAGCTTAAGCATCCGGGAAAATGGTCCCATGACTATCGTTATGGTAAAAAAACTTATTATAATAGGTTATAATAAATTTAGCAACCATTTGATTACCTATTGGACTTATCCACTTGAATAGGATTATGCGTAAAAATAAGGAAGTAAGTTTGTCATCTAAAATAGTAAGTTAACGTAATAAACTAGTAATTTTTGCAGCCCAAAACGTGAATTGAAAGTATTACGAAACATACTTTTTAAAGAGATAAATTACAATTTTTATCCTCAATATACTTTTGAGGGAGTAAGTTTATTTGAAGTAATAGTATGTTTTTATACATAAATACTAGGGAGGGACAGCCCGCGCGACGCGCGGGAATTTGGTGCTAGTGATTCAAGATAATTAATAATTATTGTTTAATATTTTGTAGTATAAGAACTGAAGTATGATGATTTTATCATGTGATTTTAATAGAAAAATCATAAGTTACATAGTGAGTCAATAAAAATAATGTGCAATGAGACATCCTTATCGTTATACTATATAAGAATCCGTTGTGATCAAAGGTTATGTTTGAATTTCAACTGCAAAGATAAAGATAGTTTGAAAATGCAAAAATGTTTGAAATGCAATTGAAAAGTATCCAAATGTCTCTTCTAAAACTTATCCAAGATGATAAAACATTTTAAAGTATCAATTGGACCCTTCATCTCTCGAATCTATAGATGTTCGTGAAAAATCCCTCAAGCAATGCTTCTGATTTCTCCCTCGACTTAAGCTCAATCTGAATTATCAAGTCAAGTTTATCCATCAATCACTTTGCATCCAATCTAATCTAAAATAATTTTATTTTTGACTAACTATTTATATAATTTGGTGGGTATAATACGACTTAATCACATGTTTCTTACAAAGATAATAATGCCCAAAAATGATAGATAGATAAAAAACTTAAGTGGTCTTTTTCAAAATTTTGTAGAAACTATTCAAATTTGGTGTTTTTTGCTAGGGGCATTTCTTTATAATCTCATAAATAAGTTCAAATATGCATAATTGTTAAAGATCTGAATTGAAACTATCTTGATTATAAAAAATTGGTGCAAATAATATTTTCTAAATTTGAAATTGTAGAAAATTGTAACTAAAATCAGAAGAAATTCCTAATATGAATTCAAATTGCAAACTATAGGTAGAAACTACTTAATGATATTTTCCAATGTTTACTTGTATAAGTATCCAATATAATATCCCTACTTAATTGACTCGTTTGAACTATGGATAATAGTTGCTTCAATCAAATCAAGAAACATTATTTGTCATTGTACAACGTACAATTATGAGTAAATGAATTAATACAATGCAATCAAAATGGTGCTGTAGCTAAAGCATTTAAACTCATCAAGATTCACTACAAATTCTTTTAGATAGCATAAAAAAGCAAATTTTTTGTATTTGAAACTATATAAACAGTATAATACAAGAATGAGATCATAACATAGAAAGCAAATAGAGTGCAAATGACATCTTAGTACTATGTAGCATGATTAATTTTCTTTTTTAGTTTCAATGAAGTACAAAATTCTAAGTTAATAAATTTTACAATCATAAAATTTTCAATTAAAATAAACACAAGCTGAATTCCAAATCATATTACATGAAAAAATAACTACTTGAACCATAACTGCTGGAATGTAGTCAACAGATCCCTGGAGTCAAGAACAATAGCAGAAAGTTCATGAGAAATAAGGTTATTTGACTTAAATAAAGAGATAATACCTTGGCCGAGGAGGAGAAGATGATAAAATTGCTTTTCTGATTATTTTAGAAAGTGACAACATTATCTCAAATTGTACTTTGACCAGAGACAGAATCTCTGAGATCTACTAAGGAAAATAGTACAATTAGTCAGTTTTTGGAATTAGAAATATCAAAAGGCAAACTATATGGAGTTCTTGAATAAACCAATCATCAGAAAAAAAAAAAAAAACTACAATCGAAGAAGACAAACCCAAAGAACTCACCTCAATTTAAAGGAAAAGCTATGCATTCCACCAACTATTTAATAGCCATAATAAAACCAAAGAGGTGAAACCGAAAAAAAAGAAAGGGTATCGGCTAAACATGGGGACATAAATATGATAATGATTGTTTAGATAATAATTAAGTTAATTAATTATAATTAAAATCCAATTATGTAAACATCCAATTAATTTCTTAACGGATGAGAAAGGTTTCAGGAAATTGGAAGGCTTGGATGTTAGTATAATAAATGAATAAAAGGACTTTTATGTAATTTTATCAAAACACAAGCTTTATTCAGTTGTACTTGATACTCAATTTGGCACCAAACATTGTAACATACCAAACCTGTCCCTAACCTTAAATGTCTGAAAGGTTATATAAGTAATTATAGTGAAATTAAAGCTATAATGACTTGTACTCAATGTTCCAATTACTCTTCAAACACTCTCACATTCCCAAAATAGCCTCATCTCTGCGATTGAAATCTAGTCCTAAACTCGTTCTTATATAGTATAAGGAATCATTTTTACTTATAACATAGTAAATTTGATTAATGACAAAAACATGCTAATTTATGGCAAAAATTCTCTATTATGCTTAAAAAACTTATGCCAAGCCCATATTTTATTGTTATTTAAAATAACACTAAAATGTTTTATTAATGATTAAAACTGAGTACCTTACTTAGTAAGTAATGTTAATGTACTTGTATAAATACTTGATTGTATGTGAAAAAATTAGTATTTTTTAAATTTATACATAATTAAATTTTTTCTGTTGCAGTTTAAAAAAAAAGTAAGCGAAATTTTTTTTGCGCAGAGCACCAAAATCCACAAGTCAAAATAGTTGGTCTGAAAGGGAAAGATACAGCTGAATAGCATTGTTTAAAGTACCAAATAAATAGATGTAAAATGCTGGTTAAAAACTGGTACTTTGACATATAATAAAGGAAAGTCATAAAAATCAGGCCATTTATGGAAAAAGGTTTCATTAATAAAAATTCCAACTCTTCACGGCTTTCTTACCAGTCCTCCAAAGCATGAGCAAAGTGCCAATAATTGAAATAGTAATCTTTTCGATTTATACAGAATTAATTTATTTTTTGCAAATTAAAAAAAATAATTGAAATTTTTTATCAGAAAGCACATAAGTCAAAAGGATTGGTCTAAAAGCGAAAGGAATAGCAGATATGTACAGTACTTGTATTTCACGTTTGAAGGACTACAGTGCTGTTTTTGACAATGCCCCGAAAAATATGGAATGCAAACGGAACCGATTCTTCATTATTTAAAATACCAAATCTGTAATTGTGTTTTAACTGTTATCCATTGGTATTCTAAAGTATCATTTTTTCATCCAATACCACCTCTTTAACACCCGTTTTTCCTTAAAAAATTTATTTATTGGATGAAAAAAAATAAACCTTTTATGCAATAAAACACTAACTCTTTATGCCTTTCCTCCATTATAAGAACAGAGTACTCATTTTTTCCTAAAAAAATTAATGGATAAAATAAAATAAAATAAAAAACCGATTTTAGGTTAAAACACTAGCTTTTTATGACTTTTCTCCATTATAAGAGCACAGTACCCATTTTCCTCATCAAAAATTTTATTTATCGGATAAAATAAAAATAAACCCGTTTTCCCATAAAACACTAGCTCTTTATGACATTTCTCCATTATAAGAATAAAGTACCCATTTTCTCACAAAAATTTATTTATCGCCTAAACTTAAAATAAACCCATTTTTTAATAAAATACTAACTCTTTAGCACTTTCCTCCATTATAAGAACACAGTACCGATTTTTTGCATAAACAAAATTTATTTATCGACTAAACTAAAATGAAATCCGTTTTCCAATAAAACACTAGCTCTTTATGACTTTTCTCCATTATAAGAATAAAGTACCCATATTGTCATTAAAAAATTTATTTATCGGCTAAACTAAAAATAAACCCATTTTTCAATAAAATACTACCTCTTTATCACGTTCCTCCGTTATAAGAACACAGTACCCATTTTTGCATATAAAAATTTTATTTATCGGATAAAATAAAATAAAATCTGTTTTCCAATAAAACACTAGCTTTATGGCTTTCCTCCATTATGAGAATAGAGTACCCATTTTTCATAAACAAATTTATTTATTGATAAGATAAAAATAAATCCATTTTTCAATAAAGAACCAGCTACTTATGGCTTTCCTCCATAAATTATCTATTTTCATACGTTAATTTATTAGTTAGATAAAATCAGAATGAAATTAGGTTGAACAATAAATTACCCTTTACGATGAAATTGAAATACAGAAAAGTAACCCATAGCAAGTTTTAACTCCATTTCCAATACAAAAATATGCTACAAATTCTTTTGGCAACCGCAAGACACCTCATTCATAAAGTCTCAAGAAACCTTTCCAACCATTATGCAAAAGCAACTTCATTCTAAATTTTTAGCATCAATTTGATTATCAGTTAGGACGTATCCACCTGAATAGGATAATATGTATTTTTTGGGACACAAGACATAATAGGAATTAAACTTGCATTAATGTAGACCTAACAAAATGAGAAAAATAGCATAACAATTAATACAATAATAAGAATAATAGAGTTGGTATAACAAAATTAGTTTAGTCTACAAATTTTTTTTGTTTTTGCAGATAGTTCGCGAATATGACATTCAACCACCAAAAAAAAGACATCTATATCTGTCTATATGTATTGCAGAGAGAATTTTAGATAAGGAACTTTCCAAATTGTCAAAAGTTCGAATACTATTTTATTACAATTTTACATTTCTAAAATTAAGAAATGTTTATCTCACAACTAATCCTTTAATTGCTCGTACAAATCCTATAATCATGTTCATGTTTTTCCCACATTTCCCTCACATTTTCCCCACTAACCAATAAAATTAAAACTCCCAAATTCTAACTAACAGATAATAACCAACCATGTCAAATTAAATCTGCAAATTCCAATTAACATCTCACATTTACTGCTAACTTTACTGATAGTATTAACTAACAGTTATTACTGACATTCACAACTCACACTTACCACATTACTCATAGTAATAACTAACTGTTAATTTAAGATATTCGCAACAGCGAAAGTCACATATCCAAAATTTAGGAGCATGTTGAAATAATAATTTTCACAATTCAATGTATTTTATTGCCATAATATAGTTTACTCTCATAATCATTCACAAAACTGCTGCACACTAATCCAATTGACCCATTTAATTTGCCATCATATAAATTCAATACAGTGAAAAAATTACGTATCATACATTTTTTCACTAAGGATAAATCTCGGTTACAAACATTTCAGTCAGTGACAAAGCCAAGATTTTTTTTCTAGAGAGGCTAAAATGGATACTCAATTTTTATAATGGAGAAAAGCCATAAAGAGTTAGTATTTTATTGAACAATGGATTTATTTTAATTTCATCCGATAAAAAGATTTGTTTATGCAAAAATGGATACTCTGTTTTTATAATGGCGGAAAGCCATAAAGAGCTAGTGTTTTATTGAAAAATCGAATTTTCATGTATTTTATCCGACAAATAAATTGGTTTATGGGAAAATTGGTGTTAAAGAGGTGGAATTTTTCTAGAGGGGCTGAAATGGGTACTCTGTTTTTATATTGGAGGAAAGGCATAAAGAGTTAGTGTTTTATTGAACAATGGATTTATTTTTATTTCATCCGATAAATAAATTTGTTTATGCAAAAATGGGTACTCTGTTCTTATAATGGAGGAAAGCCATAAACAGCTACTATTTTATTCAAAACCGAATTTTCATGTATTTTATCCGATAAATGAATTGGTTTATGGGAAAATTGGTGTTAAAGAGGTGAAATTTGATGGGAAAATGATACTGTACGATACCAATGGATAACAGTTACAACACAATCACAGATATGACATTTTAAATAGTGAAGAATCGGTTCCGTTTCGATTACATATTTTTCGGGATATTTTTCAAAAATAGCACTACAGTCCTTCGAACATAAACTATAGGTACTGTACGTATATGTTATTCTTTTCCCTTTTACACCATTCCTTTGACTTATGTGCTTTCTCATAAAAGATTCTCATTCATTTTTTAAATGGAAAAAATTAATGAAATATGTATAATTCGAATAAAATACTATTTTAATTATTGTCATTTTGCTCATACGTTGCAAGACTGATAAGAAAACCGTAAAGCGTTGCTATTTTTATGAATGACAACTTTTCCCGTAAATGACCTGCTCTTTATGTCTTTCCTTTATTATATGTCAACGCACCTGCTTTTAACGAGCATTTTACATCTAATTTATTTAGTACTATAAACAATGATATTCAGAATGTTTCTTTCCCTTTTAGACCAGCAACTTTGACTTGTAGATTTTTGTGCTCTGAGAGAAAAGATTTTCGCTTACCTTTTTTTTAAACTGCAAAAGAAAAAATCAATTTCCCCATAAATCTCAAAAATGCTTATTTATACACATACCATCAAGTATGTATACAAGTATAATAACTGTACTGACTAAGTAACGTACTCAGTTTTAATCATTAATAATACATTTTTGTGTTATTTCAAATAACTCTAAAATATGGGCTACGTATAAGTTTTTTAAGCATAATACAATATTATGGCCATAAAATAGCATGTTTTTGTCATTAATCAAATTTACTATGTTATAACTAAAACTCACTATTTCTGTATAAAAACATATTTTTACTTCAAATAAACTTACTTTCTCAAAAGTATATTTGGGATATACTATTGTAATTTATCTCTTTAAAAAGTATGTTTCATATTACTTACAATTTACCTTTTCGACTGCAAAAGTTACTAATTTATTACGTTAACTTACTATTTTGAATGACAAATTTACTCCCTTATTTTTACCCATAATCCTATTCAAGTGGATAGGTCTAACGGGTAATCAAATGGTCGCTAAAATTTTTAGAACCTATTATATCATGTCTAAAATTGTGTTGTTTACCGTATCGATAGTTATGGGACCATTTTCCCGGATGCTTAAGCTGAACACTTGGGTACTAAATTTATATATGTATATAAATATAATAAAGGCTTGAATCCTTTCGTTTACCTCCACTTTTCCTTCTTCCAAATTATTATCCCCCACGCGTGTGCGATAATCATTTATTATTTCTTAAAATTTCGGTACCTTCTTTATGCACATTTTTTGTCCAAGGCATTTGCAACATTTTTCCATTGGTAATGGGTACATTTGCAAATACATAAATGCCTCTGATTTTAACATGCAATAACACTTCCTGGCCCAACTCGTACGGAAGTCAGTGTGCTTTCTGGTTGCATCCGCAGACGATTCTTGTATATTTTCTCTTCACGCGTTGTGCAACAATTTAACGTCTCCGTTTGGACTGTATATAACGTCAACACGTGTCGCTCTCTGCCGGCCTTCCTACCGTAGGCAGGTTCGCACCATAAAGGTATCCGACTACGTTCCCTCAGGCGATGATATTGGGGATCGCAAGCGATTGTATTTCTATCAGTGTAACTTGGATAGAGGGTCGAACTATCCTATGCTACTGTTGCCAAGTGATATGAAACGTCTAATACTCAAGAAATGTGTCAGGAAGGCCATTAGGTGCTTGTCAGATGTTTTTACGAATTTTACAAGTTTAAACGACTTGTCTTGTTTGGATATCTGGGGTTTGGATGGAATAGAGTTCCTCTAGCAATTTTCCTCTCTTGCTTCACGTGATCAGCTGGAAGACTCGTCTTCTTTTAGTCCACTAAGAAATCTGGATGAGCTAATACTCAACAATTTGCCGAACCTGGTGGGTTTCTTTTTTGGGGAATCAGAAGCATATTTGCTTCCACCTGGCACCTTTTCTTCCCTTACGCATTTGTGGATTTACCGATGTCACAACATGAAGCAACTATTCGCAGTGCAACTGCTACAAAATCTTGAAAGTCTAAGAGAGTTTCATGTCAAGGATTGTGAATGACTGGAGGAGATAGCAGCAGATGACAATGGAGTAGGGCAAGGAGGAGGAGGTGGAGAAGGCATCCAATTGACTTCAAGTGAAGCCACCACCGCCACTGTCATCCTTCCAAAATTATGGAAGTTGGATCTGAATAGGCTGCCACAACTGAACAACATTTGCAAGGCAGCCATGATCTGCGATTCAATTGAGGAGATTAGAATGTTTCAGTGTCCAAAGGTATAGAGGCTGTCCTCGTTTCTTCCCACCATCAATGATCTACCATCTCCTCTCCACGCTTTTCATCAAATCTGGGGAGATAAAAAATGGTGGGAATCGTTAGACTGGGACAATTCCTGCGCCAAAAATGCTATTGACCAATATTTTAGGACAATAAAGTGAAGTTGAGCTGGTTTTTGAAGACCACCTCCTTGATCAAAATCCTGATTGGTTTCTCCCCTTCCTCTAGTGTCACCAACCGTCCCGTTCCTTTGAAATTTCCCAATATATGACCTGCTTCTCGTCTAGCGTAGATTTAATTTCGTGTACAAATCAATATTAACTATTCCAGAGTTGAATTCAAGCTTGCCTCTGCCGACTACCTTTCTTGAGGTGCAGAACTGCTGAAAACCTTTCCTTAAATTAATTCATGTAACTTATTACGTTCATTGTTCTTTTTTTTGCTATCTTTTCTGATTTCTGCGGATTTAAATACGTTATTTTCTCTTCAATGCTTCTATGGTGGAAAGTGGGGTTAGCTATGCACCTTAGGCACATTAGCAGAACGATTGCTAAGTTGACAACTCAGCGTAGACATCTTTGTCTATTTGTTTGGGGCCTAAAGGTAACCGGCAAAGGTTCTATTACCTGAAATAGTGGACAACAAATATCGATATAAATTGGCTGGATCATTAAATAAATTAGTGAAACTATAGATGTTAATATTTTTTGAAAACTTAATATTACGAGAGAATGAAAATGGATCAATGATTGATAAATTGCAAGCAACAAACAAATAAAAGAACAAAAGTCAAAGAATCACTTAAATTCGTATCACTGTTGCCTTAAGTTACCCCTCGTATGTATAAGTAATTAATTTTATGGTCATTTAAAAATGTATTTTTCATGAAAATTGGATTTTCACTTTGAAATTTATTTTGTAAAGGATTGTTATGATATGGTAATTTTTGTATGGTATTTACTTATTTGCTAATTACTAACACTAATTGAAATTTTACAAATGAAGTGCCTACAAAAAAAAAAAAAGAAGAAGAAAGGCACTTAAAAAAAAAAGAAAGGAGGGAGAGTAATTGGTAAATGATTAATTAACAAAACTACTCAAGAAACCATAATTTTTATATATGTGAGGAAAAATTAATACTCTTAATTGTGGGATACAAAAGGAATTTAAAGGATGAAAAATGAGTATTAACAATATTTGGCGATGCTCCCAAATATTGAATGGATGGTATAAAAGAGGATTAATCTAAATTAAATTGATAGTGTATATACTAACTACCTAAATGCATGCCACTCGTGCAAAACTTAAAATTTAATTTTAATTTTAAATTATTTGTCATGTTTATAGACCTGCTAGTATATACTTAAATGGAGCAAAAGATTAATCTATACAAAGAAAAACCTATTTTATAAAGAATCCACCTATAAAAAGCAATTCCAATACTGAGCACATATGTAATTTTAGTTCTAATATTTCAGTAACAATAAATCAAATCCCTAGTTTATCCAATTTAAAGCAAATTTTACAACGTTCGAAGAATTTTCTCAATTGTAGATAGAATTTAAAGAATTTTTTTCAATTACTAATAGAATTTAGTCATGTGCCATTACGTAATGTATTCTTATTGTTCAAAGTTAGCCACACTTTTGCTTCTTTTTTTAAAAAAATTACTTTTATGAACAAGTAACTACACGGGACTTATTCTACCAGTAGTTGATGAAATTCTTTAATTGTCCTAAATTTTCTTCAAACTAGAAATATTAGGGACCAAAATTACGTTTTTTCCGTAAATAAATAACAATAGATTTGAAAATTTTAGTGATTAAGAGTAGTTTGTAACTTTCAAAGTTGCAACATCTGTCACGTTCCTATTTTCTTTTTTCAATTCAAGTTTAGGTGAGGCGGATCTGAATAAGTTCACATACAAATTTATGCACTCATCACATGCGTATGAGGATTTAGAAAAGTTCATTTTTAAATGGCAAAAGTGGATTGTAAAAAAAACTTTTTGTTAACTTTTAAATAGTGACTATTTTTTTCTTGAAAAGAAGAAGAAGAAGAAGAAGGATAAGTATGATGTTCGTAATGGGATGAAGGAATTAGTTTATGGGTGATTAGTGATGCAATGCAATCTTCACGGAATAACGCATGCTTCCGTCTTAGATAGAATGGTTGAAGGATAGGGATGGCAATGGGGGCGGGTGCCCGCGGGCAACCGCCCCGTAGGGGGCTCTCGGGGCGGGGGATGGGGCGGGGGCGGGGGGAATTTTTTCCCCCTGTTTAGAAACGGGGCGGGGGGCGGGGGAGTATACCCCCGCCCCATCCCCCGCCCCGCCACCCGCAAAAAAAAAATTATATATAATATGTAATTTAATTAGTTATAAACTTATGATAATGATATTATTAGTTAGATGTATTATATAATGTATATTAATGTATGTAATATAATTAATATTATCAATTATACGAATAATTAGACATGTCTACTAATAGAATTTATTAATTAGTTATACTAAATTTACTAATACATTTATACTAGATTTCTAATTACACTTAATAGAATAACACTTTTTTCTCAAAAAAAAAAGCACAAACACAATAATGAATTAGTGATTGTATTTGTACCAAAAGTGAAAACTTAACTATTTTAGTTGTATTTATTTCATCATGTTGGATTGTATTCAAATAATTTTTGTTTGATTGTTTTTATGAGTTTCAATTATAAAATTAAAATGAATAATAACTTGATGATGTGTTGATATTTTAGTACTTGATTATTTATTAAAATTTAATTATAATAAAATTTTATTAACCCAGCGGGGAAAATTTTATTAACCCCGCGGGGGAAGCGGGGGCGGGAGGAGTTTGTAGGTAGCGGGGCGGGGGATGGGGGAGGGGCCCCCCGCCCCAACCCCGCCCCGTTGCCATCCCTATTGAAGGATCTTCATCTAGGTTCGATGTAAGGCTTGGTTTTGTCATTGTGGATGCCACTCCTAGATTTAGGGGGTGCTTGGTTGGAGGGTATAGGATCAAGAATTGGATTGAGCCCCAAAATTGTTGCTTGGCTAATGGGTATAGGTTTTGAAATCTTGGAATGATTCATGAAAAATCAGCCACTCTCAATACCCAAGTAGATTGGAGGTTTTTGATGAATCCCACATTTGATTCCAAAATCTTAAAAAAAAATTTATTTTTGGGATTTTTTTTAAATATATACTGGCTCTGTTTCTATATATTAATATTTATTTATTTATATATATAATATTTTTTATTTCAATTTTGTTTTATAATATGTATATTAATATATATTTATATGTATATTAATATATATTTAATAGACATATGTATATTAAATATATATTAATATACATATTATAAAAAATTGAAATATATATTTATTTCAATTGATATAATATATCTAATATACATATTAATATTAATATAATTTATATATATAATAAAATATAAATATTAATTAAAATATTAATATTAAAATATGTTAATATACATATTATAAAACAAAATTAAAATAAATATATTTATATAAATATAAATATAAATATTATAAATATATTTTAAACAGAAAATTAATATTTATATATGAATATATATGTGGTGGATGGGTATGTGGGATAAGCATTTGAACGAGAAAGAAGAAATATATGAAAAGAAAAAAGAAATTAAAGGTAAAAAATTGATTATTAAATTTGATATCCATTCCTTACCAATATTTACCAAGCACCCCCATTTGTAATCATACCTTTGTCCAAAACCCATACTAAGTTTTTTTGTATGATTCTAATTACAATTTCAATTCCTAAGCTTGAACCAAGCACCCCCTTAGTGCTTCATGTTGTGTTCAATGCTTTAGGACCTCAGGTGATGATTAACTTTGGGTAAAAGTAAGAAGATCAAATAATGCCATATCTGGATCTTAAAAGGATGAAACTCCGTTTTATAGTAGTTTTTTTAGGTACATTTAGTAAAAATTTCATTGTGTCATTTTATTAATAGAAGAATGTTGGATAAAAAAGTGATTGAAAAATGCATTTGAAGTATTTTAGAGAGAAATTGTTAAGAAAATGCTATTGTTAATCATGCTGGCTCAATTGATAAGGGCATACTATTTCTTCTAAAAAAGTTGAGCGTTTGAATCCCCATCCACCGACATGAGCAGTGACGGACCCAAGATTTTAGGTTGGGAGGTGAATAGTCAAACATATAATAAAAAATGTTGTAGCAAATGAAGCATGATATATTTAAAATGAAAGTTTGATAAATAATAACTAACAATAAGATATTTTCAGTTGTAAAAGGAAAAGTATAAAACAAATATAAATATTAGACTCTATAGTCATTTTATTATCTAATAATGTAAGAGATGCAAGACTATAGTTTCTCATTATTCATTTGATCAAATACACCAATTGTTGAATTAACATAATTTTCTTTTATTTGTTCTTTTTCAATGTCATATGATCTATGTATGAGCAATAATATCATCATTAGAAGCTTTAAAATGTTATTACAACTTGTGTTTGTTTTAATTAATAGTTGTGCTTTTTTTTTAATCCAAGTCAATCTTACATTTTGGAGTTAGTTTTCTTAGATTTTTTTTTTTAATGGGTTTGGCTAACTAGTGTCCTGGGGCACTTGTTAAGAAAGTTTCATGTGTTAATATTTATTTTTTGGTCAATGTGAAACTTATTTAAATAAGCATCTAAATGTAGGAGGTCAATAAATATAATTGTCTGTATTCTCATGGCAAGTTACCTACCTTAATTAAGCACCGTTACATTAAGAAAAATCCTTTATTAATTCAAGTCAATCTTACATTAAGAGTTGGTTTGTTGTAGACACTTGCATAAAGACAAATTATTGTTTCCTTAATTCATTGCTATTTTAAAAGCTATACTAGTTACAAATGATTGTTTGTTAACATTAATATTGATACTAATCACAAGAAAAGTTAACTAAAAGTTGGTTAATTATAAAATAATTTTTATAAAAAAAAACTTGAATGGGGTAAAAAAATAACTTTTTGCAAAGTTGGGAAGCAAATTAATATTATTTTACTTAAAAGTATATGGGCCCAATAAAGATTTTAGAAAACTTTTGGGGTGCGGCTACCCCTACCAATCCCCTTCAATCCGTCCTTGCATATGAGGACTGGATTGGTTGATAATCTATAAATACTCTCGGTATTAATCCATATAAGTAATTTATAGTTCCAATTGGGTTGGTTGGTGCTGTGTAGGTACTACTATAACTAACTTTGATAAGTAACCTATTGTCTCAAAAGTTTTTCAGACTCATGATAGTGATTGCAACTAAAACCACCCAATTTTTTTTTTTCATTCCAAAAAAATTAAAAAGAAAAAAGAATCTACCAAAATGCAGTTGAGTGGACATCCATGCATGATGCATACTCAATAATGTAAGGAGGCTTTTCCCCATTCACATCAAAAGGCCGAAAGAGAAAAGTAATCATCTTTAAGACAGTTACCAGAGCATTTCCAAATACTTAGGTTCCTGCTTCAAAGCAAGTCCTCAGCTTTTGATAGTGTAAAGGACAGGACAACTAGTACGGACTTTGTCTCTATGTTCATCATGTGTTTTATTTCCTTGGTTTGCTTTAGCTTGTCTTTGGAAACAATTACCACTTTTTTTTTTATGAAAAGATCATAAGGAATCCATAATTCAGGGAATAATACAGTGCAAACAAAGTAATCTAAAATTGATTAAAATTGTAATTTAATAACATTACAAACTAACCCACACAAACCTACATATAGTAGAAGAAAAACTCACATATAGTAAAACTTTAACCAAGGATATCTCTGAGTACTAAAGAGACTCAAGTACAGTAAAACTTTAATCGAGGACTTCTAATCTCAAATTTAACCACTAAACCCTGATGGGTGAATTAAGTAAGTATTTATCATTTGTAGCTCAACAAGCTCAACTAGATTAATTAATAGTCATGTTCGTGAATAAGCAAAAGAGTTAATATAAAAGAAGCTTTCATACTTTGTTGGAGGAGCACAAATGGTAGTCCCACAGTTAACTGAGCGGGCAATATACTTTTCACCTTTAGTTAGCTTTATATTGAACTAGTGCTCAATGCACACCTATTGTACGTGTGTGCAATAAAAAAAAATACATAACATTTGTGGTCATATATTTTAAATAAAATTTTTATTAATGAAGCAAACCTTAATCCTTTAAATATTTTTCATACAATAATTTTATATTGGTAGTTATAATGTTTAGGGATAGTAATGTTGAAAACATTTACTTAAATAATTAAAAGTAAAAATAGTCATGGGTAGTTATAAATAGTTAAAGGAGCAAATTATCTGGATGACCACCAAACTTTTAGAATCGTTGAGTTTTGATCATTGAATTATTAAAAGTCTAGTTTTAACCACTGAAACTATCTAAAATTTAGATATCGAGCCATTTCGTTATATTTAATCGTTAAGCATAACAAATTTGAATGTTAGCACGATTCACGAGACAAAAGAAAGAGGCATAGTTAACGATTAAATTTGACGGAATAACCTGAAATTTAAATTTTAGATAATTCAGTGATCAAAACCAGACTTTTAATAGTTCAGTGACTAAAACTCAATAATTCCAAAAGTTCAGTGGTCATCCTAATAATTTGCTCATAGTTAAAGTAAAAGTAGTTTTTATAAGAGTAAAAAAATGGTTCATAAAGTTACAATAAATGTTAACCCCAAACCCCTTCCTGAGGCTTTATATGTAGTATACATGTTTTGTGTTAAACTTTTCATAATTTGGTTTTTTTATTCTGATCTTATCATGTGCTCCTTTTTTTTTTTTTTTTTTTTAACTGCCAGTCATAATAATTGATCTACAGTCGGTATTGTGGTGAGGGATACAAGCGGAAATCTAGTTGGTTTTTTCGAAGAAATTATTCGGACTAATTTCACCTGCTATCCTGGAAGCTAATGCAGCCAAGTTTGCAATTAAAAAAAAAAAAACCTCCAACAACGTTTCCATTTTTGACACATATTATTGATGGCAGTGCAAGAAGATAATTTCATCCAGTCAGAATCAAGACCAGGCTGCATATTACTCCAAAACTGGATTATTAAGTGAAGATATAATTGCTGGCTTTCAAAACTAGGGAGGCTTCTTGGGTATCTAGTATCTACAAGCGTAACTCTAGACAATACAAGGGGCCGGATGTAAAAATGGAACGGTTTGAAAGCAGTTGTTGGTTAACTAATGTTCCTACTTGAGTTGGATCACGAGCACCTTAACACAGAATGATGCTAGTTGAATTGATGATCCGGCCAAGAAATTCTCCACCATCGTTTGTAGTAATGCTGACTGATATCCCGAGTGATGTGTTTAACATTTGGTCAATAATGATTAGTATATCCTATAAGGTAAGGTAAAGTTTTAGAATATACTAGTTTAATAAGACCTCCAGCAAGGCATGAGGTTGCCCTGCATTACTTGTTTTGTGTTGAATATTAGGCAGAAGATGAATGAAGGTACTAGTAACAAATGTGTGATCAAGGAACAAAAATACACAAGTTAATATGTTATATGTTACCTGACATTTACTAACATATCATGCTGTAGCATTATAACTGCTATTGATTCTATCCCTATGTATATAGGATATGATATGTCCAATCCTACCAAAAATATTGCCAGCGCTGGGAGCCTGGGATTACTATTTTGCTAATGACCTTGTCGCATGCCTGATTTTAAAGTATGTACAATAGACATGTCAATTGGTAGGGTTTGGATTGAATCCCTTTGATTTAAATCCAAACCCATTAAATTTACTTAGACTCAGATCCAGACCCTTATGAGTCTGAAAAAATAAGTCTAAACAAAGGCCCTCCTGAATCTAGGTATCCAATAGGTATCCGTTGTATTTTTGTAAGTGCACTAAAATAAAAATATATTAAAAATGTAAAGGTTTCAAAAAATATATATATAAACACCATCCAATTTTATTTTTAAATAATAAAATTAACATTCAAGAAGTTGAATGCAATATTATAAACTCAACAAAATAAGTACTATCGACTGCTTCTATTTATTTTTAAAACTTCAACTGTATCTATGTTAAATCTTTAATTTATTTGCCTTTATTTTTTCTAAAAAAATTTGTACTAATTACAATGACAACGAGGATGAGGTTGAAAAAAAGAAAATAATCATGAAATCTTACTATATTCGATCCAATAACCATAGAATATTTGAATATTTTATAAATTTACTAATATATATATATATAGATACACACAAACACATGGGTCTAGATTAAATTTGATATGGGTTTGTATTACCAGACCCCACCCAAATCCATAACTTTTTTATGAGGTCTGAGTCTGGATAGGATCTGAATTTGAGAAATTAAATCCAAACCCCACTCAAGTACATTGGATCTAGATTGGGTTTAGATTGGATCTGATCGATTGATATGTCTAATTTACACAAGTGTATCTCAAAGAAGACTGATACCACAATCACTAATATAAAGCCTTTGATCACTAAACTCTAACCAACACTGCAGAATAAGCATGAACAAAATAAAACAAAAATTCAAAGCATGCATCGATTAGAATAGAGATTTGAAGTTGGGGGTCGCTTAACACAAAGATCAAAAATTGCAGAAACATTAAGACAAAAATTCAAAGGTTTAATATGTGATTTCATGAACCATATTGACAAACAGCAAGATTTGAACGAGATATACACGTATGATATAGAAACTGACTACAAGTATAGTTTAAGACCAAACTTCTAATTTGTGACGGACCAAACCAAAGTGCCAAACAAATTTACACATGAAAAAGACGCCATTAACTACAATGATATCTAACTAAAACCAATTCATAGACTTAATGACATTCCAAAATATTCATGCAAATACAGGAGATCCAAAGTATGGACCGATTATTAAAGACAGAAACTTCAAGTTGCAGTACGACTTAACACAGAGCGATATTGCAGAGAAATTCCTACAAAGATTCGAAGTTATAAACAGCTAAGATGGTAACCAAAATTTACACATATGATGTAGAAACTCGCTATAATTATAGTTCAAAATTAACCAAAATTGAAGGCCAAACTTCTGACTTGTAACAGACCATATGTGGTTGACTTAATAATTTCGTGGAATTCACGGTTGCAGAAATATGATATGCAAAATTTAGTAGCTAAACACTACGCACACAATTCTTAGAAGTAGAAGAAAACATGAATTAAACAGAAACAAACTACAAGCGTAGCTTAAAACCAAAATTGTAGGCCAAACTTTTTGAACTGCATGTGGTGACAGTATAATAGACTTAATAACATTCATGAGATTGATGCATGCAAGTGAAAAACATGAAAAATTTCAAGAGCTAAACACCACCCATAAAAGGTTATCGAGTTGAAAACTTCAGTAGCTAGCTAAATTCCATCCACAAAAAATTAAGATTTTCAAAAGCTTCACACGAGTCCTAGAAGCAAACGACAATAATTCAGAATCATGAAATTCTATGAAGCACTGCAAGGACACAACAGAAAAAGTAAAGCAAAAAAAAAAGGTCAAGAATCCTGCTTAAAACTGCCGTGATCAATCACCAGATCTCTTCCACAGTAAGAGTAGTGACAGAAGAGGTATGTGCTATATTCTTCATCGGGTGTTCTGTCCTAAAGTAACGTTTTACGCTTGAATCGACCAACCACTGATAGAATTGCTCACACACTGAAGGTGTTGATCGTGGACAAAAATAGTACTGCTCCTATCCCAACTCCTTTTAAGTTTATAGGACATCATCCGTACATATAATAGCACTTGACATGTGTTTAAATTTTCTTAATTTACATATTAATGCTCTAAATGTATTCAAATTTTAGTTCGCTTTTTAAGGGATTATACTTCATAAAATTGGAAATTCTAGACTACTTCATGCATTATTGCACTCAATTGTACGACTAAAATTGTCAAGGACATAAAGAGTATTCGAATGATCTCAATTTGAATTAAACATGAAACCCGAATGGGATGAAAACAATGAAAAGTTCCAAAGCATCTTACCAATAAAAGAAAAGAAAAGAAAAGTTCCAAAGCAATCTGAAATCTATATTGTGAACCACCACTATGTGAAACTACACGATCACTTGAACTTGACGAGGAGATTAGATAATTTCTTGACCAATGTATCCTTTACCGCGGAAAAGAATACTTTGCCCTTATTCTTCTGGTTGTCCTCCATCTCCACAATGCCAGTGGCGCTAGGCATGACCAGGCTTTCTATGAAAGGAGTGGCACTTACAATCCAAGCACTTCCAAGAAAATCATTCAGATTCTTGAATGACTTATCTTCTGTATTATAGAGCCCGAGCACACCATCTAATAGCAAACAAAATTTACCATCATCCAATCTGCAAAATACGGTGGAACATGATAACATACTGGTGTTCTTGTTCCATGGTAGTGCAAACACCTTAGTCCAAGAATCAGTTACTCCATAGTCCTTCATAACCCAAACTTCACACACTCCTGAGTTACCTTCAACCTTGTCAACAAACATACCGAGGCTAGCTTCAAATATCTTCACATATGCATAAGAATTATCATGATAAGGTCCATCCAGCATCCCAAATTTCTCCGTTGCTAAATCAAAAGACACAACATCAGATCCATTGGTCCTTTTCTTTAACGCCCAATGGAGTCTCCCGTTCACAAATGCACCAGGGCTACAATCCCAAGGGATATCACCATGAAAATTTTCTGCAGTTCTTCTCCAAATTCCAGTCTTCGTCGTATAAACATAAAGTGTACGCTGCGCTGTCCGGGAACAAATTATACCCATCACTTTGTAATCATCATTAACTTCATCGTACCCAAAACCATAGCCAACGTAGCAGCAATCGTCATTAAGTTGAGTACCTAAATTGGGCAATATCTTAATTTTTCCAACAGAGGGATTCCACAAGAAAAAGTTACAATTTCTAGCATGTAGAATCCATGGGAACGAAGTTTGACTTATGGAAGCAATACATAGCAACCCGTTACAACTGCCCAAATTCGTAACATATTCATGAGTGAATCCTGCCGGCCAATGGTCTAATTGGACTACATCAGTAGCCTCCTTTTCATTCAACAGAGAGTTAATAGAAAAATATTTGGCAGAATAACCCTCGCTGTCTTTGGAAAACACCAATAGGGATTTGTTGTCTACAGAAGCACGGTACCTGAGTTGTCCTTCTGTAAAATCAGGACTTGAGATCAACGAAAGCCATGATTGTGAGACGCACTCGAATCTCCGAAGGGATTTTGCTGGAAGCCTTGTTAGGATTTCAATGATGATATCTGGGGGGATATGCTCAGAGATTCGGAATGGATTTGAGCCCCGGATTGATGCAGCATTAGAAGAAGAACGTGGGCTGTGATTTTGCAGGAAAGGCATTGATTTCGTTTGGTTATGGCTCAAGGCTCGCAGGAAAGACATTGATTTCGTTTGGTTATGGCTCAAAGCTTTCTCCATATCTTTTCTTGTGTATTGTGATCAATCTTTGTAAAGAAGTAGCATAAGTTGAAGTTACATATGAAAAAGGTAATTACTTAGAAGCCAAGGAATTTGAAGGTCGAGTCTTGAAAATAGAAAGTGAGAATTTGTTCATGGGGACATAGGCTCACATAGGGTAATAATATATTCTGGTCATTGAATGCACGCAAGTTTATGGAAAGAAAGAAAGTAAATTGCCATTTCCTACTGTATCGATCAAATTTCCAGGAAACTGTGAAAAAGTATTTGTTAAGATTTTGTTTTGATTAGCTTGATTACCGAAGTTTATATCTTGGGGGGTTGAAGTTATTTTGGATTTAACAGATTTGGTCTTATTAATTTGAAGCTTCGTATGTTCGTGCCTTGAGCCTAAATTTGTTTAAAGGCCATTTGTTGAACCTTCTGAGTTCGTGATTCACACCTAGTTTCTTAATTTTCATTTCTTTCCTTTCTAATCTCTGTCCAATCGTTTCCATGATTGCCGTGATCTTCTCCCTGCTATAAACCTCCTAGGCATAAATATTTTAATGCTTCAGCATTACTTATCATACATGGTTTACGTTTTCTTTGAGGATTCCATATATATATATATATATATATATATATATATATATATATATATATATATATATATATATATATATACATGTACATATTTATAATATTTGTGTGTGTGTGCGCGTATATGTTTGTATACATGTACATATATGTATATAAATACATACGTGCATAAATATACATTTATATATGTATGTGTGTGTACATACATACATACATACACAAATACATACATATAGAGTATGTATGCATGTGTGTATGTATATTAAAAGTATTTTTCAATTTAAACTTCTTAGAGAGCCCCAAGTCCCAAGTCCCAATCTTTTTTCTTGGAATTTCTATTTCTTTATTTTTACCAATAATTCAATCATGTCTCCTATTTAGATGAGGCATAATTTCTTATCTTCAATAATTCATTTACTTCTCTAATTTTACATGCTTCTCTACATGTAACGACCACAACCCGAACCTTGTAAATAAGAATCAAATTGGCCATTTGTCAAACTCTTTACCTTGGTTCCAAAACTAAAATCCTTAAATTTACACTTTGAAAATCTTAAATTTCCTACTAAAATCGAACATGGCAGTACCTTTCCAAAACAAATACACAATTGCAAGCAAGTATAACTTAAAATCTAAAGATAAGTATATTCCTAGTCGATTCACTATAACTTCTAATAACACCTTTAAAGACCTGGCCAGATTGTTACTTCTATATAATATCCATAATTGTTAGTGTAAAAGAATTACTATAATATCGGTGTATAAAAAATTGATTCAAATAAGAAATTCTAAATTGTCTAATAACTTTTGGGTCGTTTGCTCTACTACTTAAATAGTCCATAAAAAGAAAAGAACTTCTCTTTCATTTTAAAAAAAAGTGTTTGAAATCAAATATTTAAGGCGCTGTTTGGATTCCAAGTTTTTTTAAAATCCAATACTTGGTCAAATAAAAAGCTACAATAGCACATTCCAAATATACTCCAAAAACATTTCACATACATCTCAAATACACCTAACAAAAATATGAAAAAATTTAAAAAAATCCTACAACCTCTTTCTTCTTCTATCTACCACCATCACCCACCATACACCACCATCTACCACCAACACCCTTCCCCTCCACATCCTCCTTTTCCACCACTGCCCTCTCCCCTCTTTCCTCCTCTCTCCTCTCTCTTCCTCTTTCTCCCTCTGCTTCCTCATTTCTCCTTCTTCTCTTCCTTCTTCGCTCCTCCATCTTCTCCTCTATTCTCCCACACCTTTTCTTCCCTCTTTGCAACCAAATCTGCTCAGAATCTATAGAATTCTGCTCAGAAGTCTCTTAATTTTTAAGCTTCTATTTGGACTAATTTTCTTTATACAATATCTTCATAGATTCATTTTCCCTTGGATCATTCTTCTGTTTGGATATAATGATTATAGAAATATTAAGTGCACATTAATAAATTGTGTTGAGCTATTTTTTGACGTGGATTGAGATGTAGCAATGGATTTTTGTTAATCATAGCCAATAAAAAGAAAATATGAAGCAGTAAAAGTATTTATTAGTGACCTTTATTTGCACTTAATCCCTAGAATTTGGGGCTACTAAGATTTTATCATCATAAACTTTAAAACCACACACATTGCCACTCTTAGACCAGTCAAACTTTCATTGGTGTTCGCTTGTGTGCAACTATGGGGTTATGTTGATTCATGTTGAGGCTGACTCTTTAGTCTTTATAAAGATACTTTAAGATAAGGCTACGTACCCATGGCACATTTCTACAAGAAGTCCATGAATTAGAAAGTTATAATTAGCAGCTTCTATTTATTTCTCATTTTTTCCAGAATCAAGCCGACCTGCAGACGTACTTTCAAATGTTGGTGTTTCAAATGGACAGGATATGGTATATAAGTATTTTGCACAACATCCAGGGCTAGTTAGAGGAACAAGCAAGAGTGCTCATTCTAGATTTCCTCCCACTAATGGAGAATAGTAAAAAAGGAGGATAGTCTCATGGAGGGAGAATGGAGGAGTTGGGGCTGGGGTAGGTCCCCCCCTCCCCCACTTATTATTGAAGAAAATTATATATATAGTATAAATTGAATAATGTGTCATTTTGTTGTAGAAAAATAATGAATTGTTATTATCAATTTATTATGGTAAAATGGTTATTTCTTGTGTTAATTAACTTTTTTAACATTTTGTATGTTGTTTATAAAGAAACGATAGCAATTAGAATTTATGTAGCATAAGATCAAAACAATTTTTAACATTATTTCATGTTCAATTTTTTTAAAAAAAAATAAAAGAATGATTAGTTAAATCATTATTGGTGTTATAATTATTAAGGCAACACATAATCTATAACTTAGGAAAACCTTTACTTTAGGGTAGAGGTGTCAAATAAAACCATTTAATTAATTTTACCCATACCCGCCCATTAATAACTGGATATGGGTACATTAAATTTTTATTTATGGATATAAATGGGTTACCCAATTATACCCATTTATTAAATGGGTTTAATTGGATAACCCATTTAACCCATTTAAGGATACCTTTTTCTTCATTCACGTTCTTTTTCTTCATTCACCAGTGAGCTAGAGGAGTTTTATCATTTATGCTATGCAGTTGTACGAAGCTTGAGAAGCTGAATGCTTGTTATTCGTATTTATTGAAAATTTGTCTTTATTTGTATGCTAAATGAAGTGATTGCTAGTCTTCATCAGGATTTTTAACTATTTTTGTTTTATTTATTATATTTATTTGTTGATTTTATCTTATCACTTTATTTCCTTGTAATTTATTAATTTGATCATTTTTTAGCATCATCAATTTATGACAAATTTTAGCTTCCTTTCTTACCTTTTCAAATGAAATTTTAAATTTATAAACGAAAAAATACTAGGGGTTCAAAGTTTTGGATTAAATTTTTTTGTTAACTTTCATATTATTTAGTCCAAATTTTTAGATTCTCATTGTTCAATTATTAAATAATATGTAATTTTGCGACATGGCACGCGGATGGAAAAAAAATTGATAATTAGACTTATTTGGCATAATAAGTAAATATTTAAAATTAATGATGGGTGTAAAATGGTATAAATTGATAATTTAATTTACAAAATGAATTTATATGAGCTTGTAAAAAATTAGAATAAATGGATTATAAATGGATAATTGGGTTACCCAACTCATTTTTTGACTTACCCATTTATACCCATCTAATTAAATGGATATATATGGGTTGACTCACTTATACCCATTACCCATTTTATCCAACCCAAACCCGTCCAAATCACCCATTTTGCCACCTCTACTTTAGGGTACCAAAAGCATATTCAAACTAGACATTGTTATAATATGTTATCTACCAAGTATTTGAAAAAAGAGACGAGTTATTGCAGCTCCCTTACTATCGACCACTTTACTTTTTTTGGATTTTTTAGTAGGTCTTCATGAGCGAGTATTTATTAATACACTTAAATTGTGTATAATTTATCACATAAATACATGCATTTACATTATTGATATCATACATTTAAACACTTTTCTAATTTTTTTTTTTACCAAAAATTAAAACTGAGGCTGTCATAACAAATATCCACTGGTTACTCGTTAGCCGATTCTCATATTTCCATCTCTCTTTTGGCAATGGGCCTCTTGCGCCATATTTGTTCGTAATCCATTGTAATTCATTTTCGGGTTACAGACGCATCACGCCCTAGGAGTTTTTCTATGTCACTTACTCCCTGCTATCAATGCGTCATGGTGTCACAGAGAATTCAACATAAAACTCACTATTGAAAAAGCATAGTGGCAAAACCACTGAGTTTTGACACAGTGGCCATCAAACAGGGACTAAGTCCCTCTTTAGACCATAAATTAGGGGGTTCGAAATTCACTTGTAGTAAAAAAACTTTAAAAAATGTGCCATGGTACCTCTTTGGTCTAGTCAGTTTTTATACCTACTAGCCCCTAATGGCTAATACACAGTGTCTTTAGACTCCCCTCCCTATAAATTAGGATAAATTAGTTTATAGAAATGTTATCATTGCCGTAAAACAAAAAAAAAAAAAGCATAGTGGCAAACACTTATAGCTCCAAGATCGACATAAAATTGACCTTTATCAGTTTACACTTTTATCTAAACCATAGAAGTAAACTTACTACTATTTAACCAAAAAAATTAGAAAAAGGACAGGAACTTTACCATGTAGAAGATAGATATTCTAATCATACATGCTGGTTTTCTGAAGTTGTTTTCAACTTAAACTTTCACTCTCCAGCATGTTTGCATATTAAGAATTAGTTTTTCTTACATTGCCAGTGTTTCTAATCATATGTGCTGCTTTTCTAAAGTTTGTGTTTGACTTAAACTTTCACTCTCCAGCATGTTTGTATATTAAAACAAGAATTAATTTTTTTTTACATTATCAATGTATACACTAATAAATTTAGAGCTTATCACATCATCTTAATTTAAATTTAAATATCAAACTTTGTATGTGTGGCATCCATTTAGAACAGTAAGTGTATATACTAACAATACCATATAAAAGGTGTACCTTTTAAATTTTTTCTTATAATCCAATATTTTCCATAGAAAACAAGGTTATTGAAACTAAAATTCCGTGTTTGTCCTAATGAAACTAAAACGTTGGGTTGGCCTAAAGTGTGCCATTGTACAGCCTAGTTCGCTCATACGATATTTTGAAGGACAAATTGGAATTCCTTTGAGGATGACCAGAACGAAATAAGTTTGTATTGTAGTGTACCCACTTTAGCCCTTGATGTTCGGCTTAGTTCCGACCTGCCTATACTTTGGCCTTGTTTGAAAAGCTATTTTTCTCCAAAAAAAAAAACTGTGCATTTTTGTGAATACATTTTTCAATTATCTTTTTACTTTACACGTATCAAATCGTTACAGTATATTTTTCTACAAAAACTCCAAAAAATAGCAATTCAAATGGTCTCTAAAGCCAACATTGGGCCAAGTAGTATATGATTGCGTTGAAGTCAAAACAGAAATTAGCCCCAATTCATATAAAGCGCGGGATACTTTAAAATGTCAATCACCATATTTGAAGTTTCTTGAAGAAATGCTGATATAGTGATAAAGTAGGAAGAAATTTTCATTCTACTGAATGATATTTAGTATACAAAAAATCTATCTTTTAGGGCTTGTTCTTGTACAATTACTTCGCTTGATTATAGATTTTGATTTTAGATAATCATTAGTATTTTTTATGCTCTCATTCATTTTGTATTTGGATTATAAAATTTTTAATAGAAGAAAATTTAAAAATCCATATTCTAGCACATAGTAACTTTTAGTTGATTTTGATTATCGTCCTTAATTATTTTTCACAATGAGATTTTACAAAATCTGCAATAAACGAGAATAAGCCCTAGTTCTTCGATCTTATGTAATCATTGTAATATAGTCCCAATATCAAGGTACGATGAGTGTTCACAAATTTAACCATTAATAATTTAAACCAAGCGTAGGCTTTCCAAACAAGTTATAATGCAAGAAAACGAGGTGGGAGATTATTCTCGGTTTCCGAAGGGTTGGAATTTCTGGCATTCATGGAGGAGGCTGAGGTATTCGATGCTGGGTTCTCGGGATCGAATTATACATGGTGTAATAATCGGAGGGGAAGGGCTAGGATTTGGAAGAGACTAGATAGATTTCTTATAAATGGGGAGTGTGCGGATATGGCCTCAGCGATCTCAGTAGTACATCTATCTAGACACCTGTCTGACCATGCCCCGTTGAAAATTTCTTTTGCCTCACGGCTGGACAAGGGACCACGACCTTTCAGATTCTTGAATGTGTGGACATCGAACCAAGAATTATTAGAGGTCATTAAGACCACCTGGAGCATAGAGGTACATGGATCACCGCTCCGAGTCCTGTGCTCGAAATTACTAGGGGTGGCAATTCGGGTCCAAATCAGGTTGGCGGGTCGGGTTCGGGTCAACCCGTCAGAAAATCTGTCGACCCGAACCCGACCCGTCAACCCGTGACGGGTCAGGTATGCTGACCCGAATCCGAAAATTTCAGGTTGACGGGTTGGCGGGTCGACTCGAAATGACCCGAAACTTAATTTTAATTTATTAATTTATCACTGTAATTTCTAATAAAATCAATTTCTCACAAAACTAATTACATAATCAAGTAATAAAATTTTAAATAAATAATTCCAAACCAAATTTAAAATCAATTAAACACCGTAAAAGTGTTTTATAACAAACAAAATATAAAATAAATTAAAACAGTATAAAAGTAAAAAATAATATAATATATTATTTGTCCAAATATAATAATTTCAACTTCACACAAATTAAATAAATTCATTTAGGATTAAGTAATTAATGCCTTTGAAAAAAAGAATAACTTAGTTTAGTTAGATAAAATTATTTTTATGTTTATTAAATTATTTTTAATTCGTAAACGGGTCATATCGGGTCATATCAGGTCACCACGGGTTGACCCGAAATCGACCTGTTTTCTTTTCGGGTTCATCGGGTCCAACCCGATTCTGACCCGAATTCCCGAAACCTCAACCCAAACCCATTAATTTCGTGTTAGGTTCGTGTCGTATTTTCAGGTCGTGTCGAAAATTGCCACCCCTAGAAATTACTGGCTACCCAGAGGGCGATCCAGCAGTGGAATAAGCAGCGTTTTGGCAACGTGTTTACTGTTGTTACGGAAGCGGAGGTAGTTCTGGCAAGGGCAGAGGGTGACATGGCAAATGCTGAATCCGAGAAGGGTCTTGAGGAGGCTCAAGCAGAGCTCAACAGGGCATTATCACTAGAAGAACAAGTTTGGAGGCAAAAGGCTCAGGTTAAATGGCTAAATAGTGGGGATCGAAATACCCGATATTTCCAAGCAGTGGTTACACAAAGGAGAGTTCAAGGAGCGATACACAGGGTGAAAACGTCTGCAGGGATGTGGGTGGAACAGGACGAATACATAGCAAAAGAGGCTGTTGAGTATTTCTTTGACCTCTTTTCCGGATCGGTGGATCCCAACCCTAGGAGTTTTAGGCATTTAATCCGACCATGGTAACAAGGGAGGAAAATGAACGATTGGCAAAAATGCTTGACATGGAAGAAGTCTGACGTTTGGTGTTTGCTATGGATGGGGAGAGTGCTACTGGGCCGGATGGTTTTACAGGTAAATTTTTTACCTTTGCATAGGATATCATTGTCCAGGACGTGTATAGAGCGGTGGCAAGCTTTTTCTGCGGAAGCGAGCTGCCTCGTTTCATTACATCCACTTCAATTATTCTGCTACCGAAAGTTTCGAATGCCCAGGATTTCTCGAAATTCAGATCGATTAGTCTGTGTAATTTCTTCAATAAGCTATTATCCAGAATCTTGGTGAGGCGCCTGAACTCGGTAGTGCCCAGAATTATCTCTCCCCAACAGACAGGGTTTGTCAAAGGCCAAAATATAACGAAAAATTATCTGTTGTCTCAGGAGTTAATCTCGGCCATTGGCAAGAAGGCAAGAGGGGGGAATGTCGCTTTAAAGCTGGACATGACGAAGGCTTATGATCGGATGTCATAGAGGCACATTATTTCCATGTTGCAAGCATTTGGGTTTGGTGAGTAGTTTATTGACATGGTCTGGAGGCTGATCTCTAACGTTTGGTTCTCAGTTATTATTAACGGGACATCCCACGGGTTCTTCAAATCTGGTAGGGGTTTACGGCAGGGGGATCCACTATCCCTAGTCCTTTTCATTATTGGCTCGGAGATGCTTTCACGAGGTCTAAATGCATTGGTGACACAACAGGGTTTTGTAGGATTTACAGTCCCAGCGGGATGCCCTGCAGTCACACATTTAGCCTTTGTAGATGACGTCCTGATCTTTACTAATAGGTCTGCTGCGGCTTTAAAGCGAGTTTTGCAGGTGCTCGATGTGTACTAGCAAGCTTCTGGCCAATGGTTAATGCTCACAAGAGTGGGTACTTGGTACATCCGGCACTGTCACCAGCACGGAGAAGAGTGATTGAGCAGATCACGCACTTCATGAGACAGGAGTTCCCAATTCGATATCTTGGTTTTCCTTTGTTTATGGGTAGATGCAAAGTAGCGTACTTTGGTGAGGTGTGTCAAGCGGTATTGGCTCGAATCTTGTCGTGAAAGTCAAGGTTGTTATCCCCGGGAAGAAAATTAGTCTTAATAAAGCATGTGCTATCTTCCATTCCGATCCACCTATTATCAGCGGTGGTGTGCCCCGTTTCGATATTCAAAAGAATTGAGCAGGCTTGTGCAAATTTCTTTTGGGGTTCATCAGGAGAAAGAATGAAATTTCACTTGATCAAATGGTCGCACTTATGCTTTCCGATTGACGAGGGAGGGCGGGTTTCAGGAAGCTCCGGGATGTATACACGGCCTTCTCTTGTAAACTGTGGTGGACCTTTCGGACTGGATCTTCGCTGTTGGCAGATTTTATGCGAAGGAAATACTATGCCGAGTGTCATCCTTGTCAGGTGGAATTGAGACGATATGACTCGATGACTTGGAGAAGAATGGTAAGCGTGAGTCGACAGGTGGAACTATCTATGGTATGGTTGGTGAATGAGGGGTCCTGCAATTTTTGGTATGACGGTTGGGTAGTGGAGCCCTAAGTCTTAAAGCGACGGTGCAATCTGACCTCACTTTCAAGGATTTCATCACAAATGGGGTCTGGAATGTTACCATTATGAGATGCTATATGCCGCAGGAACTTCACCATCAGATCCTCCAACACCCAGTACTGGAGGGCGATGGCCGTGACGAGGTCTTTTGGAGACTGACGGCATCTGGAAATTTCATTGTGGCATCTGCCTTTCAGGAGGTACGTCAAGCTCGGAATTACTCCGTTGTCCATGCTCGAGTATGGCACCCTCGGATTCCATTGAAAATGTCTTTCTTCATGATGCGATTGCTTATGAGGAAATTGCCTGTAACAGGCACCTTATGGCGGGTAGGTGTCCATCTGGCCTCAAAGTGTTTATGTTGTTATGAGGGTGCGAATGAGACCTTGAAGCATGTCTTCTCGGAGGGTCAGGTTGCGACGGAAGTCTGGAATTATTTTGGTAGGATATGCGGGGTAACATATCGAGGCTCATCGCTACGGGCATGGTTAACGGTTTGATGGATGTCGTCACCTAAGTCGGAGAAAAGACGGTTCCTATTCTCAGTCCTTCCTGTCGCGCCCCATTTTGTTATAAGAAAATTAAATGGTTAAAAATGTGAATTTTTGATTTGAGAAATGAATTTTGATTTACAAAGAAAATGAAGAAAATTATGGGTCTAAATGGGACTTGAAAATGTGACGATTTGACCCAAAATATAGTTTAAAAAGGGTTTATTGAATGAAAAATGGAGTCGCCACTTGGTATAGAGTTAAGGTGTACCAAGTCACCTAAAAATGAAATTTTTAAAGAAAAAATGAAAAAAAACCCTTTTTAAACGACTCCAAATCTACGTAAATCAAAGAAAAAGGTTCGGGAGTCACATTTGAAGAGAGGGAAGGCAAGGACGAGATCCAAGGCACCCTCTCAACCTAGCCAAGACTAGTTGCGCGATTTAGTTAAGGATTTTCTTATTTTAACCAAAAGATTTATCATATTTGGACGTGCTATATGAATGCAACCCTAGACCTAGGAGGGTATCGGGGGGTCAAAATTTCTCTTCAAAGCTCAATTGATGCCAATCACATTAGTTGTGATGCCCAATTGTTACTCTTTAAAGCGGTCACGAATAATGCAAGAATATGAGACTCTAAAAAAAAGGAATAAAATAATCATACAAATATACATGTTTTAAAGGAATGCATCATGTCGGGTACGGGGGACTAATGTTCGCGACTCAATTTTCCCTTTTAATAGAGGGAATACGAGCGTGCTAAGGTTAGAAAAGCCAAACTCGTCCATATCCCATATCCAAGGGGTTATTCCCAAATCTAATCAAGCAAATGAACTAACTTAGTTCTAATGCTTATATGAAATGCAATCTAATGTCATGTTTGCATACAAAAGGGGTAAATAATATATATAAGGAAAAATATGGGGGAAGGGATATCTGTATAAGGAGGGATGTCATGCAAAAAAAGATGAAAGAGGCCCTAAAAGTCAAGATATGCATGAGATGAAGTGATCACGCAATCATGATCTAACGCGCGAAGGGCTCCTAAGGGTTAGCGTTGGACTAGCCCCACATCTACGCTCTCTCACAAGCATTGGACTTGCAAGAGCTCGAGGGGACAACCATGACTAGTATTGGACTAGCCACGGTTACGTGCATTTGCATCCATCATACACACATATATAAGTAACGTGCATAATTAAAGCAAGTAGACATATGAGCACGTAATTCACATAACGCATAAGCATGCATATCTAGATGCAAGACCCTATGAAAACGGTAACACATAGCAAGTAAGCATGCAAATCACGCAAAGCAAATAAGCCCTAACTATTACATTTGAGGGGGGGAAGCCTACTACAATCTAAAAGGGGAAATAAGAAGGAATAAAACAATTAAATCCCTAACTATTACAATTTTGGCATTCAAGTGCCTCCCAAATGATCGAAATTGAAAATAACTAAAACGAGTAAAGTAGATAAATAAATGAATAAATAAATAAGATGAAAACATTCGAAAGCCATGCAATTGAGCACATAAATCACATAAACACATAGGGTCAAATAAAGTTAAAAATAAGGGATAGAGTGTACCTCTCTTGAGTTGGGGCCCTAATGGAGTGAAACTACTTATTTACCCTCCAAAAATAAAAGAAAAATGTCAAGGCATCACCTTATTAACAATTAATCGTAAAAATGGAATAAGCATAAATTAAATTAGTCAAAGACACTTGAAAGAAAGCAGATAACTCATGTTTAAGAAATTAAAACAAAGTAGAGACTTGATTGCAAAAAATTAAAGAAATTTAAGGGATTAAATTGATCAATTTTTCAATCATTTGGGCCATAGTGAGACAAAGGAAGACTTGGGGGCCAAAGTATAGTTTTAGAAAGTTATTTCATGCAAGCTTCATGCAAGGACGTGAGAAGCATTCTGCAGCAAAGTTTCAGCAAGCTATGAAGCTTTCGGCAACCGAGAATGAATCAGGTATTTATCAACCAAACATCAAAAGCTTTGGATTAAGAGAAAGCTACAACATTACCATAACTCAAACAAACAACAAGCATAGAAAGAAACCATGCAAACTCTTAAAATTTTATGCAGGCCTACGGATGAAACTGCTGCAACAACTTGCTGCATTTTCAGTCAGCTTAGACGCAATCATGCGATGGAGAAGGGATTATGAGATTAGCAACTCAACTCAAAACTGGGAGGACTTGGGATAATGAGAAAGGAAAAAACGCAGCTTCATGATCTAAGCATCGTGACACACAAATTCAACATCCCAACAAACCAAAGCATGGAAGGAAAATCACACAAATGCTGGAGAAAATTCCAGCAAGCATTCGGCAACCAGATTTGTTCATTTTCCAGCAAGGTGTTTGATCATAGTTCAAGTGTTTTAAGGACTCAAACATGCAAACTCAAACCCATCTTCCACTGCCCCCTTTCCACACAAGACATAACTAATCAAATTAAAAGAGGCTGAAGTCTAGTGAATGGTCACGGAAGAAGAAAAACAGCAAAGTTCTCTGCGGCTTTTCAATGCTTTTAAGCTTCAGCAATCGAAGGTGCAGGCCTGCTGCATTTTTTCCTACCATGTCGCAGCTTGTTAACAAACCGGAAAGATGGCTAAAGCTATAAACAAAACCCAAGCCTCATCAATTTCTCTACAACTATCATTGACATAAGATTGAGCAAGTCGAGGAAACCCAGCTTCGTGGGCTGTTACGGGACAAAAAAACAGCAAGACCATGAGGACGAAATGCAGCCTTCTTTCATTTCTTGTGCTTTTAGTATGTAAATTCCTCGTAACTAAAACTGAACCAGACAACAAACTATAATCATAAACAACGAGATCACATAACTTCCATCACCCAAGCATGCAAATTTTCAAGAATTTTTTTGCAATTCCAACAAGAAACGGAGCAGCAGCAATCAAGGAAACATCAAAGCAAACTTGCTTGAAGTTTTACGTCATTTTTCTGGGCTTTTCAATTACACTAAAACCAGTGCATGACTCCAGCAAGAGACCATGATACATTCCAAAAGATTCGGCATAAGGAAAAAACAAAGTTGAGAACTTTTTACAAGTCTTGGATTCCACATGCGCAGGGAGACAATAAACAAGTTCATCAAACCTCAACCAAAGTCCGGCAGTACAAAGGCATATGGACATCTACTAATTTCAAACCTAAAGCCTCAAGAAAATACTCACGGCCCGCACTCATTCAGTTTCACAAGGGAAAGAAAGCCACGAAAGCTAACAGCTTTTTGGTTCCCAAGTTAGCAACAAGAAGATGTTGAACACAGCTTTGGTAACGTACATGTTCATGGCATTCACAGTCAAGCGACAAACGAAAACAATAACGTTAAACAGGTGACAAGATTCATCAACCAAAGAAAGAAAAAGGATGATTTGCAGTCATCGTCTCCAAGCATCGACAAAACTTAGGCAAGGAAGAAAATCATGCAAAAAAAAAGTTCAGATTTCAAATTGTGTCAAGCCAAGATTGATAAGAAATCACGATTACCTGAGAGCACTTAAGCTGTTAAGCAAACAGGAGAGGTTCCCGGAAATCGAATCAGCTCTGGCAAATAAACTCCACGAACTGGGTCGCGGAGGATTCTAGCGCCGACGCAGGGGATGCTAGCCGAAGATACAAACCCTTTTCTTTCTCTGATTTTTTTTCCTCTCTGTTTTCCGGCCGCCACCCTTACTCTCTATCTCACACTCTCGGTTTCTCCGCCAACCCTCTTGCTTTTCTTCTCTGCTTCACTCTCGCTCAATCCTTCCTTTCCGCCGTCCTCTCTTTCTACTTGACTCCTCTCGGTTTCTGTTTTTCCAATTCTCATCCACCCCGCCGTCACTCTGCTTCTCGTCCCTTCTTTCTTGCCGTTTGTTCTTTTTATAGGGGAACACCAGGTCCCTAAAACCCTCAAAGTCCATCTGGATGGCTCACAAATGATTTCAGCACCCCAGCCCCCCTCCTAGCCATCGATCATGGCCTTGAATTAGAGCTCCTAGATGGAGCCAGATGGCCGGTACTTGCCTAATCTAACGGAGCCAGAAAACACAGCAAAAATGATCAGAAAATCCACTGGAAAAAACTGCATTTTTTGTTTCTTGCATGCTGTTATTTCCGCGTTTTTTTTTTTTTTTAGCATTTCATTAATTCCTTTACTAATTTTTCCTTTCTTTCCAATGAGTTAATAATAGTGAAAATAATGATTTCAATGGGAACAAAAGATAAAAATAAAATTTAAACAAAGTCAACTACAAAGGAATCAGAATGCCGGAATTTTGTGTTTGATTAATGATTTTTCTCTCATATTCCTCTTTTTCCGATTAATAAGCAATAAAAAGAAACAAAACATATTTCATGCATAACTTTTTCTTTTTGACAATTTTTATACTAAAAATCTTAACAATAAAAATAAACAGCTAAAAAAAGGCAAAACGAATACAAAAATAATAAAAATTAAAAATAAAATAATAGATCATAATAATAATCTGAAACGCTATACAAATGCTAAAAAAAGAAAATCTAAACCAAAATCATAAAGTTAACAAATAAAAATAGATAAGAATTATCACTAAAAGAAAAAAATAAAAATTATTTAAAAATTTGGTGTCTACACTTCCCAGTTTCATATGCTGGCACCTTTGGAAGGCACATAATAAAGCATACTATGAAGGGGAACAGATGCGAGTAGCGAGGATTTGTCATGACATATTTTTAGAAGTGAAAGAGGTGGTTGTAGCCCAGTTTCACCAGAGCCTCGGGGTGCACACGTTTCTTCAGCTTTATGAGTGGACTACCCATTCGTAGGTTCGATATCGTTGTCAGTTGGTGGGGTGGAAGGCGGAGGCGGCGGGAGCACTAACGTTAAATACGGATGGCTGTTCCAAGGGTAATCCTGGAGTAAGCGGTGGTGGGGGAATACTCCGTGATGCTTCAGGGTTTCCATTGTTCGCTTTCTCGGCTTACTTTGGGGAATCTTCGAGTTTGCATGCAGATGCTTTGGCCCTGGTGACGGGGCTCCGTTTGTGCATTCAGAAGGGATATACCCAGGTCAATATACAAATTGATTCCTTAGTCCTGGTTGGGATTCTTCAACGCCGGTTTCAGTGTCCATGGGTGATACGGAGGGAGGTCGTCCAGATTTGGGGCATGTTGTCGGATATGACACGACTTACTCATTGCTACAGAGAGGCGAACAGGGTTGCAGACAGTCTGACAAATGTGGGTGCGTCAGGTCGTGAGAGTATCAGCATCTATGATCAGTTCAGAGAAATTCCAAGTTTGGTGCGAGGGGAAATTCGCGTTGAAAGGTTAGGCATGCCTTCGCTTAGGAAAAGGAGATTAGGCTAACTTAAAAGGATGGCGGAGTCGGGAGTTCCGACCCTTTGTGTATATCATCATTTCAGCTGGCCATCAACTCAAACACATCTTCCAGGAAGCAAATTGAGGAGCTAATGTGCTGGCAAAAAGGAGTTTTGGTTCAGTTGATCCACTCAGGAAAAGTGTCGAAACTACATAGCTATCTGATTAGGTGACTTCGTACTTGATCGATCGATTTTTCCAAACTTTAGTAGCATTACAATGTTATAAACATTTGTCTTGTGGATATTACTCTTGTATTTGGACTTGTTGGCAGGGAGTTTCGTCCATTTACAAGGGGAAACTCTGCCAAAATTTTTATAAAATAAATAATTTTTACCAAAAAAAAAATATATATATATATATATATATATAATGCAAGATTAGATTCAAGTTAGGGATAATTTCAGAAACCTCCCCTGAGGTTTCTGATAATTACACATAAATACCTTCAATATCAAAAATTACACTGCCCTTCCCTTTCATTTTGATGTGACCAGACGTCATCTTCAACAACAATAAAGTGACTCAAATACCCTTACAAAATCAGTCCCTAGAGTACTAGAAACATGGGGAAAAATAAGTCTTCCAAGTATAATATTTTTATATGCAATTTACTAGTTGTATTACTCGTAAAACTTGTTGAGCAATAAAGGATGATAATGGAAGAATGAAAGATTAGTTAAGATTGTTTCAAGATAATAAAGCTACGTTTTAGTTTATTGTTCAAATTCTGATTTTAGTAAGTAACAACTATGATACTAATGATTAATTGTATAAAACAGGATGTCACTTATGGTTGCACATGACATTGTAGTTCACTACAATGAAAAGAGAATCAGTATTCCTAATGTCGATCTTGATAAATATTCATATATAGAATTGTTGAATGATGTTTGTGAGAAAGCATTTCATGAATTACCTGGAAATTTTAATTACTTGCTACATATGAGGTGTGAGATTCCAAGAAGTGTTGCAATGATGGATGCCAACATTGATAAGACAATCATTGGAAAGGTCTAAGTTGCATGAAAATGAACTAGCAATCAACTTATTTGTGGATCATATAGATGTAATTCCTCTAATATGCTTGAATTGAACAACATAAGAACTTTTGGTGGGTATTCAGTAAACTTGAAGGATGAACTTTATGTCTAGAGTTATGGATGAACTTTCTATATCTTGTTTGTGATATTTACTTGGTTATTTGATGATATTATTTTGAGCAAGTTATTTATCACTTTTGTTTTTCTAATCATGATTAACCGGATATTAATTGTGATTATCTAAAGGTGTTAAGTTTGCAATAAGAATTGAAATTTAACACTAGTTCAAGGAAGTGATAAACCTAAGGAATTCACTCACGAGAGTAGAGGAGCACCTATGTGGCTTTAATGACTTGTTTCATTTAATTTCATAGAAGAAATAAGCTTGTAGTTAATTTCATAACCACGAGAATAGGTATGGTTTAATTACAAGTATAGTTGATTCATTACGAGAGTAGGTTTTATATACATTAGAAAATTACGCCATGACTAGTCAAAATAATAGCATTCACTTAATCGGTAATATCATTTGCAAGAGTAGTAAGGAATTACATATCTCTAGGAGTTTTCTAGTGTTTATTTTATGACTTTTACTTCATATTTATAGTGTAAATTTAATTTCTTGTACTTGTGATAGTCTAAATAATAAAGGAGTTTGAAAATCACTGGTTATTGAAAATCTTCCCTGTGAGTTCGACCCTTAATACCCTATACTCGCTCACGACTTGCATACTTGCAGAAAAATCGCGTGTGGGGTATTTAGAACTTTATAAATGTAAAATTTGACTGTGGATGAGCTAATTGTTATATGTATACCCCACGTTCGTCAATTTCTCACATAATATAGCAATTATATTCACTTCAACTGAAGGCCCAATATTTTCATTTTTTTTTCATTTTAGTAGCTAGTAGTCTCTCTAGAAATCATCAACATAGATGACCATTAGTTTACTACTAGGAACTATTTTATTTCTCAATAATACTCAAGAGCAAATTATTCGGTTGACCATTAAACTTTTGCGATCGTCGAGTTTTGGTCACTCAACTTTTGCGATCGTCGAGTTTTGGTCACTCAACTTTTAAAGGTCTGGTTTTGGTCACTAAATTATATAAAGGTAAGACGCGAGGTCATTCTGTTATATTTAGCCATTAAGTTCTTTGATCTGTCCGTTAGTGCGATTTCAAGACAAAAGATAGGGTCTTTTTAGGAAGTTCAAAATAGCTGTTCTATTTTTGTTTTTTTTTTTTAACTAGAGGACTTTTCTTCCCTCAGACCCTCGCTCGATCTCACCATCTGGTGGTTGGTAGAAGTCACCATCGGACCCCACCACCTCCGCTGCGTCTCCTTCATCTACGCCTCCGCTGCAGAGAATGGGAATTTGTTAAGGAGGTGGCCCATCTGGATGCCAACAATTTCATTATTCACCATCAGTTAAAGATGGATGGAACTAACAGCCCTGGTAGAAAAGAAGGGGATGCCTTATAAAGCAACAACGCATCTTCTCTTGTTCAAGTAATTGGCTATGATGATGATGTTTTCTTTATCTGTGACATCTAGGAAAAGCCGGCCCATGTCTTGGCAGGGCAACCTGAATCATGTGTGAGATGAGAAGGATTCGAAAATGGGTTCTTTCTCACTTGCATGTAATTAGGTTTTTGCAGCCATTGTGGCGTCCTCCTTCCTCTGATCAAAAGAATAGATCTGAGCCAACCTTCTTTACTGTTGCTTATTTTTGGCTTGCTAGTACTGCCTGCTATTATGGATTCATTGAAATTTTAGCTCTATGAAGAATGAGGCAGCGAAGAAATGGGATTTTTTTTTTTGAAAGTTGGTTTTCCCTATCTGTTTACACCTATGATTTCTTTCTTGCCAAATCCCATGGGCCTTTAGAGTCCTTGTTTGAAGGTAGGGTCTTGAATCCAGTTGATGATGACGACGATGTCTTTGATCTAGAGAAGTAGTCCTTGTAGCAGATGCGAACGAGTTCATGGGCCTTGAGCTCCAAATGTTACACTGCATTATGTCAATTGTCGGGACCAGATCGCCGGAGTTCCGCTCTCCAAGCTGGGCTTCTTTCATTTCCTTCTCTTTTCCACATTTTTCAATTTTTGAGAAAGCATTGAATGCTATTTTGAACTTCCTAAAAAGACCCTGTCTTTTGTCTTGAAAATCGCACTAACAGACAGATCAAAGAATTTAACGGCTAAATGTAACAGAATGACCTCGCATCTTACCTTTACATAATTTAGTGGCCAAAACCAGATCTTTAAAAGTTGAGTGACCAAAACTTGACGATCGCAAAAATTTAATGGCCAACCGGATAATTTGCTCAATACTCAATTTCATCTAGTAGGCCAATGCTCTATAAACCTACTAGGAACCATTTTTGCCATCTGTACAAAATTTCATAGAGCTTCTTTTTCCAAGAATATGAAATACTTATGTCAAGTATCTTCACATTATATTCACACTTTTGTTGTATATCCATCTACACAAACTCAAAGAAAAGAATTAAGAAATCCAAAAACATGATACTCAATATCATTTAATGTTGCACTTAATTGCAACTTTAAAATTCACACCCATTAATTGCAATCATAACATGGTATCACATAAGATTCGTATAAATATTTTTTCAAAATATAGATCCATGTCATTTACTTGAGTATCCTCAAGTAATTAACCTAATTCTTTGCATTAATTTTTAGCAAAGAAAATAGCCCCACTATTTCTATTTTTTTATCAACCTCATAAGAATCACCAAACATAGATTGAGGTCTATGAGTCGTAACATGACTTTCACAAATTACAAAGTATATCAAATAAAATACCCCATGATATCAGATATACACTAAGCTGATAAATTTTGAAAAAACACAAATGTTTGTCATTGTGGCTAACAAATTCTGCAAGCACGGTCATTCATAGTATGCATTATGACCTGCATCTTTTGAAGCTTTCACAATTCCAGAAAAAATTTATTCCACTCAAACTAATTCAATATAGATGGGATGACCATAGCTTCCTGACTCCCTATAATTCTTTAACAATCAATCACATATATATCCACAAAACAATATAATCTTCATTTTTTAAAATCACACATATTCATTAGCTTATCAAACACCACAAGTAATAGCAAAATTCTTTTAACACATGTTAAAGAATTTATGGTGCTGCTTTGAAATTCAACTTCACACAAGATATTACACAAATTCTTATTGTATACGCAGTGAATGGAGTATACATTTATTAGAGTTCATAAATTCAAGTAGATAACTCAATCGATCATGCCCATCATTTTGAGAAGGATGGAGTAAAATTTGCATACTAGCATAACTTGAGAGCATGAAATATGGACATTAAACAGCTAGTATGAATTTTTTTTATCAAGTCAAGGATAATAATATGATCATATCACACAAACCAAATTTATCTATGTTAATTTGGTTATTCATAAACTCTTCAATAGATCAAGTCATCAAGTTGCTTACCCGTTTGCCCATTGGAAGAAATAAGAATTCATTTTTTACTTGTTAAGAAGGCACCTTTGAAATTTCTTCCAAAATGTATGATTGCAACTTGTTTAGTGTTGTAGCAAGTTGTAGCTGTTCAGTAATTTGAACTCCCTTGATCTATTTCTTTGATGCCATATTTTCCTACACATCCTTCCAAGTTTTTTTTGGCAATAGGATGAGAAATTTCATAAAAATTATGAACTTCATTAGAAAGATTATATAACACATGATTCAAGTAATGGAATTCAACAACTTCCCCTTTTTGCTGAATTTTTCTTCACAAGCACTTTTTTATACTTCATATATTTCATTGGTTGAGATCGGTAGAACTTCTGATAGGTGTAGGGACAATAGAGTTAGTGTAGCCCTCCATTTGAGTATCGTCTTAAAATTGTTGGTACTTGACCAAAATAAATCATATAAGTAACAATAAATTCTCTAATAAAATTTAACAAAGAAATTAACAAAAATTTCATACTTCAATATTGCATTAAAAAATGCAAATAATTTGTACCATAAAAAGTTAATTTGGTGTGGGTTGAGAGGAGAGTACACGAACCACTTCTGATTTTCAAGCTCACCACCTTGAATTTGACAGCTACTAAGAAGTCCAGAAAGGTTGAGGCCAAAGAATGCTCTCTTTAAGATGATATGCGCTCCTATGGTATTTTTTTAACCGATGCAGAAGGTTTAACGTGCGCCTCCAGGATACAGCAGTCCAACTCTATAGTTGTTGCTTTCCTTTGATATGCACAACCAAGAGAAGCAGAAGCTTCCCAATATCTTACTTTGCCCAAAGAAAAACAGAATGAGGGAGAAAGAAATGAGTGTAGGAAAAATAGTATTTATGCTAATCTTTTGTTGAGAGAAGTGTGTATCAGAAATTCTCCAATTCTCCTAAGAACTTCACTATTTATAGGCTACAAAAACCTTTAGAAAAAAGGTTGAAAGTAAAAGTTCAATGTATAATGGTTTTTTCATATTACATTGTGGTTAATTGGTAGAATTCGTAACCTAAAAATTGATTTATATTTGAATGGCTTATAATGACTCAATAATTCTTCACTTGACAAAATAATTTATTTGTAACTCCTATTCAAATAATTGTATAATAACTCTATTCAAAATGTATTGTAACTCACAACATTAGAATTCCCATAACTCCCAAATAAATGTATTATAATTCCCATAGCTTATGGCACGTTTTTATGCATAATTAACTAACAAGCACTTGATCGAAAGTTTTTTTTTTTTTACTATTCTAAAGTTTTGTTATTTATTTATTTATTTATTTTGTCAATAGTCAGCTCTTATTCCTACTCTAATCTATGTCAGAGGAGGTCTCCACTGTTGGGCTATAAAAAAATAGAGCCCTTAATGAACAGTTCAGATACGATTCGTTAAAAGCTCGATTCGAGTCCGACTTTGAACAAGATTGAGTTCGAATTCAAATCAGAATTAGGATTTGATTAAAGTATCTAATTGAATTTGAACTTTTATATATTTGGCTCGTTAAGGTTCTATCTCCTCGAATAATTTTTTTTATATTTTTATTTTATGTATATAAATATTTTATATGTAATAGTACATTTATCTTTTATTTTAGAGATATTGTATATCGATTATTGATAAAATAATGTTAAAATATAAAAATAAATAAAATTTCGAGCTCTCAAGTCAAACTTGAACCTAAAATTTTGAATCAAACTTGACAGTTTCACAATTCAATTCGATTCGATTTGTTTACGGTCCTAAAATTTTATTTCTTGCCAACCCTAGACCGGAGCAAGTTTTTTTGAAAGAATGCTATCTCAAATGATTGCAAATCCATCATATGATCCACTTTCAAACCTTTCAAGCCTTAACCTTTCTTTTACTACTCCATCCAATCCTAATCACAAGAGCCAAAAGTTGTCAACTTTCATCTTTTGCAGTATTTTGAAGAAAAATTTTCTTAATCAATTGACAAATGATGTAAATACAACTTTTCTGAAACATGTCAAAGAGGATTGTTTCACTGATACCACTAATTGTCAAAATATGACTGGATTGATATAGTTGGGGTTAAAATTGTCTTGTCTATGTCTCAAGGTGAAAACCTGAAAGGGTACCTTCTAAAAAAAATGAAAAAAGGACAAAAACAAAAGACAAAAAAAAAAAAAGGGTGGGGGTAACTTGAGTGAAAATCCGAAAGGGCGCTAAGGTAGGGTTTCAGAATACAAGAGGATCATTAACAGAAGGCGAGATGCTGACGTCGGAAAGCTGGTGACTGTGTCGATTTGGATTTCTTTCATATTGTTGTTCTTTTGTCGACAATGAATTCCAAAATGGATGACATCGAAAGGGATCGGATGGAACATTTTCTTCATCAAAGGCCATCCTCTAAATATGTATCCAACTTTTAACTCTTGGACCTGTGTTCATAAATCCAACAACTTTGTTTTGCTATTCTATTTGCTAATTTATTTATTTATTCTGTATCATTATTTATTTCATATCAGCATCATTGCATGATGAATAATACATTTTTTAATAGTTTATACTTCTCATTTATTGGATCTCATTCAAAAGACAATCCCCTATAATTTATCCCAAAGGAGTCGTGAAATTAAAGGTCCTATGATAATAAAGCATGGATAATTGACATTAGAAAGTTGCAAAGATTCTGAAGGGGTTGTGGATCAAATCTATAGGAGCAATTTGTCGATATTGGAACTCATGTTTACACGGTTCTCAAGACAAAGGGATCACATGATGGTGGCAGTGTTTTCATCACAGTTGTTTTTTTTTCTCTTCCTTTTGCAGGTGAAATTATGCGATACAATACTGGTTTAGTTGAGCATGATTCACACTGGGGCAAAGTGTAGAAGGATTGAGCTCCAAACTTGATTGTACATTTTCGAAGAAAGAAAAGAAAAATTATCATTCCCTTTCTTTTAAAGTTCGAAAAAATCAAGAAAGTTGTAAATCCACCATGTAAGTTTGTGTTTGTTTATTACCTTTTGAGCAACATGCATTTTGATCTTTCAATTTGATAGTGCAGAACTTGCGTTTTCATTTCTTCCATTAGATATTGGGTTCGGATTTTATCCCACCAATCTGTTATTTAATTGGGTTTGCATATTATCCCACCAATCTGTTATTTAATTGGGTTCGGGTTTTATCCCACCAATGTGTCATTTAATTGGATTCACCAATCTTTCATTTAATTGGGTTCAGATTTTATCCCACCAATCTGCATTCAATTGGACTCGGGTTTTATCCCACCAATCTTTCATTTAATTGGGTTCGGATTTTTATCCCAACAATCCGTCATTTAATTGGATTTTGTTTTTATCCCACCCATTACCTAGGTTTCAAACGTATTTTTATTTTCTTGTTAGGCGTTTAGGCAGTCCCACTAAACAGTCTAAATTTTGGCAGATCACGTTTAATTTACTGTTAGTGAGTTTCAGCGTCCATCGCGCACCCTTCTACCCCCTTTCTTGACAATCAAATTTAATTTTTCTGTGGGCGAGTCTCAACAGCCGTTGCGCACCTTTCTGTCTCCCTTCTTGGAGCGTAATCACGTCCCTCTGTGCATCTTTTTCTAATTATGACAACCTATTTTTCTTGACTGTTTTGATTAACAATTGTGCTTTCTCATTCATTTTGTGTTTCATGTTTAGAAGTTCTGAGAACTCTGACTTCTTCGACTTTGCAAAGTCACAGAGGGTCAATGCACTTGTTTCATTGTGGTTCACTTGTATTCGAACTACATTTGATCTGATTCCCATGATGGGATCGTAGGCAACTTTACACGAGTTCGGTCACGTGTTTTGCAACGTTATTACATCATTTTTGCCCAATAATTTAAGCCAAATGTTGGCTTGTTATTTTATCTCAGGTACAGTTGACAGAAACAGGTAAACGATTTGATGTCTACGTTTTTGTCTGAATTTCTTCGAAACTCTAGACAAAAAGGGGTAAACTGTAAACACCAAATTTTTGCCAAATTTTTGTCAAATTTTTATGTTTTCTTGAATGTTTTCTATTTGATGAGTCATTTATTTTCTTGCATTTTAATGTATATTTTTTCTCATTTTTGTAGGTTTATTTTAAGAAAAGAAAATTATGAAAAAAAATCAAAAGCAAAAATCAAAATCAAAACCACTATTAACCTATTTTTACACTCCATTTCCAGGCACCTTTCTTTTCACTTGGTAAAAAAAACCATCATTTGATAGAGGACTCCAAAAAAAAGAAAACAAACTCCCATCTCTCGGCCTTGCTTCTTCTTTTTCTCCCAAGATAGACACAACAAGAAAAAACCACCCCAGGATCTCTCTCGGCTCTTTCTTTTTCCCTCAAGAAGGGAATTCACAAAAACACAACATAGAAGGACTCCAACTCCCAACTCCCCTCTCAAACTTCTCCCGTCTCCCTCTCAAAGCCACACAAAAAAAAAGAGACTCCACTTACTCCCTCAATCTCACTCACTCTCGGCCATCTCTTTTCTCCCAACACACTCATACACAACATGAAAAAAAGGAGCAGCAACCGGTTGGATTGAAACTTGGAATTTCATCAAAACTTTAGCCAAGGAACTACAACCTTCATTGAGGTACTTCTTTTTTTTTTCCCAGCTTTTCCTTTTCTTAATTAATTAGATTAAATGCATGTTTTACTGCTTATTTGTCTCTTGTTTTCGTTCTTTTGTTGTTGCCACTGATGTTGTTGAAGTTTTGGGAAATGTCATAAACTAGATTAAGGAAAAGAGAAGTAGCTTTTGTGTGTGCATGCTACATGTTTGACAAAATATTTAAATGGAAAATAGAATTAGAATGTTAATTTTGTACATATATTGTTGTTAAAATGAATAATCATGACTAGTTAATGGTTTGGAAAGGTTTTTTAATTAAGTTTTGTGTCGATTTTGTAGTAAAAAAAAACAACAAAAAAATGAAATTTTATGGGTTGTTTTGCTTTAATTTAGCCCTTTGATGTTGTTTTCTTGTCAAATTAAAATCATAGTTGTATTGTAGAAGTTGTAAGGAGTGTTGTAGTATAAATTTTATGATTTTTGGTGAAGGTTTGAGAGTTTTAAAAAAATAAAAAGCTGGACTGATTTCTTGGCATTTTCACCACTTTCGGTTCTTTTTTTTTTTTTTGTAAGAACTAAGCCCAAAAATGAATTTTATGCGAAAAATCGAGTGGGGAGATATATTTTGATAACTTTTCGCAATCAGAGAGGTCGCCGTCGGTCCGGCGGCGGCGGCTGCCATGGCAGCTAGCTAAAGAAGCTTCAACTGGCCGAAGAAGGAGAAGAAGAAGAGGGAGGAAAAAAAAAGAAGGAAAAAGAAGAAAAAAAGTGTTGGGCTAATTTTTATTTTTTTGGTGGGCTTGTTTCTTGATTTTCAGTTGGGTCAAGCGTTATTTTTGTGTTTTGTTTCGATTGGACTGGTGACTACGTTTGGGGTTCAAGCAAACCCGTTTTCGTCAGGCTTAGCTTAGTAAATTTATTGGGCTGGTCCACTCCATTTCGATTTTTTCTACTTTGGGCTGAAGGGATTTTTGGCCCAGGAAAACACTAAAGGTAGTCCAATGGCCATGTTTTCCTAAGACATCAGAAATGGATTTTGCAACAATAGCCCCTGATCTTTGGTGTAGTTTTATTGTGGCTCTAAAAACTTTTAATTTATTTCAATTAGATGCTTATTTTATTATAATTTGGTCCCTAAACTTTATCTTTTATTTAATTTTGTTCCTAAACTTTTGAAAAATTATATTCATGACCTCAAAGTTTTCTGAATTTTTGCAATTTTGTCTCTTATGACTTTTTGACTCTCTTGATTATAATTGTTTCTTTTTTTTAATAGCTAATTATATTACTTTTGAATGTATTCGATTTGTAAATTTTTAGTTGCTCTTAAGTTTCTTTATGTTTGACATATTAATATGAATTTGTTATTATTATTATTATTATTATTATTATTATTATATTATTATTATTATTTCCAGTTAAATTGGTCTCATGATTCTTTTGTTCATTTTGAGTATAAATAGGATAGTTTGACTCCATTTAGTCACCACTTCAAAAGGGAGGTACCACTATTATTATTATTTCAATGCCAATTACGTGCTCTTATGTGCTCCTACGTGCTCCTATGTATTTATATATTTTTATATGCTTTGTTATTTATTTGATTCAAATGTTCATTCAAATTTTTTATATTTGTTTAGTTAATTTTATAATTATTTGGGAGGTATTTAAATACCTCAAAATGTAATAGATTGGATAATAGGTTTGTTTTATCATGTTTTCCCCACTTTAGATTGTAATTAGGTCCCCTATTATTATAGGATAGATAGGTTTATTTTATTATATTTTTCCATTTTAGATTGTAGTTAGATTCCCCGTTGTAATAGATAGGTTTGGCGTGTTTATGTGGTTTATGTGCTATATGTTTTATCCGCTTTCCTTAGGATTTTTGCATCTAGATATTATGTTTATGTGTTACGTGCTACGTGCTCTTATGTGCTTATTTGTTTTTATTTATGTCTTATTTGTTTTACTATGTATTATTAATACACGACGTCACCATACTAGTCCAACGCTAGTTGTGGTTTCTCCCTCCGCTTACTTGCTAGTCCAATGCTAGTAAGGTTCTTTAGAAATGGGCTAGTCTAACGCTAGACCCTTAGATCGTTCATGCATTAAATTCATTTTTTTTGTATGACATTCATTACATTTTCATGCATTTTTTTTTGGATCTTTTCTCATTTGCATGATATTTCTTATTATATTATTCTCTACCCCCTACCCTCTATAGGTGTTAATCATATCATTTAGAATTGCATGTCATTTAAGAAATTGCAAAATAAGTTAGTTCATTTGCTTGTCTAGATTAGGAAAATTATTCTTTGAACATGGAAATGGGTGATTATAACTTTTTAGTTTAAATACCCATTAATCCGTGTATAAGAAAATTATGTCACGAGTTTTTGCCTCCCGTACCCATTATGCTGCATTCCTTTTCCTTTGATCACATATACCTATGTATATAATTTAATTTACTTTTTTTTTCTTTTAATTTCATCATTCGCATACTCGTGATACCTTCAAGAAATTATTTTGACCTTCGCAATTAATGCGATTGGCGTCAATTAAACCCTTGAATGGACATTTTGTCCCTTTCGATATTTTCTAAATTTAGATTTGCATTCATGTAGAAAACTTCCAAACGTGATAAATTTAAGGGTTAGATTAGAGAAATTTTAACTAAACCACGCAACTAGCTTAGACTAAATTGAAAGGGTGCCTTAGGTTTGAGTCAATTGAACCTTTACTTTCCCTTTTTTCAACCGTGACTTCCGAAATCATTTTCTCTTGTTTTCAAAGACTTGGAGTTGTCGAAAAGGGTTTTATTAACATTTTTGTTAAAAATATTTTTTGGGTGACTTGGTATACCCAAACTCAATACCAAGTAGCGACTCCTATTTTTCTTAAAACCCTTTTTGACTAAATTTTTGGGCCCAAACTATCGCATTTTTTAAAGTTCCATTTTAGGTCTTTTTTCACATATTCTTTTAAATAAAAATCACATCTTTTGTAAATACCATTTTCATCGCAAAAAATGGGGCGCGATAGTAACCTTATATATGAGTGAGAGAGTGTTCTTAAGAGATGAGAGAAATTATACTAGGGTTGAATTTGGATTCAAGTTGTATTCTTGTATGAATTTTATTCTCTTATAATAAAGAACAAGTCTTCTTTTTGTGGACATAGGATCGAACCACGTTAAATTTTGTATGACATTTATCTTTTATACTTGTGATTTATTTGTCATTAAATTATTGTATACTTGATATTTTAATAGTTATTTATTATTCTGTGCTTAGATTCAACAAAAGTCAGTGCAATCCTGTATTCTATATCAATTTAGATATGTATACCCTAGGCATTGTTTAGGTGGAGGTTTGTGCCAGTGAAAGCGAGGCCTAGATTTTTTTTCATTTTTTTTCCTTTGAAGATTCGATAGCCGTTATTGTTGAAATATGTTAGGTACTGGTAAACGTAACATCAGATTGTGAAAATTAAACTTATAGTCAAGCTATTGAACCCTTTCATGTCTTGATTTAGAATAATTTTTCATAAACATTTAGTTCTCATAATTTTTGTTCCTTCTTTGTGCTTCTTCCATCCCTCTCGTATTGCAATAATAACAATAATAACAACAACAACAGCAGCAACAACAACAACCCAAAAAGAATAGCATTTAGTACACTAACTAATAAGAGGTGAAATTGATTTAAAATTTGTGGACGGAGTTATTCCAGACGATGCTTACTAAAATATAACACACTATCACATTTAACAGTACATTAAGTGTAAATTATAAGTGAAACATTGTTAATGACACTCTATATCTTCATTTAAAAAAAAAAAAAAAGAAAGCACATAAAGAAAATAAGTGACATTAACAAAAAAAATGGACTATCAATAATATTTCACTTCTAAGTAAATCTATACGTGGTGTGAGAAATTGTGTCGGCCAAATAAATTGCATCCCGTGTCTTCTATTTCGATTATGAATATATCTGTTTTTCTGTTTTTCTTTTGTGCTGTGGTATGGTTTTCTAATAAAAGAGATGATATCCCATTGAAACTTTTTAATTTTCTTTTCCAAGAAGTCCTTCCAACATGTTTGGAAATTGGAAATGAACTTAGGAAGGTAAAAATATTTTGTGCTCCAACTGTGCCAAAACTATTTTGACTAAATCTACCCTTATCCAGCTACCAATGCCGGCCAAAACGAAATCAAAGCTGATGCGTTATTTAGTGTGAGCCATGTGCGCATGCTTCCTTTTATATATTATTTTGGTACTTCCATTGTCTCTTCTCCAATATAGTTTTAGTCAATTTACATTTATTTTTCTAGTACTTGCCTAGTGGACAGTTATTAAATATCTAATTTAAACCCAATTTTGTATCTAACTTAAGTTTCATAATAACTTAATAATTGAAAGCTCTCTTAACAGATTCCGATTAAATATCATTAGCTAAACCCAATTTGCATATATAATTATTGAGTTCAAAGTACTCGCGCAATTTATGTATACAAATATAACTTGTATTATAGTTAAACATGAAATCAAATACAAAAGTGAAAGTGATAGGAGAGAAGTCACCCTTGTCACATGAGCTCTAACTCTCCATCTTTGCTCTTCAAATTTTCATCCAAATCTAACTACAAATACAAGAAGGAAAAACTACACTAACTATACTATACTACTCTAACTAATGAACTAAGGAAATTTTAGTAAAAACTAATTTTTTGTGAGTTTCTCTGGCCTTCCAAAAGTTGTTAAAATGTTCTCCAAAGGCCTCTATTTATAGAGGATTCAAGAGCCAAATGAATTGTTTCTAGTTGTCATTTTTTACTCTTGAAACTCTCATGAGTTGTCTTTCCAACTTTCCAACCTTTTCTTGATCAGATACAGCTGGAATTAAGCTGAAAAAGTTATGTAAAAGTAAGGCAAGTTGATGAGCAAGTTGCAGAAAACAGAAGAGAATACGCGACCTTGGAATACGCAACTTCAAGCCACGTATTCATGAAGTCGCGTTTTCACTTCTGTGAATTTGACACCAATTCAAATACTATTTTCTCAATGATAGAGACTGAACTAGCTCTTGTGCAAAACATGAAAGTCGTAGCCCTTTGAGTTAACTTTCCAATGCTTCAAGAATCATCCAATTTAGAGTTCTATGGACCGAGGAGGACCAAAATACCCTCAACTGGTCAGAGCTCTATTTCAGCTTTCGACAGCAGAGTTGCACTTCTGTATTTCGACTTTTTGACTATGAAAATGACTGAACTGGATTTCCATATCTCATACCAAATGTAGATCTATCTCTTAAATTCAAAATGGTTTAAGAATCACCTTAATCCGATCATTGTAGCTCAAGATATTGCTGAAAAACCACAATGTGTCAAAGCTGCATAACTTTTCCTCTTTTGTTCTTGATTGCATTTCCTCTCTTGCACTTCATGTCTTCTTTAAACAACTTGAAATCATCAATATTCATGCAAATATGTTCTCAATTCACTCCCTTTGATGATTGAATCATTAAACCTACAAAAACATGAAGTTTTTATCATTAAAATCCATAGAAATGCAATTTTTATACTTAAACCACAAAATGCATATTTTCACTAGAATCCTACTTAATTAGCTATAAAAGTAGATAAAACACACTAAAAACACGTAAAATATACTCTTATCAGAAATATTCTCACAAAATATTGATTTTATCATACATTATTGTGCTACTTGATGAAATAATTTGACTGAGTGTCAATGAGATCATATTTATGTGATGGTGCTATAAATATAGACCATATGAGATCAAAAGAAAATCTCGCTAACCTATTAACAAAAGCTCTAACTAGATATCAAAATTTTCAAACATCAAGGGTAATGGGACTTGAGCCTAAAAATTTTTAAATTGGAACCATCTATGATGATACAACTACCTAGGGACTGGAGATCCCAAAAACGAGGTCAGGGACAAACGTATCATAGAATGGTTTGGGTGAAAAGAATGCATATATTATAAATCCCTTCCCATGTCGTGATTCTATGATGAAGAAAAGGTTAAGATTTGATATAAATCTTTTAATGAGTTCAATAGCCCTTTATAGGGGAGATGCCATAGTCATAGGGGTATTCTTGATAGACTCACCTATATAAGTGTGGAAGTAAAGGCCGCTTCCTATGAGAATTTGGCTAATTCTCTAAAACACTCATGAATATGAGATAAAGCACAAGGCTATAACGTGCTAGTTTAAGAAACTTGTTAATTAATATCTTGAATATCATGTGTGTACACAATCTTACATATTTTAAAGTAGTTTTAGTTTCAAAACTTTAGTCCACCTTGACTCTAATATGAGGATTATGGAAACACTAAATGAAGGTTTCAAGGCAATGCCACTTTCATTATGCATGATGTTCTCACTTTGTCCAATTTTTTTTATCTCTTTCAGATTTTATTAAAATAAGTAGGGGAATGTTGGTGTATTTTAATAAAATCTTAATTTTTCCTTGACCAAATCTTTACAAGGAGTTATAATAATTTATTTGGGAGTTATAATGTTGGGAGTTACCCTACATTTTGAATGGAGTTATTATACAATTATTTGAATAGGAGTTACAAATGAATTACTTGTCAAATGAAGAATTATTGAGTCATTATAAGCCATTCAAATATGAATCATTTTTTAGGTTACAAATTCTAACAATTAACTACAATTTAATATGAAAAAAAAATCAGTATACATTGAACTTGGACTTTCAACCTTTGTTCTAAAGGTTTGTGTAGCCTATAAATAGTGAAATTCTTTGGAGAATTGGAGAATTTCTAATATACTTCTCTCAACAAAAGATTAGTCTAAATACTATTTTCCCTACACTCATTTCTTTCTCCCTTATTCTGTTTTTCTTTGGGCAAAATAAGATATTGGGAAGGTTCTACTTCTCTTGGTTGTACGTATCAAAGGAACGCAACAACTATAGAGTTGAGTTGTTGTATCCTGGAGGCGGGACGTTAAAACTTCTGTATCAGTTAAAAAAATACCATAAGGGTGCGTATTGTATTAAAGAAAGCGTTCTACGCACCTCAACCCTACCAGACTTCTTAGTAGCTGTCAAATTCAAGGTGATGAATTTGAAGATCAAAAGTGGTTTGTGTACTCTCCTCTCAACCCACACCAAATTATCTTATTTGCATTTTTTAATGCAATATTTAGGTATGAAATTTTTGTTAATTTCTTTGTTAAATTTTATTAGAGAAATTATTATTACTTATATGATTTATTTTGGTCGAGTACCAACAAATTGTTGCTCGTAAGTAATTCTTTAACTAGATAGAAAAAACACTTGCGTTTACAACCATTTCTAATCGTAAACTTCAAAGAAATTAGAGAGTTGACAACCATCATAAACACAAACATAAAAAAAAAAAAAATTGAACATAGAAATTTTGGCAGAAGAAAGAAGGTATACACACGTAAAGTAGTAATTTACCACTTCTTAATTGGGGGCTCCTTTGTTTTACAAATTAACATTTAGCATAAAACTGTCGCAGCATGATCAGTGTCAACGTTCATGCAGTTTCTTTGTGCGCTCGCTACAATCCACTTAATTTATTTAAGTGATCCTACTCCAACATGCTCCATTTATGTATGTTGGCATACACCCACAGTGCATATAAAAAACTGTTTGTTACACACGCAATTGTACTGTATCTAAAGTTGGTCATTTTCTTTTTCTCCGTTTGCATGTATATTTTCCTTATTATGTGTTTGACATTTTTAATAGTTCATTTGAACAAAAAATAAAGCTTTCATATGAGTGTAGTAATTGAATTTATGCATTAAAGAAGTGGTCACAAACAAACAAAGACAGATATATTTATCACAAAAACTAAAATGAAAAGATTATAATGTTATCAGATGTTCGTTGTTCTAAAAATTTAAGAAACCCTAATAAAATTTAACTTTTTTAAAGAAATTTTCAAATATAATGCCGCAATAAAAATTGTTAACATAAAACATCCTGGTAAAGTTTCTTAAAATATCCCCGACAACACCTAGTATATATAGACGTAAATATTTTTAAATCATCCTCCCACTAACTATGGGATCCATAGCATTGGCTGTTGCCACTAGACTCTAGTGTCATTTCAACGTCTTTCGAATATTCACTTTTCGATTTCCAAAGAAGAATTCGAAACATATGGTAATTGGAGTTTTCGTTAGGGGTGTGCAAAATCGAAAAATTCCGATTTACCGACCGAATTCGAATTGAATTCGGAATTTTCGAAATCGGTAAATCGGAAATCGGAATCGAATTCAGATTTTCCGAATTCATATATTTCGAATTTGGTTCGAATTCGGTAATGGAGTTTTTCAAATCGGAATTTAATTCGAATTCCGATTTCGATTTCAAATTCGTTTTTAATATATAAATATATTTTTTATACATGTAATATAAAATTTATACTATATAATATAATATAAAATTTATAAAATTTATATAATATAATATAATATAATATAAAAATTATATAATATTATATAATATTATATAATATTATAAATTTTATATTATATAATAATATATAAATTTTTCCGAATTCGGTGAAATCGGAATTTACCGAATTCCGAATTGAATTCGGTACGAATTCGAATTCGGAATTGGTGAATTCGAAATCGAATTCGGTCGAATTACCAGGTACCAAAATTTCGAAAAATTCCGAATTCAAACTTCCGAATTACCGAATTCGAATTCGATGCACACCCCTAGTTTTCGTATCCTTACTAACTCAATTATATCATCTATACGTTATGATCATTTGTCCACCGCTTTTAGAGTGAAGACAGTCAAACAATCTTTTGCACTCTGTTATCTCTTTTATTCTCAGCTTTGTAGCCTATTTATATGTGGTAGATATAATTAGAAATGTCAAAATAGGTGACTCGAATGGGTTATAATAACTAGACAATTGATATAATTGTAACCTATTTACACGTGGTAGATATAATTAGAGGTGTTAAAATAAGTGACTCAAGTGGATCATAGTTAGATACTCGGTCTAATTAAGTCAATTTATTTATGCCCATTTAATAAATAAGTATGAGACAACTCAATTACCCATTTATGATCCGCTCGAAATTCTACTCTTTTTTTTTTCCTCATATGGTATGATAATAAAAAATGACATTTTATTATTATTAGATTGGTAGAAAATTCATATTTATCCACTTGACACCTACCAAAAATTGAGTTCAAATGTATAATTATTTTTAAATGGGTATAAATAGGTGATGTGAGTTAACCCACCATCGACCAACAACAATGTAGTGAGTTAGTGACCTAAACTTAAGTAATTAGATTTTGGAAAAATCATCATCCGATAATTAACAATCAGAACCATTTAGAGATGACAAAACACAAATTTTTGGATTGCGTTTGATTTAAGAGCTTGTTTAACTGGAACACACTTGGAACTGTGATTGAGGGAGTCCTTAATGTTATACACTCTTTGTCCAACGTTAATTTCTTTGCAAGAGACTTGGAAGGAAGTATTTTAGGGTTAGACTGGTACAAAAAAACATTTAAAAGTTGCTTCTCGAATAGAAAAAAACCTTTTTTTTTCGTGGATCCTACAATAACTCAACATCCTTTTTTAAAAAAAAATTACATTGGTAAATAGATATGAATTAGAGTAATTGCATGCAGCTTGGTTTGAAATGGTCTTAACTAATTTAAAACTCCACTTGTGTATGCATCTTCAAAAGTTGGAAAAAAACCCATCAAATTTGAGATACATAAACTAGTAAATGGGTGAAAGAATTTTAACTATTTTAAAACTCCACTCTTATATACATCTTAAATTTGAGATGGTGAGAGGGCAAAAGCTTTTCATTGGAACGCAGGAATTAAAATAAATGACAAGCAAAGAAAAAAGTATAGATTATAAGGAAAACCCATAAACTTTCTTGCAAGCCCATTGGAATTTTTTTCTTCAAGCCCATTCAAAAAGTTCCTGCATGCCAAGCCTAACGAGAGTGTACAAGTCAAATCATGACAAATATCCAGAGTCACCAAAACGGAATACGAGTTTGGAGAAAAGCTAATAGACACATGCTAATAAAGTCCTATGCATTCTGGGAAACCCTTAATTCATATCAAACAGAAAATCAACTAAGGGAAGAAAATTTACAAATTCCGAAAGGCTTTTTGCAACCTCCTTTTTTTGTGTTCTACCTACCGTGCATAATTGTCATTTGGCCTAAAGAATTTCAAAAGGCTTAGAAGAACCCTTTTTGAGTGTGCAAACATAGTTCATCTTGAATGCTTTTGCCCCTTGGAGAGAGAACTTTCACACAAATATAGCCACATTCACAATGGTTCAAATACTTAAATTAATGAAAGGAAGTCTTGAGCTGTTCCAATACTACTAGCATATATTAGGCTTCCACAACAACCGGCCATACTACTAGCATATATTGTAGGTTTAGGAACTGTTTGATAATCCAATTCAGCATTTAAATTTAATAGATTCATATCTTAATACATTCAAACCGTTTAATAATCAAATATTGAACATTGAATTAATTAAGCGGCACTAAATTTTCTAGTCAAAACTTGTTCTCAAAATTGAATGATAAGCTATTCACTTATCACTGAATATGATATGTACTCAAATATATTAGATTTAATATTTAATATTTCAATAATTTAATAGATTTAGATTTTAAATTTTAAATTTCAGACTTCAGTTTTTGTCTTTTTACCATCTATCATGTGGTTCCCCGGTGGCCATTGGCGAACCATTCGGAAGTCCTAATAGGATGAGCTTGCAGTGAGATAAAGTGAAAATAAGAATGAGATAGATACAACGACAAATTTTCTGAGAATTTGTAATCAATTCTTTATTTCTTTTTCACAGTTTTTCTTTCGTCTTGACTAAATCATCGGCAAGTTCCTACCAACTACCATGAAGTGCTGGAAACATCACCAATTAACTATTATCATTGAACTTCAAATCACTACTTGCAAAAAAAAACTTCAAATCAAGTTTTTTTCCATCATCTCCACCAATTTCGGTGAAATTTCAATTGAGATTGATTATCTTCAAAATTTTCATAAATTTGAGAACCAATTACTACTTTAAAAGAAAAAATCAATACACCATGAATATCCAGAATTCCCCAACGCCAAAATCTCCAAGAAAAATTACAGTTACAAAATTTAAAAGAGGGAAATTCCAATCTATTACATTTGAAGTCAGCCCTGACCAAACGTGGTAAATTTGCAAATGCTTGGTAAATCTCTCTGTGGGGCTTTAATCACTCCCAACTATATTGGATAACTTTATTGAATGCAAATCCGATTAGCTTCACGAAAACAGTAAGAACTTGAACAGAATATGACCGCAACATCCTAAGCTCATCTGTCTCTTGTTGAACAGGAGATCTGATAATGACCATGATACAGCTTCAGTAGTATACCTTTGATTCCTCAAAAATATTAGCTAAAGAATTTTGAACAATAAAATTCCATTGAGAAGTCACGTGGTGGTATTGCCAATCAATTACTTAATCTTAAACTAGTGTTCAAGGCACCCACTAATGTGCGTGCAACTAATAGGAAATGCATTTGTAAAAAAATTTTTCAGCATATTTATTGAAATCATTTTCAAGAAAATTGGTTTTGTATTTTGACAATAAATATGTGAAAATTCATCAAAACGAAATGTATAAAAAAATAGTTGTTTGGTAGTAATTCAAAACCATAATTGGTTGTTGCAAATAAAAAATAAGATTTCTTAAATAAGTTGAAAAATAGAATAAATTAGGACATATTACTTCGTAATATGCCATGTTGCTAGTGCCATGATAGATAGTAATCAAAGGTAATTTAAGAAATATATAAAATGACATATTTTTGTTTACACCCAAAAAACCCCTCTTCCTCTATATATAGTATAGATGATTAAGTTTTGTTAGCTACATACCATGTCGTTCCTTTTCTTTCCTTGGTACTATTTTTTTTTTTTTTTACGCTATGTCATATCTATGAAATTTGAGCAGGTATGGAAGGCATTCCGTGCAATTAATATATTTTCTTTCACTATTTGTTGTACAAGAGTTGGTGCACACTGCTCAAATTTAGGCATACAATAAAGTTATATGAGTCTACAAAATTACGTAAACAAATACATACAGCACAATTGCACAAAAATTCCAACTGTTGCCAAGCCCCATACTCCTAATAATTTTCCTATCAATTTCGCACTGAAATGCTGTTAAGGCTTACAATGAAGTCCGTTTTGAGATTAAAGTGCTATTTGAAATCAGAGTTTTCCTTAATCTCTAAGTACTTAGTTCATAAAAATGTCCATTTCATGTTGAATGCATCGAATGAGTTGCATGTATTCATTGTGCGTAACCAAGACTTTCAAATGCTAAACGCAATTGATTTGGACTATGCCACATTGTCAACTTAGACATTTGCACTTTAGCTTATTATGGTTTAATTGATCTTTTAGTAATTATATAATTTTTTTAAAGTGGAAAATTTGAATTCTGGATCTTCTACTTATAATCCCTCCCATCTTATCACCTAACTCAATCCTCTCCCAACCTTTTAGTAATTATATAAGCATAAAATGTTACAAATAATTTTATAAAATTGACAGTGAAACAATGTTCCCAATCAAGGTATATTGCACATGTAATTAAGTTGGAATGGTAGATTAAAACCAAATTAACTAAGGAGTTTATGGAAATTATAACTTAAGGTGGGAAAGTGGAAATTAATAATAAGCTAGGGCTGCAAAATTGAAATTGACGTGCAGATTAGTACAGCTATTAACGAAAAGGTAAAGATAGGAACTTAGAGTGTAAAGTGTCTAAAATTTAAGTTTAAAGTGAAAACTGGAAATAATGATAAGTTAGGCGGTGCAGCATAGAATTCGTCTTACATTTTCTTTTGTTCGCTCAAGCTGTTTTTCTTCGGTGACAAACAGTTATATATTTTGCTATATACTATACTTGAATTTCATTCAATATCTATTGCAATGCTTCTTAAAAAATTTCAGTAGCCCTGAAAATAATTGTCAAGGCTTTATATATATATATATATATATATTTGCAACTAACACACTTTTCAAACAAACCCAGTCATGACTCCAATTTTGGATGTTAACTCACATACCCTTGCTAAAACCTAGGTATATGTAACTACGCAAAGACAGAGAAAATTACATGTCCAATTATGGTGTTTAAGAAACATTGGATGAATATATACCATACGGAATAAGAATGGATTCTGTTCAGCAGATGGTAATCCTATTTTTCGTAGGGCATCACAGTAATTGAGAAAAGAATCCGCATGAACAGCGAATATATAGTACAAGTCGTCCATTTGTTCTTTACTTTTTTTGGACAAAAGACATCGTCATTTTATTAAATTAAATCTACACTAATGACAAAAATTATACCAAACATACGTAGATATAAACAAATGCGAAGAACAAGTATTGAATATTACAAACCTGAAATTTTTTTTAAAAAAATAATACACTGTGAATGGATTAAACTAGCATTTTCTTTATTAAATGCTTGGGCAACTTCATAACCAATTCCAAAAAACCAAGAAGACTCCCAGCTTTCAAAACTCTTGAGGCCAGCAATTTTGTGTTTAATTAATATTAATAGAATTTCAGAGTAATCTGCAGCCTGTTTGTGAATCGACGAAATCATCTGCTGCACCTCCCCTTCAATGATGACGCGCTGAAGATGCAAATGTTGGAGAAGTTGGACTCCAAATTTGGCAGCATAAGCTTCCATGGAATCAGATGACTCCAAATCAAATATATATAAAGCATCACAAGACACATAAAATTTTAAAAGATCAAATATATGAAAAGTGTTGCACAAAAGATAAAGGGATAATTTCGGAAGCCTCCCTTGAGGTTTTTGACAGTTTCATTGAGCTATTTCAAGATTTTAAAAATTACGCATACCTCTCTTTGTCATTTAAAATGACAATAGTGCTCCCCTTAAATATTTTAACGAAATTCTCTTGTTTGGTATGCTTATACTTAGAATGACTTTTAAAATTATTTTTTCATTCTTTTTCCTTCTTATTCTGTTTTTTTTTTAAATTTTTTTGCCAAAAAACTATAGAACTACCACTATTACCTCTAGTTTTTATTGTAATCAAATGTCGAACTAGTGATTTTTTTTATGAGTTAACTTCTATGTAATCCAATATTTTTATTGATCTTTGTTTTCTATTTTTTTGTATTAAAATTAACAATAAATCGAAAAGAAATGATCCAAAACTACTACCAAATTATGATAATCCCACTACTCAAAAAAATTATAAACTCTAAATGAATTATTTCAACATTTTCTTTTCTATCTTATAAATCTAAACGCATAAAAAATACTATCAAAAGTATTCTATTATAGTGATAAAATTATTATTATAGTTGTTTCTCAAATAGTAGGTATGGACATGAAAATTTTGACACCTTTTCCTTACAACTATACTAGATAATCTTATAATTGTATAGGAAAATAAATTAAAACTCATTGCACAAGGGCATTTTTGGGTATTCATTTAAAAATTTGACCAAGTCTATTATTTTAAGGTTTTGTTACTAGAATTATCAATTCAAGGAAGGTAGATATAATTTTTCAAACTTCAGAGGAGCTCAATGAAATTGTTAGAAACCTCAGGGGAGGTTTCTGAAAGTATCCCAAAGACAAATTCTGTAACTACTAGTTGGAGTGTTCTAAAAGCGCCAAAGTTTCTTCAATATTTTCAACTCTTGATCATTCTAGAACATAAGCAATCTGTGACTACCATTTGGAGTTTTCTAAAAGTGTAAATGCTTCTTCTATATTTTCAACTCGTGTTCATTCAAGAACACAAGTAATCATTCGAATTGAGATGGATGCTCTGTACTATATACCGAAAGCCGAAAATGATCAATACTAACTTACCAAGTTCAGTTATACTTTTCCTAATACGACAAGCAAACGTCAACCAGTCAACGGAAACATGTGATGCACGAATAGTCTACGTAGTTATCCGGTTCTTTGCACTATCAAAAGTTGGCTGAGGAGATGGCCATGGTAAGGACCGTGTGGAATTGAGAAACGTTCTCCTAAGTATCTCGCGGATGGTTACTTTTCTCTTTCGTCCTTTGGTGTGAATTGCAAAAAGCTTATTGCATTGAGTATTTAACTATTTATAAGTTTCCACTCACTTACATTTTTCTCTTGTTCATTATTGATATTCAAAATTAGCTGATATTCTAGACAGTCTATTTGATGTTATGTTTTATCAAAATTATGACTGCCAAAGATTTTCAATAAAAAATTCTATTCGAATAGTCTATTTTTATGGGTATTTGTCTAAAATTTTAGCGTAATTTACTTTAATTTTTTTAAAAAAAATACCCAAAAAATTCGATTTTTCCAAAAGAGCCACTCACCACCACTACCCATTTCCGCCACCTATACTATATTTAATGTATTCTAAAATTTTAGTGTAATTTGCTTGAGTTGTTTTTTAAAAAAGGTTGGTATTTGTAAAAAATACCCAAAAATTTGATTTTTCCAGAGGAGCCACTCACTACCGCTACCCATTTCCGCCACCTATACTATATTTAATGTATTCTTTTAGTGTTTTTTTTTAAAAAAAAAACTTATGGGTGTTTTAGAGTTTTATTCTAGATGGTATTTTTGTTTTATAAAAAAGATAATTTCATTCAATATAGATAGAAAATATATAAATCAAATACGACACAAGATACACAGATATAAAAATCGATGAATACAACGAATTTGAAAAATCAATGCAAATAAAGATAACATTATGCTCTAATGTAACTTACATCTAGATAAATCATTATAGCCAGTAAAGTTATGTATGTTGTCTAACAGTCGGATATGATTAAAAATTGATTCAAATCCAAAGAGAAATTTATATTTGATAATAAACAAAGAAATTGCAAATACGAGACACTAGATCTATAAAATATTAGATTTCACTGAAAAATAACAAAAATTTGAAAATCTCTCACAAGAGTAAACCTTAGAAGAAACTAAATCTCTCTCTTACTAGCAAATGTTAAGAGAGAATTTATCTAAACAATAAAACTGAAAAAAAAAACTCAAAAGAATCTACGTTCTTATTTTAGATGGTGCATTATGAAAATTGTCTTTCGAAAACACTCCTAAAAATGGGGTGTTGTACGGTACATTTAACAACACAACCAAGTAGAACAATCCAAACAAAGTTTCGTATGGATTAGGTGTTTAAAAAACTTTATTGAAGCAATGTATGTGAAAAATTTTTAATGTATCGGTCCATTTGAATTCAGTGTTTTTAAAGATGCATTTTGGGATTTTTTAGAATTTAAAATTTTTGTGTAATTTTTTTTATAAATTTGTTAAAATTTTCCTACCATTCACTACCACTACCGACAAAGCCACCACCACTGGCAACCACTCTCTCCTATTTTTTTTCCTTCTCTCTATCTTTCCCTCTCTCTCCTCATCCACTCTCTCCCACATCCTTCTTACCTTTCCCCCTTCCCCCTGTCCCTTACCCCGCCCAACCCCCCCCCCCCCCCTTTCCTTGGCGACCACTAGTCGAACGACGAGGGTAAAAAAAAGAGAAGGAAGGGAAAGGTGGCAATTGGTGATGTCGACAGTGGTGGATGATAGTTTGCAACAAAACTACAAATCCAAACGGAGCTGATATTTTCAAACACAGATGACGACAATGCATCAATTTTTCTTCCTACAGTTACTCTTGTGGTAATCAAGAATCAAACTCAACAGTACTGTTCTAGCAGTCACCCGTGGGTACCCCCACAGTTCCGCATGCTTCCATAAGTGATGGATAACGAAAGTCCAAATTAACAGAACTTCAAATGTGACGTAGTAGATATCCTCATAGTTACAGGCTTATATGATTGATGGATAACCAACTTCCAGATTTAACATAAATCCATATTCACATTTACTTTAGGAAAGAAATGGAAATTTCCACATTAAACAAGATTTTTATAATTTGGTACTTTTAAAACTCTATACAAGCACAAAAAAAAAAGATCAATAGAATCAACAGATTAGACCTTTGAAGTTACCTCCTACCTCTGAACTGAAACACTTTCACCCAAAAAAAAAAAGAAAAAAAAACTACACGTTCAGAGAAAAAATGAAACCAGACAAACCCAACACATAAAAGATTCCTCGGACTGTATCTTTAAGGTGGACAGTTGATTTTCTCGTCCCATGATTGCAACTATCCATGGCCTACCAGATGCTGCTTGTTTCTACCGGAGTCCAACAATAAATGCTGTTTCCGCCTCCTTTGGTATAAAATATTCGTGCCAAATTTCAATCAAGAAAAGTCTAGTTTTGAAAATAAGCCAGGCCTTATCTGCAGTTCTAAAGTTCATCCCAAATGAAGGTCTACATCTAGAAGTGGCACCCACAATGACAAAATGCAGCCTTTCAGTCGAACCATGATGGCGATCCTTCAACGATTCTGCCTAGCTAAGATAGAAAGCATCCATTATTTTGTGATTCCATTGCTTCTCTAGTTCCCCATAACGTTACTCGTTACTTCTGATTAAACATACACGTGTACATCCAAATCAATTCTTAATATAATTACACATAATCCCGAGCACTATAATACACGTAAAACCGTGCGCAGCACAGCCTCCTTGTAGTAGAAAAAAGAAGAGCATCCTCACGATGTGGGACTACCGGGTTCTAGCCGGACTAGCTGTTTTTTGGATTAGCTGTTTAAAATTTAGCTGTTTTTTGGGGTGTTTTTGAAAAACTTTGCTTTAGCAGAGTTTTTAGAGTATATTTTGAAATATTTTTAGAAAATATTTTGAAATATTTTTTATTGGCACTTTATTATGAGATATTTGGTAAAATTTTAAAAAAATTTAAACTAATTTTTAGATTATCTTTTAGAGTACTTTGTTGTAACTTTTATTGTATTTGAAAAACTAGTTTTTGAAAAACACTCCAAAAACAGGAGATCCAAACAATTTGGAAAAAATTGAATGGATATTATAAAGAATGGGCTATATTTGGTAGATGTTATTTTTCCTTTTTTGATTGTAACTTGGACTTCATGGCAATCGGAAAAAGAATCCGCATCGCATCATACAGTTGAAAACTTGAAATGATGGCGGGGACTCCAAGAACATACTCAAACTTTGATCTTTTCAATTCTTGTTTATTCACGAGCATAAGAAATCAGTGACTACCAATCAGTGACTTCTGAAAGAGTAAAAGTTTCTTTAATATATATTTATACACACACACACACACAAATCATTAATACTAAGTGACATGCTTCCTAATCCAACAAGCAAACATAAACTAGTCAAAGGAAAGAGAGCTTCCTCCCATAAGAAAAGGCCAAAATCGTCTGGTCTCTTTCTATGGAAGAAATGAAGGAGATTTTGACTAAACGAGTTCTAGAGAGGACGAAGAAGAAATAAATTTTACAAAAGAAGGGGGGGGGGGTGCTAAACAGACCATTTAAAAACACGGGGGGGGGGGGGGGGGGGGGGGGGTGCTAAACAGACCATTTAAAAACACGACCAAATAGAACCACCCAAACAGAATCTGCTTTTTGTAAATGCGGATCACGAAAATGGATTGATTTATCTTCAATTCCTACAGTTACCAACTCTTGTAGTAGTAGTAGTCAAGAATCAAACCCAACACTACTGTTGTAGTAGTCAACAGTAGGTACCCTCACAGTTACCCGCTCACAGAACTGATGGATAACAAAAATCCAAATTAACAAAACTTCAAATGTGACCGATGGATAACCAACGTCCAAATTAACATAAATTCAAATTCACATTTACTTTAGGAAAGAAATGGAAATTCCCATGTAAAATGAGGTTTTCTTTTGTATGTAATTTGGTGTTCTTAGGACACCATATATGCACACACCCAAAAAAAAATAATAATAAAAGATGAATAGAATCAATAGATTAAACCTTTGAAGTTACCACCAAACCAAGGGCGGAAAAAAGAGGGGGCAAAGGGTGGGGGGGGGGGGGGGGGGAAGGGGCTACTGTCCCCAAATTCTAGAAATTCATACTTTGTACTTTATGAAGATTTTGAAAATTTTTAAATTTTTTGTTATATATATATTTAGCCATTTGTCCCCTCCAAGTTCTAGAAAGTCATGCTCTTTCCTCTTAAAAGTTTGAGGATTTTCAAAATTTCCTATATAATTAAGCATTTGTTTCTTGGAACTTTTCAAAAAAATTCTACATTGACTCCAAATTTTAGATGTGTATATATTTCACTCCCTCAAACTAAATTTTCTAATTCTGCTACTGACCTACCTCTGAATTTGTTATTTAAGTGTGAGTTTTTGAACCCAAAAGCTCATATTTATAATCTCTCTCATTTTACCATCCAATTCAGTCATCTCTTCCTCCCTTCTCGTGCGAGAACCTTTGAATTGAAACACTTCATACCAAAAACATAAAAGAAAAAATTACACGTTCAAAGAGAAAATAACACGAGACAAACCCATTCAACAAAACATTTCAAACTTTGTAGACCGTTGATTTTCTAGTCCAATGATTGCAACTACCTATGTCCTACCGGATGGTAAGTTTTCTACCACAGTCCAATAATAAATGCTGTATCCGCGTCCTTTGGTATAAAGTATTCCTGCCAAATTTTCAATCAAGAAAAATCTGGTTTTTAAAATAAGCCAGGCCTTATCTGCAGTTCACCCCAAATGAAGCTCTAAGTCTAGAAGTGGCACCCACAATGACAAAATACAGCCTCTCATTCAAACTATGATGAAGATCCTTCAACGATTCTGCCTAGCTAAGATAGAAAGCATCCATTATTTTGTGATTCCATTGCTTCACTAGTTCGCCATAACGTTACTCGTTCCATCCTGTTATTAGAGTATCATGTTGCTCCAATTTTTTTAAATTTTTAGTGTCTTACAATAATAATCACCAATCAAAAATAAACACAAAATTTTAATAGTCCTCTTATTGGGAACATTTTAGAATAAGGTATCAAGAGTATAGATCTCATATTCCTAGCTCTCGAGAACATATACTCTAATACTATGGACTTACCATAAAAATAATTACACACACGTAGATACACACATGCACACGCTAATGATAGATATAGCCCAATTGCATTTATCAAATAACATCCTAAAGGCAGCATCATGTAATTGATTTTAGGGCATACATCTATTAGTGGCTATATCTTGTACATATCCATGAGGATCATCCTTTTCCTAACGTGTTTTGTGTGCCCGACTTCACAAAATTCTTGAGGAATTATGATCAATCGACCATAGAGAACAAGTGCAAAGGTTCACATTGCGTATTCTGACTTGATTAGCTTTCGAGTGGTACATTGATGTGCCACAGAAATCTGGTACAATCTGGCAAGTAATTGAAGAATTAATCCGCACTCAGTTTCATCGATCTTACACTGAAGTTGAGTATCGGACAATCGGAGAGTGGAGCTTCGAGATGTAAGGGAGCAGACAAGTAGACCGCCTTCTGATTTTCAAACTAGGATCCAAACATTATGTGTGATTTTACATACATATATACATACATACATATATATATATATATATATATATATATATATATATGTTTACATAAGAAAACAACTCCAAAAACTAAGTAACATGGTGAGATTGACAAAAACATAATGAGATAAAATAAAAAAAAATGATAGGATTCCAGAATTCAAATTCTAGAATAGGAGAAATATCTGAAGAACTAGTAACACCACACCCATTTACGATACTCTAGTCCATATACTCAACTTCGGGTAATATATATCCTCTTCAGGTGAAAATTCTACTGAAACCTTTGACGGACTAAGGAACAGCCACGGAAGATTTCGAGAGTTTGAAAGTTGAAAAAAAATTGAAAAGCTATTTACAGTAGAAAAAAGAAGAGCATCCTCAAGATGTAAGACTACCTGGTTCTAGCTGGAACAGCGTTTTTTTTCTTTTTGAATTAGGGTTTTTGGGAAAATTTGGATGGATTTTTAAGAATGGGCTATATTTGGTAGATGTTGTTTATTATTTTTTTTTATAACTTGGACTTCATGGTAATTGGACAAAACGCATCATACTGTAGAAATGAGGGTGGGACTTCAAGAACATACTAAAACTTTGATCTTTTCAATTCAAGAACATACCAGTTGGAGTCTTCTGAAAGAGTAAAAGCTTGTGTGTGTGTGTATATATGTGTATATGTATGTATGTATGTATATAATTAATTTTATATACACTCATATAGAGTATACAATATCACAATTGAATGTATGACATACGTGCAAATTTTGAATTCCAAATTCAAATTGAAATTAGTTATCATACATCTAATAGTGATAATATATACATTGTCAATATATGCAAAATTAATATATACAGATACACATATCTTGTTCATTCAAAAACATAATTAATCAATCTAATTGAGGTGGGTGCTTTGTATTATATACCCATGCTACAAATCATTCCTCCCTCCATCCGTAAAATTTGTCATGTTTGTTACTTTTTCTTGTTCTAAATTAATTGTTATCTTAAAAAAGTCAACTTACCTTTTCAATGAAATTTTATCTTTATCCTTTATATAGCCCACCACTTATTTCTCATAATTATCGATACATAAATAAAAGATAACCGACCACTAAGGATATAAAGAGGAAAGTAAAAGTTATCTTTACTACTAACATCATTATACATAAATTACGCGTTCTCTCAAAAACGATAAATTTTATGGGATGAAGGGAATTATACTAAATGCCATGTTTCCTAATACGACAAGCAGCATAAACCAATCAAAGGAAACATATAATTCACCAATAGACAACGAAGTTATCCGGTCCTTTATACACTTTCAAAAGTGGGCCCAAACATGACAAATTTGATGGAACAGAGGGAGTAATACTAAGTGACATATTTTCTGTAACGACAAGCAACATAAACCAATCAAAAGAAGAGCAAATGATTCACGACGACACAATGGAGTTATGGGAAGGACCTTTAGAATTCAAAATTGTTCTCCTGACTGTCTCGCGGATGCTTACTTTTCTCCTTCGTTCCTTTTGACGTGAATTGGAAAAAGCCTATTAGATTGAGTCATGCATAAATTTCCACTCAGTTATACTTTATTCTTGTTCATTTTTGATACTACAAGTCGATGGTATTCTAGAGTGTGTGTTTGATGATAAGTTTTAACAAAATATGTTTGTCAAACATTTTAAACACGTTTTTTTTTTGGATGTTTATCTAAAATTTTATTATTGCTATTTTTCAGAAAATATTGCACTCCCTCCCATGCCACCCCCAATGGCAACCTTTGCAGCCCATATCCTATTTAATGCATTTTCTTGGTGTTTTTCAAAATATGTGAGTGTTTTTATAGTTTTACACAAATGGCGTTTTACCAAAATATAAAACACCCCTAAAATAGGGGTGCCAAACAAATCTAAAACTATTTTAAAAACACTGCTAAACAGAATCAGTCTAACAGAATCTTGTTTTTTAAATGAGAATCACTATATATGGATTGATTTAATTTATTTAACTACTTTTACCTACTGTTGTAGTGGGCTCATAGTTGCATGGCCATATCATTGATGGATAATCAAAGTCCAAATTAACAACACTTCAAATTCACATTTTACTTTGCGGAAGAGATGGAAATTGCCATACTAAACAAGGTCCTTTTTTAATATGGTGCCCTTAGGAAACCATATAAGCATATTAAAAAAAAAAAAACGGTGGACTAATTATCAAACCTTTAAAATTACTACCCACTCCAGAATAAGAACACTTTCACTAAAAGATAAAAAAAATACACTTTTGAAGAGAAAATAACACAAGATCCACATCTTTTTTGGTACCCTTAAGACACCCAAAAAAAAAAACCTACAAACTAAACATTTCTTGGGCTTTGTCAGAGCGTTGATTTTCTAATCCTATGATTGCAACTTTCCACGGCCTACCAGATGGTACTTGTTTCTACCGGAGACCAATAAAAAATGTCATCTCCGCATACTTTGGTATATAAAAAAAGTTTCCTGCCGATTTCATTTAAGAAAAATCTTGATTTTTAAAATAAGCCAGGCCTTATCTGCTGTTCTAAAGTTCACGCCATACGAAGCTCTAAATCTGATGGGTGCAAAGACATAATACCCCTTCTGTTGCGATCAAGACAGACTGTGAAGTCTTTATTATCAGTTGCAGGATTTAGAGAAGACCTCTATCCATATCAGAGCAATCCTCCAGGACATTCTTCAATTATCATCTTGGTTTAGGCATGTAGGATTTGTCAAAGTTAGAAGGCAAGAGATAGCAGCCACTCATGACATGGCAAATGCTGCTACACTTTGTGTACAAAAGGCTTTGTAAACGTGGTGATCTATCGCACTGGATGGTATGGTGTAAGGGATTATAAGTAGAAGATTCTGAATTCAAACACTTTTATTTATGAGAAGAAAAAAGAAAAAAAAAGTTCTATCGTAATGAAATTATGATTGCTCTCAAGAAAAAATATCCTGAAGTGGCACCCACAATGACAAAATACAGCCGATCAGTCAAACCATGATGAAGATCCTTCAACGATTTTGTCTAAGATAGAAAGCACTCATTATTTTATGATTCCATTGCATCACTAATCAACCTATAAATTACTTCTTCCATCCTGTTATTAGTATCATGTTTCTCCATTTTTTTTTATACTTTTGTGTCTTAAAATAATAGTCACCAGCCAAGAATGACATAAAATTTTAATTGCTGTCAGCCTTTGCCATTTTCAAATCCAAAACGATAGAAACAAAAACCTCAAGAACTTTAGATAAAGATCCTGCAAGCTCAAGCCAACAACAACACCATGAGAAAAATCCTGCTTGTTATCAACTGTATCATTCTAGCCATAGGTAACTGCGGTTCCCCTCTTCTTACCCGTCTATACTTCGTCAAAGGAGGGCAAAGAATATGGCTACCCAGCTGGATACAGACAGCAGCATGGCCTATTATTTTCATTCCCCTCCTAATCTCTTATTTTCACCGCCAGAAAACTGATCCACGGCCCGAAGACTCCAAGTTAATTATAATGAAATACCCTGTTTTCATCGCTACTGCCGTCATCGGCCTCCTCACCGGCTTAGACAACTACTTGTATGCCTACGGGATTGCACGGCTTCCGGTGTCAACCGCCGCAATCATCATTGCTGCACAGCTTGTTTTCGTTGCTTTCTTTGCCTTCCTTCTTGTTAAACAGAAGTTTACAGCTTATTCTGTCAATGCCGTCATCTTGTTGACAGTGGGATCGGGCGTTTTGGGCTTGCATACGGGCAGTGATCGGCCGAAGGGAGAGTCGAATAAGCTGTATGTTTTAGGGTTCATCATGACGCTGGCGGCTGCAGCTTTGTACGGGTTGATCTTGCCAATGGTGGAGCTGATGTATATGAAGGCGAAGCAGGCGATTACGTATTCTTTGGTGCTGGAAATTCAGCTGATTATGTGTTTCTTCGCCACTGTTTTCTGCACCGTTGGGATGCTCATAAACAAGGACTTTCAGGTTTGTCTGTTCTTGGACTGTGAAGATATTATAAAAGTATAATTGGACACTTTTGCTTGCAATTATTATTGGTTGGTTCTATCATGTTTTTTATTTTTCAAAGGATAGATTACCTTTTACCCCCTTCTGTTTTGTTTCTTTACAACATAACTCTCATGATTTGGATTAAAGTATTCCAGTTAGTTTTTCGTTAAAATTAATAATCAATATTAAACAGTTAAAGTTAATCTAATAAATTAACAAATTCATCCTTTCACTACTCTTTTCTTTTTTTCTTTTCTTTCTCTCTCTCTCTCTCTTTTTATTGTAGAAGAGAAGAGATGATTTTGAAAACCTATACTTTGGGCTATATAATCTTAATTTTCTCCAAATACAAAAAGATGGAAGGGAAATAATAAATAAATAAATAAATAAGAAACAAAAAAGATGGAAGGAAAATATAAACCAAATAAATAAGGAACAGAAGATATTAAATCCTTTTTTGACTACAGATCTCTATTGTTTATTTTAATTTCTTCTTTTTTAAGTTTGGAGGGAAAAAAAGAAGTAATGAAAGGGTAAATTTTGTCAATTATTAGTTTAACTTGGACTTTTTACAATTAACCAGTAATTTTAATGAGAAAACTAACAATGATACTTTAACCCAAATCATTAGAGAGTTGAATATAGGTTTTTAAATTTTAGGAGGATCATGTTATAAAACACCCAAACCACAGGGTGATAAAAAAGTAATTTATACTTTTCAAAATAAGATTCACACTTTAAAAGTCATTACAATGTTAAAAATAGGGCAGAAATGAAAAAAAGAAAAAAAAATTCAAATTTCTAAAAGTTCCAAAATGAAGATAGAAGAAAATTAAATTTCTATAATTTGATGCTACATATAATAAACTAATAAAGTTTTGTCACATGGTGTGCTGGAGGAAGCAGCAGATTGTCAAATTTGAGATTTGACAAGCCCTATGCAAATTGGGTTTAGCTAATGATATTTAATCGGAATCTGTTAAGAGAGCTTTCAATTATTAAATTATTATGAAACTTAAGTTATACACAAAATTGGGTTTAAATTAGATATTTAATAGCTGTCCACTAGGCAAGTACAAGAAAAATAAATGTAAATTGACAAAAGCTATATTAGATTTGAATAACGAGAAGAGATGGAAGTACCAAAATAATATATACAAGGAAACATGCCTCACGCTAAATAACGCATCAGCTTTGACTTCGTTTTGGCCGGCATTGGTAGCTTGATTAGGGTAGATTTAGTCAAAATAGTTTTGGCACGGTTGGAGCACAAAATATTTTTACATTCCTAGGTTCATTTCCAATTTCCAAACATGTTGGAAGGACTTCTTGGAAAAGAAAATTAAAAAGTTTCAATGGGATGTCATTTCTTTTATTAGAAAACCATACCACAGCACAAAAGAAAAACAGATAAATATTCATAATCAAAATAGAAGACATGGGACGGGTAAAGTTGTGATTTGGTACAATTGAATCCGGTTATTGTATTTCTTGACGTGATGTACACTACACGTTCACAAACTATTGTATAATTTGTAAAATTTGTTGTACACAAATAAACTTGACAAAGAGAAAAAGTGAGTTTACATGTATAATCACATAATATAAATGTACACCAACATATGTAACAAATATAACGATCGTATAAAATCACACCTAACACAACTGTACCTGCTCTGCATCCGATATTTCGCCATCTCGATAATTTTGCAAAATTATTTTTAAAAGATTCTTTGATGCACTCTAACTATTTTTTTATCATATAGAATATTTTTAAAATAATTTTTTCCCAAATTATTGTTCAAAAATGCAACTCAAAGGCAGCCTTAGCTTTTCAACTTAAGATTCTGAGATAAGCATAACATTAAGGGTGAGTTATGTACTTAGTACTTAATCATTGCATTGCCAACTTTCAAGACAGAGACCGTTTGACATCAGAAGAGCGAAATGGCAAATGGAGTTTGGTTCAAGATTAAGATTAATCACGCAAAAATAAGTGGCCTCTCTCTCTTTAGTCTTTAGTATCATCTGTATGAGCGAATCGGTGTGAAATCTCGTGTCACGTAATTAATGTGGAAAACTGCGTCCGAGATGTCGGGAATCCATACAACTCTTTTTCTGGGACCTGGGAATGGGACAATTATCAGTGACAATCTGCCCAATTTATTTTTTGTTTTTATTTAATTTATAGATTAAAATTTAAATATGTCATTAGTCGATGTTTTTAAATGTGGATGCAATTTACTTGGCCGACACAATTTTTCACACCACGTACAGATTTTTATAGAAGTGAAATATTATTGATAGTCCATTTTTTTGTTAACGTCTCTCTATTTCTTTATGTGCTTTCTTTTTTTCAAAAAAAAATGAAGGTATAGAGTGTCATTAACAATGTTTCACTTATAATTTACACATAATGTACTGTTAAATGCGATAGTGTGTTATATTGTTGTAAGCATCTTCTGGAATAATTCCGTCCACAAATTTTAAATCAATTTCACCTCTTATTAGTTGGTGTACTAAATGCTATTCTTTTTGGGTTGTTGTTGCTGCTGCTGTTGTTGTTATTATTTTTATTATTGCAATACGAGAGGGATGGAAGAAGCACAAAGAAGGAACAAAAATTATGAGAACTAAATGTTTATGAAAAATTATTCTAAATCAAGACATGAAAGGGCTCAAGAGCTTGACTATAAGTTTAATTTTCACAATCTGATGTTACGTTTACCACTACCTAACATATTTCAACAATAACGGCTATTGAATCTTCAAAGGAAAAGATATTGAAAAAAAAAAATCTAGGCCTCACTTTCACTAGCACAAACCTCCACCTAAACAATGCCTAGGGTATACATTTCTAAATTGATATAGAATACAGGATTGCACTGATTTTTGTTGAATCCAAGCACAGAATAATAAATAACTATTAAAATATCAAGTATACAATAATTTAATAACAAATAAATTACAAGTATAAAAGATAAATGACATACAAAATTTAACGTAGTTCGACTCCATCATTAATTCTACATCCACAAAAAGAACACTTGTTCTTTATTATGAGAGAATAAAATTCATACAAAAATACAACTTAAATCCAAATTCAACCCTAGTATAATTTCTCTCATCTCTTAAGAATACTCTCTCGCTCATATATAAGGTTACATATCGCCCTTTGTATATCACTTTGTAGAATGCCAATCCACACCTATTTATAAGTTACATTATTTGGCCAACACCTGAGTAATAATAAGAAATAATTGCTAATTCCTAAACTTATATAGATTAGGAAAGAACTCCTAATTTTTGTACTTATATAAATAGAAAATTTCTTTACTACTATTTCAAGTAATTAAAATAATTAAGAAACTAATTACTTCCATACAAAACAAGGAACCCACCTAAAATAAATTAAGCCAAATTTCTAATATTTTTTAGTTTCTTGAGTCCATTGTCAAAGTACACTTGAATATGATTGAATTGATAGGCACATCGAAATAGGATAGCCTCCACATATTAATTAAAGAAACTTTCAGTTTAGGCTTTTTCCCTAATTTTATCAAATACCTTCCTACTTTTGGCCCCCATAAAATAAAACAGGTGATATCTTCAAGTCCAAGAGATAGAGACTCCAGTTATACTCATTTTGTACTCAATTGACACCAAAAAAAAAAGGCAATTTGAACCACTTCACACCAAAAGAAATGCAAAGGAAACCAGAAGGAAAACCACTTCAAACATAGTGATAAAAAGGCAATTTAAGAGTGTTAATTCTTATAGCCCACTTTCGGGTTTTTGCAAGCTAACCATTTTATGGGGAATACATGTACACACCATTGATCATTAGAAAGGTTAGTAAAGAAATGTTGGAGAGGGTAATATTGTTGTCCTTGAAATGTGTATGTTGTTATGTGTGTTCTCGATCTGTTACTTAGTCTATTTGTACATCTTTAACATGTCAGTTCTCCAAATATTAAGAATATTGCATTCATCGGTTAGAAATCTTCACCAAGTTTTCTTGTATGCAAAAACGCAAATGAATTTAGTATCAGAAAGCACATGTAGATAAAGGAAAAACAACAAAGCAGAAACATACAAGTCTTATGAAGATATTAATTTATAGCTTATTGTTTATGTATATTTTGGCTTCCTCTGTATTCTTACTCTTTTTTTTTTTTCGGAAACGATAGAAATTTTATTATAATAAGGAAGTAAAATTACATAGGTTGAGCAAGGGCTCAAATTGGTCTTTACAAAAGTGGACTTGGACTAGGCCACTGATGAACTGAAATTTCATCATCAAAGTATAATCACAGCTAATCTACTCAGTTTAGTACTGAGTCTATCCATAGCAACAGGCAAACTATCAAATGAGCATTTCCTAAACATTGAGAAAAGATCTTTTATGTCCTCCAAGTGAGTTGCCAGCCTTAAGTTACCGGAAACTTGATAGCGTATCATATTAAGAACCTGACTGCATGGAGTTCGAATATTGACATGCTGCCAACCTTTGTCCTTGAGCTTCTGAAGTGTCAGTTTTGTGGCCAAGAGATTGTCCAACACTGCGGAACCAGTGCTTCTCTCGCTCAGTATCCAAGCTTCACGTCTTTGGCTCAGATTGTTTTCTGCTGTCACTCCAATTCCCATATTTTGGCCCTCGACATGTTGACCCACCTCAACACTAATGTTCAGCAAGCACTCCTCATCCCCCATCCGTTCCTCCTCATCTTGTGCTGTTTCTGTTTCGAGAATGCTCAACTGATGTTGTTTCTGTTATGATTGTTGATACTCCTCCCAATCCTTCATGGCTTTCCTAATGACTTGCATAGGATGTCTATCCTTCCCTTCAAATTCAATTTCATTTCTAGCTTTCCAGATCTGCCAAAGTATTTCCACTATTAAGTTTATGTGCTCCCTTCCCTCCTTTCGCACCTGCACTTCCATTAACATACTCCACCATCTGCTGAAGTCAGCTGTGTGCTCTTTAAGTCCATCCCACTGGAGGGGCGCCATCCGCCATATCATTTGTGCTTGTTTGCACTGAAAGAAAATATGTTCCACAGTTTCAGTATTTTCCCCACACAGCTTGCAGATTAAATCACCTTTGCCCGTTCGTTTCTGTACTACCTCCCTACATGGCAAGGCTCGGTTCAGAATTTTCCATACAAACAGCTTTTGTTTGTGTTTGATCTTCATCTTCCAGAGCTGTTTCCAATCTTTCCCACTCCCTCCTTCCCAGCTTGTCTCTCCCTTATCTCTGCCGTTGCCTTCCAACAAATTTTTCCTTCTTGTTATTGCGTCATATGCTGAACTCACTGTGTACTGTCCATTCTCACTATGGCTCCAAAAGTAGGAGTCTGGTCTGCTAGTTAGACTAATAGGAATTTTGAGAATCTATCTGGCTTCTCTTGGATTGAAAGTTCTAAACACAAGAGGTGCATTCCATCTAAAGTTGCAAATCAGGTCACTCACTTTACTAATCGTACAAGTTGGGGGCTTTGTGGACACCACTTTACTTTCTTTGCCATCCTGGATCCAAGCATCCTCCCAAATCCTTGTGCCTTTGCCATTACCTATCTTCCTCCTTGCTCCTCTTCTTACCTCCTCTCTTGCGCTCATCATGCTTTTCCATATCCAGGAGGAGTTGGCTTTGGCTTCGCAGCTTAGGGGTGACTCATGTTGGTAATACTTGGCTTTCATCACCTTACTCATCAGCAGGTTTGGGCGGGTGAGAAGCCTCCAGATTTGTTTACCCAACAATGCTTTATTAAAGCCTTGTAAGTCTTTAAAGCCTAAGCCACCATTATGCTTTCCCCTTGCCAGCTTTTGCCATGAACACCAATGCACTTTCCTTTTGTCATTTTCCTCTCCCCACCAGAACCTTGCCATAAGAGCTTGAATGTCTTTACATAGTTTGACTGGAAGCTTAAAACATGACATGGCATAGGTTGGCATTGCCATGGTTATAGCATTGCCATTGACATGCTTTTCCTCTGTATTCTTACTCTCTTACCTTTTTTTTATTATATTTGTTTCCTCTTCTTTGTTGTTCTCAATTATTGTTCGCTATCTACCTTTTTTTTAATCTTATAAGATTACCAGTAATATGGGAGTAATACAATTAACATATTAAACCACAAACAGTGTAAATTACAGTTCAACACTACTAGAAACTAACCTGCGAATGATATACAAAAAAATAATTATACCACAAATAGTATTACTATTTGACTTCAAATTAATTGTGAGAAACTTTTAATTTGTGAATTCCATATGCATCAATATCAGTTTTGCTTACAAAAGCAAATTTGCCAAAATGATACTGTTTGTGTTACAAAGCATTACCGTTTTGGCCCTTTGCAATCTCAAATGTTTTACAAACACCTAATCTCCTTATTCTTTTGTGTTCTTTTTTTTTTTTTTGGGTCAATTTGAACTCAGCCCTATTCAATTTCTTTCTAAAACTGGACCTTGCTAATATGAATGCTGTAACAATTTTCAGGCCATTTCTAGGGAGGCAAGAGCATATGAACTTGGAGAAATGAAATACTACATTGTGCTTGTTTCTGGTGCCATTGTTTCGCAATGCTTCTTCTTGGGTGCCATTGGAGTCATCTTTTGTGCTTCATCATTGGTATCTGGCATTATAATAGCCGTTTCGCTTCCAGTCACAGAACTCTTAGCTGTCATTTTCTTCAACGAAAAATTTCAAGCAGAAAAGGGTGTTGCTCTTTTCCTTTCTCTCTGGGGATTTATTTCGTATTTCTATGGCGACATTAAGAAAAACAAATCGAAGGAAGAGAAAAGTGATCAGAAGAATCCATCTCAAGCAACAGAGATGACTCCAGTTGTTGCCCCATGAAAAAGTTAAAGCTCTATATATCCTCAACATAGGTGAGCACGTCAAGGAATAGGAGCAAAAGCTCTCTGGGCATGCATTTGTGTGTCAAAGATGTAAAGACCTCCAGATTCATGCCCTTTACCAATAATCTGCTTCGTCGTAAGATCCTGAAACAAGTAATAGTCAGGAAAGAATTGGGCAGAACAATTAAGGGCACGAGTAAGTTTACTCACAGAAATTAGATTAAAAGACAACTCAATGAAACTTAAGACATATGACAATGAGATTAATGGAGTGGGGTTAACTGTGTCTGATCCAAGAACACGAGATTTTGACCCATCAGTTAAGGTAATTGTAGATGCAGATGTGTGTGGCTGAAAGGCAGAAAATAAACTAAAATTACCTGTCATATGATCCGTGGCTAGGGGTGCATTAGAATCGAGTCAAGCTCGAGTAGTAAGTAAAATAACTAAGCTTGAGATCGAGCTCGAGTTCGTCGAACTTTTATAATTCAAACTCGAACTCAAACTCGACGTCAATTTATGTTACTCGAGGTCGAGTTTAATTAAATCTAATCAATTCAAATCAAGCTCAATCGAGCCTATTCGAGCTCGCGTAATAAAAATTAATAATTTACGTATAATTTTAAATAAAAGATATTATTAATATTTCACAATAATAAAAATTAAAATATATATTTGAAAAAAACTTGATTAGGCTCGTCGAACTTTCGAGTGTAAAATATTAAAATTCGAACTCGACTCGCTGCTTCTATCAAGCAGCTCGAGCTCGAGTCGAGCTGCTGACCGACTAGCTTGCGATCTCGAGTCAAGCTATTCGATCCAACATCAGCCCTATCTATGGGACCAGAATCAATTACCCATTTGGAGAACGAGGACACAAGGCATGTGTTTGGTTTACCTGACTCAGCGATGGCAGTTACAGGAGTAGATGAAGACTTTAATTATTCTTGGTACTGAGAAAATTTAGCATATTCATCTGCAGAGATCGTAACAGACTTTTCATGGTTAATCGCATCATTGGTAGAAGCAATATGCGTGGATTGAGTTCTCTGGTTCCTGTACTGCAATCTCTTGCAATCACGCTTCATATGACCTAACTTATGATAATAGTGACACACAATCACTTCTGCATTCTGTCCCCGCGTGTCAATTCCTTTACTATCACCTTTGTATTGTTGTTTTTCAAATTCATATTTGTTAGTTTGACTAACAAGAGCACTACTGGACTGAACAGATTGAAAATTCTCTGTGCGAAATACCCTACTAAACACATCTTGCAAGGATGAGATCTCAGAACTCGAAAGACTATGAGATTTAGCAGCTTCAAATTCAGGTGAAAGATCAGCCAAAAAACTCATAATCGCCATCTATTCCCGTTGAATTTGCTGAACTTTCACATCAAAACTAAACGATAATAACAAATTAAACTCCTCATAAGTTTTCTTAAAATCCATAAAATAAGTAATGAGTTTGAACCAAGATAGTTAGAATTATTGAGTTTGTGGTCCGTGATCTTAGACATCACAGGAGCCACATCAGACGTAATGACGGATTTCGTTTCTACCATGGGTTCAAAATTAACAGAAAAGAAAGGACAGATCTGAACTCTTTAAAACAAGAGTGAAGAATATAACACAGATGTGTGCTATACAGAACCAGATGAAGCGAATGATGACTAATGAATTTTCTGGCAACGGACAGAGACCCTAACCTTGATGGTAATTTTGGATGGAATATCTTTCACATCTTTATTGAGAGAAAATGTTACATATATATACACGAACTAACACCTCTATGTTAGGAAAGTTAACTGACAATCAGTTAGAGTCCTATAATTAAGCTATCCCTATAATCAAGCTATTCATAATAAATTCCTATATTAATTCTGTAACATGTCGAATAATAACATCCCAAACCAAGTTAGTCTCCTGATCATCTTCATTAGGAGATTTAGTAATAAAAACAGATCACTCTGAAATTGTAGAAGAACAATGAAATTTTGAAAATCTGATAACTTCCTTTTTTTAACTCTATATAAGCATTGGCCTAGCCTCAAGATTTAAACAACCTGAAGGATCTTTGGTTAGATCACACAAGAAAAGAAGACTTCTTTCGTTGTGACTAAAAGTGTGATGCTGAAATTGTTCATGGCAATTGAGTTGTGACTATTAGGCTCCTTTCCATTGTCAGTTGGAAGAATTCTCTTTGCGGTTTATTAGAGTTGTCTGGAGCATTGTTGCTAGCAATAGAATCTTCAAGCCTAAAGGCCCTAAACTTGATCAAATTTTTAAATTCTGCAATTGCAAATTAACTCTACACTAAGCAGAATAAACACTAGCAATCAAGCAAAGGAGGAAATGAAGAAAAGAAGCTCTAATATTAATTTATATGAATCAACAACTATTATAACAAAAGAATTCCATGTTGTAAAAAAGGCTTCCCTTTATAAGCCTCCTCTTGCAAATACATCATACACCTTTACTATGTTTTCTTACCACTTCACAGCAAGCCAAAATGCTACATATACCATTGAGGTGGGAAAAAAAAACGAATTTAGAAAAAAAAATCGTTGATGGGAAAAAAGTCTAAGAAGAGTTAATAAAAAAAACAAAAGTAAATTACCAAGAGCATTATAACAATGGGGGCTTCGGATCATCTGTCCACTCTCTCTGGCTAAATTCTCCGTGTAATTCAATACGACGTAGTTTCTATCATAAACTATCTTTTGCGGCCTTAAACTTTATCTCCCTCATCTTTTGACTTTCATCGAGCAAATCCATTCCTGCATTTTCCTTTTAACAATCCACCAACAAGATTTAATAAAATTGTGTCTTCCAACCATCCAACTACAAGATTTAGTAAGATTATATGATAAACCCTGATTAGAAGAACTAACATTACCACTTTTTCCACAGAAGGTTAAGGGGATTAGGGGAATTTGCATCCTCTTTCTTTCATGGTAAACTATAGTTTGTACATCTACTAAATTGCCTATGGTCCAAAAAAAAATGTATTTGTCAAAAGTGTTTAACCATACTTATCTTCCGGTAAGACTTGTAAAACTAGTAGTAAGATCAAATATATGGTTTGAATACGCACAGCCTGCCTTGGTTGTGTTCTGGGATTGATTATTTTCTGATTCGTAGATTTGAAGCCTAAGAACAAAGAATGATATCAAGAGATTCTGAAATCTTGTTCAGAGAATATGTATAGACTTGATCGTATAGATTTGATGATGATGGCTTCTAATGGATTTTGTATTCCTTGTTTCTGCCTTAACAATGGAGAAATTCTGACTCAGAATGATCGACTTGACTTTGGACTCCTAAAGCTTTGGCTATGTTTGACAATTGAACGTCTGCGTGTGTGTTTTAATAAGAAGCATGTAGTATCAAAATAGACAGGAAACTTGGACAAGGAGATTGGATAGAAGATCCGGAGCAAACAAGGGGTAACTCTAATAAATTACCATGTGAAAGCATGCATATCAAAATCCAAATTGCTCATTATTCCAGTCAGCTGAAGAACATAAATACCTAAAATGGATCCAACACATAGAAAGAATGAGAATCCAGCCAAACTGATTAGCATGAAACCCATACCTTGAATTGGAGTGAGGGTCAAGTTCACTGGATTTCAACACTAAGATTAGCAGCTAAAACCTTAACTCGACATATGCTTTGAATGAAACTATAGCTGCGCACAAAAAAAATTTAGGAATATTCAGTGTTTGATTCCATGAACTGCTGTTATGATACGTCCTATATCGATCACTTGCGTATTCTTCCAAATTTTTGAGGTTAACGAACTGAATTTAGTAGTTTAGATTGCCAATAATTAATCAACTTGGTAAAAGTGGTCAAGTGAAAAGTTCAAAATTCTACTAAATGGCATCTTCACAAGATTAATAATTGGCATGACAAAGATCAGTCATCATAACTAGGGGTGTTCATTGGCTGATGTTCGGTAATTTGGTAAAAAAAAAAAAAAATTCAATTTTTTAAAACAAGGTTAACATCTTATTACCGTCCAAACATTTATTAGATGATTGAATTTCAGCCAGATAGTCTGTATTTCGATGAAAATTCCAAAGTTTTAGATTGGTTTTCTAATCTAGATTAATTAAGTGTATTTAATACGTAATTAAAAATATAAAAGTTATTAATATGTTAATTAATGTGCTTTTAAGGTCACATAGTAGTTTATAAGCATAAATTATAACTTATAACACTATTGACTAATACATTAATACGTAATATGATATATTAGTAGGCATGAAATATATGAAATGTTTAATTAAATTATGAAATTTGGTAATTCGGTTGGCAATAAAAAATTCAGGAATCGAATTTCAGCATACATTCCCAAATGATTTTACCAAAATTTAAGATTAGATCTTAATTGGTTTTCTTGAATTCTATTTTACCGATATCCAATTTTCAATCTAATTCGATTGACTGATAATCAATTTTTCTTGAAGTGTGAACATCTCTAATCATAATAGAGGACAATACCAACGCAAAACCCATAATAAATATGCAACATGCAATTAGCAATCCTTGGCTTCGTTGTAGAAGTTCGCAAAGAGGGCATTTTATTGTAAAATTAGACAAAGAAGAAAGAAAATTACAGCAAAATTTTGGTAGAAATAGTCAAAAATGATAAAATACCGTAGCCAAAGTACAACATTACACTGACAATTGAAGGGTAATTTAGACATGCTAAGGAAAAAATAGTAAAACAGTTGCACCAAAGTTTAGACGCAACAGCTCCGTCTTTCAAAAAAAAAAAATTCAGCAGCCAAGTAAAGCAACTTCGGTATGAATTCCCAAAGATACCCACTTACTCAAGGTGTTGATAGGGAATTAAAGTACTACTTATAAGACTAAGGGCCTGTTTGGGTTGTGATAGCTTATTGAAAAGTACTTACATAGTGGAGTTTTTAATAAAAGTACTTATTAATTACTTAAGTGATTTTAAATATATTATTTGGAAACATATTTTAATAAGTACTTATTATATCGGATAATATGAAATTTGAAAATTTTTAAAAGTATTTTCTCTTTATTTGGTTCATAATATAGGATAAAATGATTAAATTTGATGTTTTATTAAAAGTACTTTTAAACCAAAATCTATACTCCTAATTTTATGGGATGATTTTCACCAAATAATTTAAAAGTACTTTTAGTACTTAAAAGTGTTTTTTTACCAAAAGCACCGTAACTCCAAACGGGATCTAAGGATGCGTTTGATAAAACTAAAGTTTGAAAAGTTATTGAATTGTTAAATACTAAATTTGATACATTTGATTATATAGCACATTAAGTGATAAGCTAAGTGATAAATGAATAGTTTATCACTTATTTTTTGGAGCAATTTTTGCCAAAAAAATTCAGTGTCATTTAATTAATTTAAATGTTTAATTTTTTTTTGTTATCAAACGTATCAAAATATGTTAAGATCTGAATATATTAAGTTTAAGTGCTGAATTAAATTATCAAATATGGGCTAATTGCCCTTTTCTTTATCTTTTTTTCCTACAAAGAAATAAAAAAATACCCAATTTTAGTACTATAAATATGCATTAATAATAGAAATACATCAACCATGCAATAGAGACAAAGATGTCTAAGAATCTATAGATACGAGAGACTTAAAAAATCAATAAAGATGAGAGCAAGATTAAAGCTCCAAAATATCTTCTATCCAATTAAATCACAGCAACCCGTAGATATGTGCATATGTTTTCCAACAATGAAAAACCATTCCAATTGCAAAGAGAATTTTCATAAGAGATGGAGGAATTCTAGATCTAAGAAATCAAATCTAACGAAATCTCAAATCTCACAAGAAAATGACAAAAATGTATATAAAGAAAAACTCTCATAAGGAAATTCAATGAAAGGTGAAAATTATCATTGGTAGAATCTAAAAGAGAAGAGACTCTCATTATGAAATGATAGAAGAGAAGAATCTCTCACAAGAAAGCTTGAGGAGAAAATTGTATTCTTACAAACGAAATAAAACCTAGTGAAAGGGCTCCTTCCATGAGAGGAAAAGCCAGATTTCCGTGTCTTTCTCCCATGTGTGTTTGGTGTATATTTTGGATGCTTCTTTAAATGTTTCATTTTTTTTATTTGTGTTAGTTCTTTTTTGAATATTTTTACTGAAGATATTAACAAATATATTTCGAAACAATATTGCCAAAATTTAATTGTTGTTCGTAAGTAATTCAAGAATATATTGAAAACTTAGGGTGCAACATGACGGAAGAGCGAAACTTATATAGAATGTGGCAATTGATAGGCAATTACAAGAATATATGACATTTCCATGACTGTGATTGACGTGCGCAGGGTATACATATCAATTTTGCCTCATTCTAATCAAGTTTTACATTTATAAACTCCTAAATACCCCACACGCGATTTATCGCAAGTATACGAATCGTGAGCGAGTATAGGGTATTAAGGGTCGATCCCACAAGGAAGATTGCAATTACCGGTACTACTAAAGCTTCTCTATTATTTAGACTATCAATGAATTATAACAAATTAAACCTACTGAAATTATACAAAATAACAAATGAAAGCTCCTTGGGTTGTGGTATCCCTAACTACTCATGCAAGTGCTATATTTGGATCATTGAATACTACATCTAGGCTAATTATGGTGTAATTTCCTTATGCATTTGAATCCTACTTTCGTAGTGAATCAATTATACTCATAACTAATCCATACCTATTTTCATGGTTATGAAATTAGCTACAAGTTCATTTCTTCAATGAAATTACATGAAATGAATCACTAAAAACCACATAAGTGCACCTCTACTTTCGTGAGTGTACTCCCTATGTTTAGCACTTCTTGAACTAGTGTTAAATCTCAATTTTCATTGCAGAAACAACACCTTAGATAATCACAATTAATGGTACCAGATTAATCATGATTTCAAGAGCTAAAGTGCTAAATAACTTGCTCAAATCATAGCAGTCAAATAACCAAATAATAAACACTAACAATTATAGAAAGTTCAACCAAACCCAAGGTATAAACTTTAGAAACACATATTGAACACAAAATCCAGAACTTGTATATTAACTAAATTTGGAATCAAATACAAAAGATAAAGAGTTTGGAAGGAATACAACCCTTGTCACATGAGCTTTCTTCCTTGTCTTCTTCATCCTCCATCTTCATCCTAATCTAGATAATAAACAAGAATGAAAAAGCTACACTACTCTATACTAAGCTAAACTAACACTAGGGAGATGAAAGAGCTACATTTCTGCAACTTCAAGCTTCTCCCGTATGTCTCTCTATTTTTCTGCTATGAACTCCCCAATCCCTATTTTTGCAATGCATTTGGCTATTTAATGATGAAAGGTGGTCAAGAAATGAGGATTACATCTCCCTTTTACAGCTGGGAATGTTTCTCACATGTCTAGCATCCAATGTGAGTTGGTGGAGGTGAAATTGAGTTTTACGCGTACAGAGCAGCCTTTTCTGACCAGTGATCCGAGCTGCTACAGTACCTCGGATCCGTATGGATCCGAGCTCGGATCCACTAACCCAGAAACAACCGAGGGTTCGGATGAATAGTGGATCCGAGTGTGGATCACTTGCTCTGTTTTTGGCCCAACTTCAACCAATATTTTCTTGATGTTAGAGGCTGAACCAGCTCATGTCTAAAACATGAAAGTTGTAGCCTTTTGAGTTATCTTTCTAATGCATCAAGAATCACCTCATTTTGGATCTGTGTAGGCTGAGATATGACTGAAATACCCTTGCCTGCTCATTGCCCTGTTCCAGCTTCGACCAGTAGAAATTTGCTATTGTAATTCGGCATTTTGACCTGGAAAACCTTCAAACTGGATTTAGATGTCTTCACCAAAGTTGTAGATCTATCTCTTATCTTCAAATGGGTTCAAGAGTCATCCCAATCCGATCATTGTAACTCAAGTTATAGCCGAAATACGAAAATGTGTCAAAACTGTCAAAATACACAAAATCCAAGTAAAAAGTGATAAAAACCTCATTTAATCACTTAAAAGCATTTTTCACCAATTATAGCCAAAATGATTCATATTCTTCCAATAATATAACCAAAGTGACTAAAAATAATATAAAATGTCATACAATTATTACGTAAATTAGTCACTTATCAGTGATTTTTGCCCTATATTTGTATATAAAATAACAGATTTTAATAGAAAGTGATAGTATTGAACTTTTAGGTTTTGCTTAGTAAATAACATTTTTTAGCAAAATAGTAGTATTCTTTTGATTTAAAATATAAACCCGTACGGTTTATAATGCTAGTATAGAGCATATACTCAAGTCACAAACATAAGAAACTTCAATCTATAATTCAATTCTGTCAACTGCAAAATAACTTCAAACTCCTGAAATATAAATTTTTGTGACCAAGATAATATAAAGAAAGTCGTATAAGAAATAAAAATGTAATATAAGAAAATCTTTACACCATTCTAATTTCACAATTTTCAGGAAATTTGATACAGGCAATAGCAAAATGTAATTTATATTCCTTCTTCCAATAAACGTGCATGCATTCAATGAGGAATCTTCTTCTTTTTTATGAGCTTCAATGACCAATCATATATATATGTGTGTGTATATATATATATATATAGTCAAACGACATTGTAATGACCAATCATATATTAGCCTATGTGATAATGTGAACCTATGTCCACCTCACGAAATTCTCACCTTCTATTTTCAAGACTCAATCTTCGGTCTTCATCTTCAAGTTTCTTGGCTTCTAGTTAATTAGGTTTTCTTAGATATGTGTCTTCAATTTATGGTTTAGTAAGACCTTACAAGAAAAGAAATGGAGAAACCCTTGAGCAATAATTAAAGGGAATAAAAGCCTTGGCGACAAAATCATTGCCCATTTGCTTCCAACTATGCTTCATCAATCCATGGTTTTCGTACATCATTATCAATCACGCAGCATATCCCCCGTGAACTCATCAAAGAAATTCTCACAAGGCTTCCCCTTAAATCCCTTGTGAGATTTAACTGCATTTCAATATCATGGCTTTCGTTAATATCGAGTCCTAATTTTACCAAAGCACATTTCAGGTACCATGCATCTGTGGACAGCAAATGCCTATTGGTATTGAGCAATCCGGCGAGCAATATTCTGCCAATCATTGTTCTATTAACTCTCTGTTCAATGAAAAGGAGGCTATACTAATTAAATCAAACTTGACCATCGCCCGCCAGTATTCTCCCATATATAGGTGGCAAACAAATTCATTTAACTAAATTTACTCATACCTGCTCATGAATAGTTGCATATATGTATCTAAAATTTTTATATATGGGTATAAATGGGTTGCCCAATTATACTCATTTATTAAATGAGTATAATTGGGTAACCTATCAAACCCAATTAACCCATTTAGAATTATCTTTCCCAAACCTTCTCTCTTCCCCCACCCATTTAGAAGACATTTGAGACTTGCGTTTGATTATTGAACTCATTGTTGGAGACTTTCATGCATTAATATTGCTAAAGCCTTGTATATAGTAGAACGTTTTATTTTTCAGCCTAAACAAATATTTGATGCATTTTTGACGTAGATAGATATCCTACTTAATTTTTTTTTTTTAGATTCTTCATTTTATCATGATGCTAACTACTTTTGTTTCATATCATTATTATTATTTGGTTTTATCTTATCATTTTATTTTCTTGTAGTTTATTAACTTGCTCATTTTTCAACATTATCAATTTATGACAAGCTTTAACCTCCTTTCCTCCCTTTCCAAAATGAAATTTTAAATTTACACACGAAAAAAATGTTAAGGGTTCAAAGTTTTTGGATTAAGTTTTTATGTTAACTTTCATAGTACTTGGTTCAAGTTTTTATATTCTGATTGTTCAATTATTAAATAGTATGTAATTTTGTGACATAGAGCACAGATGGAAAAAAATTGGTAATTTGACTTATTGAGCATTATAAGTAAAATATCTAAAACTAATGATGGGTGCAAAGGGTGGTATATATTGATAATCAATTTGCAAAAATGAATTTAAATGAGTTTACAAAAAGTTAAAATAAATGGGGTATAAATAGTTATAGTGCAAAGGGTGGTATATATTGATAATTTAGTTTGCAAAAATAAATTTAAATGAGTATACAAAAAGTTAAAATAAATTGGTTATAAATGGGTAACTGGGTTACCCAACTCATTTTTTTAAATACCTATTTATACCCATCTAATTAAATAGGTATAAATGAACTGACTCACTTATACCCATTACCTATTTCAACCCACCCAAGTCTGCCCAAATTACCTATTTTGATACCTCTACTCCCATGAATTAGCTACGGTTTTGGGCAATTCGACGGGTTACTTTGTATTGCAGCCACAAAAAAGTCTTCGTTCTCGAGGATTTTATCTGCTAGAGAATGTAACTTTTTATTGTGGAATCCCTCCGTTGGAAAATTCAAAAAATTTCCCAATTTAGGTATTCAACTCGACTTGGATAGCTAATATGTTGCCTATGCTTTTGGGTACAATGAAGTTAACGATGATTACTAAGTGGTGGCTATTATATGCTTTCCGATTTGTCCTAAATCCTAATGCACGGCATGTACTTTTTATGTATAGGATGAAGACTGGATTTTGGAAGACTGCAGATTTTCAAGGTGATATTTGTTGGGATAGTAGTCTTGGTATATCCATGAATGGGAAGCTCCATTGGGTATCGAAGAAAAGGACCCATGGATGGAATATTATTTGTTCTGATTTGCAATAGAGAAATTTGGTATGATGGATGGAATTGTGATAATGCTTTTGCATATGTGAGAGTTTTTGAAGCTAGCCTTTGTATGTTTGTTCACAAGTTTGAAGGTAACTCAGAAGCGTGTGAAGTTTGGGTTATGAAGGATTATGGTGTAATTGATTCTTGGACTAAGGTGCTTGCTATCTCGAGTAATATCAATAGGGTACCATCATGTTAAACAAGAATTTGCAGATTGGATGATGGCACACTTTTAATGCTGTTAGATGGTGAACTCTGACTCTTGAATCTAGAAGATAATGCTATTTTTTTAATAAAAATATTCTGGACTTTTTTGTGTTTTAGTATTATATGCTTTTGGATCTAAAAACAATTTCCTTAAGTTTTTATACTCTCTTCTTTATAGTTAAATTTTGCTCCTTTTTTGCTTGTGGACATAAAGTCAATTAGACCTAACTACATGAATTCTGTGTCTCTGTTTTATTTATTTTTGTTTTATTATTTATCTTCTGAAATTGCCGCCAAAAACTCACATTAATGCCATTATTGGCTCAAATCTTAGCAAGTCAACCAAGTCTCTACCTCTATAAACTATTCAAATTAACAACAAATTACTTTCAACAAGCTAACTTATTACAAACCATGCCACATATAATTTTGCAATAATTTTAAAAAAAAAAGACAAAGAAAAACAGAGAGAGGGGGCAGACTTTTCTATTGTTACACAACAACCAAAGGGCCAGTTTAGTAATTTATGTTGCATAGACTTCACCGAGTTTTATACACACTATCAATGTCTTCTAATATCAAAACACTGAAAAAATACCAAATTTACCAAATTTGTAACTTGACACATGCCATGCATGTGACGGATTCTAGTAAGATCCACCAAATTTTCTGTAGAGGTCCTAAATGATTTTATCTTATAAATATTAGGGACTAATATTTTTTTGAGGCATAAGAGACCAAAATGGACAAGATTCCGAAAATAAGACCAAAAGTGGTTGTTTTCCCTTATTTGTAGGTTGCATTATTAGCTTCCCAAGGAAAGCATATCCATCTACTTTCTTGGAACATTATTCCTCCTTTTGGGATTAGCCGGTAGCAGGACAGAAAATCCATCGATGTAAGGCAGGACAGGAGACCGACTGGGATCTTCAAAGCTAAGCGACTACTTTACAGTTGAGAGGTCCAGAATTCCTACCACAAACTCTTTGCGAGACTTGACATAGTGAACCTTCTTGATAAATTAGTAGCCAACGGGGAATATCCCTTTATTGGGAATGGGGCTACTTGCCTTTCTTCCTACGCTGGCTAAGCATATCAGTCCTCAACCGAAAAAGGAAGGTTCTACCACGTTTGGGGTTAGCCATTCATGTTAGCCTTGATGAGCTCCTCTTTGCCTTTAGGGAATTGTAGTCACTGGCTAATTGATTATCAATTGGCTCTCGAATATCAATGCTAAATTAGAACCAAAAATTCGCATCAATTTAGAATGCCCTTAAATGTGGTTTTTGTGATTATTTATTGAGTCGAACTCAAACGAGTTTTTATCGAATTGAACTCAAGTCAAGTTTAAGAAGTTTGAGTTTTTTCTTAAACATTTTAATTTTAAGATAATTGAACCAAGGTTGAAATAAGTGTGAACATTTATTGAATGCAAAATGCTATTCAAACTTGAGTTGATTAATTGGTAAACCAAGTTTAAACAAACACTTATGGAAACAAACTCAATTCAAGTATCAAGTAGTTTGTTCATCTTCAGCCATGTGAAGTTTTTATCCTTTTTTTTTTAGTGTAAATGGAAGGGTTCGAATTCGAAATTTCTCACTTATATTTCCTCTCTCCAAACCACTGGATCATCCCTTCCCCCTAGTGGTGATGTTATTATCTAGTAACTTGTATCTAATTTTATTAACAAAAGTAAAAAGAGAAAATGAGACATCGTAGTTAAATCATAAATTTCCTGTAAGGCACAATTAAAGATGGTATTTACCCTACAAGAAATTTATGATTTACTACATGTCCCATTTTCTGTTTTTACTTTTTTTTTGCTAAAATTAGATACCAGTTACTACAGAATCAATCAGTTATATTCTAATCAAACCCCCTACTTTTATTGACTTTCCTAATTTAATTTGGCCTCTTCGAAAGTGTTAACGCTTTGCAGTTCTTGACAACCTGTATAAGGTGATCACTATATGAGACTAAACAGAAAACCGAGTGTAAGTAAGTAACGCACTTTAGGCAAATAGCAAAATTGACCAATTCGGCACTTACAAAAATATCTGAGTTTTCATTGCTTTTGACAAATGCTGAATAGCCAAAAATATGAAGACTTAACATTAAATAGGATCATATTTATGCAGGTAATAAAAGTAATGAATACATGAACATTAGTTGGAGATTCACTAAGGTGTTCAGTTCACGAAAAACGAGTGCTTCGACAGCACTTATAAAGAGAGGTCTCAAGTATTAAATTTTGGCAAAAGTGAAACAATTCTAGAATCATCTTACGGGACTACAAGCGTTCATATGGTAAGTCAGATATAATTTAAATGTAATGTTACGGGACTACCTTGGAACACTCTTTAGAAAAGTCATTCACGAAATTATAAGTGCAACAAAGATCCACAAAGCGCAAATGCTAAAATTTGTGAGATCAAGGGGGTAATAAGGGATAGACGCATTTGGAGAGCAAGATTCGAGTTTGGATCAGAACCATACTCAGGAATTCGTACCAATGTCAAGAGATCGAAGAGGGTTCGACACCTGCCCAAGAAGCACATATGGATGTCATCCCGAGTGGAACTATTTTCGGGATCCAAATAAGTTTAAGCGGAGAAAGAACAAAATTAGGAGATAAGTCTAATGATCCACCCGATAAATTTAAGCGGCAATCTATAGAGGTTCAAGAAAAGTTTAAAGAACTCTTGGAAGGAAGGTGAACGTATCAAAGGGATCCAAACGAGTCCGTTTGAAGAGCTAAACACGGTTAAGAAGCTAAAAACCTCAACGATTGACCCAAGAAAGGAAGCCAAAGACAAAGTAGGAAACTATTGATACAGCTCAAATGAAGGAATTGAAGACTTTGAAGGAAATGTGAAAACGTCGCAATGGAAACAAGTCAAGGAAGAAAGCCTTCACTAATAAGAATGAAATAAAGTAGTCAGTGAGGGGAAGTGTCAAGAGAGCCATCAGACTAAAATTGTCCAGTGATCTAATTGCAAGTTGCATGTCTAGACTGGAAATGGGGCCTCTCCCATTCCAATTCTCTTCACTTATGTAAACTGATAGAACTTTGTTGTAAACTACTATAATTTTGGTGTGAATATGAATTATAAATGAATTGGTAATATATTAATTTACACCGAAATTATGCTAGTTTACAGAATTCGACGAAACCTCAACTGGAGTGGCCAGGATCCGTCTAGACTTTCCCATAGGAATGGCACCGCCTTAGTACTGCATTATACTACCGACTTTCCACTAGTATAAATACGAGATGGGTCTGGTATACAGGTGAGGTAAGTCGATCTCCAACTCTATAATACTTTTGTGGGTAAGATAAGTCCTGTGTTTTGGTCTCTATTGTCTAGTGTCCTTAGCAAATATTTTGGTGTAATGTGTTTTATGTTTAATTATTGAGTATTATTCGTATATCTTAATTTTGAGCCTACTACTAGTGAAAAACCAATCGGCTATAATTATCATTATCTTGGCTGAGCATTAAGGATTTTCAGGGTGACCTTGTGGGGATCAGAATGCGGTGTTTCTTCATGGGAAGGCTCCATTGAGTATTGAAAAAACAATATTGCAGTTTGCTTTCCATAGCAACAGAGACAATCAAAGAGTTTCAGGGTCGAATTATTATGGCTTCCCTGAATCAGTATTGGAATTTGGAAAATCACAGATGAAGCCTTTGTTGCCTTTGTAATTCGTATTTTTATGATGTGGATTATGGGGTCAAAGAATCTTGGTCTAAGGTTCTTGCTATCCCTCATTTTGAATCCAAAGAATGGTTGCCTTTGTATTAAATTCGAGTTACAATTTAAACAAAATAATTTTATTGTACTTCGAGTTTTATAATTATTTTAAGCAGAGACGTTGTTTACAAGGACATTTTAATTTGACGTGCGCGGAGTATACATATACAATTAAGCTCATCCTAATCAAGTTTTACATTTATAAACTCCTAAATACCCCACACGCGATTTATCGCAAGTATACGAATCGTGAGCGAGTATAGGGTATTAAGGGTCGATCCCACAAGGAAGATTGCAATTACCGGTACTACTAAAGCTTCTCTATTATTTAGACTATCAATGAATTATAACAAATTAAAACCTACTAAAATTATGCAAGAAAATAGCAAATAAAAGCTCCTTAGGTTGTGGTATCCCTAACTACTCATGCAAGTGCTATATTTGGATCATTAATTACTACATCTAGGCTAGTTATGGTGTAATTTCCTAATGCACTTGAATCCTACTTTCGTAGTGAATCAATTATACTTATAACTAATCCATACCTATTCTCATGGTTATGAAATTAGTTACAAGTTCATTTCTTCAATGAAATTACATGAAATGAATCACTAAAAACCACATAGATGCACCTCTACTTTCGTGAGTGTACTTCCTATATTTAGCACTTCTTGAACTAGTGTTAAATCTCAATTTTCATTGCAGAAACAACACCTTAGATAATCACAATTAATGGTACCAGATTAATCATGATTTAAAGAGCCAAAGTGCTAAATAACTTGCTCAAATCATAGCAATCAAATAACCAAAGAATAAACACTCACAATCATAGAAAGTTCAACCAAACCCAAGGTATAAACTTTAAAGACACATATTAAGCACAAAATCCAGAACTTGTATATTAACTAAACTTGGAATCAAATACAAAAGATAAAGAATTTGGAAGGAATACAACCCTTGTCACATGAGCTTTCTTCCCTGCCTTCTTCATCCTTCATCTTCATCCTAATCTAGATAATAAACAAGAATGGAAAAGCTACACTACTCTATACTAAGCTAAACTAACACTAGGGAGATGAAAGAGCTACATTTCTGCAACTTCAAGCTTCTCTCGTATCTCTCTCTATTTTTCTGCTATGGACTCCCATCTCCCCTCCTTTTTTTCTCTTTGCAATGCATTTGGCTATTTAATGATGAAAGGTGGTCAAGAAATGAGGATTACATCTCCCTTTTACAGCTGGGAATGTTTCTCACATGTATAGCATCACATGTGAGTTGGTGGAGGTGAAATTGAGTTTTACGCGTACAAAGCAGCCTTTTCTGACCACAATCCGGCCAGGAATCCGGCCACAAATCCGGCCAAATTCCGGCCGGATTGCTACAGTGACCATTTGGTCACTTCTGGTTCAATTTCCAGCTCTGCTCCGACTTTGACTCAACTTCAACTGAACTGTTCTTGATGATAAAAGCTGATTTAGCTCTTGACCAAAACATAAAACTTGTGGCCCTTTGAGTTAACTTTCCAATGCATCAAGAATCACCTCATTTGGATCTGTGTAGGCTGAGAAATGACCGAAATACCCTTACCTGCTCATTGCCCTGTTCCAGTTTCGACCAGTAGAAATTTGCTATTGTAATTCGGCATTTTGACCTGGAAAACCTTCAAACTGGATTTAGATGTCTTCACCAAAGTTGTAGATCTATCTCTTATCTTCAAATTGGTTCAAGAATCATCTTAATCCGATCATTGTAACTCAAGTTATAGCCAAAATACGAAAATGTGTCAAAACTGTCAAAATACACAAAATCCAAGTAAAAAGTGATAAAAACCTCATTTAATCACTTAAAAGCATTTTTCACCAATTATAGCCAAAATGATTCATTTTCTTCCAATAATATAACTAAAGTGACTAAAAATAATATAAAATATCATACAATTATTACGTAAATTAGTCACTTATCAAACTCCCCCACACTTAAATCATTGCTTGTCCTCAAGCAATTCACACATAATCGAATGCAATGATTCAAGAGGTGAAATAATATATGCACTTTGTCCAATTTAATTCCTCAAGACTTGGAAAATAATCATTATACAATTATTCAATTTACACTAAATACTCATAATATCAAGTAAAGAAAAGATAATTATACCCTAAATTCAACAAGTTAAACTTAATCTCTTACCCTAACTTAATTTTACAAATAAGCAAATCACATAGTCAATTTATAGCCTTCCTCCTCCTATAATCATCTTTTTCTCAAAATTCTATAACTAAGAGGGATTTATTCATACTAATTTTTACTTAAATAGTGAAAATGCCTTTTTACGCGAAAATCGACACTTTTAGGTGAAGATCCCCGGTTACTCAATATTTCACTTATTCAAGTTGCTATGCATACTCTTAATTCAAGTACCTTTTTACGCGAATGTCGACATTTGTAGATGCCAACCCCCGGTTACTTGGTACAAGAATCATTGGAGTAGAACAATTTTTATTTACTTTCTTTTCTTTTCTTTTTTTTTTCTTTTCTTCTTTTTTTTTCAGAAATAAAGGACAATAAATAGATGTTCCCTTTTAGAACATATATAAGACTAATCAAAGGAGGAATATAACCTTTATCGACTATATCAATCACTTACTTGCAAAATTAAGTAAAGAGAAGAAATCTCATTAAACATGTAAAATTATAGGCATAATTTTCCTCATTTTACCAAATATACTTTCTAAAATGTAAAAATTCTAATTGCGTAATAAACATTTCCAAGTTAAATGAGGACTAAACCTTCCAAAATACATATAACATTTCAACAATTGGAAGAATTAAACACTTAAGGTTGGAACAAATTGGCCCTTTTTGAATGAAAATGCAAAAATTTGAAGAAATTTTGGGCTATAGTGAAATATTGGAAAAGATTTTAGAAAAATTTTTACAGAGTTTCTCCTTATAAATGGAAGAAAACTCCCTGCCAACAAACCTATTTTCTAGCAAATTATCCACATGGCAAGCATTTCAAACACAATTCCAACATTTCTAAGCATTTAAATCCACAAAATATCATCACCTAGCAAGTAAATGCAAGTTCAATACTTTCCTCCCCCACACTTAAACTTCACATTGTCCTCAATGTGAGAAAAGGAAAATAAATAAGGAGTAAAAGAAAATACTGCTCAATTGAACTTGCGCAATCCGAATCCATGTCCAAGTGATGAATTTCCAACCGTATTTGAGAAAGAATGGAGAGTTCACTTATTGCACCCTGAAAAAGACAAAATCAAAAAAAAATAAATTTCTTAAAAATAAAAGGTTGCAATCAACAAAAAGAAAACATGCAAGTCAAGGAAAAAGGAAAGATGATCAAGCATGTGGAACCATACAATGTTCAAGGGATAAAAACATGAAATGAGCTAATCCTTGCTAATCACATATATGCATTAGTATCCAAAGCAAAGGGATGCTAATTTCACAAAATAAGCCCACCATTATGAACAAAGTAAGTTCCATTTATACATTTTGTCATCAGTGATCAAGTCCCCTCAAGTACAAAAGTAATCTCAAAATGGAGGCAAACACACCAAGCCAAAATATAAATGACCTTCTTGAGAATTCATGAAATACTAAAAACCATTGAACCACAAGGATTATAAGTGCATTTATGAATTTCATCAATTAAGGCCATTTTCTCTTCTTTTAGAATTACCTAAGAATTCAAGAAATTATTCAACCAAGCACCTTTTCATTCATTAGGTAATCTAAATTACTCACATGAATATCATAAACTCCCACAAAGCTAATTAAAATGCTACATTGGCCACTTAATATGCAACTTGGTCACCAAGCCAAATTAAGCATAAAATTAGCAAAAATTCACCAAATAATCACAAACTCATGAGTTAAATATCACCAATAATCATCAATAAGCTCAATAAGCATAATGTAAAGCACCAAACTTCACAAAATGAAAAAAATTTGAAATTGCCCAAAAATAGAAAAAAAAAATTGGCAAAATTCAAATGACAACATTTGGTGAAAATTTGTTACCTCAAACTTGTTGGTTGATGATTATGGATGCCAATGGTGAAGAAACCCCCAAAAATTTCACTCCAATTCGGCCTCAAATGAAGAGTTCAAAAATTTGAAACCCTTGTTCTTCTCAAGCTCAAATCCGAATTTAGACTTGTTTTTGAAGAATTTTTAGCTATGAAATCATCTCTCAAGTGAAAAGGGAGTGTTTTGGTATAGTTGGTTTGAAGATTGGATGGTGAAAAGAGTGAGTTTAGTGAGTAGTGTGTGTTTTAAGTGTGAGTGTGTGTATAAATTGAAGAAGAGAGGAAGAAGAAAATAGAGAATCCGTGCGCGGATTCCTCTTTTTGCGCAAAACTGGCCAGAATCCGGCCAGTTTCCGGCCGGATATACGGCCGGATTCTGGCCCGTGAGCTGGGAAAAAAAAATCTGCTTGCAGAAGTGGATCCGAGGCCTTGGATCCATATGGATCCGAGCTCGGATCCATTGAATCTGCACTTATTGCAGAATTTTTGCAATTTTCAGTTTGACCCCAATTCTCCAAAATACACCCTAGATCATTTCTATATCAAAATAAATCGTTCACGCACATGTAAAATGATCTAAACATGCATTCTAAACCTCTTTAATGCAACAAAAACCACAATTACTGAATTTGAGGTGTTGAGATCTTTGATCAAACTTCGCCTTTTTCACCTCATTTGGTCACTTTTGCATCTTTTTCCAAAACCTACAAATGAAAAATAACAAAATAACTCAAACTCATACTTTAAACATAAAATCACTCCAAAGTAACATGAACTTAAACAAACATTGGGTTGCCTCCCAATAAGCGCTTCTTTAAAGTCAATAGCTTGACTATTTCTCCTCATTTTTTCAAGGAGGTTTAGTTAACGAATAATCCACCATTTTAGGCCTTGGTGGATCATTGTAAGGTGACTTAATAGAAAAAGCCACATTATCTAATGATGTGAGAAATGGAAGTGACTTACATATTCCAAGTGTTTCATAGATATTATCTTGAATATGCACCACTTGAGAACTTACCAAAGGAAATGTCATGAGAGTATCTTGGGCAGGAATACCTTTAGAACCTATACTTTCAATGCACTCCTCAAGAGGGGTGAAAAATGAGTCATTAAAACTCACCTCTTGAGGTTCAAAGTTAGTTCCAAAGATATTATCATGTGAAATGGACATTTGCTCATTGAAACACAATTGAGATTCATCATTTTCATCCAAATGCAATCCATTTTCACATACAACATTTCCACGATTCATGCTAGGATCATTTTGCAAATTATTAGAAGAAATAACTTCACACAATGCATTCAATTGCTCATGTATATCACCAAAGTGAGAAGCTAATTCATCTAACCTTTCCTCAATCCTATCAAAACGGTCGAAAGTTGCATTTGCTAGCTTTTCTATTGCTGAATCAAATTGATTAGAAAAAATTTTCTACAGCTAGCTCCCAAGATGCATTAGAATCATTAGCTAATGGTTCACTTTCTAACTCCCAAGGTAGAGGTGCATTAGCTAACTTCTCTATTGCCAACTCCCAAGATGGTTTTGATTCATATTGGACACTTCCAGGTTGGTAATCATAAAAACATGAATAATCACTATAAGTACATTGATCATCCCAACCATAAGCAGGAGAATTGCTCCAATTAGCACTATATTGATCAAAACAAGGATTGTAATGTTCTAATTCATCAAAATAATCCACATTTTGTGCTTGTCTACATGTATTAGAAGCATGATAACCTCCACACAAGTCACAAATCCAATGATAAGAATTAAAAGCATTAACATTCCTTCTCTGCTCAATTTCATGCATCATGGTGTCCATTTGAACTTGTAACTTAATTACATCAAATTTTGCCTTTAAGCACCTTAAACCATCTTCAAAAGACATACATTCAGTAAATTCTTGGTTACCTCTGTTGAAGGAGCTTTGCACTTGATAACCATCCATTGCCAAACCTCCATTTCTCAAGCATTGTCCTCCCCTGTTTTCTACTCTCCTTGATCCCCTAAACATGCTCTCAAAGTAGCTCAAAAACAAGTTTAGTCAAGAAGAATAGATGACTTTAAACATACAAAAACAAGACATTAAACATAAAAGACTCAACAAGACTCAAAACAAACAAGACACTTAACCAACAAAAACAAGTGAAATTGTCTAAATTAATAAAGTTGCTTTTCACACCGATATTGCCAAATCTTCCCCGGCAACGGCGCCAAAAACTTGACGTGCGCGGAGTATACATATACAATTAAGCTCATCCTAATCAAGTTTTACATTTATAAACTCCTAAATACCCCACACGCGATTTATCGCAAGTATACGAATCGTGAGCGAGTATAGGGTATTAAGGGTCGATCCCACAAGGAAGATTGCAATTACCGGTACTACTAAAGCTTCTCTATTATTTAGACTATCAATGAATTATAACAAATTAAAACCTACTAAAATTATGCAAGAAAATAGCAAATAAAAGCTCCTTAGGTTGTGGTATCCCTAACTACTCATGCAAGTGCTATATTTGGATCATTAATTACTACATCTAGGCTAGTTATGGTGTAATTTCCTAATGCACTTGAATCCTACTTTCGTAGTGAATCAATTATACTTATAACTAATCCATACATATTCTCATGGTTATGAAATTAGTTACAAGTTCATTTCTTCAATGAAATTACATGAAATGAATCACTAAAAACCACATAGATGCACCTCTACTTTCGTGAGTGTACTTCCTATGTTTAGCACTTCTTGAACTAGTGTTAAATCTCAATTTTCATTGCAGAAACAACACCTTAGATAATCACAATTAATGGTACCAGATTAATCATGATTTAAAGAGCCAAAGTGCTAAATAACTTGCTCAAATCATAGCAATCAAATAACCAAAGAATAAACACTCACAATCATAGAAAGTTCAACCAAACCCAAGGTATAAACTTTAAAGACACATATTAAGCACAAAATCCAGAACTTGTATATTAACTAAACTTGGAATCAAATACAAAAGATAAAGAATTTGGAAGGAATACAACCCTTGTCACATGAGCTTTCTTCCTTGCCTTCTTCATCCTTCATCTTCATCCTAATCTAGATAATAAACAAGAATGGAAAAGCTACACTACTCTATACTAAGCTAAACTAACACTAGGGAGATGAAAGAGCTACATTTCTGCAACTTCAAGCTTCTCTCGTATCTCTCTCTATTTTTCTGCTATGGACTCCCATCTCCCCTCCTTTTTTTCTCTTTGCAATGCATTTGGCTATTTAATGATGAAAGGTGGTCAAGAAATGAGGATTACATCTCCCTTTTACAGCTGGGAATGTTTCTCACATGTATAGCATCACATGTGAGTTGGTGGAGGTGAAATTGAGTTTTACGCGTACAAAGCAGCCTTTTCTGACCACAATCCGGCCAGGAATCCGGCCACAAATCCGGCCAAATTCCGGCCGGATTGATACAGTGACCATTTGGTCACTTCTGGTTCAATTTCCAGCTCTGCTCCGACTTTGACTCAACTTCAACTGAACTTTTCTTGATGATAAAAGCTGATTTAGCTCTTGACCAAAACATAAAACTTGTGGCCCTTTGAGTTAACTTTCCAATGCATCAAGAATCACCTCATTTGGATCTGTGTAGGCTGAGAAATGACCGAAATACCCTTACCTGCTCATTGCCCTGTTCCAGTTTCGACCAGTAGAAATTTGCTATTGTAATTCGGCATTTTGACCTGGAAAACCTTCAAACTGGATTTAGATGTCTTCACCAAAGTTGTAGATCTATCTCTTATCTTCAAATTGGTTCAAGAATCATCTTAATCCGATCATTGTAACTCAAGTTATAGCCGAAATACGAAAATGTGCCAAAACTGTCAAAATACACAAAATCCAAGTAAAAAGTGATAAAAACCTCATTTAATCACTTAAAAGCATTTTTCACCAATTATAGCCAAAATGATTCATTTTCTTCCAATAATATAACTAAAGTGACTAAAAATAATATAAAATATCATACAATTATTACGTAAATTAGTCACTTATCATAATTCATATAAAATTAGATACAAAATGATTTCAACTTTTGATAAATTAACTATAACTCGTAGCGTAAACCACATTCACATCTTTCCTCCACAAAATCTTGAATCAATATTTTCGTGGATAACACATCTACAATTTTCCACTAACGAAAGAATATTTTTTTCATATACAATATATAAACGTTTGAGACAAGAAGGAATTATAAACAACAAGTGGTGAAATTGTTTTCGAATTGTTTTCTTTTATGACTTAAAGTTATGGTCTGAAGCATACTTACTTTTCTGAAATACGAAGAAAAAAATTTCTTGTAGATACCTGAATAGAGGTTAAAGTTGTTAGTAAACGAAAAATTGGCAAACCAAGATATGCATATTCATACACTACGCAATTACATCAAAAATCATATTTCCAACTTTCATCTGTAGTCTGTTTATATGGCATTGGATTTGTCCATCAAACTTTCGGAAATGAGCACAATAATGTCAGCATGATCTTGCAAAATTTGACCTGCTAGTTTAAGTTGGGGTGGTTCAATCAAACGCTCTTGATAAAATCCAATGTCGCAGGCGTCTTCATTAACGCCAGCAATAACCGCAAAGTTCTACACATTCACATAGTTACCTGCACCCCAATATTTGTTGCACTTGGAAATGTCCTGTAAAATGAATGTATAACAAGTCAAGCACATGTCTAATTGTTTCTGCATTCTCGGATCAGTTTCTTGCTTTTGAAGTTCTTCGATTAAATGGTAGGCTGAGTTAGCAGAGGTGTTCGGTACATCGATCGAATTTTTGCAGAGATCACGACAATCTACAGTAGGAGGATGAGGATGTGATCTAAATATATCTTCCACAGAAAGAGTAGTTCTTTGTTTTCGATTAGATCATTTGTCTTGTCATTATTTGGTATGGCAATAAATGGCAATGAAGCAATTCAGAAGCTGCAGGCAAAGGAAAATAAATGGGAGCAGGTTTTTGAAAGAATGGTAATTCATTTCTGCTTTTTAGGCTCACTTTTCTTGACCTTGGGAGATAATTTGTTTCACAGTCTAGGGTAAATCCTATAAATATATATATATATATATATGGTGGCAAATGCTTACGAGGTAACAATTCCGTACAAAAAACCAACAATATTTTGGCTTTCAAGCTACCAAAAAACCTCTCATACCTTCATGAATACATGTATGTTCGCCTGTATGTGTGAAAAATAAAGTGAAAGATACCAAATGTAGTTTTCTAAATACTCGTTTTAAATGGCAATATAATCCGCATGCTTGGATGATATTAATCATGAGTACATTCTTAGTGCATTATAAAAAGTCAAAATCATTATCTATAGACTCCAAGTTGATGTCATATCATAAAATCCAGAGTCAAAAATTTTTTTTTTTTTTAAATCATCCATTGAAGTACCCTAGGCTCGCTAAATATTAACAGCATGGAAGAAAACAAATTTTCTTACCTTAGACTAATATCCTACTATTATTCACCATTACAATGTATATAGCAGCTTTAGACTGTATTAAGACCCCTTTGGAGTGGAGTACTTTTGCATGATAAAAGTATGCAAAATTTCTTTTGATGTGTTTGGTGAATATCATCTTACTCAAATTTGATGATTTTAGAATAATTTTTGTGTTTTAAATAATAAAAAATTAACAAAATAGAATTATTTTATCCTATATTATGAACTCAACAAAGAGATGAATACATTAAAAAAAATTAAAATTACACACTATCTAACACAATAAGCACTTATGCATGTATACATCTAAACAATATACTTAAGCGCTTAACTTAATAAGTATTTTATTAAAAACTCTACTAAAATTGCAAATACCAATTTTAGTTATTTATCATAAGTGGATTTTGTAAGATTTTAGTGCAAAATGTACTGTTAATATATAATTTTTTTGTGTACATTTCATAAAAAGGTAAATACAACTGGCCACCAATATAAGACATCCGTGAGCTCCAAATTTCACAAATTCTCTCAAGCTAATGTTAATTTTGCTTACAAATCCTAATAATGATCCCAAAGACTCCAATGATATCAATTTCAGCAAAATACATAGTGCAAAAGAAATCATTACGATTATATATAAAAGTACTTATTAAATGCTTTAATGCTTTTAAATATATTGTTTGGAAAACAAACCTTTTTCACACAAAAATCGAAAGACTTTTATTAGTGAAATAGAACAATAAAAACATATACTATAAACTTTTCCTCATTTTATACGTATTTTTATAAGTAACATTATTATCTTACTAGAAATAGAAATTGAATATAAAATAGTAAAAGATGTAAAGCACTACCGTTTATATGTTACATAGATTTACAAGTTTTCATTAGGGCCAAACTTGAAATACAGAGATTCAAAGAAAATACACGGTTGTTAAATATATAATTACATAATATAAAGCCTTGCTTAATATATACGCATTGCTATAGGGAGGTCAATTCTGTTGCAAATAATCCGGCAAAAAGAGCAATTCACACTCAGGTTTCGGCCGTTTTTTGATATGGCTTCATTACCATCGCGAATTACAGGGATAACATTGTTAGATGCTAGACAATTTCCATTTCTTCGTTATGTTAGAGAGTAGTATTCTATTTCCCTTTTGGTTCTAATTGTTTTTTCAAATCATTTTGGAGGTTCGGTCTATGTCTACCTCCTTTATAGCTTACTTTCTGTATTCTAATAAAATTTAAGGGTGGCGACCCTCCCCCTTTTGGGTTTGCCAAAAAAATAATTACATAATATAGAATTCGATTTTTGTTAAATTTTTTATAATATGCTTCGAACAGACACAAATATTTTAATATCTCCCACTAATGATTAATTAATTCTTATCTGCTCACCCATTCTATAGGAATAATGGGACATAACAAAAATTAAAAAGGGAATTCTGATAGCAATTGCAAACTACCTAGGCGCAAAACCAAAGAAGTCCAGATTAAGCTGTTTCTTTTTTCCTATTTCAACCTAACCTATACTAACATTAAGTGACTTAATCTATTGAGTTTGAGTCAACTTTATTAGTACCAAATATAGTTAGAATAGTTCAATAAGTACTTATTATATTAGATAATGCATAATTTTAAAAATTTTTAAATATATTTATCTCTTTATTTAGTTCATAATATACGATAAAATGACTAAATTTAATCTTTTTATTTTTAATTCACAAAAGTTACTCTAAAAGCATCAAATTTGAGCTTTTGTTAAAAATACTTTTAAGACCAAAGGTTTTACTCATAATTTTATGAGATGGTATTCACCAAACACCTTAAAAGTACTCTTAGTACCTAAAAGTGCTGACCTAAACCTTGAACCATATTTAGATTTAAGTAAATCTTATATATACTAACGGTACATGATGGTTGGATATATGATATATCTGCAAAATTTAAATTTCAAATTTAAATTTAAATTAGTTGACATGAATTCTAGCAGTGTGTACACTTTTAATATATAGAAAATTAATGCAATGTAATAGAATGTTGTTCATGTACTTATCTGTTTTACACCTCTCTTTCCCATGTGGCACAACCCTGTGGACTTTGATTTAGATTTTTTTTTTTTTTAAATTCATCGTCCCATGATGAAGGAAAACTCTTGTCTGTTAAATTTGTTTCTTAGTTTTTAATCATATTTCAGAATTCCTTTGTATCTCACAGAATCATTAATATCCTTCAAGACAAATTTTCTATTATTACAATTCCACGTGAAATAGTTAGTGAAGTGAAGAAGCCACTTTTATCCCCCACTTAAACCATATGTTTCGCTGATGTATTGGAAATGCTTTATCAAATGCATCAGAGTCATCATTGCTGTTTTGTCTCCTTAGATTCGTATTGATTGCTAGTTCCTGTCAAAACTTCCACAGCATTTGACAATATTTAGATATTCTGAAAGGTTTTTACTACTTAAATCCAAATTTATACCCATTTGACTGCAAGTATACAGGCCAAAATCGTAATGTAGGGTATGTATCGAGTCGATCCCACGAGAAGCAATTTAAACAATTATTAGATCCTAATTTACTATATTATTTAGACTCACAATATATTTAAGCAAAATATTCAGAATTAAATCTGACTACAATCTTTTTACTATCTAAAATCCTTAGCTAGATAATTGCAATATCACAAATGGAGAAAAATTCACTAAATACTTGAATCTAAGGATGTAGATTCCACTTATGACACAAATGATCCAAATGAATGAATTTAAACACTTGTTACTACCCTTATTTAATCAGGGATTCATTTCCAAAATTGCCAAACTTCATTCTCATGATAAAATTGGGTCTAAAACAGTTTGATTTTTCCTAATCTCTTGGTGAAAACTGAAAACTACTCTTGTTCATGCATGAAATGTAGATTTAATCCACTTGAATGTATTTCTATTCTCATGAATATACAACTCAAACTCCACTCATGTTATTCCATTGTTTTTACCATTTCTCAATGAGTAATAACAACTACAAACCTGCTATTGGTGATCAAACAACAACAAGTAATCAAGCATACACAAGTAGACAAGTTAATACAAGATACAACAAGTATAAATCACATTCAATTCATATCACTTGGCCATAAGTTTCATCTACTCCCTAGATATAGAAATTTAGCTACTCATTGATGATGTAATAATCAAACTCATAACTTCGTTAATGGAAAACATCTCAGTTTACAAGTACAAACAAATAATAATACAATAAATTTAGAATATATCAAAAAGATCTATCAACAAAATAATTATACAAATCAAATTCTTCATACAATATCTCAACATATGGAAGTATTAAATACAAAAATAGATACCATAAAGAAGCCAGAATTAAAATTCCCTAATGATATTTCAACACCTCATTTTCAACCTAGAAGCTTGACAAGAGAAAAAGAAACAGATTTAGTTCAAAATATTAATAATCAAAAAATAAACAATACAGATAATATATTAAATAAAATATCGCAGGCATTACAAAACCTAACTACAGAAGTAAAACCTCCAACTCCTAGGATAAATACATTAGACCAAATAATAGAAGACAATTCATCTGAAGATATAAATAATTCATCTGAAGAATCAATAAATTCAGAAATCGAAGAAAATATAATTTTACCAATAGAAAAACAATTTGAAGAAACCAAAGATAATCAAATAAATAAAATAAAAAGAAGAAGGATTTATAATAATAATAATAATAATTGAAAAATGGTAAGTACAAAGAATTATTATCCAAGACCTAATCCTCCAGATATTCAATATGAAGAAAGATCAAAATTTCGTACCACTAAATATGATGGAGACTCAATTTATGAATGGAATATAGATGGCAAAGCAGAATATGAAGTATTAAATAATTTACAAGAAATGGGAATGGCTAGATTAGCTTACAAAATAAAAAATATTCAAGAAAGAAATATTGCAACATTATTAGTTTCAGGATTTACTGGACAATTAAAAAATTGGTGGGATAATGCTTTAACACTTCAAGATAAGTTATCAATATTAGACCATACACAAGAAATTGAAGATGATCAAGGAAATATTCAAATTCAATCAGATGCTGCAGAATTTTTAATAGTAACAATAGTAATGTATTTCATAGGAAATCCAAAAGAAGAATTAAATTCTAATAAAACATTTTTAACAAATTTAAGATGTCCAACATTATCAGATTTTAGATGGTATAAAGATATGTTTTTAACAAATGTATTAAGAAGACCTGATTGTAATGCTTCATTCTGGAAAGAAAGATTTATAACAGGATTACCAAGTTTATTTTCACAAAGAATAATGGATAGTTTACAAAAGGAAATGGGAACAGATGTAATTTCATTTGAAAATATTACTTTTGGACAATTATTTGCTTTTGTGAAAAAAGAAGGATTAATGTTATGCTCAGAATTAAAATTATAAATAAAATATGGTTCAAAAACAAAAGAAGTAGGATCATTTTGTGATGCATTTGGAATTAAAAGAATTAAATCACCCTCTGCATACAAAAAGAAAATTAAAAAATATAACAATAAGAAAATAAGATACAAAAGAAATGAAGGAAATAAACCAGAAAAGAAAAGAAAATTTATTAAAAAGAAAATTATTTGCTACAAATGTGGGAAAATAGGACATAAAGCAAATAAATGTAATTTAAAAGAAAAAATTACTGAAATTTGTGCAGAAGAAGAAGAGATTAAAAATAAATTAATAAACTTATTAATAAATGAAAAAGATCAAAGTTCAGAAGATGATTTTTATAATGATTTAACTAGCTCAGAAAGTGAAGAAAATTGTAATTGTATTCCAAAATATATAAATGTTATAACTAAAAAAGAAGATAAAGAATTCTTATTAGATATAATAGAAAAGATTAATGATCCAATAGCTAAAAAAGAATATTTGGAAAGATTAAAAAGTTTAATTATTCAAGAAGATAAAATGCCAAAGATAATAGAACCTGTTAGCATTTCGAAATTAATAGATAAATATCCAAATATAAATATAATGAAAAAAGAAATGACTAAAGACCTTCAAACAGAAATCAATAATCTTAAAACACAGATAAAACAATTACAACAAGAGATTATAGAATTAAAAACAAAAGATTTAGAAATAGAAGCAAAAATAACCTTAATAGATAATCAACCATCAACTTCTAATTCTAAAACAGAAGAAATATTTATATCAGAAAAACCAGTAGATGAAGATCAATATTTAAATACAATAGAAAAAATGACATTTCAAAAATGGTTTGCTTTAGTAACTATTACTGTAGAAGATTTCAAAGAAACACATGTAGCTCTAATAGATAGTGGAGCTGATTCAAGTTGTATTAAAGAAGGAATAATTCCTACTAAATATTGTGAAAGAACGAATGAAACACTAATGGCAGCAAATGGAGAGAATCTACAAGTAAAATATAAATTTACAAAATGAGCAATATGCAATAATGAATATTGTATGAGACATAATTTTATTATTGTAAAAAATATAAATCATGATATAATATTAGGAACACCTTTTTTAATTCAAATTTACCCATTTTCGGTAAGTCATGAAGGAATTTCAATAAATATAATGGGAAAAACTATTACTTTTAATTTTTTAACTCCAATAAGACAAAGAGAATTACAGACCTTACAAACAAATTCTATTTATAGAACAATAAATACTATTACTAAAGTACAGCGACATATAAATTATAGTATTAAAGAAGAAAAATCTTATTTAAAAATTGAAGAACAATTGAAAGACATTAAATTGTAGAAAAGAATTTCAGAACTAGAAGAATTATTACAAAAAGAAATTTGTGCAGACATTCCTAATTCTTTTTGGGATAGAAAACAACATATGATAGAGTTACCATATGAAAAAGAATTTAATGAAAAAAATATTCCAGCAAAAGCTAGACCAATACAAATGAATTCTGACTTATTAGAATTTTGTAAAAAGGAAATTAAAACATTAATAGATAAAGGATTAATAACACCTTCAAAATCACCTTGGAGTTGTGCTGCATTTTATGTAATGAATCAAGCTGAAAAAGAAAGAGGAGTTCCAAGATTAGTTATAAATTATAAACCATTAAATAAAGTTTTACAATGGATTAGATATCCCATTCCCAATAAAAAGGATTTGCTTAACAGATTATTTAATGCAAAAATATTTTCTAAATTTGATTTAAAATCTGGATATTGGCAAATATTAATAACCCCAGAAGATAGATACAAAACATCATTTACAACACCTTTTGGCCATTATGAATGGAAGGTTATGCCATTTGGATTAAAAAATGCACCATCAGAATTTCAAAATATAATGAATGATATTTTTAATTCCTATAGTTCATTCAGTATTGTATATATAGATGATGTATTAATATTTTCAGAATCAATAGAACAACATTTTAAACATTTAAATATATTTCTAAAAACAGTCAAAAAAATGGATTAGTAGTGTCAGCCCCAAAAATGAAATTATTTCAAACAAAAATAAGATTTTTAGGACATGATATATATCAAGGAACAATAAAACCAATCAATAGAGCTTTAGAATTTGCCACTAAATTTCCAGATGAGATAAAAGATAAAAATCAATTACAAAGGTTTTTAGGATGTTTGAATTATATAGCAGATTTCTTTCCTAAATTAAGGCAAGAATGTTCTATATTTTTTAATAGACTAAAGAAAAACCCAAAACCTTGGACAGAGGAACATACTCAGAAGATAAAATATTTAAAAGAAAAAATTGAATCATTACCATGTTTATGTCTACCTCATTCTAAAGCATTTATGATAGTTGAAACAGATGCATCAGAATTAGGATATGGTGGTATATTAAAACAAAGAATAGAAAAATCAAAAGAAGAATTAGTTAGATTTCATTCAGGAACATGGTCTGACCCTCAAAAGAATTATTCAACTATTAAAAAAGAAATTTTATCAATAGTTTTATGCATATCAAAATTTCAAGATGATTTATATAATAAAAAATTTTTAATTAGAATAGATTGTAAATCTGCAAAAGAAATTTTACAAAAAGACGTTCAAAATATAGTTTCAAAACAAATATTTGCTAGATGGCAAGCTATTTTATCTGTTTTCGATTTTGAAATTGAATTTATAAAAGGAGAAAATAATTCATTACCAGATTTTCATACTAGAGAATTTTTACAAGGACATGGATCGTGAAATGATGGCCCAAAGAACTGATCGAGAATATACAAATTATTTAAGAACCCAAAGAGATTCTCCTAAACTCTTAAACAAAGAAGCAGTTCTTCAATCTAGAGGATATCAATATTTTATCCAGACCAGAAATGGAAGACAAAGTATTCCAGCCTATCAAATTTCCAAACATGATACAGTATATATTCAGCAAAGCCATTTCACAACTCTTACACCAAAGGAGAGAGCTTTTCTCATCCAAAAAGAGATTCAGAGAAACACTATTAGAATTCAAGTTCTACGAAGAGCGGGAAGGAATGAAGAATTTCTTCAACATTACAAAGATCAAAATAAACAATTATCTAACCAACTTAAAGATGTTGTTTATTGATTTTGCAAGAAAATGGATTCAAAAGCAGGAAGTTCTAGACCCAAGACTCCTCTAGATTATGAGATGAGTCTTACTCCTGTAACCCAAAATAAATTCCAATTATTACAAGACTTTCCAGCATTGACTTATAGTCAAGCTGCTTGCACTCCAATTTCCTCTCAAATTAGACCAATTCAACAACTGCCAAAAATTCAAGGAAAACCCATTGAAAATATCTATTTTACAAAACCATTTCATCAGCATATTACCTTAACCAGATTCCAAGAACTACCATTATATTCTACACTCAATCAGCTTACTCAAAGAATCTTTCCTCAAAAGTGTTATTGGCAACCTGATGATCCTTCAAAAAATTTGGATTATTATGAGTTAATTCTTACAGATACTCAATCTGTAGAAATATTCCCTATTCCAGATAAAAAGAATCCAAATATAATTAGTCATTCCAAGTGTATAATAAAGAAAGTTTGTTCACCTAATGAATGGACTTCTCTTTATTCTAAAAAATCATTTTCAGTCAGATTCATTCCAGATGGTTTCACATATCAAGATTACAAATGGCCTGGTATCGTGCTTTTTTATATCGACCATTCAACCATTTGTGGTTCTTTACATTCAAAGAAAGTTGCAACAGAGAATTTCCAATTTGGTTTAACCATTGGTGGCAATGGTTTGGTCCTCAAAAAGAAATTCTACCTCCCAATGTTCTTATGGGATTTCAAACTTACCTCAAAAAAGCAAGGGGGGAAGAGTATACAAGACCAATATTATTCCATATGGAATTCAAAGTACCATGGATTTTTTGCTGAAGCTTCAAAATTCATCAAGAATTAGAAAAACCACTTCCAATGTCACTAGTCAGAGAATTCAAGATCAAATGGTGGAGCGGATTCAATCAAGAATATGGAGACCAAACAAATGTGATAAGATTCCTAACAACTGGAGACAAACTCAAGTGGACAAATCAATCAACCACTTCAACCACTTCAACAACTATGCCAACCACTCCAACCACTCCAACCACTATGCCAACCACTCCAAAAAAGAAAGATAAAGAAAAAGGTGTCAGTATGGCATCCGAGGCAATCTCAAACGACTTCTTGATGAAAAAGATGATGCAGAATCCTGAGATGCTTAAAGAATATTTGGACTATTTACAAAAGCAAGATAAGAAGGAAGAAACCTACAAAATTGAAGAGTCAGTTGGATCATCCGAATCTACTTTTGATCCTTTTGGAGGACCATGCGGACAAGACCCAAATGACTTTTAAAGAACGATGTCGGCCACATTTCAAGAAAAGGCAAATGAAATTCAAATGAAGATGAAATGCAGAAGACAATGCTTCTATAAATAGATTCAAAATCAGAAGAGAAGGCATCGTCGAACTATCAATGAACAAATCTTCCTTGTGTAAAGATCTTTAGAAAAATCTCCTCAAACTTCTTTTATTCAACTACTCTTGTATTCAACCTTTTGTGTATCATTCTCTAAATATTTTAATAAGAAGATCAAGGATTACTCCATTCAACAAGCTTCCGTTATCAAAGGCCACTCTAATTTATCAGTAAGTCCAAGTTTATACTTAATTTCTATGAACATTTGAATAGAAAGAAGTAGCCTGGGTAGAAGTGGATTAAATGTAGATTTAATCCACTTGAATGTATTTCTATTCTCATGAATATACAACTCAAACTCCACTCATGTTATTCCATTGTTTTTACCATTTCTCAATGAGTAATAACAACTACAAACCTGCTATTGGTGATCAAACAACAACAAGTAATCAAGCATACACAAGTAGACAAGTTAATACAAGATACAACAAGTATAAATCACATTCAATTCATATCACTTGGCCATAAGTTTCATCTACTCCCTAGATATAGAAATTTAGCTACTCATTGATGATGTAATAATCAAACTCATAACTTCATTAATGGAAAACATCTCAGTTTACAAGTACAAGAAAGATAAAGAAAAGCTTATCCAAGTAATGGTGAAGCCCTCCAAGAATCTGCTATGTCTTGTACTAGATGATTACAAGATGAAGCCTCCAAGTGTTCCTGCAAAATTTACTAGCTAGGAGAGTTTGCTATCAGAAAATCTGGCTACGTATGATGTTCTGACCTCCCTTGTTTCTCTGCATAAAACCTGCTCAAAAACTCCTTTTCCATTGGTCAAATTTCCACCTCTTGATTCCCAAATCTCAGATCTATAAAGATAGTCAATAACAAAGGTTTTTGACTTGACAATAAGCCATATTGTCTGCCCTTTTGTCTTCTGAAGCATGTGCACCGAATTCCTTTGTTACTTTTAGCTGGAAAGTAGTCTGAACACAAGAGAAATGGCTGAGCAAATTGCAGAATTTTGGCTACAAAACACGCCTACACAAAACGCGGCTTGGAGTCGCGTTTTGTCAACTCGCGTTTTCAACTCTGTGTTTTTTGCCTTATTTCTGCTGCGATTTTCTCCATGATTGAGGCCGAACTAGCTTTTGTGTTAGCTTTATTTGAGTTAGCTATAGCTATAGCTTTATTTCACAAAAGCTGTAGCTATTTGAGTTAGCTTTATAATGCTTCAAGAATCATCCAAATCGGAGCTTTGCAGACTGAGATATGATCGAAATACTATCACCTGGTCAAACCCCTGTTTCATTGTCATCCATAGAATGCAAGTTCTGTATTTTGACTTTTTGTCCATGAAAACAATAGAATTGGATTTCAATGTTTTCGTACCAAATCTAGATCTCTCTCTTAGCTTCAAAATGGTATAACGATCACCTCAATCTGATATGTGTAGCTCCAGATATAGCCGAAATACCGAAGAGTGTCAAAACTGTCTTGAACTACATTTCTTCAATTAAACATTTTTCATTTCATTTCTTCTTTATACACTTCAATTCATCACAAATCTTCAGATTTCTTCTCAATTCATACTCTTTGATGATTGAATCATTGATCCTGCAAGAAAATGAAGTTTTTACCCTTACAATCAATAGAAATGCAATGTTAGCCACTTTAATAAAAAAATGTATATTTTTACTAAAACCCTAATTATTTAAGTTTTAAACTAGATTAAACTACTGAAATTAACTGATAAAATACACTTAAAAATACGTAAAATATACTCTTATCATATTCTATCGATGAAGCAAGGCTAACTGAACTTAGAAAGAAGGAGTACTATCCATTTATCATTCACTCGAAAACTGTTGGATTTTGGTTCCAAGTTCAAAAACTGCATAAAGGCTCAAGTTTGAAAATATTTGTTTCAAAATTCACATTGAAAGTGATGCATTTTTTTTTTCTATTCTCCATGCACGAGTTCAGTATCATGTGATATGATCAGAATAGGGGGGAGAGAGAGAGATAGAGAGAGGTATATGTAGAGGAAGTTGCAGCTATCAGGATGGCCTTGAGGATGGTCATATAGAATAAGTGGACGAAGTTGCAATATTTCAGTCTGAGTTCAAAGTTGCAATTGAAATACAGTCTGAGTTCAAAGTTGCAAATGACAGATTCAAGCTGGTGAGGTGGATGATTCCACCATCGCGAACATCCTTGAAGATATAAACGTAATGAGAGTGTGTTTTGAGCATTGTATTTCCTCTTCTGTCTTAAGATAGGAAATGTTTGTGTTCATGTTGGGTTAGAATCCTCTCCATTGGTTTCTCTATTTGTTTATATCTTTATTTATATAATGCTATAAGATTATGTGATTGTCCCAATAGTTTTCTTTTGATCTCTAAATCATACATACAAAAAATGATTTCTTTTTAGAGTATTTTAATATTCAATTTACACTATTTGAATGGTGAAAAATAGGTCAAATTTGTGAAAAGTTTGCAATGATTAATCAGATGCCAAATCTTGGTCAATGTCCTACGAAATTTTATGTATAACTAACAAAAGTAATGAAATATATTATAAGAGGTGTTGATTCTTGAAAATGATTTTTAAATTAATTTTATAGGAGTATAATGGAGAGAAGTTCTCTCCAATGCAATCAAGAGGAGTCTAGTACTGCATAAATTAACACAATTTGCTGTAAACCTTGTCAGGAATATAGTGTCGGAATGCATCAAGTCCCTAACCCCAAGCACATACACTCAAAGGGTTGGAATTTCTTTTGAGAATTTCCGTCAAAATCCTTCTTGTTCTCAAATAATTCCTCCCCCCTAGCCCTCCTCCTCCACCTTTGATTTTCACGTATGAAAAACATTAATCTGCGGTGGTCGTCTTTGAACATTAACCGTACAAAATTTATGACTCTAAGCGTATTAGTATGTCCACTCTTCAATTTTTTTTTTTATTTTGTTATAAAAAATCTCTTAGTGCATGGTTACACAGTTTATACTTTCAAATTAATTATTCGAATTATAATGTCATTCCATGATATGAGGAATTTTTCATTGCATATACTAAACCATGCATATCATTTTGATCAGTGATGAATGAGATTGTAGCCGATAGTTTCCCATCAAAATTGATGATATAACTGCGATGTCCCATTGTCTTTTTTCCTTTTTTCTTTTGTTGCCATAATTAGATATCTTATTCTTTTTGACAATTCCTTTTCTCATCTTATACAAGTAGAACACTAAAGTATCCGTTCTAATCAATGTCCTTCGTTTTATGCACTTTCCTAAATTAATTTCTCCGTTTCGAAGTATTAAACCATTCGCTTCAGACTAAATTAGGTTGCAATTTGATTTGTTATCTTCGTTTTTTCCCCCTGCTTGAATAATCACGGTTGCCTGAGTTTTTCTGACATGAGGATGCGAAAATTCCCCATGGCAATTCTTTTCATCATACTTGTAGCCACCTCCCTCATGTTTGAACCAGCTGCTGCATTAGGTGGTGGCGGCGGCGGCATTGGAGGCAGTCGTAGTGGTGGCAGTGGACACGGTGGTGGAAGTAGTCGTCGTGGTGGTAGCCAAGGAGAAAGTGGCGGTGCAAGTCAGGGTACAACCCCGTATATTGGTGGTGGAATCGTGAGAGGCGAAGGCGGAGGACATCGTCATCGAAACTCGGCAATACCCGCCATTGAGGGTTCTTTTTATGCATGGTCTTCTATGCTAATTTCAGGTCATCTTGCTTATGTCCTTTACTTGGAAGGTGGGCTGCCCAGCTACGCATGACCAACCTCATCACTTTTATGTAACTTGTTTGCGATTTTTGCTGGATTAATTTGGTAAAAAAAAAATAAAGAAAGTGGGAAAACATGTTTGTAAAGTATTTTCACTTTTCTTTTGTGTCTTTTCCCTAATAATTTAAACATGAATTTGTTTTTTTCGACGGGTGCATACAGTGGTGGAGCGAGTTGAGGCGCCCACCCTCAACTTTTGAAAAATTACAAAATTATAAAAAAAAAATTTCAAATCTTTAAATGTTTCTTTGGAAATCCCCCCACAAAAAAAAAAAAAAAACCCCACTCTCTTCTCTCAAAATCTAAACAAGACTTTACAATTCACATGTTACAAGATTGCAAATAAAATCTATTAATTTTTTTAAACTAAATTATTCACATTATCAATGTTTCGATTCACTTCTTTATCATATTTTTCATTGTAAAATATGTAATTGGAAATAACATTTCCATATAATTTTGATTTTTGTGTATTATTGACATAGTTTTTTTCTTTTACTATTCTATCTTTTGCCCTTACTAACCTCGAGTCCTGACTCCATCACTGGGTACATAATTTTCAGGGTTAAGGAGAACAATATTGTTGGACCTGTGTTTTAGTTTTTGAATTATACTTCTTGTATCTGAACATCCATACAATATATTCATATTCAATCTGAAAAGAAAATTTGCAATCATAGAGGCATAAACGAATCTAATCAAAATGAATGCTCTGGTACTAAGGCAGGCTTGCTTGTTTATTTTTATGACATTGAAATTGCATTTAAATTTCACTTGTTTATTCATAAAGTCAAATTCAAGTTTACTATTGACTATTACTCACTTTTGTTTAGATGCAAAGGAGAGGTAAAATCTATTGAACCAGCATGCTTTCTTTCGCTAATTTATTTCATCCCCTCCAAACGTGAGTTACACTTCCAAATCCTTGTGTAACATCTCCCTAATCTGCTTCACAACATTGTAGGTGGGGAAGATCTTCCAACATCCTCAATTAAGAAAAGACCAGTTTAGAATCAATTTCTAGGATAATATTCCTGAATCCCTGATTCCAAGAAAATAACTAATCATTCACATCCAATTGGAGTTCCAGTGGTGAATTTCTATTAGGAGCTCGAGAAGTTAAATTTCTTTTAACTTTTAGACCACTGGCCTCAATTCATATATGTTGTTCTGCTAGAACAAAAAATGTTAATGTTAAACAGTAAAATAAACTACAATAAAATAAAGTAATTATGCACAGTAATAAGATATCAGTGCACAAGAGTAGGGGGTTGAGAAACGGATATCTCACCTTCTTTAAAGTGATTCAGTTCTTCTCTATGGAAGAATCAATTCTGGTACAATAACACCTCTACCTTGATAGCCTCAAGATACAACGGGTCACCCTTGCTGTCATTCTAATTAGTCTGTACAATTAAGAGAGTATAGTTTCAAAACTATCTTATAACTTGTAGCTCTCAAAGCCCCAAAGCTAGCCCAGGATACAATAGATCACCATTGCTGCCACTCTAATTAGTATGAACAACTAAGAGAATATAGTTCAAAAACCATCTTATAACTCAGCTCTCAAATCATGAGTAGTAGTTGTTGTACTTGTCTACTAGTGTTAGTGATTTTTTATCTGAAGATAGCCACATGCATGCATATGAGTGCTGAAAAATTAGTCAAAAGCGTAAGTTACACTAATAATAATATGGTAGATAAATATAGGAATTATTAAAAATTCAAATCATATTTAACTTGAAATCATAGGTTACAATTCTTTTTGCATCTAAAAACTTTTAATTGCTGACAATAAAGGTGAATTAATCAAAATTAGTCAAATACCAATAGGTCGTAATTTCTTTTGTAACTGAAAACTTTAATTACTAACGGTAAAGGTAAATTGATCTAAATTAGTCAAATACTAACAACTCTCAATGAATTTTTAAAATTATATTCTCTATGTAACTTATGTTTTAAGTTTTGCATTTATTGAAGATTTAATTATTTCATTAAAATACTCCCACAGTATCCAACTAGGTATGGTCACAAATATGTAGCATTCCTTTAGTGTTTTTGGCTCAATACGTGTGCATATTCTTAAAATGCATATATTTTTGGTCCAAAATTTCAAGAGAGTTGCAATATTAAGGTCATTTAGGAAAAAAAAAAAAAAAAGAGGAAAAGTTGGTAGTTTAAAATCTATATGGAAGAAAGGCATTTTTAGCAAAACAAAATGTGACTGAATTTTTTAATACCAACAGACAAGATAAACATATTTTATACACACAAATGTATCATACTTCTAGTTACATTTGGGTAAATCACACTGTTTTATGGGAAAGGCTCTCGTACATGGTTTCAAGAGATTGGCATCCTTTGCAAAAGCACATAACTATTGTCCCAGATGTCTACTTAATAGATGTAGAAATTACATCAAACATACTGACATAATTAGTGAATGCATAAAGAAACTATACTTTTGCACGTTATTGTCTTAGTGCCTATACTTGTTATTTTAGTTTTGCATCTAACTATTCTGTTAGCATACATTTATTATATTATGTTGGACAATTAATTGTCACTAAGTATCATGTTTTCATACATATATATTGCAGAGGCACTTTTTTTTTATCACAATGATAGGATTCCTATAATCTAATCTAGGCTTATCTAGGAGAATAGGGGAAGGGGACTCGATATGAGTTTAGACTCCATCAGCAGAGACACTTGCATCTCACGAAAATATCCTCTTGGGTAAACGGCTTCCTCCCTTTTTTTTCCGAAACAGAAATAAACACACACACACAACTAATTAAACCACACACAGGAGTAAACGAAAAATCGGTCCGAAAGCAATCTAAAAAATAAACACAGGAGTAAACGACTTCCTCCCGCTCTACTCTTTTATGTTTACATTGTCAAACATATATAGCGTGGAAATAACTTTGTACATGTCTAGAAGCTTTTTCACACTGCTAAGCAAGTTTTTGGATAAATTTTTGGTTTTTATGTTAACTTAAACATAGTGGCAAATCCCAATCCCACCTTTACGACCCCAATTTTATGATCACAATTTAAAAACCCAACTTCAGGTCTAGTGGGATGACTACTATTTGTAGGGTGCTAGATAATTACACTATTAAATTTGAGATTTTTGTCTATAACTTACATATTAAGATAATGTTTTAATAATTGAGTTTAAAATATTATAATCAATCAAATTTGACCACGCATGTTAATTTTTTTCTTAAAAATTCACTTAAAACCAATTAAAGCATATAGTGCCATAGATACTTGTACATAACATTGGAAACTATAAATCTAAATTCCCAAAATAGTAGAATGACGCAGCAAAAAAGACTTCGTCCAAACGAAACAAAGCCCAAAGTAGTTCTTGAACTCTTATTTAATTTCTCATAATTGAGAGTGAAAACAATCATTACAGCCAAAAAAAAAAAATAACTAGAAACCAAAGTATAGGCTTGTCTATGAGAACTAGATCTGTGGATAGTATAGGCTTGCCTTTGATTAAGAGATGAATCATGAAGGCGACGAATTAGTAGCCCTAATTTTAATTTTATATATATATATATATATTAGAGGTTACTAGATGTCCCCTCCCTTTATTTACTTGCGGACTACAGCCCTACCACTGCCACATTCATGAGATGTGTCAAAAATAAATAAATAGAAATTGAAGTGATTTTATAATAATTAGGGAAAATCGTTCAAAACATCCCTCACATTTTATAAAATGATTTTTTTTGTCCCTCACTTTTAAAAATGTAATTTTACATCCCTTACAAATTTATATTGATCAAATTTGGTCCCTATCTAAGTTTCTGACTAGTTTTTGGCCGAAATCTACTACGTGCCTTGCATGTGATCATTTTTTAAGGGCAAAATTGTCAAATCAAATTTTACATAATCCAATTCATAGTCCTTCATACTTTACAAAATGAATTTTTTCTTCTCTAACATTTTACAAAATGAATTGTTTCGTCCCTCACATTTCACAAAATAAAATTTTTCATCCCTCACATTTTTCAAAATGAATTTTCTCATTCCTCATTAATCGTATGTACGAATAGCTTTTTTTTTTTCTTTAAACCCATGCATATATCTATTTTGATTTCATCTGAACAGTACGAATAGCATGTAATATATTTCTATTTGATTTCACCTAATCATATTAATTGTAGTTATACGCATGCTATTCAATAGATACATACAGGGGTTTAAAAGTAAAAATTTTGTTTTAAACCCATGAATATATCTATATGATTTCACCATGTGAACCTATTCAATATTTGTGACCTTTCTCTTTTTGGTAATAATTTATTTATTGAGTTGTACAATAAGGCTATCTAATTAATGGGTCCTAACTCAAATTCTATAATCGTGCTAACAAATTATAATTTAAATCTGAAGTTTCTACTCACCACTTTTAAAACTAACAGTTGAATTACTTATCATGTGATTGTTTTAAAATTTGAAAGTGCCAATCAGTCACTTCTTTTTATCATACTTTTCCTTTGTTTATTTTTTCTCTCCAAATTTAATTCGATATAAACATTCGATAATATTTATGATTAAATATCTTCTTTATTTTCAATTTTTGAGTAAAAGAAAATGAATATAAATCAAAAACTAACAATATTTTAAAAACCAATAGATATATCTATTTGATTTCACTTGAGCAGTGTGAATAGGATGTAATATATCTTTATTTGATTGTAAAATGAAATAGAGATATATTACATGCTATTTGCCGTACTCAGATGAGATCAAATGGATATATACATAAATTTAAAAAAAATTATTCACACACATAATCAATAAAGGATGAAAAAATTAATTTTGAAAAATGTGAAGGATGAAAACATTTATATTGTGAAATGTGAGGGACGAAAAAAATTTATTTTGTGAAATGTGAGGGACTATGAATCAAATTATGTAAAATTTGATTTAACAATTTTGCGTTTAAAAATGATCATGTGCAAGGCATGTGGTAAATTCCGGTCAAAAACTAGTCGAAAACCTAAATAGGGATCAAATTTGACTAATGTGAATTTGTAAGGGACGTAAAATTACACTTTTAAAAGTGATGAACGAAAAAAATCATTTTACAAAATATGAGTAATGTTTTGAACGGTTTTCCCTAATAATTATGCTAAATTCCCTCCCGGACAATTGTAGCATCACCGATGTCTACAAATTTGGAACTCATAGGCGTCAAACTTACAAACGTCTGTGACAACCGAGCTATTGGCATTGCTACTAGTAGGTGTTAATTTTTGAAGAATCCTTCAATTAGTCCAAATTTATCAAAAGAACCCCTGTCAAACTCCCATCACCACATTTGCTGCTTCACAACCTTTCTCCCACAAAACCTTCTTCCCCAATAACCCCCGCCACTAACTCGATCCTCCATCCCTATCCCACTATCTTAAAATCCGGTTGAATAAGAATTGAATTTACAGCATTGTATCTTCTCTTATATACGTTACCTCCAAAGAAGGAGAATAAGAATTGCATGATTGGATTGGAGACTTGTTAAATTATTAAGAGAAAGATTAAAAAATTGAAAAATTAAAAATGATGGGGTGTTGTTTGTGAGAAAGAGGAGTGAGAAGAAAATATAGAGAAGAAGATAAGTCTACTCATCTCTACATTTAACCAGGCAAACCAATTGTCCTTCCCCATCAAAACGTGCACTAGAAATCTGTGGTTAGGAAGTGTTTGTAACTTCAATTTAAGTTATGGATTGTGATACTCATATAATCCATTCCCTCCCTAGATTTGGAGCCTACTACCACCAGACTTCTCTCTACACAAAACTTTTATTGTGTGAACTTTTTAATGTGTGATTTATTCTTAACAAGTTCTAATATACTGAAAACTAGGCCATTAAATTTCTCATGTGTTTTTAATTGGCTCCTAGTGTTGTCTTGCCTTTACTTGTCCTTAGAGCCTGTATAGATCAAATGAACTCTTTTGCCAATCATCTACATTGCATGTCAATCATGGATCTGGAGCTTTGTGGATATAGGTGTTATTGCAGATATAATTAAATGTCCGAGCCAAATGAGGTTGACTCAACCTGAAGCATGCATTTGAAATTAATGATTCAGATTGAATTGATTTCTATTGGCTCGATTTAGAGCGTCAATCGTTTGGTGTGCGCTTGATCTAACAATAGCATCAAACTCCAACCTGTTAACTATGGAGAAAAGGTGGTGTTTCTTTGCCACCTAGTCCCTTTGGACTTTCTGTTTGCACATTTCAATCTTTGACTCATTCCTAGACTAAATCTATTCTTGGCACTGTAATAGTTCATCATGATTAAGTTATTAGGCCACAATACACTAAGGTTTTTAGAACAGTTTAAAGTCAATAATTTACAAATTCAATTGTCATAGAAGTTTGAGATATGCTAAAAGTGAGATTCTTCACACGTATATGCAGCGCATATGTTAGGAATCCGCTAAGATAACAAAGAGAGAGAAGGAAGTAAGTTATGATGCTCTTGTTTGGTGTGTTTGAATTGGTTTGTTTGAGAGATATAAAACCAATTCAATCGATGTGGGATATTAGAATGTTAGGCCAACAATTTCAAGGTTAACAATTATTGGCTTTAAAATTCAACAAATCTCCACATTGGCATAATTTCTAATTCCTATCCAAAAAATATCCACTAAGATAGTAAAATCTGTGCAACTCCTTAGTACGAACCTAGTTTGAAATAGTAACTTTACCTATCAACAATTCAATTCTGTTTCTCATTCAGTTTTCCCCCTTCATGATGGAAAGGGAAAACAAAATTCAATTCTACATCATTAATAGGTCCAAATAACCTCCTTCAAAGATTTTATCACCAAACGATGCAGATCAAAACTCTAATCAGGCCAATTTCCTTCCAACCATCCTCATCGACAATCTAATTTGGCTGAATTCCTTTTTTTCCCCCCTTTTTGGTACAAAGTTAGTGGCTGATACTCTGACAAACTTCGCAATTGGCTTCAAGTCTTGCAAGCAATTTATAGATATTGGTTCTTTGCCTTTTGAGGCCCTGACAAGCTTTGCAATTGACTTCAAGTCTTCGAAGCAATTTGTAGACATTGGTTCTTTGCCTTCTTTCATCGAGGGACTTGATAGATTTGATTCCGTACAACATTATTATGTTTGTATTTGATAACTCTTTATGTTCAAAGGCAAGACATGCTTGGCTCTTGCCCTTTTTGTGCTTATTTTCACAAGTCTATAATATCATAGACGCTATAATTCTGAAGTGTAAAATTGACCAGTTGACCATAAACAATATGTACAAACCAACAATAATTTTAGTGACCAACCCTTGATCTTGAGCGAGTACATGTAAGCAGTGAAATACATTTCTAAATTTCGCAATATCATCTCAACATCTTTTAATAAAAAAAATCAGAACAAAATGTTAACCAGACTCTGAAGAATAGTTAGCCGAGCAATACAATTATACAAAATGTATAATATCAACCAAAAACACAACATTGATGGTTCACATCGCTGCTTTACCATTATCCATACCCCAATCATAAATGTTGGAGCTGAAGAAACTGAATATTCAGTGCAGACCAATAGAACAGCCAAAACCCCGTCTGACTTTGCGAATGGATATTCATAAACTCAATCAATCATTAAAAATGCCTAAGCCCAAAAGTGGAAAAGTACCATGAACCATCTTTCTTCAAAAAGGGCCTAATGCTGCTTACTCTTGTAGGTTTGGCGTCATTCCACAGAGACAAGAAAGTTGTTCCGCTTCTTACATCTGACCGCTCAGGTAACACAGAAGCCATTCCAAAAGCCTGGACACCTTTTCCCCATCTTCCCTCTCTGACTCTTTGAATGATCGATGAGATATCCTTCCAACTCCATAATTGATCAAACAAAGGAGATGCCCAACTTCACTGTAACAGGAGACATGAAAATGAGCCCAACAGCTGGAGGTGAAAGTAGAATTTGGCATCTTTGTGCAAAACACATACCTATACAAGATAGTACAGGGATGCCAAGCAGATGATGAAGTCGGAGAGAATAAGACCCACCACATCAAAAACGAATTTAGGTGCAAATAGACCCCATACCTGCTTTGAGATTTAGAACATGAATTGTATTGGATAACAAACATATGACACACATAAATAGAGACCCACACACACACACACACAAGCGTCTTCTAAGATGGTTTTTTGTGAATGTAAAAAGTCAAGTCCATTATAAGAATTGTTATGTCAATATACCATTAGATGCCGTCTTTGTATTGTAACGCAAAGAATTGTAAATGTTACAGATACAGCCATAATGAGCCCGTACATCAAATACACCTGAAACAAAATAGAGTGAGAAAACATTTTGAGAATTCCGCATGCTACATCTAAGAATCAAGATCCCTCACTTAATTTAGAAGTCAAATGATGTAAACTTACTTGACATAACTGTATGGGAAACAAATTGTTTCCTTGCTTGGCTTTTCTCCTTGAGTGTAATAATGCAACAAGCAATGGAAGTCCGAGTATTGGTAAAATGTGGGAAAAGCCAAAAGTATCAAGAGCGAGGAGGACAGCTTGACGGATGAGGTTGAATTCATCAAACCTGTCAAACAATTAAATTGTTATGTTCATGTGCACTACCACTAATCCAGTAGTGATGCTACATCCATTTGACCAATTTGCAGGCCCCAAAACACAATGAAGAAAATGCCAAGGAACAATAAAGATTTGATAAAGAGATAAAAGGAGGAAAACAAACAAACGATCAACAAGTTCTTAGATGTTCCCAGAAGCTGAAAAATCTTCTTACCCAATGAATGCAGCAGCATACCGTAGGCCATCAAAGGCACACCTGCAGAAGAAATCAAACAGCATGACCACAAGAAGAGAAACTTAGAACCTGCTCATCATTTTAGTCCTCTCAGTTAGAAGTATTTTTGGCTTAACTTAAGCTGCTGGCAAGTGGCAACATTTATTTAAGCACCTTGTGAGTTACTATTCCCAATCAAACGTAATTTATGGCAAATCTTAACCTTGGAGCATTGCAGTGTCCAGAAACTAAAGAAACCGGTCTAAAATAAGCAACCAGAAATAGCACCACAAAGCTGAAAACTGTTTTCTAGAACTCTTTACTTGACCGCTAGAGTATCAGAACTAGATGATATCGATACAGACTGCAGGCAACATACCAGTGGCCAGTGCAGAAAAATAAAGATGTAGCAAGCAGGCTCCACTGTACCACAGGAAAAGAATAAAAGGATGAATCCTCAGTACAGCAACTATCAGAGTCCTGTTTGAATCTCGTCAATTTAATTATGCACCAACCTGGCATCAGAAGTTCAGAAATTTTCCAACTTAGACAAAAAGATGAGGCACGAGGTTAGAACAAACCATAAGTTAATTCAATAGAAAAAGAATTGTCATGAAAAGTAGTTATATGAGTTACTATTCGTCGTCATCACAAGGGACACAGCATACAAGTTCATAAATCCTAACATAACAGCAAGCTAATCAAATTAAGCTTATCTCCACTTTGTAGAGCAACTACCTGCAATAAGGGAAGATAAAGCAACCAAAGGACCCTGTTTCCCAGATAGAAGAATCACTGTCGAACTCCATGAAGATAACATGGCCAATGCCTTATAAACTGTACTTTCTTCCTGACCTGAACCTGTTTCTCTAGACAAAATTTGGAAAATGGCTAATGATAAGAGTTGCAAAAGGCTAGAAGCATAAACAATTCGAGGAATCAGATTTCCTTTAAAGGCCTCGAGTACCATGGGAAGAGACAGTAGATCAGAATCTGAAGCCCAAATCAGGGCTATTAGAACATAGTTAAATATAGTTCCACTAACAACATACTTCAAGATCCCCTTCAAGGCACCACACAAAATGCACTTGTAAAGCATACAGGCCAGCAAAATCAGACCTAAGAGTGGCACAATTTCAACCACATGCATCAAAACTTGAGAGTCTCTAAGGATTCCAAGTGTCCATGAAGGTTGAAACTTCAAGAATAAAGAATTCACAGCTTGTTTGGCTTGCCCCAGTTCAATACCCAATTTAAGCATAGGAACTAGAAGAATAAATGCAAGCCCCTGCATATTTGTAAATTCAGTTTAGTACAAGAAACAAAGCAATAAATATGTTCAACGACACAAGACCATAAAACTTTTTACCAGAAGGACAAAATTACAAGTAATATCACAACTATCTACCTCTAAAACCATCTTCTTTTTAACTATTGCATACCGCAGTTGAAGAATTCCAGTTGTAGCTAAAAGAAAACTAGCCACTTTGCCTTCTTCCACTGTATCAAAATGAAACAGGGACCAGTCAGGCTACAGCAGCAATTAGTAAAAGAACATGCACCTGCTCTGAGATGTAATCTGTATACAGAACTTACATATGTAACTGTTTGAAAGAAAACTGGATGCCCGTATCAGCACTATAGTATAAGCAAACACAGCCATGAATGAAATCCCAGAGTTGCCAGGATGAGTAAAATAAAGTCCAAAGAGGTTGTCCAACCTCTTAATGGCATAAACATGAGTAAAAAGAGAAGCCACCATCAAGCACAACCCAATGCTCATTATCCTTATGTTAAACTCAGTCCATTTGGACCGTGCCAACCCTGCAACAGTTGCCAGGAAATCGGAATATGCATCGATTTGATTCATAATTGCAGATGATAATGTATTACAGCTTTTGGTATTGCATAGCAATGAAGATTTAATATTCTGTGACCACATCTCTTGGGCGCGAGTATATAGTTCTGATACATGCAGTAAATCTTTTTGAGAGAATCCAATTGTTGATGAAGCTGAATAGACATCCATGTATCGCTTTACCTACATTATACAAACCATGTGTCTGGATGAAAAATGATTAGCAGAGAATAAGAAAACTCTACTGCTTTAAAGTTATCCGTTCTCAGAATTAAACACTAGACTTGAAAAATGTAATAGAAAAGTTTTGAGATAACCACAATCAAAATTGCTGTACAATCCAATGCATAAAATAATAACGTGTACATCAATTCTAACATCCACAACATTTCCTTAACTCTTGACTGCATTATGATTGACTTAGCTGGGATTTATTTCATATATACCATCCAGATGAAAGTGACTTATCAACAAATGTAACAGTACTTTACCCTGCAAACAAATATAAATTCAGATCCTACCCAATGATCATTATCTTGGAACCAGAATAAAAACAAATCTTCAACATGAATCATTATATTCTAGATGATAGCAAAAAATAGTTATGCATCAGTAGGTTGCAGATGAACGTAACACACAAAGCAGCATCTAAAATTCATTCTACATACAAACTCTTTAGTTTTATGATGGAAATAATAGTGTTAAAGAATAAATAAAGCACAAAATTGCAACTTCCTTGAGAGTTTTCTTAAAGGATATGTAGGCCACTGTTAAAACATATATGATCAAGCAATTCTGTGCATCTATCAGTTCCATAAATTAAATGCTTATAAAAATCTCTCTGCAGTTACCAGTCTTTCCCTTGTGGCATAGTACATGACCCAATAAAAGCAAATGCACACCTTGATAGGCCTATGCTAACCGGTTAAAAGGAACCAAAGAGGACCAGAAACTTTGAACAACAGGTTGTAGAAGTAATCTTCTCAAACTTAGTAGTTTAATGCAAGCATCTTCGCATTTACTCCAATTAAACACGAATTTCAACAGCAAAAATACAACTGAGAGAATGGGAAGTCCTCTAGCATAATATCCTCAAAGAGATTCTAGAACTTTTATTTACTTTCTTTCAGTACTTTTGCAACCTAAAACTAAACCATCAAAGAACAGAGGGTGACAATGTTCAAAAAGCAGTCAAGAACAGACGGGGAAACAAAGAATACCAAGTACCTGCCAAGAATTAATGCAGAGGACATTCACATAACTTTTCATCCACTCCTCAAATCCTGAGTCACTTCGATCATTCAGACCAAGAATTCTTGGTTCCCCTGTACCAGCTGCTAATCCATAAAGTTCTGGATCAACACGGCCGATACTGAAACCAAAGCCCAATTCATTGGTCATACAACTACTTTAAGAGGTGAACTGTGGATTTGAACAATAAACACATAAAAAATAGTTATGACATATAAGCCTGCATGAATAAGGACAGTTTGCTTATTTCTGCAGCTCAAGCATACCAGTCTTTTACTCATTATTCTGTTTTACCTTGCATCTTTCACCTCCCAGCTACTCCATCCTCAGGATCTAATTCTTATTCTACTTTACTTTTTTGGGAACAGCAGCATTGTTGGATTGACATCTTTTATTGTCAATGAGACAAAGTCTCTTCCTTCCCATTTAGATGGTGTTGTTTAATTAACAGTGTGATAGATGGGGAAATCCTTGTACGCTCAACATACACAAAAATGCAGAATGAAGAGGGAAAATAAAAAAGAAAAAGAAAAGGCAGTTGAATGTAACAAAAGATGGCCTATACCACCAGCCCAGGCAATTTGGTATAAAGCCAAAACAATCTCCTATTCCACTTCCAAATGTCCTCAGAAAAGCTAGGTGTTCTAATTTTGTTCCCATGCTATCAATGTCTCATCCTACCCCAACAAAGCTGCTAGAGAAGACGTAATCAAAAGATGTCTAGATAGATCTCTTACACTGCACCTTCCAAAAGGAAAAGGAAGACCAAGCAAAGCAGACACCGTAGCTGCAAAGTCAAGCTGCAAACGTAGAGCATGACTTAACACCAAAAGAGATAAAAAAAAATAATAATAAGGCAATAAATATATAACCATCCACTCATTTCAATGAATCAAAAGGTGGTTAAAAAAACACTCTATTACTCAACTGGACAAAAAAAAGGATATACACCAACCTGATAAATAGAGCTAATGGAAATCCTCTTCTTTTCCTGAAAATGTGAGAAAAGATTTCAACCACAAAGCTTCTAAAAATATACTCAAGTTTCACAAATATATGAACAATCAGATAAAACTTGCAAAGGATCATTTTCTAGTCTATTGGTAGATCTGGAGGAACTGAAGCCTTTGATAAAAGGTTATTAAGCACCTGGAAATCATTTGAGTTAACGTGGTAACCCAATCCCCAGAAATAAGACTTGTGCTTTGCTCTATGTTAATAAGCAAAGTTTCTGCCAACAGAGCCTTCCCCTTCTAATGAAAAACGAACTTTTTCCCCTAATTCAGATTTGTTAGGATTTTTTATACCATTTAATGGCAAAATTATGAACGGATGCATGGATAAATTATTATGGCAATGATTTTTCTACCCGGAAAAATTTTGGGGCTAAAAGAACTGCTATACAAGGTTTGTTTACAAATTTTTGAAAAGTTCCAGGTCAAATGAGAGTCTGACCAAAATCTCCACAGTTTGAACACAATGGAAAAAGGAAATGCACTAAGAAACTCTATGAACATGAACTCTTCTGTGACGTATGAAGCACACCATTGCATGCAAAAGATATCATCCATGAGCACTAGATACAACATACAAAAGGAATACTTCAACAACATCGCAACGAAAAATTTACAATAGCCAGTCTCTATTCAAGTTGATCAAGTTATAATTCTGTTATTTATCACAGGTTTAAATTCATCCTAAACTCAAATAGAGATCATGCTTTTATTTCAGTTTGCCCATAATCCTCCCTTTTCAAATGCCAGAGATTCTCATCTCCAGTGATGTATTAATTCCTTCTTGAGTCCTTAAATCCTTTCAGTCAACAAAATGATGTTAACGATGCTTATTCGGGATCATCCTTCTTTGGCCCAGAAAATGCATTTTGGAAGCGGATCAAAAATAAGCAAGACGGAATTCAGGGCTTCATCTTACAGTTGATGCAGAATATAGTGAAACTCACAAGAAGTCATATCAGGTAAAAGAGACAGTAGAAGCAATCACCCAGTTATGCAGATGATGGGCATATTCACTACCTTTTACTGATTCTCACCAATGCATAGGCAAGTTCAGAGCTATAGTCCACTGTTTTTCTTAGAGACTCAGACTACTTTCAATTTTGTTAATATTCTGCATCAAATAGATTAAGCTCACTACGTCCACTTGTGGTCTATAGTTTAAACTATCCTTGAACACAGCAAAGCAAGATAGTCCATTTTGCATCTTCTTATGTTCTCCATCCCACTTCAAGTTACAATATAGCAGCACACTATCACGTATTGCTTTGTATTGATAATATTGAGCTTATAGTATTATAAACAGCTTGAATAACTGAACCAAGCAAAAGTTGCACACATATTTGCTAATTATGAGGTATCTTCAAGGCTTTTCCTGATATTAACACCAGATTCAGTTTGATATAGAAAGATATCATGAAGATTGGTGATGCAATTCAGTCAGATCTCAACCATGAGTCCAATGAGCCGATCATCCAAAATCAAAGAAAGTATATCACTTGTTCTCAAGATTTCCCTATTCAGATTCCTGCCTTTACTTGTGTAAAAACAGGGAAAAGGATATAAATTAGATTTGAAGCTAACTTCCAACCATTTGGTAGAGGTCAAGCATATCGAAGTTCATCTCAGGCATTTTAGACAGATATGGAGATGCTCACAGAAAAGGAGTAAGAAATACCTTCTCTAGCTGGCAAGATGAACTCTCAAATTCACAGGGGAGAGAAGAAGAGGAATTCTTCAAGCTTAATGCAAACAATGCAGTTTCAACCTGCATAATGTCATTCTTTAGCTTGCAAAATAGCGAACATAACATTTGTAGGCAATAAATAACCACAAATATGCAGACCTCTTCAGCACTTCCTCCACCATGGTCCCCATTGATGGTCTGCCCATGGTCACCCATAACAAGCAACATAGTATTTTCATGTAAGCCTCCTGGACCACTCATGCTCTCCAACACTTCTACAACGTTCTACAGTTCCAATACGAAGAGATATAGTCAGTACAAAACTCAACTCCAAGATAGTGCTTATGTAGGTGGATCCCATGAGCAGAATTATGCATATTAAATGGACCCCATAAGCAGAGTGATCTGGCTTAATCACAACTTGAACACGGTCAAGTCCACTTGCACATGTCCACTGAACTATTTAGAAACTTGGATAGTGTATAAATGATAATCATATTTGCTGAAAAAGTGTTCTTAAAGAGCCCCATTCTGGAGAAGCTTTATACAAAGCCAACTAACAACAATTAGCAGTGAAATATAGGGCAGTCAACAGATTGAATTCAAATATTTAGACTTGCATGCATGTTTGAAAAAGCACTTTTCTGTCACTTTTTCACCCAAGCTTATTGAGATAGGGCCCTAAAGTAGAGTAAGATAAAGTTCAAACTTGCCTCCAATACCCCATTGTATTGCTCCAGCTTTTCTGTCATCAACGAGGAATCAACACCAAGTATATGCCCAGCATGATCCTGTATTTTTGGTGTGAATTAAAATATTTAAAATGTCATCTCGCAACAAATATAAAAACCAAATGCCAAAAAATATTTATTCATGTGATGTCAAGAAAACATATCAATGTAACATAAATCTCTTCAAGCTATCACGCAGAAAACTAATCAGATAGGAACTTTAGAAAACACAGGGCTCTTGCTTAGGGACTTCAGAAAGCATCTCATATCAGACAGTTTGCAGTTGGCAAACCATTCACGCCGTCTTATACTGTTTGGGAAGGGAAAAGACAATGAATGAGGTTAAGGCTAAAATCAGAGCCAAAAATAACAAAATTAAGCAGATGCCAGCATGGGATCATGATAACTGACCAATTTTCAACATAAATAACCTTTCTCCTTCATATGTAGGTAGTCTCAAAATTCACATAACTCCAAATATTCTTGATGTCAATCAACAAAGCTAATAGACTAGTTTGACAGTGTTGGTTTACATTTTTTATCATCTTTATACTGCAGAATACAAAATTTACACATGGTAAAATGAAAGCATACCTTTACAAAATAAAGAAATAAAAAAGCATATTACCCTTCATGCTCAGAAAAAAGGCTAGAGAATGAGATCCCTAAAATTATTAATTGTAAAAAAACTCTCAATAACTTTTCACTTTAATTTCTTTTTGTTGGGAGTTGGCTGTTGGAAGCATTCAGAAAGATACATGAGCATTCAGTCCGCATTCACAAGAAATGAATTTTTATTAGAACCAATTTAGAACAACTTAAGACCCATTATCACCACTGCAGCCTCAGATATGCAGAAAACTATCACTAAGAAGCAACGTCCATCCTAGAAAGTTCTCTACATTTTGATGGCTACAAAAAAAGTTTTGTCTTGTTTAAACTGCCTGCTTTCACAAAGTGCTTTCCCAGGGCAACAATTTCAAAAATCCATATAAAATACTACTAAACAGGACAAGCATACCACACCAAGAAAATGCGCAATAAGCACATCCCAATCTTGCTTGTACAAGGACGGGACCAAGTGTTCAATGCACCCATTGTCTACCTGGTAAAGCATTGTAAAAATTTAATTAGAGGAAAACAGGTGACAAATTCAAAAAAATGTCATTAGACCAGTAAAAGTGTTTTCTAGAGTGCATTAATCATTAAAATGAATGTAGCTTCACCATAATGTGTGTGCAAAAACATTAACAAAAAAGTACCGTATGAAGATCTTTAACATTGAAGGAGGGAAAGGGATAAGATGTATGAAAATGATGAGGAAATAATTGCACCCATGTATCATCCCCCATCATCACCACTCGCTTTCCATTTTGAGCCAGCTGTGAATTATTTATGAGAAAAAGATGAGATCAAATAAAGGTTAAAAAGGTAAACAAATAGATAGACAAAAGAGGGGAAAAAAAAAGAATGTATACCTAACAACCAAGCCTTGTAGCACAGTTACTAAAGTAGCCTGAGACCAGATATGAGTCCCTACCTGATATATCAAGTTATCTTCAATAATTGCTGGTGCACCAAAGCTATTACCCACATCAATGAAAGTTGGAAGTCCACCAGTTGTTAGTCCCTGATATAAAAGGCACAATTATCTAGTTGATGAAATGCCATAGGACAAAATTAGCTTAATTCACTCAAGAGAAACCCTTAAATCCACTGTATCAATGATGCTTGCAGAATGCATCATTCGAGTCCTAAAGCCATTCCACTGTAGAATCTAATCAGTCTTTTCAATGCTTAATTATCATAGTGCTCACCACTAAGGAGCTCCTTAATGGTGCACAAGCTTTTTTTCTTTGCTTGAGATAAAATAGAATTACTTATCAAAAATATATATAAAATATGTAATGAATGTGGTGTCCTCTGTTGGCAACCAAATTTGGAAGATATTACATATTCAGCCTAAACAGAAACTCATAACAAGAGTTAGTCCTTCCAGAATATGGCGTGTCCAATCCATTGGTTTGTCATACGGCTACAAATAAACGTCATCCAAAGAGACTAAAGGCATATTCTTTGATTGAACACATCTTCCTAAAAAATACAAACTGTGAGAGCATACAAACATTTTCCTAACTAATATAAAAAACCTTGAATTTTATTTGCATGAAAAGATCTTTAATTAATGATTAATTGATACCCTAGTGAGTAATATCCGAAAAACCTGATTTTAACAACATTAGCTGTCAAAAATCAAAATTGTAAGAACCAGTGAAAGGATAGTGCAAAGTAACATTTGCAAAGAATCTGCTGATGGCAATAAATAATTCACACCTAGCAAAATCTTCATCGTAAGTGGTCTTTTCAGAGTAAGAAGCTGGTAAAGGATTGCTTCTATCAGAAGTTTTTGGTTTTTGAAAATTGAAACCTTTAGTCCACCTTAAACAGTCAAACAGGTTAACAATTTGGATTTCAAGCCAAACCTCCCTCAAGGTCCACAGTAAAACAGTCCACTGAAGAAAAGTGTTCTCTACCTTCAGACGTTGTAAACTGGTGGTAGGTGGATCTGCAATTGCTTTAAAGATCTTAGCAGCTAATCCAGGCTTACTGGCCAGTTTGTGCAGCACCGGCAACTTATCCATCCAGGGTTTTCTTTCTTAAATAGAAAATCCAAATAAAGAAGAGAAAAAAAGATGAATGGAAAGACTGAACTCAAAAACATATATCCTAAACAATTCAGTCAGAGTCGCTTCTCCACTATCCCTCCCTATGCATCACCAACCAGAAAGAGATAGAATCAACATAATAAACGTCCAGTCATAATGGTTGAGTAGGTCTGGACAATGACATGACTGTTGAACATTATCAGTGCCAAGTTTGAATCCATCTCAGAAAACCAAAACAAATCACAATAAATAATTAAATGCATAAAATACCTTCCAAAGTACACAAAAAATTACAATATAAAATTGCAATCTCAAATATAATTTTTAAAGAAAAACAAAAAAAAAGGCATTTACCTTCAAAAAAGGAACTAGGAGCAACAAAATCGAACCTGTAGATAAGACATAAGAGACATCCCATTTATTTCCTAATTCAACGTATTCATAGGTAAAGAAAGAAACTTCATAAATCAAATCCTTTTGTGATCACACTACTTATTAGCATTAATCACGTTAAAATAGTCTAACAGTCAAAACATCAAACAACCTGAGGGCATCAAGAATAATGATGACAATTCGATCAACAGCAGGTTTTGTCCAACAACTTTGGGCCTGAATGTCAGGGTTAACAGTCTGATTCTGATTCCGATGATGATGACGACAACAATGTTCATCGTCTGAGTCATCTTCTTCCTCATTTAATTCAGGGTTTTGGTACTGAGGTGACAAGCATGGAGATTCGGAAACATCTGAGCATTGGCTATACTGAGAAAGCTCGGTTCGAGTAAGGAGAAATCCTCTGGTGAACAGAAGAATGGCAGTGATGTGAAGTAGCATTATTCCGAAGAATACCATAAATCCCCATTTCCTCCAACCCCATTTCTCACCCATTGCAGGGATTTACAGATTATAGCTTCCTGTGCCCAGTATCACCCTATTGTTTATAATCAGTGTCAATGATTTTTCCCAATAATATCCGGAAATATTATAATGCTAGCATAAAAGCAAGAATTGAAACAAAAATCAAGTCTCCATTATGAACTGAATCACCCAATACAATCTACCAACCTTGACTAACAAACGATATAGAAAAATGCAGCACCAATATTGAAAATTTCATCTCAACAAGTCACCAATCTTATTGGCCTATGCTAGGAGAAAATTTTTGAAAAAAAAAAAAAACCAATACAATTTCAATTGAGAAAAATGGCATTAATTAATAAAAAGAGAAAAACGAAATACAGTGGAAAACATGTAGAACACCCAAAAAAAAAAAAAATTACCGTGGTTTTGTAGCAGATTTTTATCTTCTCGAGAGCAAGGGCATCAAAGAAAATGCCTGAAAATCCTAATTCATGAGCTTTGATCGACCGGGAAAATTGGAGGATTTACAGGTTTGGTCTTCTGAGGGCACTGTAAATCTTAAGGACGAGATGAGTATAAAAAAGGGTAGAAAAGACAAGAAGAGAAAAGGAGAAAATCTTTTTGAAATTGAATTAGAGAAAGAATTTTCATTAGCTGGGAAGGAAAGGAAGTGAAGAAAGGTGAAAAAGTGTTTGAAGTGTAGAGGGAATTTTAGACAAATTGAAATTTATTTTTCATTATTAAGAAAAAGATTTTTTTCATTATTAGAGTAAAAATTTTTTCTAATCTACGCCTTAAACTTATCCTTGTAGCGGCAGTCCTTTAAGCTAATCTTCCACAAAACCACATGAAATGGAATGAGTAACAACTAGGGTTCAAGGATTACAACTATGTGAAAAAACAATCTCCAATTGTATTGCATTGAATCTTTTATTCAAATAACATTTTATCCTTGTTATGAAATGGACTAATTTACTAAGAGCATCTCCAACGGAGGATAATAAGGAGTGCAATGTCTGACAAAATATGGGTTCATTAAACGGCCATCTATTGTGGCCGTGTAATACCCATTACACGCATCATTCTGAAAATTTTCAATATTACCTTTAAAGGAACGCAGAATTACGTGATCGAGAAGTACATCATCAAGTACGGTGAATCAATGTACCTAGAACGGTGAATCAATGTAGCCATGAATTAGCTCAATTTGCAGCAAAGGCAACCAGAAGCTTTGAATGGGAAGGTTCTTTCCCAATTTGGCTTTCAAGTCTAGTTAGAAAAGATATGGGGGTAGTTACCCCTTTTTGTAATTAACTCTTGTATTTTCAAGTGTTGATATATATATATGAGTTTATCGTTTGTCAAAAAAAAAAAAAAAAGAAATACATCATCAACTTCGATCAGATTTGGTCGAGCATATTTGGGAACGATTTGAAGGCAATAACAATGAAAACTAGTATTTATTTTGTTATTATTTGTATTTTATTTGATTTAAATTATGTAATATTATGTTATGGAGTTCAACTAATTACATAAAGAATTATTAATTAAGTATGGATTATTATGATATCTTTGCATTTGAAGTATCACATATTTGTTTAATGTTCTCCATAATTGTTTTTCAAAAAATAACAATATATTATTTTTGAGAGATAGAAAAAGATATATTGTTCAAACTTAGAAATTAATAATATTATTTTTAGAAAATAAAAAATTTAAAAGGTAAAAAATTTAATGAAAGTTAATACTATATTTTTTAAAAATAACAAAATTATTTTTAAAAATTACTTTATTTATTTATGAGATATGAGTTATGTATTATTAAAATAAATATTTGATTTAATTGTGAACCCATGCTATTACACCTTGTAGAGTGTAATCCATTGTGAGTGGAAGTATAATAAAAGAGGAGAAAATGGAATGCTAACGTGGCATGTGGATTACACTTTAAATATTCCATGCGATGGTAAATCATTGTGGATGTCCTAATGCAAAATTCCATGCGGGCCTAGCACACTTGACTACTTTTTTTTTTTGGTCGATACAGGGGGGGCCTAGCACACTTGACTACTAAAGCTACGAAATGTTGCTAGTTCAGCCTCCGACCGTTTAAGTACATTTGACGCACGACCCTAAACGCTTTCATTTTCTAATACTTTGGGTAGAAAGCGAAAGCATTGAGAGTTGTACATTAAGTGCACTAAAACTGGTTGGAAGCTGAACTGGTAACATTGCATAGCTTTAGCCTTCGAGTCTCTGCTAGTAACGCACGGGCTAATGAGTTAGCAAATTAGTTCATTCTGTGACAATGATATCAAAGTTGATACTGAGGTTAATTTATTGAATCGAAACATGACTATCGAATCAAGTGCCTCTAACCTTGGGAAATCTGAAGGAGAGTCTGCACTAAAAACTGGAGACAGAGAGGACTACTCGTGGCAAGGGCCTCAGTTACAAGCCTTCAAATCTTTTGCACAATTTTAAATCTTTTGTGTTGTCATTCATGACTGTACTCTTTTTTTTTTTTCAAATCAGTGTTTCATCTCTCCCTGATATTTACAATTATAAACTTGACAATGCTACTTGAAGAAGCGCTGAGCTTCCCCTGACCGAGCTGACCTAATGAGTTCGGGGTGCTGATGAGAAGAGCGTGTCCCAAACCTGCAAGGTGAACAGGGGAGTGATCTAACAGGGGAGCCCCGAGGTCGTCCCCGAAGGCACTCCGACGATCAAATTAGTTTTCCGGTGTGTGAGATTCACGGGAAGTAAAACAGTCGGGAGTAATTGGCGAGTAGCGAGCGTACCTTGTGCAGTTGGTGTGTGTTACCATTTATACATGCTTGGGAGTCCGACCTCCGTACGTTTCGGGACCTGCCCAGAATGGTCACGATCCCACACTGAGGGGGATTCTCCCCGCCCGCTACGGGATCGTTCCCTGGAGCTCCTCGGAGCCCTAGCAGCGGAGGACCGCGGGACGGTTCCCATGGGCCCGGGGTCTCAGCCCAACTCAGGCCTCCCTGGGCTGCCACGTGTATAGGCCCAGGACGGGGCCTCTGCACTACTTTTTCCCATTGATGAACACATGTTGTCCCAAAAACACTTTGGGAATGCCATGTATCTGTTAGGTCACCCCCTAATATAGATTAGAGTGAGTGTAGATGGTGACAATAAACAAAAATAATAATAATAATAAAAGCCACGTATCTGTGAGCTGACCTAGTTGGATACGAATTCAGGCCAACGGTTAAAAAATAAAAGAAATTTGACATCCAAAGCTAACATCCGAAACTCCAATTGGGTACTTCAAGTAAAAAGGGCTTATAGCATATGAATTACAAGCTAACAAAATAAGTTTATTCTTCTAGGCTTTCAGGAGCGATAAACAAAGAGAATAAATTTTGCTTCAAAAAAATATTTTTAAACTAAATTAAAGATTCATGGAACACATTTACATCCTTTGATCTATTGAATGAAAATGACTTGTTTCACCAAGTAATCAAGTCAATCATGAACTTATTCATTAAACTTGCAACTCTTGCTCGCTCGAGCTTCTCTAGATTAGAGAATTAATTTATAAACAATATAAGGTATTTGAGGTTGGCTCAATAGAAAGTAGTTTAATTTTGACTCCATAGATAAATAAGTGAAGTTTGATTGCAATTTCAATCTCGATAAAATAAACAAACAAGTTTGAGTACTAAGTACTCATTTGATTAGATTCATTTAATCCTCTAATTTTATGTTGCAAATTTTCTTTACAGGATGGCTAGACTTGTGATAGAATTCTCTAGCAAACCAATTTCCACTAAGCATGGGAAACTTATTAAACTATCTCTCACTAACCATTGAAAATTAAGCCTGAATGTAGTGAAAGGACGTTCAGGTACTTATGAAGTATGGTTGAAGAACCAAAAGACAGATCCATTGGTATTGTTCTCGTTAAGTAGGAAAACTATGTACCAATTCCAAAGGACAAATTCTTGTCTAAATTAGAAGGGGAAAAAACAAAAAATAAAGAACAAAAAATAAAGAGCATACACTTGAGAATACCTAACAAACATGTTGTGTTTTCCCATTTTTACATCAAATTAAACCAACAATAAGCAACAAGATCCATAAAAGTGGTGATGTTGGCCATGCATAGTTGGGTAGTCCACCTCCCACGTAAAGGACATGAGCAAGATGACCTGTAGAGATGGCATATAAGGTGCGAGTTTCTTACTGACTCCTCAATGGTTGGAGATATCTTGCATTCTTCTTCAATCTCCTCCACTGCAGAAGAAATGAAGATCCTTAAAGCTGAGGCCTTTGAACCTTGAAAGCAAAAGACCTGATATCGAATTTAAGGACGTACTACTAAAGGATTCATTCGCATGTACCATCACAAGGAAGTAAGCCAATAATCAACGACATGGTGGTGTGATACGAGGATGAGGCAGCATTGATAATCAATCGACTCACGAGCATCACCGGAACGGGGCTCTCCAATCCGATACCAGGACGAGATAATTTCGAGATAATATATCGCCAAAAACTCGGCCGAATTACCAAGAACTCGGCCGAAACAGATAGACTCGACCGAGTAGCCCTGAGCCAAGAACTCGGCTGAATCACCGAGAACTCGGTCGAGAAGGATAGAAATGGTTGAGTAGCCCCGAGTCATTCCGAGTCAACTCGAATTTTTATTATTTTTGCTAATTTTTTAGTATTTTTGTTTGTCATATTTTTTTTATATTATTCACAATTTTTAAAATATTAAATGCTTCAAATTTTGCAGTCTTACCGAGACCGTGACCGATATACCCAAACCGATGTGGAACGTCCGGGCCGCAAACGCGACTTTGAACCATGACGAGAGGATCTCGCCAAGTGCAAATTATTTCCATTGTGGGCATGTCAGTACTTGGTAAGACAACTTTTGCTAACAAAGTTTACTATGATTCTGAAGTGATGTCCCATTTTCATGTGTGTGGTGCTCTGTATCTCAATTTCATCACAAGAAAAATTTGCTGCCTGAAATTTTGAGTTGTATTATTTCCAACCTTCTTAACAAAAGTTTCTGAGATGACTGAAGAAGATCTGGCTCAAGAAGTCAAAAGAGGTTTGCTTAGGAACAGATATCTCATTGTTTTGGACGATGTATGGGATATTGAAGCATGGAAATGGAATGGATAGGAAGAAGCCTTATTCCCCAATGATGGAATTGGAAGTAGAGTTATCATTACAAGTCGACTTTGTTATGTTGCTCTGCAAGATAAACTTGACAAATAGTCTCACTCTCTTTGCCAACTTACCCATGATGAGAGCTGGGATTTTTTGAAAGAAAAGTTATTTCCTGGAAAAGAGTCGCCTTTAAGATTATGTAAACTTTGGAAGCAAATTGTGGTGTCAAAGACTACCTCTACCAATTGTCATTCTTGCTGGGATACTAGCAAATATGGATCAACTTGACTGGAAAAAAGCTGTGGAAAGTATAAGTTCAAACATTCTTTCTAAGTACAGAACAATGCGCTGCAACATTAGTGTTGAGCTACAAAACTTTACCAGAAAATCTCAAGGCATGCTTTCTACACCATTGTGAGGTTGATTTGGATATGAATCGCTGAAGGATTAGTCCAGAAAACTCAGTTCAGGAGCACAGAAGATGTGGCAAATGATTACATGATGGGTTCCAATGGCAGAAGCTTAGTCATGGTTTCAAAACAAAGATCCATTGGTGGGATCAAAACTTATCGTATTCATAACTAGTTATATGAATTTTGTGTGACAAAAGCCAAAGAAGAAAGCTTTTTGCAGCCCATATGCGAGTATGATCAACAGTATACACTAAATGTGCTACACTACTTACGCCGCTTGTGCATCAATGTTAAGCGAAAGCACTTTCTCAAGTCAAAGCTATTTTCTCCCATCATACATTGTCTATTGTTCTTCACTCAAGATGAAGAGTAGTCCAGGGTTTCCTATGATCTTTCTTTCATTTTTCGCATCTTCAAGCTGGTTAGAGTGTTAGATTTGAGCCAAACAAGTCTGCGTCATGATTTTCCCAGAGAAATCAAAATGCTTGTTCACTTGAGGTACTTGGCAGTTCTAGTTCGAATACAAATCATCCCATCATCAATAGCCAATCTCTCAAATTTAGAAACTTTATCATGGAAACATTCGATCCAATAGTTTTACTTCCAGATACTATATGGAATCTGAAGAAACTAAAGCATTTACAAATACAGGACAAGTATTTTTTGGTCTTGACAAATCCGCAAAATTGTACGAGTTGGATACCTTCTCCAATATAGTCCTCCGTTCTTGGGAAAACATGGACAAGATATTCAACAAGTTTCCAAATATCTGCCAGCTGAAATGCAAGCTTTGAGAACAAGACCCTGGAACTCGACTAAGTCTACTAGAATCACTCCATTTGAATTTCAGATCGTACAATAATGTGCAATATCAGATTGAGTTCCATTTTTGTACTATTATTAAAAAGTTGACATTGTCTTTGCTTCTGTACTAGTGCTGGTTTTGTTGCATCAGCTCAGCATCAATAATATTTTGTTCATGGTTTCTTGATTATTACTCTTTTTCCTGTCACAGAATGTTGTAGTGGGATCATTTTCACATGTTTGTAACCTTGGGAATTAATGCACTGATGGTCGAATTTAACTGCAACAATTAACCATCTCTAGAAGAAGACACGAGAGCTTGTGTAATTTCATGTGCAATATAGGTCAACAATTTTTTAGAACTTTTCATTAAACATCTGGTCCTAGAGCTTTGCCATCCAGTAACTAAGAATAAAATATTTGTAATGTGTCGAACTACCATCAAGGTTAGGGTCTCTGTCCGTTACCAGAAAATTCATTAGTCATCATTAGCTTCATCTGGTTCTGTATAGCACACATCTGTGTTCTATTCTTCACTCTTGTTTTAAAGAGTTCAGATCTGTCCTTTCTTTTCTGTTAATTTTGAACCCATGGTAGAAACGAAATCCGTCATTACGTCTGATGTGGCTCCTGTGATGTCTAAGATCACGTACCACAAACTCAATAATTCTAACTATCTTGGTTGGAGTAAAACGGTTCGTCTTTATCTACGAAGTATTGATAAAGATAATCATCTGAGTGATGATCCTTCAAAAGATGGTTCAAGACAGACATGGTTAAAAAAAGATGCTAGATTGTTCCTGCAAATACGAAATTATATTGACAGTGAGGTAATTGGCTTAATTAATCACTGTGAATTTGTTAAGGAGTTAATGGAGTATTTAGAATTTTTGTATCCTGGTAAAGGGAATATTTCTCACATATATGAGGTGTATCAACCCTTTTATCATGCAGAAAAACAAAATAAATCCATCATGACTTATTTTATAGATTTTAAGAAAACTTATGAGGAGCTTAATTTGTTATTATCGTTTAGTTTTGATGTGAAAGTTCAGCAAATTCAACAGGAATAGATGGCGATTATGAGTTTTTTGACTGATCTTTCACTTGAATTTGAAGCTGCTAAATCTCATATTCTTTCGAGTTCTGAGATCTCATCCTTACAAGATGTGTTTAGTAGGGTATTTCGCACAGAGAATTTCCAATCTGTTCAGTCCAGCAGTGCTCTTGTTAGTCAAACTAACAAATATGAATTTGAAAAACAACAACACAAAGGTAGTGGTAAAGGAATTGACACGCGAGGACAGAATGCAGAAGTGGTTGTGTGTCACTATTGTTATAAGCCAGGTCATATGAAGCGTGATTGCAAGAGATTGCAGTACAGGAACCAGAGAACTCAATCTGCACATATTGCTTCTACCAATGATGAGATTAACTATGAAAAGTCTGTTAGGATCTCTGCAGATGAATATGCTAAATTTTCTCAGTATCAAGAATCATTAAAGTCTTCACCTACTCCTGTAACTGCCATCGCTGAGTCAGGTAAACCAAACACATGCCTTGTGTCCTCGTTCTCCAAATGGGTAATTGATTCTGGTGCCACAGATCATATGACAGGTAATTCTAGTCTATTTTCTACCTTTCAGTCACACACATCTGTATCTACAGTTACCTTAGCTGATGGGTCAAAATCTCGTGTTCTTGGATCAGACTCAATTAACCTCACTCCATTAATCTCATTGTCCTCTGTCTTAAGTTTGCCTGAGTTGTCTTTTAATCTAATTTCTGTGAGTAAACTTACTTGTGCCCTTAATTGTTCTGCCCAATTCTTTCCTGACTATTGCTTGTTTCAGGATCTTACGACGAAACAAATTATTGGTAAATGGCATGAATCTGGAGGTCTTTACATCCTTGACACATAGATGCATGCCCTGAACAGGAAATGATTATAAGATACACACGAAAACACAGGATAAGCGTATTGACGCTTACCTTTGCGAAGAGCAATAGGACGATCATCACTTGAGACCGGATTTGATGACGAAGGAATTGGTTCAGGGCATGCATTTGTGTGTCAAAGATGTAAAGACCTCCAGATTCATGCCCTTTACCAATAATCTGCTTCGTCGTAAGATCCTGAAACAAGCAATAGTCAGGAAAGAATTGGGCAGAACAATTAAAGGCACGAGTAAGTTTACTCACAGAAATTAGATTAAAAGACGACTCAAGGAAACTTAAGACAGATGACAATGAGATTAATGGAGTGGGGTTAACTGTGTCTGATCCAAGAACACGAGATTTTGACCCATCGGTTAAGGTAACTGTAGATGCAGATGTGTGTGGCTGAAAGGCAGAAAATAAATTAGAATTACCTGTCATATGATCCGTGGCTAGGGGTGCGTTAGAATCGAGTCAAGCTCGAGTAGTAAGTAAAATAACTAAGCTTGAGATCGAGCTCGAGTTCGTCGAGCTTTTATAATTCAAACTCGAGCTCGAACTCGACGTCGATTTATGTTACTCGAGGTCGAGTTTAATTAAATCTAATCAATTCATATCAAGCTCAATCGAGTCTAGTCGAGCTCACGTAATAAAAATTAATAGTTTACGTATAATTTTAAATAAAGGATATTATTAACATTTCACAATAATAAAAATTAAAATGTATATTAGAAAAAAACTCGATTATGCTCGTCGAACTTTCGAGTGTAAAATATTAAAGTTCAAACTCGACTCACTGCTTCTATCAAGCAGGTCGAGCTCGAGTCGAGCTGCTGACCGACTAGCTTGCGAGCTCGAGTCAAGCTATTCGATCCAACATCAGCCCTATCTATGGCACCAGAATCAATTACCCATTTGGAGAACGAGGACACAAGGCATGTGTTTGGTTTACCTGACTCAACGATGGCAGTTACAGGAGTAGATGAAGACTTTAATTATTCTTAGTACTGAGAAAATTTAGCATATTCATCTGCAGAGATCGTAACAGACATTTCATGGTTAATCGCATCAATGGTAGAAGCAATATGCGTGGATTGAGTTCTCTGGTTCCTGTACTGCAATCTCTTGCAATCACGCTTCATATAACCTAGCTTATGATAATAGTGACACACAATCACTTCTGCATTCTGTCCCTACGTGTCAATTCCTTTACCATCACCTTTGTATTGTTGTTTTCCAAATTCATATTTGTTAGTTTGGCTAACAAGAGCACTGCTGGACTGAACAGATTGGGAATTCTCTATGCGAAATACCCCACTAAACACATCTTGCAAGAATGAGATCTCAGAACTCGAAAGAATCTGAGATTTAGCAGCTTCAAATTCAGGTGAAAGACCAGCCAAAAAACTCATAATCGCCATCTATTCCCATTAAATTTGCTGAACTTTCACATCAAAACTAAACGATAATAACAAATTAACCTCCTCATAAGTTTTCTTAAAATCTATAAAATAAGTCATGATGGACTTATCTTGTTTTCTGCACGATAAAAGGGTTGACACAACTCATATATGCGAGAAATATTCCCTTTACCAGAATACAAAAATTCTAAATACTCCATTAACTCCTTAACAAATTCACAGTGATTAATTAAGCCAATTACCTCACTGTCAATAGAATTCCGTATTTGCAGGAACAATCTAGCATCTTCCCTTAACCATGTCTGTCTTGAACCATCTTTTGAAGGATCATCAGTCAGATGATTATCTTTATCAATACTTCGCAGATAAAGACGAACCATTTTACTCCAATCAAGGTAGTTAGAATTATTGAGTTTGTGGTCCGTGATCTTAGACGTCACAGGAACCATATCAGAGTTAACGACGGATTTTGTTTCTGCCATGGGTTCAAAATTAACAGAAAAGAAAGGACAGATCTGAACTCTTTAAAACAAGATTGAAGAATAGAACACAGATGTGTGCTATACAGAACCAGATGAAGCGAATGATGACTAATGAATTTTCTGGCAACGGACAGAGACCCTAACCTTGATGGTAATTTTGGATGGAATATCTTTCACATTTTTATTGAGAGAAAATGTTACATATATATACACGAACTAACACCTCTATGTTAGGAAAGTTAACTGACAATCAGCTAGAGTCCTATAATTAAGCTATCCCTATAATCAAGCTGTTCATAATAAATTCCTATATTAATTCTGTAACATGTCGAATAATAACATCCCAAACCAAGTTAGTCTCCTGATCATCTTCATTAGGAGATTTAGTAATAAAAACAGATCACTCTAAAATTGTAGAAGAACAATGAAATTTTGAAAATCTGATAACTTCCTTTTTTTAACTCTATATAAGCATTGGCCTAGCCTCAAGATTTAAACAACCTGAAGGATCTTTGGTTAGATCACACAAGAAAAGAAGACTTCTTTCGTTCAAAGCCCCTTCTTGTCAGGTATTGAAAAGGTTAGGATCGATAGAGGTAGAAAGTCCCAGGACTCATGTTTACAGCCATATGAATTCCTTTGAATTTAAAGCTCAAGCAGGCTCCAAGTCTCAGAACTTCATTGGCTTTCTAGCATGATTAGAAAGTGTTCTTAAGGACATTTTATGGACTAACAAACGGGCATTGCTCCAACCAGAAGGCTACAGAAGATAATGCTGTGATATTCTTCACTTCATCAAGATATTGCATGAATAATAAGACAGATAAGAAGTATAATTAGCAAGACATTATTGATGAGAGTTATCAATAAACAATATCTTCTCAGGATGGAAAGAGCTGATTTCATTGTGTGAAATCTTACTGTTCCATTTCATCCTATCCGTAACTTTTGTTATCTTCACAATGACGTCAACATGATCTCTTATAATAATGGCCCCTTCTGGCCGAAGAATCCTATACATCTCAAAAAGAATGTCAAGTATTTCACACCTGCACGTACGAAGATAAAGTTATAATCATTAAGTTTACAAATAATGTTTCTTTATTCAATTTGAATCTGTTTTTCTGTCTCCAAAATGCAGAGCATAATCCAGTCAACCACAGTAAATATGATCGCTTAATGCGAAAACTTGCCATTCTAAGAATGAGTGGAAAAAGTGCATCTGGTTCACAAATAAAGATGTACAAAAGCATGTAATCATTTGGTAATGTACATCATTCTGGACCTGCAGGAATTCTTCAATTTAACCATTCAGGAAGATGTAATGAAAGTAATTGACTCTGTTCTCTAGTTTCCAGTTGAATGGAGTTTGCTTTAAATGCTATTTAAAGATCTTATCAGACCATAAGGATAGGTTTAAGACTTTGAAAGCCTCTTTACAAGTTCTTGAATCATTAGAATAAACCTTGGAAACACTCAAGCACCATAAACACATCTGCATTGAGAACACATCCACTCAGATTCTTATGATGTTCAGTGTATTGCATTAGCAACTTATACTAGAAAGGAGGAACCCATAACCAAGTATTTGACAAGTTTACTGTAAACCCTTTTTCTAGTGAATGCCTTCTTAAAGCTGCATTTGTCAGATGTACTGTAGTATAAAAGTTCTTGACATACGTTGTTGATGTTTGTTTTCATTTCCTCCGTCCTAATGAAGAAACTTCGAAATCCTAGAAACTAATAAAGTACACAATCGATGAATTCTCAATCTTCGTAATGCATCCAACGATCTAATTTTTCCTATTTGGAACTGACCAAAAATGAATTCCTGTTTGAAATGAATAGCACAAGGCAACCTAAGGTTGACGCTAGCATGTTAAGACTGAATTGCTAATGTATTAAGCTGATTTTTTACGGGCATTCATTCTTCAAATCACATTCAGCTCGAGAATTAGTCATAGATATAACAGATAAATAGTAACAATATCAGTAGGAACTTACTTGTCCATATACATGCTAAAAAAACCATCTGCATGTATTAGATCATAAGTTCTTGGATATGTGGAGAAGGGCTCACACCTGTTCACAAGAAATTGTAAGAATCCAGAAAACTTTTAAAGGTGAAGAAGGGAGATAAGTTTGTTATCTGCATTCTCTATCAGATCGCTTAGTAGTTATGACCAAAACACAAATAAATAAGTGGCATACAGTTGACAAACTTATCATCCTATGTTTATTATCTTCATTCTCTATCAGATCACTTAGTAGTTATGACCAAAAAGCAAGTAAATAACTTACATACAGATGACAAACTTATTACCCTATTCCGGAGGAAGGCACAGTCCATGATGCTTTGAATATTTGTACATGCAGTGCACAACAAAAAAAATGATTTACAGCTTATGGCTTCTCCTAAAAAGTTGAACTCGTGATATTTTTTGAAGCAAAGCAATGACTGGAAAAAGATACACACACAACCAGAGCTAACATAATCAGCAACTTTTTATTCTTCATTTTACTCTCTGCATTTTTTTCTCTGATCTTCTTTTTCTGCTTACCAGGAAGCAGAAGAAACAATTTTAATTTTATTCAATTACAGCTTGTAGAGAATGACATTCTATGAAAAGTCCAACAAATCAACTTCACTTGATCCATAATCTAGGCCTTTAGCAGCATAAGCCCATTATGCAACACTTGACAACTGTCAAATGTCAATGAACCATCATGACTATATGCAAATATCTGTAATTCAAACAGATATATCTCTATTCTATTTTGTTGCATGTTGCATGTGATTGCTAACAGAGAGAAAACTTAACCGTGCTAGCTTTTCAACAGTAAGAAAACCTCTACTCCTATGCACATTTTTTTAATGGCTGAAGGGTGAAGGCATCAGTATTCATAAAAGAGAAACCTAATACAGACAGGCAAGGAAAGGGAAATGAGAAGAACAACTAAACTTTTTACTGATATAAGGAATGAACAGGACATAGAAATCTTACTCCAGCCTTACCAGTTCATGTAGGTTCCAACTAAGCCACGTTCGTAGACAATACCAAGTGTGTTATTCTTTGCATGATAAGGAACCACATTCATGACCCAAACTGGATACTGTGAAAGAGCAGCTGCAAAACCTCCTAAGCCTGAGTTCATGTCCATGATATTCCTATATCTTCCACGATTCAGATATTTGAGAACACTCCCATAGTACGAAACCCTTCTTTTCCAGAGCTGATTATCCTCATCGAAGGTTTTTGTTGTAATCCCTTCAATTGTAGCACTTCTTATCCTTGGTGGAACAGTTTTTAACCTTTTAGGCCACTTCTCAAGGGACCCTCCAGATGTATGGCGTATATGTTCCACCTTTGGAAGAGGAGTAATGCACGCTTCCATCTTCATGTACCTAAAAATGATTGTGCAATAAATAAAATAGATCAATATAGTCAAGCAGCTATTTTCTAGAGAGATAGCTTACACAGTAATTGTTTATGGGACATCAATGTCCAGTGATAAGGAGAATAAACAAAAGCCTAGACGGCTAGTTCAACTTTTATTTCTTTAAACGCATCAGAAAAGGGAAACCTCTCCATTTTACTGTCTGTTGTTTCAAGCAATCGATTAACTTAAGTTCATGTGCCAAAACCTTCTCCTTCCAATATGAAAGAGAGTGATATATTAAGGATCTCTAATGGCAGCAATATATCTACAACAATATTCCTCCATCACTTGGAACACAACTCTAGGGAAATAATTATAAGGTGATAAAATCAGCCAAAGACAGGTAAATGAATATGATAGCATAACAGAAAAGCAGTGTGCCTTGGCATGTAAAAGTTTTCATGTAGATTAATAGTTTCTAAAGTCAAAACCTTTTTGTCTTAGAGGTGGGAAGGCGGTGAAGGAAAAGGAAAATGGTCGTCAAAGACAAAAAATTAGACCTTCGACTATATTGGACTTTTGAAGACAAATGCAAACAATATATACTGTTGCAAAATAAGCTTTCTTGCTGCACAGAGATGGTTTGCCACTATGATTTCAAAAAGATAGTTCATGTCACATCTAGGCCTGTCACCATTTCTAGTCACAAATGAAAATTTTGAACCAAATCTGTTTTCCAGCTGATAACTCCTATGGTACACTCGATCTTCTCACCCTTATATAACATACACAGATTTGTTTCAAAGATTTTGGAGCATTCTAGCCGTCTTAATTTCATCATAAAAATTTTTTCCACATTCTAAATGTAGAAAGCTCTATTGGTTGTTGACATGTAGTTATAGTGGAAATGAGCTCCAGGTTCCCCTGGATTCAGAAGAAAGATCCAGATTCAATCAGATTTTGGTGTACTAAACTACCTGAACAGATCCAGATTGATTATGAACAGTCATCTGCACACGCAAATTGGACCCAACCAAACAAATCCAGATTATCAACCATACAACTAAGCAGCATTAGAGTTACCTTAACAAAAAAAACACAACATAATAATAATGACAATCATTAAATTCACTCTCCCTTCCCTTACTCCGCCTGAAATCAAAATACTCTTAACAACAATTAATCAGATGAAAAAAGTACTGTCTTAGCCAGGAAGATGTTTGAAAAGAAAACTCAGAAAGAACCAACAACGATAAAGTAGCAGTGGAGGATCTGATCACCAAGAAATCTATGTTTGAATGAAATGTCTTAACATATTTATAGTCACATTGTGAATTAAACTCTAACCAATAATGCTAACTAAAAGGTAACTTCACAGAATTTGTCCCTAGTGCATCTTCTTTAAATGGCAGAACTCCAAATGGGACTATTGCCAGAGAATGCATTCGCCCACTACACAAACACCTGTGAGTTGTCATCATCATTTCATAGGCTAGATGAAATTTTGAATACCAAACTTACCAGCCATGATCAGGATAGTCATCAACACAGAACTTAGGTGCTTTCCAAGTCTTTAATTTTGAGGCACAGTGAAGGTGATTAGTAGGCTTTTGCCACACTGCTATTGGACCACTCTCTCGAATCTTTTTCCAGCACAACCTTCTGGCAAGATCTTCCAATTTTTTTTGCTCCATTTCAAGATCACTGGCCTTTCTTTCCCAACCCTTGTAGCTGATTTTCCAACCAATAGGTGGTCCAGACAACACCCAGTATCCACCAGGACGCAATAGTCGGTCAATTTCCATGAGATATAGCCCACCTGAGATTTTACAACAGAAAGTAAGAGAAATTCCTTTGTCATAACCTAGTCTTCAACCAAAACAAGAGAGATTTTCTTGTGGTCATAGTTATCAAGACCATCAGGGCAACATATTCATCAATAATGAAGATACTAGATTCAAGAATTGAATTATTAAGATATACTATTTAGTCGTCACCAATACATTTAAGAAAACATTCAAAGTCAAACAAGTACAAGTTAACTAAATAAAAGCACATTTTGCACTTCAGAAATTAGCTTTGGTTGAATGTTTATGAACCATTGCATAAAATTTAGAAATAAGCATGTATACCATAGTCTGTCCATTGAACAAGGCAGCGAGAACAATGGATCATATCAAAACATCTTGATGGAAACGGCAACCTATATGTGCTAAGTACTCCAAGAAGAGCTGGAACACCTCTTTCAAGTGCAAATTGCACTTGAGCTTCATGTACATCTCTTGGAGCAATTGACACTGTCAATATGTCATAGTCCATTAGAGAGGCTCCAAAGCTTGCAACCTGAGAATAACATTTTTTATCACCTATCCTTTACAGTGGACAACTGATATAATTGATATTCTGCATTATATGATAGCAACAGGAAATGTCAAATAATAAACTGAAGGAGGTACTAAACAAAATACGACAAATAAACACGGTAAAACAACTTCTTGCCAGATCATAACTAAAACAGAGCTTCTTAAATCTTATTCTTTTAGAGCTGGCACTAGAAGCTTGTGTAGCTAAACAAATATAAGTCAAGTACTAATAACTAGAAGATTATTATTTGGCAGCTGTCCAAATTGTTATAAATCTGAGAAATAGAAAATATTGACATCCTTGAACCTTTTACTTGTCACACGATAAAAGGAGAAGCTAACTATAACTGAATAGTAAAAATAGTAGGCTCTATGAAGGTGGACCTCTATTTATGCGCCAATTGCAAATTCAATGTTTTAAGGCCCCCATAATGATAAAAGAAGGTCCAGTGATTGATTCAAGAAGAAAGAGTTTCAGCTGCATTGCTCCTTTAGTCACGGCTTTTTCCCTGTAAATCTTAAATGCATCTAGAGGGGAAGAACAGAAATCTACTTGGAGTTAATAAAAGAGGATTGGAGCATCAGCAAAATGTAGTCCATTGCTCAAAGAATGAAGTTTCAAGAAAGGAGTATTTGTTATTCAACAATTTACCTCAAATCAGATACTGGGGATAGTATCAACTGCAGTGCAGCATTTGTCTAAAAAAATCAAATCAACATGAGGCCAACTGCTATGTGAAATAATTTTTAGTGTCCTCATCCCCAGTCCCTTCCGGTTGGGACAAGGTTTCATGTCTTTGGATATTTCTGATCACTAACAATCTTAATTTACCAAGTGATTGCAATAATACTTAGGAACAACATGAACTTACCTAAAATGATTACAGATGAATAACTTGTCTCCGCAATATAAATGGTTGATTGTTTTCTACAAAAAATTACTTTATAGCTCTAGTTTGTGTTGACCTGAAGGACTACAAAATTGAGAAGGCATTTGAGCTAGCTGTTTTAATTCCATACTCTGAATACTAAATGTATGATCAAAATGAAACAACAGATCAAAAATAGAATTAAAAGACAAATGCATTTTCTTACGCCATGAACCACTGATTAACATTAGCAACAGCATATAGAAACAAAGGAGTACCACAAGTCAACTCATCAGTTACCCAAAATATAGCTCGAGAAATTCTTGCGTATTTCAAAAATGAAAATGCTATCAGGTATGCATAGAAGAAAAGTGAATCGCTGACCAAGCAGTAGCCATCTTATTATTCAACTAAGCACAAAATCTGCTCTTGATCCAGAACAAATTTATGCACAGGAAAACTAAAAATGCTAGCAGCTATATGCCTATTATTGTCAAATATGTTGATTATTAAATGAATACAATGAAAATCTTGCAGGGTTGAATGGAGACAAGAACAGAATAAAAGTTCATTAATGTCTGTGATCTTAGCTTTTTTTTTTCATTTTTGTCACAGTCATACTCTGAAACACCAGAAAACTAAAGTACTATTCCACTGCATTTGTTTATCCTACCAAAACAGTAAACTGTTGGTAGCACCTCATATTTCAACATCTTCCAATAAAGTATTTGGCATCCTCTCTAATTGTAAAAGGAGACTGAAATAACTTATGACCATGGTCCAGAAAAATCTGATTTACCAGTCAAACTGAAGAGAGTTTCACTCAGCCCTTTGGGGGACGACATGCTCAAATTCATCAAACCAAATGATTAGCTTCTGTGGAGAAATTCACCAATTAACTTTTCGAAGATGACAAAAAAGTTAAGACTCCCTTATTCTGATTAACATTAAATTCCCTTAGATCAATTTCAAGGATAGGATTCGAATATGCATCCAAATGAGAAGTTACTCTCTTGGAGTCTAGAGGAATCAAGAAAAGATGTCTATGCAGGCCAAACAGTTTAAAACAAAAGTTCCTTCTCTTTGGAGTAGTATAACCCTATTTGATATGCATTCATAATATGTTAGCTAGTAATTAACTACCCTAATGAACAATGTCTGCATAGCAGACTCATGGCTTCACCTAGATGCATTTAGCCAGGAAGGTGGAAAATTATAAAGTGTGACACACTAGAATGTGTATTTTCAAGATAGTAGCTTACTGAAAAAAGATGCAAAAGTTGTAAGCAAAATGAGTATTCTAGGTCAGCAGCTAATTTAGCAAAACAATTGAAGGATTTAAGTTCTTAATCCAGCTTAATTCACATATCTGTGATTCTAAACATTGACAAGAAGCTCAGAGAAGCACAATTTCCACACGTATCACAATTTCCCACCTCATTGAAACTAATAAAGAATGAACTCAAAAAGACAAAGCCATCCTCATTCTCATACCACAACTTAGAATTGTGACCAAAATTCAGAATTATACTCACCCCACATCCAACATCAAGCACAGTCCTTATGGCACCAGCGTTGAGCGGCACTACACGTTTCAATTGATCAATGTAACCCTTAACTCCTTGGGGAAAAGAAGTCCCTCCACCCGGAAAAAATAGCCTGGCACCTTCTAATCTTACCCAATTCTGGGTCTTCTTATACTCTATTAGGCTCTTAAAAGGCACATTCTTGAACCAAGCATAATCTCTGCTCATAGGCCATGAAAATGGCCTCTTATATCCCGCTGGCTTTGGCACCAAACACCTCAAATTTTCACCTTTTTCCGGGCAATGCCGCTCTTTGTGAAACCTTCTCTCAGCAGAAAACAACCTTTCCTTATTATGGTCTTGACAGGGACAGTAGTTTGTGTAATTCTTCGGGCAGGGTGGATAAGGCAGATGTTGGCTTTCTGTGGTGTCTTCCAGTGGGAGAACAAGCGCGTGCTTTGGCTCAAAGTTGAGTGATTCTTGAACACCTTTGTGGCTTGTGTTGAGGCTGGACTTCTTGACCTGAAAATCACAATTTGTATCTTCAAGACGAGCTGTAGAATGTGAAATGCTGGAGTAAGGGGAGTTGGTGTAGGAGCCAATGAAGTAGGAGAAAGAGCAGAAAATGGTGAGTAGCAGAATTTTGCACAGTGGTTTCCTCAGAAGGTTCTGAGCAGGTGATTTGAGTTTTGCTGGTGACGGTAGAGTAGGCATTTTTTCGAGCCTGGCTCGCAAAATGGCAACTCAGAAGAAAGATAAAGAGTCACTGACAGAGTAACCATTTGTCAATGATCAGAGAAATGGGAATTAGGATTGGGGAATATTAAAAAAAATATCTAAAGTTGGGATATAGTCCACATGCTGAAATACAAGCCAAAATCTTAGGATTCGTTTGGGAGTGAAGGATTTGGACAGAAAAGAAAGGGAAAGAAGAGAAAGTTTAATTTTCCTTTATTTGTTACTTTTTAGTAGGAAATAAAAGAAGGGAAATGAAAGGATTTAAGAGAATGAATAATAGGTAAAATTTTTCTTCCCAAATTGGAAAAAGAGTCAGAAGAAGCTTTGTGAAAATTTTTTAAAATACCTATTTTATCTTTAAAAATATCTTAAACACATATTTAATAATTTTTATGTCCAAAATCATTCCACTAAAAACACTCCTAAATAACATAACAATCCCTTCTCTTCTCTTCTCTCGTAACCTAAAAGTTTTCCCTTCTTTTCTTTTCTATCCTAAACTCCCAAACTTAAAGCCTTAAGCTCTTTAAGCCTTTTAAGAAATTTCTATACTCTGTTCTTGTCAGGATGAATTATGTCAAGATCGAGTAGTCCCCCTTAGAAACTTCATTTAACGTTTTTTGAAAAGAGTAGTAATGGCAATCAAGTAGAGAACATAGGACCACAAAGAAAAAGTCACAAAAGGCCAAATTCTATGACCTCATGTGCTTGTGTGTCATATGTACATCGTACATGAATAGGTCCCTCTGATCACCTAATTAGGTAGTAGCAAGTTTAAGATACTTCTTGTTTCCTTCTTTCACTCTTACCTTACGTCTGATTGCTATTGGGATGCAGACGAATCGAACCACCTCCTCAAATTTGAACTTGGCTCAAATTTGATCCGAATTCAAGTTGAGTTCGAGTTGATGAACCGAAATTTGAGTTCAAAAATATTTAATTCGTTAGCTCGTAAATTGACTTGATTATATTTTTTTTATTTTTTCATTTTAATAGTAAAATTATATATATCTAATATTTTATTAATTGTTAAGAAAAACTATTATTTTATTTATTTTTAAAAAATAAATAATTTTTTTTATTTTTTTAAACTCGAGCTCGAGTTTTACATTGAAAACTCGTCAATCTCGAGTTTGAATTCGAACTTCATAAAATTAAGTTGAATCTCAACTCGATTAGGCAAAAACTCAATTCGACTCGACTCATTTGCATCCCTAATTGCTACATACTGATTTACATCAGTACACATGGCACCACCTAATGTCAATTTAATGTAGAGCAAATTGTTTGGGTAGCCACTAGACTTATTGAATTATCAAATTTTGGTCAATCAATTATTAATAGTATATTTGTACCCATTAAACTATTAAAAGTGTAAATTTTGGACAATTTCGTCTAATTTCATCGTTAATTCTACCATATCTAACTATTAATAGTATGTCTCGTGGATCGTGCGAACTCTTAAATCTGGAAAAGTTAATGATGAAATCAGACAAAATGACCTAAAATTTATTTATTTATTTATTTGATAATTCAGTGGATAAAAACATATTATTAATAATTGAATGGCTAAATCTTGACTATTTAAAATGTTCAATGGCTACCTAGATAATTCGCTCATTTAATATATTGCTACAAGTTTCTTAAACATGCATATAGGCATACATAGATTTTCATTATAAAAAAAAAAAAAAAAAAAACTCATTCGTGTCATTTATGACATTATTTTTGTAATTCTTGTAGTGTGTGCATACACACGCACAACATATAGCAAAGTTATTTTATTGATAGATAAAAGAAATGAATCAACGTATAGTCAATCAATAACTTCTCGTGCTACGATCAAACCTGAATATTCTGATAATACTGCTTTTAATCTACAAAATATGCTAACCACAATTGATTAAGGTAGTTGAAATAAGTTTATCAAACCTATGCTAATGATGAATCTCTATCCAAGGCCTTCGAAATAAGTTTCCTCAATCAAAACATGTAACATAGGTTTGATGCTATCACTGTAGTTCAATTTGCAGTAACAAAATACGTGAAAATCTGAAGGAAATAGAAGTGTATTTTATCTTCGAATTATCAACCAAAACCATTTGGTTTTTTCAATAGTCATCCATCATTTCTTCATACAACATTCGAAGATTGTTTTTAAGCAAACAGAATATAAAATATAAAGAGGACAGGATTAATCTTCTAACATCACCTCACAAGATTCTACACTACAAGAAATTTAAACTTTCGTGGTTTGAAAGATAGATGCAAGTTACAAAAAATTTACTTTTTATGACATGAAACTAGTGATAATCACAAAAAACATATATAAATTTTAAGTTACAAATAATAATATGACATTCATTTACAAGTTACTATAAAAAACTTACGAGTCACAATTGATCTTGTAACTTATAAATGAGAATCACCGTTTACATAGTCACAATTGATCTTTACACAAAAAAAAAAAAAAGAGATAAGCAACTATATAATTTGAGGTGAGCAAAGGCATGCGTTACCATCAAGTAGGAACTAGACCTGAGCAATATTGGGGACAAATGGTCTAAATTGAGTGTGCGGACCAACCTCTCTCTTGAGGTGCCTAATAGGGATGCAACGGGGCGGGGTTGGGGCGGGGGACCCCTCGCCCAGCTGCCTACAAACTCCCCCCGGCCCCCGCCCCATCCCCCGTTCCCCACTCCCCCCGCCTCGCCCCGCTTTCCCTGTGAGTGCCCCCGCGGGGCTAATAAAAAATTATTATATAATTTTATTATGGTTAAATTTTAACAAATAATCAAGTATTAAAATATCAACACATCATCAAATTATTATTCATTGTAATTTTACAATTGAAACTTATAAAAACAATCAAATAAAAATTATTTGAATACAATCCAACATGATGAAATAAATATAACTAAAGTAGTCAAGTTTTCACTTTTGGCACAGATACAATCATTATTGTGCTTGTTCTTTTTTTTAAGAAAAAAATGTTATTGTATTAAGTGTAATTAGGAATTTAGTATAAATGTATTAGTAAATTTAGTATAACCAATTAATAATTTGTATTAGTACACATATATAATTATTAGTATAATTAATAATATCAATTATATTATATATACTAATAGACATTATATAATACATATTACTAATAATATCATTATCATAAGTTTGTAACTAATTAAATTATATAAATTATATATAATTATATACATATATATTTTATATATTTATTTTTTTAAAGCGGGTGGCGAGGCGGGGGTACACTCCCCCGCCCCCCCGCCCCGTTTCTAAGCGGGGGGAAAAAAATTCCCCCCATCCCCGCCCTACCTCCCGCCCCAACCCCCTCCCCATTAGCCCCCCGCGGGGCGGGTGCCCGCGATCACCCGCCCCCATTGCCATCCCTAGTGCCTAACAATGGGTTTGAAGATTTGTCTTTCAAGGCGGGTGTCTCCAACTTTGAGACTAGGAATATATATACCTGGCAATTGAGCGGGTTGGGCAGATTTTGGGTAAATTAATATTGGGTTTTCACTTAAATGGGTTATATCCAATCCGTCCAATTTTAGATTGAGTTAATTTTGGATTAGATCATATTGCATCATCTCAAATTCATGACCTAAATATGACCAAATATATTAATTAATAAATTTTGATACATAAATTCTCTCAAATACATTTTTACACACAAAAAAAAATTTTCACGCACTAAAACACTTTCACAGATACAAGCACACACTCACTTTTTAAGTTCTTTAGAAATACATTATTTTTATACACATTGATATACTTTCACAAATACACGCACGTACTAACTGTTTAATTATTTGGATGAACTCATTATTTTTTATACAAGTAAGGATTTTCAAATTGGATAGTGGATATAGCTTTGGTCCAAACTAAGAGATCGAAGCAACAATTTTAGTCCAGATTGGATATAGCATGAAAAAATGGTATACTAATATATGATTTTTCAAGTATTGTTACTTGATTTAGTATTAGCTGTACCAAACATATTTCTAGTTCTATAAAAGATCCAATCACGCCTTAATTAAACTGAAATTTTAATGTGAGAGATACAATTCTCAACCAATTAGTTCAAATGTCACTATCCAATTCATTTGAAAATTCTTGTGAAAATTAACGCAGCATTAACTTCTCCACCAAAATTTCCAGTTACTTTCTTATTCTTTTATAATTTTTGTTTCTTATCCAGAAAAAGAAAAGAAAGGAAAGGGTAGAAAGAGCGCCTTATATTTTTATATCTTAATTCAACCGACCTTATAATTAACGCGTTGTTTTAGAAGTATTTCATGATGTATATTGATCTCTATTGGAAGATGCTAAGGGTGAAAAGACTTTTATAGTTGTATTATCTCTATTGGAAGATGCAAGTTGTTTGCATTAACACGGTTCCTTTTCAATGTATCTGAATCATAATTTCTTTATTTGTTTTTAAAATTTGAAAACACAAATATCCAAACCGCCCAAAATATATTTGAATTTTTATTATCCAACCCAAAATTGACCCAACACCCAAATTACCCAACCTAGCCTCTCAAATTAATGAGTGAGTTGTTGGGTTTTTGGTATAATTGTCAGGTCTAGAAATATCATTACTTCTACTCTTACAAAATTATGAACTACAATAATGTTTTCAAATCTAAACCAGCAAGTGAACTGGATGACCTTTCGGTTCATACAGGTTAAACTCCGATTCAATGATTTTAAAATTTTTTAATTGTTTTAATACTAAATTACTTGGATAAAATTAATATACAAAAAAAGAAAGAAATATTTAGTGAAAAACCAGTTCAAATGTCAATTTTTTATCAGTTTTTACCAATTTGATTGGCTCTTGACTAGATTTGATCTGTTCATTTGACATCCTGAGTTAAATATAAAATCAGACCAAAAGTCATGATCGGTTCATAATTTGCTTGGCCGAACCGGCTAGTCCGGTTCAAATTTCAAAACATTGGTGGACTTGGAAAAAATAAAAGGAAAAAAAGTATTTGAGTACTTGGATTTGTCTTGACTAACAAGTAAACTTGAATTATGTGGAAAGGATTGAGAAACCATTACGATCCATCAAATGTTGGATTTTTGGGCGGAAAGAAAACTATGGTTCGAGGACCGGTAGGTTAGTGTGTATTAAAAAACTGGAGTATTAAAATAAGTATTGTAATACTAGCGGTAAATTGATATGTAATGGTATGGTACTCAAAAGACACTCTGTAAAACTCCTCATAAATAAGTGGTGTAATACTAGAATATTTTAAAAATTTGACAGGCAAAGTTATAATCAAGCTAGCCTTATTCGAGGAGAAAGGGTTGGATTAGATGGTAAAGTGAGAAAAATTATAAGTAGGAGGTCTTAGATTCAAAATCTTAAAAAAGAAAAAGAAAAACAGCCTTGTTCCTCATGCATCTATGATGGGAAAGATTGATCTGGATTCCTATTATTTGGACATTATTTTAAAAAAAGGTTGGATAGAGTATTATTTGAAATATTATTTAGAATAAATACTGTAACACTTTTTGTAACGTGATATATGTGACATAAAAAGGTGGTTGAAAATATAAATGGGTGGATTGGGAAATATATGTATAATGCAAGCGAAATATTATTTAGCAAAATTGAGCTATCTAAACACACTCAATAATCGTTGTACATATTTCTTAATCCTGTTTCTGTCTTTACATAATTCATAATCCTCTCTTGAGCTTACTGATAATTTTACCTAATTCTCCTATTATTTTAAAAATTACTCTAACTTCTCTTGTATTTACTATTTGTGTAACAAATTTTAAAAAACGCACGAATTTCAAATGAAAATCCTAAAAAAAAAAAAAACCCTTCATGTTAAAAATGGAAAAAAAAAAAACCTCTTTTGCATTCATCTCTGTAACACCAAAACTATCAACACTAACATTTTTCTACCTCCACAACCACCATCAAATCCACCTCCATTAGTACTATCACAGGCTGCCAACTAGATCAGAAAAAGAAAAAGACAATAAAAAAACTCTCCAAATAATCTTCTTTTCTACCTTAGAGCCACGCTTATCTTATTATCATCACAATCCTAAGGCGTAAGTTGTTAGAAAAAATCATAAACACATAAAACGATGATTCAACAATTCAAAACCCATCGGCTGGCAGGCTTGACATCTCTTTATATACCATTCGTTTTTAGTACTTCCGCTTCTATATCGATTACTCTGAATAACATTCATAACCAAAGCATCCACTAAATAAGCTTTTCCAATCGGCAATTGTCTTGAGAGTTGCAAAAAAAATTTTGAATATGTTTTTTTTCTTTTTTTTTTAAGAATACAAAATTTTTTTATTTAAAATAGCTAGAAAGTGAAGGTCATTTTTGGTAATTCAATAAGTTAGGGGAGGTCCATGTAATTTTTAAAAGTAGAGAGAAACTAGGTAAAATTGTTAGAAACCTGAGAAAAGTTTTCTGAAATTATCTATAAAAACTGTTATAGTAAAAAAAAGGTACCACCACGCGAAGAATGGTTTTTTTTTTCCTCTAATTTTTATCTAGCAGGAATTTCGAGAATGGTGAATCCTAATTGATTCCTCCAAAAAATGAAGATGTCAACCCAATTTAAAATAGCAAGAAAGTGAAGGTCATTTTTGGTAATTCAATAAGTTAGGGGAGGTCCATGTAATTTTTAAAATTAGAGAGAAACTAGGTAAAATTGTTAGAAACCTCAGAAAAGTTTTCTGAAATTATCTATAAAAACTGTTACAGTCAAAAAAAAGGTACCACCACGCGAAGAATGGTTTTTTTTTCCTCTAATTTTTATCTAGCAGGAATTTCGAGAATGGTGAATCCTAATTGATTCCTCCAAAAAATGAAGATGTCAACCCAATTTGTCAATTCCAAAATCTGCCCTTCTTAGATTATCGAATTGCACCAATCCACCTCTTCATATATTTATTAACCTTTTCAATTTGGCCCTTAAATATCAATAATTGTTTCAATGCTCCCCCTTATTGACGAGGGTCAAACTGAAGGGGTATTGAAAATAACCGGCGTAAAATTGGAGAAGTTGGAACTTTTGAGAGGCAAACTTACAAATAGGTAATATTTTTGAGTTGCAAAGGATATTAAGTCAAATGTGGATCAATAACAAGTTAAACTTGCTCAAGGCAATGTTAACTAAATCGCAACACATCGATTTATTCGCATAATGAGTGGAATTGGATATTAGCTCATCATCGCATTAAGTTTTTTTATGCTAATTTGATTCTTAATCTCGACTGAGATGTTGAATTAATGGTAAATAGTCAATCTTTCGAGATGTTATCTAGCCAATTTTGGATGAGTTGCAACTCATTGTAGTGAAGTTGAGTTTGGCTGCAGATGGTTGTGACAAGGTTAATTCAAAATTTGTCAAATTTAATGCGATTTTTAGTTGATTTCATTATTTTTACATATATATATTCTTGACAATTAACTCTTTTGATAGGACATTGTTTGTTGGCTTTGTTAAGTTTGTTCATAGAAATTATTGCCATTTTATTTTAGTCCTGACCTTGGCTTGCAATATTGAAACCATACAACACGGATGGATTTAGGGGTAGCAGGGAGGGGTTAAAAACTTCTTTATAAATTTAACTTTTGCCCCCCTCAAAATTAAAAATATTTTTAACTTACACACTTAAGATTTAGTTGAATTAAAATTCATCCTCTCAAAAGAAATTTTCTAATTCCATCTGTGATTCAAGAGTTGTATGTATGTATTGCTGGTGAGCTACCGGAAGCTCAAGGCCACATATAGAAGTTCGGGCCACATCTGGCCCTGTCACAACTTGAGACGGCAGCAACATATCAAGAATGAACCACAACCGTTTTCCAACTGATCCTCATATAAAGAGTTGTGTCAAGATCTTTAAGCATTCTCTAAGCCTTCCTCGTTTCATCATGGAAAACATTTTCCACATTTTCCATGTAAGAGATGCATATGCAGTCTACATGCATTTATAGTGTATAAAAACAAGCTCCAGGTTCCACTACAGTTGGAAGCAAGATCCAGGTTCCACTACATGAACAGATCCATGTTGGATATGAATAGTCATCCCTACATTCAAGGTGCATCCAACCAAAAGAATCCAGATTCCTAATGAAGACCTAGAGACATCAACCCTACCCCTACCCAAGACCACAGTACCCTTAAAGAAAATACTGAGAACATAATAACAATATCACCAAAATGATTCAACCTCCCTTACCTAGTTGCAAATCAAAATAATCCAACAATTGATCATATGAACAAGTTTTGTCTGGTTAGGACAAAGTATTGTCTTCGGTTAGGACAAAATACTGGGAACATAATAACAATATCACCAAAATGATTCAACCTCCCTTACCTAGTTGCAAATCAAAATAATCCAACAATTGATCATATGAACAAGTATTGTCTTCGGTTAGGACAAAGTTTAAAATGGAAATTCAAATATCAATCAAAGAACCAACAGTTATAGAAGAAGTGGAGGATCCGATCACAAAGGTAGTTTTGCTTGAAAATGAAACAGGTGACTTGTAAAATTGGTTGCCGAAGCACCATTTCTAAATGGCAAATATCATTATGGAACTACACTAGTTGCCACAATTGCAGCATTCATCCACTACATAAACACCAGCAAGTTGCCATTCTTGTTTCATAGGCTAGACACAATTTGATTACCCAACTTTCCAGGCATGATCACAACGATTATCAAAAACTAGGGAGCTCTCCAAGTAATTAACTTTTGGGAACTGTGAAGAGGATTGGTAGGTCTTTGGGCACATCGCCCTCAAACCTTTTTCCAGCACATGGAATAAGGCAGCGCGAACAATGAATCATATCAAAACATGTTGCTGGAAGGGCCTATATGCACAAAGTCCTCAAGTATAGCTGGAAGTCCTCTTTCAAGCACAAACTTTACTTGATCTCCATTTATGTCTCTTGGAGCAATGGTCATTGTCAATATGTTATTGTCCATTTGGGGAAGCTCCAAATCTTGCAACTAAAGAGACATTTTAGATAACCTATCCTTAACAGAGGACAACTGATATTCTGCACTCATGATTATAGAAAACTGGAAAATGCCATTAGTGATCTGAAGCAGGTGGGGAACAAAGGACAAGCTAATTAAACAGACCTCTTCCCTATCTTATCCTTTTGGATATGCCTCTATAAGATTGAACAGATAAATGTACATCAACTGATAATAAACAGACGACGTGGCAACCTACTTCTCTTTTCTTGGCACAACTACCCGATAGATATCTAGAATCTACAGAAATGTTATAAAGCAGAGAGATAGAAAAGGCAAACCAAACTAAGTTAAATCAAAGCGCCATGTCAGTGGGCTGATGAAATTCCATGCTTTACATATTAAATATATGATCTAACTGAAACAACAGATAAAAAAAATGACTGAAACGTTAATTGCTTTTCGGACATCATGAACAACTGATGAACATTCACACAGCATATAGAAACAACTGAGTAATGGCAAGCAAGTACACTTATCAGTCACCTAACTTACAGCTCCAGAAATTCTTCCGTATTCCAAGAATGCAATTCCTGACAGGTATGCATAGAAATAAAATAAACCTGTGGCCACTCAACGCCATCCTGAGCTCAGCATAAAATTTGCTCTGCATTTACTTATGCTACAAAAACAGTAAATTGCTGATATAACCCAGGCTTCTCAAAAGCACTAGTCTATAGAAGCAACTGCTTGTGTATCTTCTGAAGAGTCAATCATAGACTCGCAGTAGTCTGTAAATGTTTAAAAATGTTAGAAACCTTTCTCGCATCCATTTTCTATTTAGCCATAGATTATGTACTCCTTTACTGTTGCAGTTCATAAGTTCATTGCCAATCCTTTTGCTCTCGACATGAACTTCATAAGGTCTTATTGCATTTTAATAATCCAGCAAGGTCTAACCAAATTCACTTACCTAGAATTTACTCCATTTCATAATTCAACAAACTGGGACAACTTAAGTGCATAATAATCATAACGGCTAGTAAATCAAAGGAACATGAGACAAATTAAAAACATCAAATCCTGATATCGACGAACCAAAGTAGGCTTGAGAAATACAAATGAATATCATCATTTCTACCAAATAGCCAAAGAATAGAACACTAATTTCATGTAATCAATGGACGTCCCTACTTTCGCACATATACAACGATACATCAGTAAATTCATTAGCAATATAACATAAAAAAAATCACGAAATTTATAACCTCTCTCCACCAGAAATCAAACCAATAGCAGCCGCGAAATAGCCAAAAAAGAACCCCACAAAACAACCATCCAATTCAAAGAAGTCCGAACAACACAAAGATTCCAAGCAGAATGAGCCAAACAATATGCACCAACAAGAGGGCTTGCCCAGAAACAGACCCGGAGCCCCCATTTCCCACCTCGCAAAACCCTAATTTAGCCACACGCGTCCCGGCGCAATGTGCGTCAGCGCAGCCGCACCAGTAGGTTACTCCGTCGACCCCGCAAACCGGGTCGGTCCGGAAGCACTTCACGGGGCAAGAATCCGGTGCCGGTTCCGTGACCCGAGGACAAAGATGATCATCATATCCATCGTTGTTGTTGTTGTTTTGGGCAAGATCCGAGGGTAACAAGAGCGGATTGAACTGCGACGATCGGACGGCGATGAAAAGAACGGTGAGGAGCAAGAAGATGAACTGGATTTTGGATGATTTTGACATCAGAGGCATGATGAATTAAGCCCTAGAAAATTCTAGAGATTTCTAGGGCTTGAATTTTGAGAGGTTTTTCAGAGAATTCTATGGTGATTTGAAGAATTTTTTAAGATTCTAAGCTTTGTTATGTGGGTAACTGGCAAAAGGAGGAAACAGACCAAAGAGGAAACGGCGACGTTTTTTAACCAAGAGGTAGAACTTGTCAACTGCCTTGAGAAGCTGTTGTTGTTAGGTGATCTGTCCCCGTTTCTGGTAATGGTAGCTTTCTATAAATATTCTTTTTCCTTTTCTTTCCCTTTTTTAATAGAAAATATTGAAAAAACATTTAATGCTCCTTTCTTATCTCATTAAAAGTGTTATAATTTTCATTTTGAGAAGTTTCAGAATATTTTTTATCTTACTAAAATTAAAGTTACTGTTTATTATTATCTTACTAAAATTAAAGTTATTATTTATCACATTTTTCAATATTGTCTCTTTCTTTAATTGTATGTCATGTATATTTCAGATTCAAATTTCGAATTTTAGATAGTAAATTAGGAAACGAAAACTCTAACAAATCCATATGCTATTCTTGAAAAGTTAAAATTTTAAAAAGTGATGAAAAAATGAGACAAAGGGAATATATCTTTCTACAATTAAAATAGTAAAAATACTTCTTTAGAAAGGGATTAGTAGTTTTATAAGGGAAAAGATTTTGTGAGATTTTCTTTTTTTTTTTATCATTTATTGCACTGAATTTCTTCCAAATATCCAGTTTTTGTCGAAATAGAAGTGAAATTTGTGAGATTTATGTCTCAATTATCAAATATTACAAACCTAATTTGGGCACACCATTAGGTTGATATTGTTGAGTAGATAAATGTGCTATTAATTTATCATTAGATCAACATGTAAATTCAGAATTAAATATTTATATACAGCTCATACCGTGCATAAAATAAATTATTAATATCTTGAATTTTTTTTGAAAATAATTTTCACAATTTATTCCTATGTGCTAAATAGAAAATCTCCATTTAGCCTTCAATAGATAGGATCCGAGGCATAATTAATGGACATCGCAGCAAAAACTAGCACAGTTTTTCAAACTTTTATTTAGCACTATCAAATTTTTGGGATTGGAAATACAAGTTACTATTTTGTCTTCTAGAATTTGGACGACACAAAAAAGAAAACGAGTGAAGATCTATTGGACCATCTCTTTTCAATGGACATTGGTGAGCTAAATGGAACTGAAATTTTGACTTCAATAATGCCCTCAATAAACAAAGTGCATACTTCTTACATTTTCTCTTTTAACTCATACACATACTATAATAAGTATCAGTGGGTACTCGTTAAGATATATTTTAGGTATCATATTTTTTAAAATATAAAATTAATTAAGGAAAGTAAATAAATACAAGAGACGTTAGCTAAGATTAGATAGGAAAAGTATATAAATGCAAAGAAAAATAATAATTGATAGTATATGTACATACATGGTAAGTTTGATAAATTTTAAACGTGTCAACGAATTTCCAATGGACACTGTTAGAAAAAAAAAACCCATATAACAAATATTGTATTAAAGGTAAGAATTATAGTTTGCTTACTGTAGTAGCCAGCTGATGAGCTAGATAATGCTTACTCTTTTCTATCAATGGATACATTTGAAAGAAGCAAAACTTAACTGATAATATCATCCAAGAAATAATTGGGGCTCCTACAATCACAGTTTTGATTGAAGAGTGCAATTAATGGTGGGGATGGGTTTAATTTGAAATTGGATAGATGAGATTAATTGCAGGATACAATTTTAAGAAGTACCAAAATTTGTTGTAATTTTACATAGTGTGCTATTAGTGTCTACATTTGTTGTGTTAGTGTCTACATCTATTGTAATACTATCTACGCTGTAACGTACAATTAGATCCGGTGATTGTAGAGGCCCTTGACCCACATAGTGATAATAACTAAAGTCAAAAGATGTTGCTTTCTTTGCAATTCCAACTTTAAAAGCAAAACTTTGCGAATTCATCTTGACCAAGCCAAAGATGAACAAGCATCGGAGCAGGATAACACAACTATATGCGAGTAGGAGAGGTTGCATGGTATTTTATGGAGAACAACTGATGAATAAATTTCTATCTAGAATCCCAAGTTCACCATCTAACATGATAGGGGCAGACAAGTTTCCCTCACGGGATTGGCTCTACCGTTGATATTTCTTATATTCCCAACTAAGGTGGCTCTCTTTGATTTACATTAATAATAAAGGGTTCGTTGCAGAAACCGACGGTGACGAAGGTTACCGGGCGAACCGGCCGGTCACCAAGAACCTTATGGTTCTTGAGAGCCGACATAACGACATTCCCTTTGTAAATTAGGTCCTTTGATAACTAATTAGAGTTGACATGAAATGGATCACAGCAGAAAACATATCTGATGAATCATTAAATCCCTCTTAAAGTTACATCGATCCTAAAAAGACCTCCAAGAATTGCATATTATCCACCAAGTAGACAATAAAGAAAAGATGGCTAGCCTAGCCACAAAAACACATAGAAGGATGGGATCATACGCACCAAACTATATGCGTACATGTAAAAGCTCAAGTCTGCACAGGAATTTACAGTGAGCTATTTCAGGAGTGCAGCACCAAGCTACTCAATTGTTATGACATACTGTTTAGGGGTATAGCAAACAATCATTTCCCACCAAAACCAACATTGGATTAGACAAGAATTCTGTTTGCTACGTAGCAATCTATTGAATCAATCCAAGTCATCAAATGAGACAGTAAAGTCATATGGGAAAATGAATATCAACTTGCATTTCACAAAAGTGACCAAAATCAAAACTGGATGAAATACTGTAACATGAAAGTTTCAATTTTGTTTGCTTCCAGTGGTGCACATCCACAAAAGCATCCCAATTTTGATGACTCACATTTGACTGATGAAAGTCAAGTGCTTAGTTCAAATGAGTGCCGTCTGATAGGTAGGAATTTTACAACCCACTGCAGAAAACTTCGAAGAGTGTCATCCTAATGAGGCTTTTGTTTACCATCCATCAAAACCACGTCTATAGGGAAGCAGATTATGAGGGGGCCAAATTGTAGTGTCTCCAGATAATGTCCTCGTGACAAGCAACGCATGCAAGCCAGCACTGCTAGGTACGACTGTGGTCAACAATCCGAGGCATTGATGTGTTCAAATCAGATTGCAGAGCTTGTGTTCAGCGAGCCAGCGCAGGATGCTCTCGGTTGGTTTCAAATCTAATAAGGACCCAAATGTTCAGATGGAACAGAGTCCCAATAAGAATATAATTAGCTCAAATGCAGTGTTCTGAGCCATTCACTGACAAAAAACTTCACAGCATGCGCAGCGAAGCAGACCCCAAAGCATCTAATGGTAGCTGAGTTGGCAATCACTGGTTTGATAGAACAAATAAGATTAGCATCTAATAGATACAGAATAGGTAGACAAAATGTGCAGTTTAAGTCATTAATATCACCGCCATGCAAATATACTAGTTCAGGAATCATATACTTTACCTAAGTTGCAGGCATAAATTTACTTACAAACAAATGAATCATTATCAACATTAAGACATCAATATATGGAAAGTTCGTTTATGAGCATTACTTGTATCTTTGAGGTCCCAAAAGTTCTCATGTCATCATATGCATATAGAAATGTAGATGCTTTGACTGATTCGATATTGTTTCCATTCAAAGGAGCTTAACATTTCAGACTGTGCTAAAAGTAAATGGATTCTACATGTCCAACAGATACCATCCAAAGCAAAACCAGGCACATATAGAAGCCAATTAGATCATATTCTAACCACTTACAAAGCACAATCAAGCACATTAATGAGCCAATTAAGGCATTCTCACAACTTCAGAATTAAAGCAAATATACAACCAATTTCAAGCCTCAACAACTGTATCTTGTAGAGATACTTACTAACCTTTTAAAGCAACTGTATTTGATGACAGAACAAACATATCAATCATGATGATCATGGAAGAAGGAAATTCCCATACCTGTAAACTCCAAACTGAACATCAAGTGGGTAAATTTTCACTAATTGTGCATACATGTGTGTGTGTGTGTGTATGCACTCACAATACAATCCTTTACCAATAAGAAAACAATTATAAGTGCTTATGCAGTTTAAAGAAGCTAAATAGTTGCATACAGCTAAATTAAGGAATATACCATCATGGCAATAAGAAATATCTTGAAGTAACTGGAAACAAGCATAGTAAGGACTGTATCTTTGCACCTGTCCAGTTGAGAATCAAGTTAGTATCCTACACAAGTATAGCATTTGTTAAATGAACTGGAAAGATAAATCTCAAATCCACATCAAAACACTAATGCAAATTTGCAATTTCAACCACTATTGATGGAAGCCAGAAATTCTAGATAGGTTTCCCAGCAAAATCTTCAATCAAGTGCTGAAAGCTTTTTTGCTCATCCTTAACAAGATGCATGCCTCTAACTTGCCAACAATACTATCTTGCTTTTCATTCTCTAAAGTCTAGTACTAACAACAAGACCAATCAAAAGTATCTTAACCATCTTAGGTAGGAGCAACTGACTGGTTGACTATTACTATGTCCCAATAAAGCCACGGGCTGTGTTCATGATTCAAGCCAGTCAATACTAATTAATCCACAAAAGTGTAGGCCAATATAAAGTCAGTAAGTACTGTGAAACCATTATATCTTCCAGAAGCATGTCCAGAGATTTTGTAACAATCAAATTTCAACTCATAATCAACCTAATCATTATTTTCAAAATCTAATGAAAGTGACTTTACCAGTAATAACTTCTCTAATTCATTGTATTTCATTATTAGAAGCAAACTTAAGATACTTGTTATTAGAGCTATCAAAGGAAATATTTCATAAGTCCTACAAGCCAGATGATCTACCTGTCAAAAGTAGCTATATCATAAAAGTTTACTTAAAAATTCACAATAACAATAAATTTCCTACAATAAAATGCCAAACTGATCCAAAATGCAAAGATCACAGGTATCCCACGGTAGGTTAACTAGATCTTTAGTACTTTTCATTCTCTTACATATTATTAGCTTTTCAACTCTTAGTCATCTTCTTTCTCGTGCCCTCTACAGTTCAGAATCAACTATATTTAAGACGACAAGGTTTAAATCTTGATGCAAGCAGATAGCCAAACAACTTAATTACAACTAGATAATGATATCCCAAAATCTGGACTAATGATTTTATACATTACTCAACCCACAGCACAGCATCTCATCGACTAATGTACACAAAAATGCTAGTAACTCAAGAAAATCCTCACAAATCATGAGTCAAGCAATTCACTAAAAGCTATCACCATATTTGATGGCTTTTCATGATTTCATCAAGTAACAATTTGATATCAAGCAATCAAACTCCAGACTAGCCATTTTGTGATTGATACGTGGTCAACAAGCACAAAATCAAGATACAAGTTTAGATAAGTTCTTTTTCATAAAAAAATGGCATAAATAGCTGTATTTCAGAATGTTTAAGGTGGAAGTATTGCACTTAATACTTCTAATTCATTAAGTTGAACTTTTATTCATAAAATGACCCATTAAGCCGTTAACATATTTCAAATCATAGTTTCTTAGCAGCAAGCCAACTAGTCCAGGGATGTGTTATCACATTGTGACATATAAATCCGGCTTATTACTCGAAATTAAAGTTAGATACATCAATTTGGGGGTTTTTTTTTTTTTTGGGGGGGGGGGGGTTCACCATCACCATATGCCCCAATCTGTAAGCACTTATCTTGGAATTTATTCTTCCTTGACATCAAGTTTCTAAAGTTTTTCCTCATTTATAAATTGACAAGCCTACAAACTTCACAAATTAATTAAATTAGAAGCCTATTTCAGTGTCAACAATACTCAGTTGTATGAAGTTCCAGAAAGTCACTGACATATGACCTTTTAACTTAACTCTTAGCTAAAAGTATGCATTCTAATTAGCAAATGAATTTCTTAAACCTAACACTGCAGCTAACAGAACTTGCGAATGGAGGCAAAATTCAACCTCATACAGATGAAACTAAAAGAGGAAAAAAATGTTCATTTTCTACAAGGAAAAACTAATAAGAAAAGCAAATTAAACATAAATGATACTTCAGCTAAGGGAATTATTAACCAATTATCACTAAAAAATTTTAGCATGATATGCAGATAGAAGAGTTTTTTCTGGAAGTTTCCCTAAATCATGCCTCTTTCTACACAGCATTTCAAACCCTTTTATATTTATGGTGCAACTACGCAGTAAAAAATTACAATCTGACATGTTGATAACACAAAGATTAGCTCCCACAGCTTGACAATATTAAAGTTCTATTACTTAACTGCTCCGATTCAATTACTTTGATTCTATGAAAGATATCACGAGAGTCAAAAGCAGTACATTAAAAGCTATCACCATGTTTGATGCTTTTCATGATTTTTTCAACAGTTTGCTATCAAGGATAAGATATCAGGTAAACTAAACTCCATACTAGCCAAGGAATTAGTATTAATGCCCACAAATACAATGCCAACTTTAAATACACACACTGCCAAATACACTGCCTATACCCAAGCTTTAACATGTTCCTTCTCCCAGTTATTTCCCATAAAGTATTACATGATAATGAAGTTCAAGTTTACCAAAGCTCAATGACAAATAATTACTCGATATACAAATAACTGCAAGGACATATTACTAGGATCAAATTGCACTTTTAAAAACTTTTGCATATGAGAAGAACTATAAATATATTTTCTGTCACAGTTCCTAAGCAGCAAGCCAACTGAATCAGGAACTGGCTATCTCATTGACGTAAATACGTCGATCAAAGAAACAAGCTCCATAATAGACAAAAAGTAGAGCACATCAATGAAAGAAATATCATCCATAGAGATGACACTTTTTTTTTTTGCAATTAATCTTCCTTGACATTAGGTTTCTAAACTGTTTCTACTGTTAAAAAGATAACAGGTGACTTTAGAAATTTATTCAATAGAAAGTCGGCTTAGATCGTGACAAAAAAATTCAGCTGCATGAGATTTTAGAAATTCATCCAACAAATATCCTTCTTGACTACTACACACATGCTTCGTAAGGAGCGCAAAAAATTGTAGAATTGATCCTGCCATGAACCGAATTTATTGATGGAGGCAGGAAATAAATAGATTGAGATATATACAAATAAAACTAAAACAAAAGCAAAGCAAAGGAAAATGCTCAAGTATTACAAGGATAAAAAAATTAGAAAACCAAATTAAAAATAAATTAAGCCACATGTCAGAGACAACTAACTGTTATTACTTAAATATACAGATAGAGGAGCTGTTTCAGGAATAAATCCCCTGAATCATGCCTCTTCGCATCCTTTCAAAACACTTGTTGTACTGATGGTGTAAATACACATTAGTCTATTACACCATGCCATCTAGGTAATTGTTCAGACTAGAGCTTGACAAAATCAAAATACTAAACTACTCTGCTCAGTTTTAGATACTTAAAATGCTACCAAAACTATAAACTCTAAAAACGACTGATATCATGAAAATGATGAAAAGAGTTGATAGCAAGAATACCAAGCAATTAAGCTAAAAAGCTGATATCATGTTATGGGCAATGATAGCGTTTTTATGTCACTATTCCAAAAATTGCATGCAACCACCATGAAAACCTAAGTGAAAAGGCTTACAAACTCCTGGTTGTGATGAAACTAAAAATAAAACTTAAAGCTTTAAGATATAAAGAATAAGAAGCATTTGATCATTCTTGAAAAGGAATAATGAACTTCTTGCCAGAGGTCAAACAATACAAATACACAGAATTGAAAACCAATGAAAACGCACAACAGGTTAGAAAAAGTTTTGGGTCATTATACACAATTTAAAAAAAAAAGGAGAATATTGTAATATTTAACAAATACAAAGGCCTAGAGTTGACCACGATATACTCCTCTTGCAAAGATCCACTGTATTGCTTGCTTATAAATAAAATATGTATTTAGAAGAGAGAGAGAAAGAGAGTTTCAAAAATAAAAGAGTTTAGGTGAAAGAAAAAAGAGTACAGAAAAATAAATAAGTGAGCTTTGCACACACAGGTCACCGCTATTCATCTAAAACAGACAGAGGAAGAGCAATTTTGCAAACACAATGGTCCAAAGAAAATGCTGCCATATATATTTGCAACAAAATAAAGTAAAGATGGCTTGAGGACCACTTACTCCAGAACTCCAACTGAAGTATTCATTAGAAACTTTGCAGAACCGATGAGTACCACAGACATAAACAAGAAATTTCCCAAAACAACATCAATCAAGACCTGCAACCATATAATTGATCCCATTTGAATTAAGTTAATGAAAATTCAATTTCACACAAGATTCATTTTCATTCATTGACATCAAAAACAAAATTCAAAGCAAAATGGAATACGAAATTCAGGTACTTCAGACTAAAGGGATACGAACCTTCCCAGAAAACCGCAATACTGCAGCAAAGCTCATTAACGAAATGCTTTCCGAGTCATTCACATTTAACACCCATGTTCTGTCTTAAATGGATAAGGCCATTCATATAAATCCAAATGACTTTAAGTACATCATTTAACAAAACCCAATAGATCAACCAACCTCACACAATAACACATGGGGTTGATATCACCAAATAAAGGTGATATATTTGAGGCAGAGTTATTAGAACAAGGAAAATGAGTACTTGGATATGCATGAATACTAATCATGTCGCTCTAGTCTTCTTGAACTTTGAAACATTGCCACTTTATACTACAATAACATAACCAGAAGGATACAAGAATCCAACATTAAAAAACCCAATAGTAGTTTCCACATTAAACACTGCAAAACCAACAAAAGGAAAAACAAAGAACATAAGACAACCCAGTAGATAGATACCATAAAAAAAACACACATCAGATATCATAGAAATAACAAATACCAATCTAAAAAACTGAGATTCATGTATAGATATTCAAGGAAAAAAGTGAAAAAGATAGGCATACATGTACCTCAAAATCCAGAATATCTCTGGTGAACATATTGTAGAACAAATGTCTATATGCCTTAGGCTTGTGCAGAATCAAATCAATTAGAATAATCTACATCACACCGAAAGAACAAATTAGCAAACTAAAGACACATTTACCCAAAAACAAAAAAATATGAAAACAAAAAACATGATTTTTCAACTTTATAGGTGGGAATGAATGAATTACCATGACTTCACACTCAATATATTCATCAGCCACCTTTTTGCAATTCCCCTATAAAGAAGAAGAAGAAGTTGGGTTTTCACCAAATAAAGAATGAGAAAAGAAAGTGGGAAAGTGAGAAGGGAGGAGAAGAATTTAATACACATTTCATGAGGCGGATGTTTCCGGGAGAATACTGGATGTAGAGACTCTTGATTGGAAAAGAACATTCAACACATCTAAAATCGCTCTTCTTCTCCATCCTTTTGGTCAGTGATGCTGTCTAAAGGTGTGTTGAGGGCTGGAATTGGTGGTTCAGAGTAAGAATTTTTCCATTCCACTTTATACTTTCGGTTGTCCCGGAGTGTCCCCTTGTTCTATTGATATGCACAAAATTGATGACCTTGTTAATGACACAGTATAATTTTTGAGTAGACTACGACAAATGTCTAGCACCTATAAGTGATTGCTCTCAAGTTCCAGTTGTACCAATCGTTTACAGTAATTTCTATCCAGACGTTAACAAGACACAATTTTGAAGATTATCACTAAGATCACTGTTCTTCCCATATTCTCTCTCAGTAAGAACATACAAGAGCATACATGGATTAATAAAAAATATAAAGAATGCATCAACAACTAGTACTGACATGAGGAATATGTATTACTTGAGTGTCTGTGGATGTATAGGGACTATACATAACTAACTGTAGGAGAGACTTATAAATTGTAAGCATAAATGACATAAAATCTTCAGCAAGGTTTTATGTAAACCAATAGCAGCATGGCATTCAAATTAAATAGCTGATAAAATAAGTTTTACAACCAGATCGCGTGGACAACCTGAAAAAAAGATCCGTTTGCTGCCAATTATTAAGTAGGGATTTGGAGTATTTTGAAGATTATTCCTAGCCTGAAGCAGCAGCCCTTCTAGACTGTAAAGTTACATTATTTTTCCAAAAGACAAAATGTTACCTATCTAAAACAGGTCCATATGCGCATATCCTTGAACTACTTCAGATTTGTCATTATATATCAAAGCCTTCATCAACTATCTCAGATATTCAGAACCTAAATTCTGCCAAATAAATGGGCTATACATTACAATCTGAATCATGTTTCACTAGTTTCTGCCGAGCTCTCACCATTACACCTATTTTCCCTCTAATAATTGTCTTTTTCAAGTCCCAAACCGTGAACTGAATCTGGATTTGAAGCATCTTTAGTCCAGTCAAATATCGCTTAGAAAACATTCCATCATGCAGTGATTTGTCAAGAAAAGCCTCGAATCAGTACTATTTCATCTTTCAGACAGTAATGAAAAACTTTAATCTCACAAAAAATGAAACAATTAATCAAACTCCATTAGCTGCAGTTCTCAGTATACCCAAACATGGTATTTTAAACTAGAAAGAGTGTTAGAAACAAAAAAAAAATGCCCTAGTTAAGATTCAAACTTTATTTGATTCATTGAACTTTAACTATCACAAAAATCCAACTAAATCTTAAGGGTTCTATTCTCATACCATGTCAAACCGGGTCACAAGGATAACAATCACAAAACACCATAATTTCCCATGAAATGGGCTCAAAACTAGTCATTGAAATTGTGTTTAACAAGCATTCCAATAATAAATAGGCAAGGGTGCAAGAATTGAAAGAATTAGAGGAAGATTTAACCGGCTTCACGGGATCATGGCACTCCCGTCGTATCTTTCTCTTCCGCCATCATTTTATATGTAACTCCGTTATAAACTCAGAAGAACATCTCCAAAACTTACTGGTGCAGAAAAGATGACGGGCGATTGGAATTTATGCAAATTGCAAGGATTAATTCCCCTTCGCACCCCTTATATATTTGACAGTTCTCACTTTGCTCTCAAACTTCTATTTTTGTTATATTTTGCACCCTAAAGTTTGCGTCTAAGTTTTGCCACTTTACACATTCAATAATTATTCAGGACATGTTGCGTTCAATGTTACTTTACTATTACTTGCATATTTTGGGAAATGGGTTAAAGTTCGTTTGAATATTCAATATACATAAATTGCCTACCAAGTTTGATTAGTTAACTTTTATCGAGGTTGGAATTCAAAGTTTCAAACGCTTTTATAAAGTTAATCAATCAAATTTGGACAATGGGAGTAAGGATGAATTGGATGGTTCGAAAGAGGAAATATATGTGAGAGATCCCAGATTTAAACCTTTCAACTTATACTTAAAAAGGAAAAATCAAAATTGGACAATAATATATGTTTGCTTATGTCGCGCCCCATTTTTCGCGATGAAAATCGTATTTACAAAAAATGTGATTTTATTTTAAAAAATAAGTAAAAAAGGGACCTAAGATTGGGACTTTGAAAAATGCGACAATTTGGACCCAAAATTTAGTCTAAAAAGAATTTTAAGAAAAAAAGGAGTCGTCACTCGGTATTGAGTTTGGGTGTACCAAGTCACGCAAAAAATGTTTTTGACAAAAATAAAATAAAATAAAACCATTTTCGACAACTCCAGATTTTTGAAAAACAAGAGAAAATGAGTTCGAGAGTCACGATTGAAGAAGACAAGGCAAATGTTCGATTAACTCAAACCTAAAGCATCCTTTCAATCTAGTCTAAACTAGTTGCGAAGTTTAATAAAAAATTTTCCTAATCTAACCCTTAAATTTATCACGTTTGGATGTTTCTTACATGGATGCAAATCTAAATTTAGAAAATTTCGAAAGGAACAAAATGTCCATTTAAGGGTTTAATTAATACCAATCACATTAATTATGAAATCCAAAATAATCTCTTGAAAGGGGTCATGAGCATGCATGAATAAAATTCAAAGAAAAGAAAAAAAATTTAAATTATATATCTAGATATAAGTAACCAAAGAATAGGGATGTAATATTATTGGTACGGGAAGCAAAAACTCGTGACATAATTTTCTTATACAGGGATTAAATAAGGTATTTAAACTAAAAAATTATAATCGCCCATTTCTCCATGTTAAAAAAGTAATTCTCCTAATCCAGACAAACAAATGAACTAACTTATTTTACAATTTCTTAAATGAGATGCAGTACTAAATGATATGATTAACACATATAGATGGTAGGGGATAGAGGATAATATAATAAGAAATATCATGCAAATGAAAAAAAAAATCCTAAAAAATTTGCATGAAAATGTAATGAATGTCACACAAAAGATTAATCTAACGCATGAACGATCTAAGGGTCTAACGTTGGACTAACCCATTTCTAAAGAACCTTTAACCTTACTAGCGTTGGACTAGCAAGTAGACGGAGGGAGAAGCCACAACTAACGTTGGACTAGTGTGGTGATGCCATGCATTGATAATACATAGTAAAACAAATAAGACATAAATTAAAACAAATAAACACATAAGAGTACGTAGCACGTAACACGTAAGCATAATATCTAGATGCAAAAATCCTAAGGAAAGCAGATAAAACATGTAAACACATAAATCACATAAACACGCAAAACCTACCTATTACAACGGGGAATCTAACTATAATCTAAAATGGGAAAATATAAGAAAATAAACCTCCATATTCTATCTATTACAATAGGGGATCTAATTACAATTTAAAGGAGGAAAATATGATAGAATAAACCTATTTATCCTATCTATTATATTAGTCTATCTAATTACAATTTTTCAAAAGAATATTACCTATCTATTACATCTTGAAATATTTAAACACCTCTCAAATAATTATAAAATTAACTAAACAAACATAAAAAAATTTGAATGAACATTTGAATTAAATAAATAAAGCATATAAAAATATATAAACACATAAGAGCATGTAATTGACATTTAAATAATAATAGGGTACCTCCCTTTTGAAGTGATGACTAAATGGAGTCAAATTGTCCTATTTATACTCAAAATGAATATAAGAATCATGGCACCAATTTAATTGAAAATAATAATAATGATGATAAAAATACTAAATTCACATTAAACATAAAGAAATTTAACATCTAAAAATCACAAGTTAAATATATTCAAAAGTAATATAATTAGCTATTAAAGAAACGAAACAATTATAATAAAGAGAGTCAAAATTCATTAGGGACTGAATTGTAAAATTTGAAAAACTTTTGAGGTCAAAAATAATAATTTTTTCAAAATTTAGGGACCAAAATTAAATAAAAGATAAAGTTTAGAGACTAAATTAAAATTAAATTAAGGGCATAATTGAAAGAAATTTAAAATTTTCTGGGCTACGGTGAAATTAATCGAAACACTAGGGACTTAATTGCCAAATTGGCTTCTGATTTTATTTTGCTTGGGCCAGAGCCATCCAGCCGGAAGAAAAATGGGGGGTGTTTTCATGAAAATAAAACAAGCCTCAGTAAAAAATTACTCCAAAGCCCAGATGACAAACCCAAAAAAAGGTTTTTGGCCCAACCGAAAATCAAGAAGCCCACTCGATTTTTCGCATAGCCGCCGCCGGTCGCCTGTCGCCGGCGATTTTTCCGATCACAAAATTTCACTAAAACACAGCTCCCACTCGATTTTTCACGTAGAATCCGTTTTTGAAATTAATTTTTACAAAAAATGACCCGAAAGTAACCAAAATGCCAAAAAATAGCCCAGTTTTTTATTTTTTAAAAACACTATAAGCACCACTAAAAATCATACAATTTATACCAAAACACTCCTTATGATTTTTACAACATAACTATGAGCTAAAATCAATAAAAAGCAACAACAATATAACAAAATTAAAATAAAAGAGTCCAAAAATGAAGAAAAATTATTCACATGCTTCTAAAGTTCAAAACTTCAAAATGTTTGAGCAACCCCACGTTTTCAGGCCTTGCACTAACCATAATCATCTATTTTAACAAAAAATTAGCATAATAATGGGTACTTTAATTCGGTTTCCCATTTAAGTATTTTTTCAAACACTTGGGATGCATGCACAAAAAATATTTTCTTTTCCTTAATCTAGCTCAAGCCATTTCCCAAATTTTTAACAATACAACAACAACAATGCAAGACAGCAAAAACAGGAGAAAATGAGCAACGAAATATGAATTTAATGTGAAAAACAAAACTGAAAAAAAAAAAGAAAAAAGAAAAAATACCTCTAGAATATTGTAGTCACTTGGTTGAGCTTTGTGGTGAAATTCCTAAACCTCAATGGTCTGACCGCTTGTTCCCTTTTTGTTTGATTTGTGGATGGATGTGGGAACTTAAGAGAGGCAAAGAGGGACCGAGAGTTGGGGTATTGGATTTGAGTTGTTCGTGTTTTTTTTTTTTTGTGTTGTGGAATTGAGAGGGAGACGGCAGAAAGGCTGAGAGATGTCTTTCTTGTTGTGAGTGCGTTGTTTTTTTTTTTTTTGTGAGAGTATGAAGACAAAGAGCCTAAAGATGTGTTGGAAAATTTTTTCTTCTTTGAAGAGAGGAGCGGCCGAGAGTTAGAGTCTGTTTGATAACATAAAAAAGTGCTGAAACTGAACCTTTTCAAACATTCAGATGTTTTGAGTGTTTGATAAATGAAAATCTATCTGCTGAGCTTGTTAAGCGGTGCTGAACTTGTATGTATTTTTTTCAGCACAAGAATCCTAACTGAATGCTTAATTCTGATAAGAATCAATAGAATTATTTCAACCACCTTCTCTTATCTACCAAATCTACCATTATTTGTTAATTATGTTCAAAATTTTTATCTAATTAAACAATCTGATATTCTCTATCTAATGGTTTTCAGTTTCTCTTTTCTCCCTTTTTAATGACTTTCACATTTTCTTCGTACTCCTCATATAATATATTTCATCTTTTATATTAATTTGATTTAAAAATAAATATTGTCATTTTCATACCTAACTAACTATTTTAAACTAATTAAATCATAGGTTCTATTTCTTTTTTGAATGAAAAGATATAAGGGCAAAATTGTCAAATTAAACTTATTAAGCATTCAGTTATAAAAATTTATCAAACGGTATAAATAGGTTTAGCATTAAAATTCAGACATTCATATATTTCTTTTCAGTGCTTAAAATTCAGCAAATTAATTGTTTCAGTATTCAAAATTCAAAATTCAAACTTCAAAATTCAGATTCAATTTTATCAAACGGAACCTTAGATGGAGATTGAGGAAAAAAAAGGGAAAATGACCATTTTTGTCCCTAAACTTTTTTTTCCCGTTGATTTAGTCCCTAACTTTTATTTTTGGCCAATTTAATAAATGAACTTAATTTTCGGGTCCAATTAAGGCATTCTACGGCGGCGCCACCACCTAAAAGTAATTTAGCTCCTAATTTAACATTAAACAAGGGCATTTTGGAAACTTTAAATTATCTCCTCTCCACTACCAACCTCCGCCACCAACGACCCACCTCCTCCTTCGTGGAACAGTTCTTTTCTCAGCTAATGACTTTAATACTCCTATGTGACTTTCCGGCGAACCAAACGGAGCCTTAATGATCTCTAACGTCTTGCTTCTTCTTGACATACCGACCCTTGTACTTCTTCTTCATCTGCTTCTAAGGCAACAAGAGGGTTGTGATGATTTAACTTGTAAAGCAAATGGATCAGTGTGTTTGAGACAAGTCCGACCAGTATCTTGGTTGGGCAACCCGGATGGCAAATATGAGGGGGAGGGGGAGAGGGAGAGGAAGGGTTTGAGAGGATCCATCCCTCTTTCTAGGGTTGGGTCCTCTGTCTGTTTAAACTTTCGATGTTTTCCTCACATCACGTTGCAACCGGTGTTGCAGTCATGGCGGCGTCACTTTCCCTTTCCTTGACCTAATTTTGACATATCTGAGCCTTAAAACTTCAAAAGTGTCCGGCACCAGCTCAGGAATTTTGGCTCGGCATTTTGGGAACTTCTTGTTGTCTTGCTTCTGCTGAAGCCTCTGTAGCAGTCAAGCGATGAAAGACTAAGATGGAACAACCCACAACCACAAGCCAGTCGGTCTTCATCTGCTTCTAGGTTGCCTTAGAAGAGGGCTACTTCTAGGTTGCCTTAGAAGAGGGCTGCCCTCTTGTTGTGGGGTTGTTCATCTTCTACAGATTCAAAAGAGGGCATTCAACCTTAGAAGAGGGCTACCCTCTTGTTGTGGGGTTGTTCATCTTCTACAGATTCAAAAGAGGGCATTTTGTGGGGTTGTTCATCTTCTACAAATTCAACAAGAGGGCTTTTCAAAAGCTTCTACAGATTCAAAAGCTGTTCATCTTCTTGTTGTGGGGTTGTTCATCTTCTTCATCTGCTTCTAAGGCAACAAGAGGGCTTTGATTACAATTCATACCTAAAGTTCCCAAAATGCCCTTGTTTAATGTTAAATTATGAGCTAAATTACTTTTAAGTGGTGGCATCACCGTAGAAGGCCATAATTGGATCCGAAAATTAAGTTCATATATTAAATTGGCCAAAAATAAAAGTTAGGGACTAAATCGACGGAAAAAAAAAGTTTATGGACAAAAATGGCCATTTTCCCGAAAAAAAATCCTTTTCTGTTTTTTTCCTTCCCTTCTTGAGGGAAAAAGAAAGAGCTGAGAGAAAAAAACCAAAGAATTAGGTGGTCTCTTGGTTTTGTCAAAAGATGGTTTTTGACCAAAAATGAAAAGAAAGGTGCATGGAGACATTCAGTGTAAAAATGGATCAATAGTGCATTTGGTGAAAGAGAAATAATTAGGGGAAGATTTTTTCTTCTCTTTTTCTTCTCTTTTTGTTGTTGTTGTTGTTTTTTCTTTTTCTTTTCCTAAAACCAAACCTGCAAAAATGAAAAAATACACATTAAAATGCAAGAAAGTAAATAACTCATTAAATAGAAAAAAAATTAAGAAAACATTAAAAATTGTCAAAAATTTGGTGTCTACAGCTTAATTGAACAAACTTAACTTTGTGCAGTATAGGAATAAAATTTGAACATCAAATATTTGATTCGGTTGAACTATCTGTTGTGCATTGGCGAATTTTGTTTGTTTATTCAGAATTACACTTAAAAAAAATCAAAATTGGAAATAATATATGTTTACCTAATTGAACAAACTCAACAATTTTTGTGTAGTATACAAATAAAACTTGAACATCAGACATTTGATTCAGTTGATCAAGCTATTGTGTTAAGGCGATTTTTTTTTTTGTATATTTTCATTGACAATATGTAAGACTAACACGATTTGGGATGAGTTGGGCCTATTGCACTGCAATGTGTTTAAAATAAAATTTATAAGTGTAATATGACAGGTATTGATAACTTGAGGGGCAATGCGTTTAGAATGCAAAGCGAAGATTCTTTTTTATATACAAGGGATGTAATGAAATTAGTCCCGAATTTGCCAATCCACCATTTCTCCAGTGTGCTTGTAATTTGTGATTTAGCTATACATTGAAAAGTCCCTTCGTGTACTTATGAAGTACATTGTTAAGACTAGATCGGACTTGGAAGAAAAAAATCGTAAAGGATAGAAATGATTGAAGATGAGATAGTCCTTCATTCCTTTTTGCCATCAAATTGGAACTTTGTCTTGACTTGTCATAGTACTACTAGGCGTTGTGCCCCGCGAGTTTCGTGGGGTGCCTATTATTGATTGTTTAAGAGTGATGTAAGATTTATTTAATAATTAATGTTTAGAGTGTTTTATATGATAATAGGGTTGAAATAATAAATAGAGGACTAATATATTGGATTAATATATTTATAAATAGATATAGTAATATTGTTGTGATTTGTATTTAATTTTTTAAGAGTAACAGGATGTGAATATTATTTAAATTAATGGAATCTAAATCATTTTTTAAGAGTTGATATAAATTAATAATTCAAAATAATTTCGATATGTTTATTTTTATATTGTTAAATATAAGTGGAAGTAGATAATTGCTATGTGCAAGAAGCTGTAGTGGAGACGTCTAATTATGATTGTTGGATAATTGCTATGTGCAGATGATAATTGTTTTCATTGAGCAGGATGAATAGGATGACACTTCCTTCATGTAAGAAGTGTTTTTGTGCGAATTGTGGCCAACCTTCTGTTATTTCTATTCCTTCTAGCTGAAAGATCCATCGAGTTTTAGTATGATAGCAATTGATGACTCCTATACTGTCTGTTTGTATATGCGATGGTATATCATCAATGAGCACCTAAGATAGAAAATAGGGAAAAAATGTAGTTGTATTATGAAATGAGAGCAATGTAGTGTATGAATTATATTATTGGAATGTACTTTGTATGAAACTTACCAAAGATTCAAGATCGTCTGCTCTTAGCATTATATAAAATGAGAAGTGCATCATTAGTCTTTCTTCTTCTGTGAATAGTGCTTGGGTTATAAGAAAAGAAATGGGTTAATTTATTTTGTAATAGAGAGGTAAAATTGTTTTATAGAAAAGGAATTACTTACTGCATCCAATAGGTGATTGTGAATGATTGAGGAGGATGTTCCATTGGTGACAAGCTAAACAGTTATTTGGATTATATATGGCAAGTCTAAAGACCATGCATCCTATGTGCAAAAAACGAAGAATGAAACCATTCTGTAGATCGTGGTCTTGTATGAATTTGTTCCATCCAGCTAGTTGAAAGCTGGTATCGAGTTTGATGAACCATGTGCGATTTCCATTTCGTATAATCATTGTGTTTGTCCAGCAGTTTGTCAATTGTGGATAAAATGATGGATTAATTCTCTGGAAAGAAAAGAATCAGCTATACTATAAAATGTGTGAAAATGAAGATGTGTAAGCATGAGGTTTATTGGTTTACCAATCCTTCTAGGCATGCTTGTCTATATTCCATGAGAAATGAGGTTGGTGATGAAGCTGAGATTATGATAGATGCATATTTTATAGTTGGTCAGTGGAGAATAAATGAGCTATATATTAGTGAAGAGAATGTAAAGTGTAGAATATGTGAATATAAGACAGCAAAACTTACTGGATATTAATTCTGGTGGTGGATAGTCGAATATGAATGATGTGAGCCAATTTGAGGCATCAAAGTGTGATGACCAATATTGAAGATGGGGTTGAATGAATCTAGAACCTATAGCTCTTCTGAAGTTGGAGCTTATTTCATATGTAAAGGTGTTATTGGATGTTGGGGTTGCTTGGATTACTTGAAGTGCTTGTCCATTAATAGTATGAAGGTAAAACAGGCAGGCTATCAGGTGGTCATTTTCTTCTATTGTTTCTATTGTGCAATCTATAAAAGTTGGTATTGCCATGAGTTTTCGGGGTTATTTGATTTTAGTTATATTTACGTATGGTATTGATAGTGGTTGTCGTTGGTGGATAACATGTGATATGAGTGGGTTAGTTTTTTAATTATTTTGATATCTTCTTATCTGTTAGTTTGATAGACATGTGAATACACAGTAATGTGTTAAAAGAATACAAGATGCTGTTATTTTGTTTTGTTAGTATTTTGATGAAACTGTTGTCATGTGAATATATAGTTATTTTGAGATGTGTCAAATGTATTGGAGGAAAGAGAGCTGATGAAGTGATATAAATAGCGTGGCATATTAATGATGTAGTTTTACATATGCTTTATCGGGTATTAAACAAAAATAGATACTGGTTTCTTTTTGTTTAGTTTGTACATAAAGTAGATGACAACAAAATGTGATTGATAGTTGCAGGATGTGAGAACCCGTAATTTGTTATTTTCTAGGTTTTAGGATTTTCATGGCTTGTTTTCTACATTTTCATGATTAGAAACATTTCGAGATAATTTTAAGGAGCAGATATAATTTTTAAATGATTTTTCTAATATCAAATAGATTTTGAGAAATTAAGAGCGTATACCGGACATGGGACCCACTAGTGCGAGAAGTTCGGAAAAATTCGACCAACTAGGTTAAGTTTTGAATACTGGAATTAATTTACCGGGTGTTAAGAGATAAGTAGATGGTGCTAAGTGGATTGGTATAAGAGAGACAAGTTAGGTAAGTATTTAATAAAAGGTGACAAGTGTCACCATTTGAGTGGGTTTACCTTTAAGACCACTATTCATGGTCTTACCAATTTACTAAATAAATAAAAAAAAACAACCAAAATTTCTCCATTTTGCTCTTCATTGTGGCCGGCTCTTTCTCTCAAAAAGAAAGGAAGAAACTCTTCAAGTTTTGCTTCCATTTAGCCCAAATCCATCCAACCAACCATTGAAACTTGCAATTTCTCCATAAAACCTCTTCAATTAGTGTTAGTGAGTTGATTTGTGGAGTTATTTGGAAAGCTAAGAGGACCTATTGCTCTCTCTCTCTTGTTTCTAAGGTGAGTTGTGAAGAACTACTCTCCTCCCTTAATTGATGCTTAAATCATGTTTAGTGGTAGTATGAGATGCAAGTTTATGGATTATTTCTTGATTTGTGGTTGTAGTGATGAAATTTTATTATTTTTGGAGATTTTTCTGTTTTAATATGAGCATGATTGTGTGGCTATCTATAATGATTGGAAATGGTATATAATGACTCTAAGAGGTGGAAAAAGTGGTTAATTGCAAACAATTGGTGAATTGGAAGAAATTTTGGAAAGTTAGGTTTTGGTTAGGGAACATTCTGCCCGAATTTTTAGCTCCTAGTTAGATACCGAATTGGCCTTGGCTTAAAACATGAAAGTTGTAGGGAATAACATTTTAGAGGTGTCTACGAAATTTCAGGTCAATCGGAGTTGTGTAGAATGAGAAAAGTCGAAATTACCCTTGCTGTTCTGGTTTTACCCGAATGTAAGAATTGCTCCTGTAATTGGTTGTTTTGGCTGGAATTGCTTCCGAATTGGTTGTTGAGGTCTTCTGATGAAATGTATCCCTGTTTCTTAGCTTTCATCTGATTTTGGAATTTCTAGATTTGGACTTAGGAAGGCTGAGTTATGATGTTTACACCAGAATGCGTTTTGTGAATCTATTTTTACGGTTTTGATGTAGTATCTTGCATTTTTGACCTGTTTGCACTCAAAACTGGGTTGAGTGACCTTCTGTAATGTTGTAGCCCTATCTTTTAGCTTCGAAACGGTGTATCGTACACATTCATCCGGTAATCGTAGTGCCTTTGGTGCCATTACCGCAAAAAGAGGTCAAAAACTATTTTTTTCAGGGCCAAAGCTAATTGCATTTCCGCATTTTCTGGTTTCCGCTAATGTTTGTATATGCTTATGGAACCCTATTGGGGTTGTATTTGGCATTGGTTTATGACTCGTTATTGAGTCTCATTGTACTTGTTTGCATGTTTTAGGGCGTGACGTTGGTGCAGAACGTTCTTTTGACGGAAGTGCATGAAACCACATTTGCGAGCTTGGTGAGTGTACTACTCACTTGTGTGTTAATATATGGCTTTGATATTTGAACTTGGTGCTTTGAATGTTAATTGCTTGAAGTGAAAGTGTACTTTATCACTCTCACTATGTGCCTTATATCCTTGTTATTATGTGATTGAAATGTTACACGAAGTGTTACTTGAAATGAAAGTACATGACTTGGTGTCGTTTGGACGAGTATCCAACGACTACAATTGTTATCAATGAACTCAACCCCATTGGTAGTTGATTGAATCGAGCCGGCGAGGGCTTGGTCGTGCCAATTAATGTGCCTTGGGGAAGTGTTATATGGAATCTTGTAGTATGAGAGACTCTTGATTCCGGTTTACTCGAGTAATACCAAAGTGCAAGTGTTTGGATTTCGGGCTCGGTAGGGGGATGTTAGGTGGAAGGAACGGCAGTAAAGTGGAGTCTATGGTTGGTTACTTTTAAACATTGACGGAGAGTCAATGCGATCCGATCAAGAATGCCAACGAGGAAAAGGGCTCTTGAGAGCCGCCCGTGTCCTTTTATCCTCATTATTGATGTATGTTTTTATTTACTCTTGATAAATTGGACTGAGAAACTTGATGCATCTATGAACTTGGTTGCTTGAGTAGTAATCTCACTGGGCAATTAGCTCACACCGTTCCTTTTATTTTCCTTACAGGAATATGACCCTTTTGGAATGAATCTTAATAGATGGTTGCCGAATGAACTTGATGAATATCTCTTTTGTATTGTATTTGAAGTGAAACCCTAAATGTATCTTTAGGGCCGTTTTCACTTTTAATTTGGCAACCCGTGTATATATGAACTTTTGAAAACTTTTGTGTGCCACTTTGGGTTGTAATTGCTAAAGTTCAAGATGTGAATGTTTGCTTGCTATTTGGTTGGATTCTGACGGATCGGTTACTATTCATGACCGACTCCGGATTTATTTTTTTTATTTTGGGTTATTTTGCCATTTTGACTCGTTTACGCGCGTTATAAGTTCCGAAACGCAATAGATCGCTCTAAACTGCACCGTTAGTCCTGACGAGAGCTGGACAGGCAGTCCGCTAACCCCTCTGGTTCGCCTTAGGGGAAGATGGGGCTGTCACACAGGAAATCAAAAGTATGAACATGCATGGATAGTTGGTCACAGTTGATTTTTGGAAGAGTGTGTTATTGCTGAGAGACTGAATTTCATGTCAGCTTCTGATGCTTAGATTGATTGTCAAATTTTTCATCTAAGCTACGCTTGGCAAATGGTGCTGCTATTGGAGTGGCAGAATCAGGGACATCAGTTTTGGAAGATGTGGAAGATTAAGCTGAAGGAATATTTTTGCAGATTGGGCTTGGAGTGGCAGTAGATGTAATGGGAATGGATTGTGTAAGTTTAGTTGTTTTTGTTTCTGTGGGTGTTTGATGAAAGTTGTCTTGGTTATGGTTAGTTGCGATGGAATGCAACCAGCTTGGAAGAAAATAGAAGAGAATCTTAAATGTTATTGTTAGTAGTTGAGTGAAACTATTGTCATGTGAATGTATAGTAATGTTTGGCTGTGTCAGATGTATTGCGACAATTGAAAGAAAGCTGATAACTTAATATAAGTACTGTCTAATATTGATGATAAAGTTGTAGAGAATGTCTGATGAGGAACGAAACAAAAATATGCCCTGCTTTAGTTTGTACATAAAGTAGGTAATAGGAAAAGTTGATTTATAGCTGCAGGGAATAAAAAATATTAAGATATATAGATAACTGTTTTCATGCAGTCTTCTGGTGCTTAGATTCTTTGTCAAATTATTGATCTAAGCTGCATTTGGCAGATGGTAGCGAGACTGTAGCCTCTGATTCAGTCACAGTAGTTGCTTGAAATGCAGAAGATCCACTTGAAGAAGTTTTTTGGTGGATTGAGCTGGGAGTGGCAACAGGTGGAGATTTCCTAGCTGGAGTTGCAAGTTCCTGAGGCATGTCTATTTTCTGAATCAATTCTTGTTGCTCTGACTTTGAAAGTTTTTGCTCACTTAGGTGTTCGAGGAGAAGATGAGGTGATGGTTTATCAGTAACAAAGGCAATCAGAAAATAAAGGGGTGTAAATTGTTTGTGGGATGACAGATACGATCTTATCTCACATAACAGTGTTTGCTGCTGGATCTTTTGATTGATAAGATCAATGGGAATTGGGATTTTCTGTGTTATTGAAAAGAGTATAGATTAGGTTATAAGAAAAATGAAGCGTGTTAAATGTTTTATGTATATGTATTAGGGATTTGATGTATACCTTGGTATAGCTGTCATAGATATCAGCAGCAGTCATGCCAAGTAGAATTTCTGCATAGGTTTCTTCGACAGTAGCAGTGATGTAGCTGCTATCATCATGTATGTTTAGCTGGAACCTTGCTCTGTGAAAGTAATAAGTTTGAATTTAGTGCATTGTATGTGTGTAATGGTAATAAAAGGACAGATATCTAATTTATAAATATAAAATGCATATTTTGGTTTTGATTTTTTGTCTTTTGTTTCACAGAAGTTGCAATCAAATTCAATGTCCATCATTGCCCCAGTAGATTTACCGCATGTACCACAGCTAGGAACAAAGAATTTTTGCTCAGAGTTGACTATCAATGGAGTTCCTTTGATCCAAAAGTCTTTGATCTATTCAAAAGAGAAAATTGGAAGTTATGATTGATGGAAGTAGATTATATATGTAAATTTTTTGCCACTGTATGTAAGGGGAAGAATCTATTAAGTAAAAGAATGCATTTTACCAGTTGTAAGGAGGCAAGGATCTGTGAGATTGGTCTTATTTGACTGCTAGGAGGAGCAAGGACTTTCTGATTTATTTTTTTGTAAAGCTTCTGGCTGATGACTTTGTCAATATATGTTTTATTCTCATCACACCTGTGATATTTATGTAATTGTTTTAGTAATTGCTATATTTATTTATGAATAGTGAAGTTCTGAGTATTGAAAGGAAGGAAAAGGGAAATGTATACCAAATTTTTAATGAAGCTATCTGTTGTAATGGTGGATCAAGAATAATGGTACTACTTGGCTGGGTAGCAATATCAATTCCTTTGATTGTTATTTGTAAAGAGGAAAAAAGAACATAAAATAATGTATTTCATCAGCTATATGATTGTGTATAAAGTAATTAAATTGTCATCTGAATGATAAGGAAGATACTAATGATGATACGTTGTGATCTTTGGCTGTACAAGCAGAACTATGGGGCATATGTGAATAATGTTCATCAGCTCAATGCCTTCGATGTAAACATATGGTTCCCACATGGTAAAGATCATTGGTCTGCATCTGGTATATATGTAGATAATAATAGGTGAACAAGATAATGTATTAGATAGATAGTTGATTGCATGAAAATTTAGGTTGTATGCAGGTGTGTTTAATAAGATAAAATGGTTGAAAAGTTACTCAGGATTAACGGCAACGAATCTGCGGATTCTACGTGGTCCTTTTGGAGTTGATATCATTGATTTTGGAAATCCTTGAATTAGAGCACAAAGTAGATCTGTAGAAATAAGATCATTTGATAAATGAACAGCTTTAGTATGAAAAAATTTAAGATAGGGATAGTTGTATTGAACAAATTGGAATAGAAAAGGTAGGCTCACTAAATCTAATGATATCATTGTTTTTGTATTTGTCAAGATCCCAGAATGAAGTTAATGGAAACCGATTGTCCAATGTTAGTTCCTTTGCTTTCTCTGCCTGTCTGATGAAAGTTGTTTTTGTGATTGTTAGTTGCCATGGGATAGAACCAGCTTGGTTTCTTTCATCAGTGATAGATGAAATAGCAGCGTTGCCGATGTAATAAGTGCGATAAAGATGAAGCTTGCTATCTGCGTAGTTTATATCTCTAGTGAATGCAATTGCTTGAATTGATTCATTCTGCAAACAAGGATGGATGAGTTCATTGAAACTTAATGATAAATAAAGGCAATTATGCATGGTAGAAAGGGATGTTATATTGCGGTAGATTATTTTTAATAGCTGAGAGTTTTTTGGTGACACGAGCAAGTATTATTATAGCAAAGAGTAAGTAAAATGGTTTTTGTTATGGTTGGCATTTTTTAATAAAAGGAACTTCTGATATGAAATTTACCTGCTCATCTGCAAACATGAATTGCTGGAATGTGCTCTGATCTTTTCCAGTAAAAATGTTTGTTTTTTCAATCAGGATGACTTTTATGATCCATTCACTTGATTTATTTGTCAAGGCATTCACAGCAGTGCATCTGTCATCCATATCTGCAATATAAGCAATCAGAAAGATATTAATATCAATAGAGATATGTAAATATATATGATGGTGAACATAGGTAGTTTTAATTCAATATATTTAAGTTTAGTACATAATCTTTAGCTGCAGCTGCCAAAATTTCTTGAGAAACCACATTTCGAGTACAATTGTTGGATAAACAATCAGAAGAAACAGGTCTGAGTAAAATTTTAACATCATTAGCAGTTCTGACTCTTGATAGTGCAACATATAATTGACCATGTGAAAATACTGGCTCTTTCAAATATAATCCCACAAAATCAAGTGTTTGTCCCTGTGATTTGTTGATTGTCATGGCAAAACATAAGGAAATTGGAAATTGAGTATGCTTGAAAGGGATTGGATATGACTCATCATTAGAGGTATGCAATGGAATGCGAGGAATGAAAACTTGTTTACCAGAATGAATTCCTACTGAAATTTGAGCATGAATGACATTTTTGTTAAAATTCAAACATATCAAACGTGTTCCATTGCATAATCCTTCTATTGGATTGAGATTTCTTAGGAGACTAATTGGGCAATTTTGCTTCAAAATCAATTCATGTGGAGGTAATCCTGGAGGGTGAATAGTATTTAAGAAGTCACCATGATCAACTTGTTTGGTTGGATCTATTGTTTGATCAAAGCTGATATACTTGACTTCTTCTCCAGGAAACTTCTGAATTAAAATTTGATTGATTTCATGCACAATATCATTTGTTGTACTGAGAATGGTCCTGTTAATGAGAGCAGAATTGCCGGGTAAAAAGGTGGACAGAGATGGATAAACTGTGTGTATCAGAGTGCCTAAAGATTCTTGATCATTGATGAAAGGGATGATCATGGAAGAAGGCAACTTGATTTTGTCGTCTGCAATAGTTGCTTCTGTTCCATTTCCAATGTTGAGTAGAAGATCTGAAAATAATGGATCTAAAGATGCTCTCATATTCTCAGTCAGCCGAATCTTTTGAAGGTGTGGCCAGATATATGAGTTGATGAGCGATGCAGAAATGTAATCTTCTTTTTGAGCCTTCCTGACAATTGGTAGAGTTTGCCGAAAATCTCCACTGAAAACAATGATTTTTCCACCAAAGATGTGATCAGAATTGAGCAGATCTCTAAGCAATCTGTCAAAGGATTTAATTGCATATTTTTTTGCCATTGCTGCCTCGTCCCATATTATTAACTTTGCAGCTTTGATCAACTGAGAGATGGCACTTTGTTTAGATAGATTGCGTGTGGTATTGCTTTCATGATGGAGTGGAATTTTGAAACGTGAATGAGCAGTACATCCTCCTGGAAGTATTGATGCAGCTGCTCCTGATGTTGCGGTTGCTAATGCAATCGACCTTTTGATCTAATTGTTGCAAGGAGAGCTTTGTAGAGAAAGGACTTCCCTGTGCCATCAGGTCCATCAATAAAGAATGCAGCTGATGTATTTGTATTGGCTGCTTCCATTATTTTTGAAATGCAAATTGCTGAACAGGATTCAACATAGATACTGCTGCTAAATCTTTTCTGGACACAGGTATTGCAAGTTCGGCTTCTATTTCATTTCCAGGATTGTTAAATTGAGCATGTGGAATAAAATTAGAGAAGCCAAAATCTTTTATGCTTTTTCCCATTATCTGCAAGTATTGATCAATTAAGGCAAGTACTCTTGTGATAACTGCATTCTCTGTTAATGATGAATCTACTACAATGTCTTCTGATAAAAATGGTTGAAATTTTCTCCAGAGTTGCTGCGGATTAGATGGTGGACAGTGGACTAAAATTACTGCAAATAGTTGTCTTAAACATTGTGGCATTCCGTAAATAACAGCCTCTGATAAGCATTCTTCAGCTCCACTGTCTGTCTGAAGGAAACCTCGCAGTTCTGCTGTTTCTTTAAATGAAGATGCGAGATAACCGTTCATTGTCTTGAGATCATCAAAGGAAGTAGGCTTTCGAACATGCATGAGTAATATTCTGAGATAATATCTTTCACCTTCAATCGGATGTACCATTATTATACGGCCAATGACCTGACCTCGTTTTCTAGCATACCAGATTCTATCATCTTCATCCCATACAAAATGCTGAGGAAATTCCTTGTATAGAAGATTAAGATCTTGTGCTTGCTTGTTTGTTCGATTGATTGTAAAGAAATCTGTGAGCATTGTTCGTGAAAGCCTGTCATCAGCAATTACCTCTATTAAAGACTGATTCTCATCAAAAGACATAGACTGGTAGTTTTGAAGGTGTAGATGAAGTAAAATGACTGATGGACTAATAACACTGAGATCGAAAGCATAAATCCTCTACATGGCTTCAGGAGCACACACCCATCTGGCAGATTGAAAATTCTTTATCTCATCAATGATTCTATTTGCTTGTTATGCTGTCAATTGATACATTACTCTGTCATGGCCCTTATATATATATATATTTGTATATATACTTCACATCTTCAATAGCAGAACATATTTCTACATTGATGTGATAATTATATTTAGTAAGAAGATATGGATTATAAAGGACAATCCATCGGTTGTCTAACTCATGTTCTCTGATATACACTCTGCTGCCATCATCTCGTCTTCTATATATAGGATAGGAATTTTTTCCATGTTTTGTACATTATGAGAAATCCTTTGGATAGTTGTTTCTGCACTTGTGATTCTGCCGCATACAAGGATTACTTGGATTCATCAATCCGCATGGCCCATGAATCATATGTTTTATAACCAGATAATATAAGTAGAGTGACTTGCATTTATCCGGAAGTTCTGCACAAACAATCTTATTGTATTCTTCTAGAGAAAACATCTTTGAATGCTCTTTTAAGATGATCAAGAAATAAACATGCGGCAAACCTCTTTTCGGAAATTCAATAACATAAGTATAAGCAGCAACATGACCAAAAAGATGCTTCTTGAAAAGATCTTCCTTCAATTATTCTATTTTTGCACGAAATACCCGTGCAATCAAATCTGGCCGATTCTGAGTCTCATCTGGTTCTTGCAGATGCTTTTTTGTTTCAGGCCAAGAGGGATTACAGGTCATTGTAAGGAAAATATCCGGCTTTCCAAAACGTTGGACAAGGGTGATAGCATCCATATATCGCCGTCGCATATCCCTTGGCCCTCCTATAAAACTTGCTGGCAAAATGATACGTTTTCCTACATCTGATGCATTTGTTTGCCCTTTTGCTATGATATCGAGCAATCCCTGATAAGCTTCCGTCCTTAATCTGTTTTGCTTGTTTCTGTGAAATTCAAGACATGATGTCTCTAGTTTGACATAACTATCAATAGAATATTGCTGCAGCAGACGGCCAATATGGAGCAAATGTGATTGATCTGTATCTCGCATTTGAAACTTGTATGCGTAATATTCTCGGCATGAAACTATTGGCCTTTTCTTTTTTTTTCTCTGTAGCAGCTGTGAATAGAACAAAAATGTAAGAATTAGAGATTTTATAGTATAGTAAATAAAGAGTAGAAAATATAAATGTTTGCAGGTGTACCTGTTTGTTCTGCATCAAATATTTGTTCTATATCACTACATTGATGAAGAGAAACCAGATTTTCTTTTTCACAGGTCTGATGAGGTTGGTTAAGAATTTGAGTTTTTTTCTTTCGAAGGATTCCAGGATGCCATCCAGTTTCTCCACGAGCAAATATCAGTGGATATTGTAATGTGTCATAGCAACTGTAATGTTGTTTAACTATTTTTTTGCCTCCTATTTTTGTACAGATTTCAATTTCTCTTGGGCTATCTCCATTGGTATTGTTATTGTCTAACCAGATTGCTACCACTTGAGAGACTGATGGAACATTGAAAACACGCTGATCTAATCCTGGATCAAATTAAGAAAAATTTGTATTTATCTAAATCTTCGATGCCTACTAACCTCCGGATAAAAACAGAATAAGGGTTCTCATGAAGAATGGATCTTAGCTGCTGGACAATTGACTCCCTAAATTTGCTGGATAGAGCCATTCTGTTCTGTACCTCATGTTCTGTATCATAAAAGTACAGTTGGAGATTTGATGCCTTTTCACCATCAGAAGGTTTTAATGGATTGACAAAATGATAGATCTGGCCTTGGACTCGAAATGTGTAAATGTCACTATTTCTTTTACTGAGATCCTTGTCATAGTGAACTCCTAGTGATGTAAAGGCAAATATGTTGTTGTAACTCTTGATACATTGTCTAAATTCAATAGCTTCAGGAGTATATCCTCTATAAAGTTGCACAAGTCTATCTGGCATTTTTGTCTCTGCTAGACGAATTTCTCCTGATGCACAACAAAATCTTGGTGGTTCCATATAGAAACGTTTAGCATGACAATTTGGACAATCAGGAGCAGATGGAAGAATGGCTGGTTCCAATGGTATTTGCTAGAGCAATGGTATATTTTCTCTCCGTCGCGTTCGAGCTAACAGTATTAAGCATGAATGTGAATGAGTTATAACACAAACATAGATAAAGTCTATGGTATGTATCAGGAGATTAAAGCAATGAAAATAGTATGAAGGTTTTTGCCGCACCACTTCGATTTGGACAGGTGCAGACAAACTTGATGCTTCTGCTATTATTGGTGGCTGTGCTGAAAATTGGTTATTGTGATTATGGTATTGATGTAAAGGTTAGAATGTATTTTAGATATCTGGTATAATAATATAGGATTAAGTGTTTATTGATATTATTAGAGGAAAGAAGGAACCTACAGGCATAGATAGGACAGCTGAACCATTGAGTGAGAGCATCAGATGAAGGGGAATTGAAAATGTTTTGTAAGACTGGATCATTTGCTGCAGGAAGATAATCTATATATATATATACATATGTGTGTGTGTATATATATATAAGGATTTTGCACGTCATTGAAATAACCAGTAAAAATATGGAAAAAGTATATGAGAAAAGTAAGAAGTGAATAAATACATGGATCAATTGCATATATAGCTGATGTAGATAAGCTGTCCAATATATGAGGAACTAGTGTGACAGGAAAAGGAAAACAGGAAGAAGGACTTGAAACAAATGGTGAGGATTGGCAAAAAGCATCAGAAGGTTTATAAGGGAAGGAGCTGATAGTTGCTGATGCAGTAGTATAAATAGGCACATCAACTAAATGGTCTTCGTGTGCAGAAGAAATAGGAATAGATAAAACATCTGCAGCATTAGGAGTGCTAGATTCATGAAGTGCAACACAGTCTGTCTTTTGGTTGGGCATCCGTGCAGCCTGCTCGTGCCGTTTGGCTATTTTTGCAGCATATCTGTCTCGTCGTCGTTGATTTTTTTGGACACGGCATTCATCTTGAGAGCAAAATTTACGCTTTGGAGGCATACTAAATAAAATTAACGGACAAATAAATGCATACATTGTAATTAATGATAGTTATGATTAGATATAACAGGCAAGCAATGAATTCAGTTGATATGAGCAATGTGAGATTATAGAACTTAGAACTACTATGCAGTCATGAAATAGTAAAATGAATAATATGTAAAGATAAACATAAAAGTTTTAAGATAGCATATGGAATATAAAATAAAATAGGTCACCTTTAATTTGATATGCAGAGGGTAGGATGGAATGGAAGAGTGAGCGAAATGGAAAAGAGCCTACAATTAAAATGTACATTGTAGCAAAGTGAGTGAAAAGGAGACATAAAAAACTATAATAATAATGATGATAATTACAATGACTGAAAAATAATTCATTATAAAATGGGTAACTGTTAAATACAAAAGCATCATTCATGCACATGCAGGTAAGGGAAGAAAAAGCTCAAATCAAAGAATTATCATATGCATCAGTGATCAAGATTGAACATGCAATAAACAGCAATATAAAATATAAATAACAGGTAAGAAAAATGGAGAAATAGAAAGGAATATTTGTCTGCTACGATACAGTAAATGAAAACAGAAAGAGTATGAAAAACAGTTAAATATTGGAATGAAAGAACTGATACAAGTCAGAATATAGAAGTCTATTAACAGGAAACAAGTAGCAGAGTAACAGGTAGGCACAAAATTGCTGAAAAAAAGACATGACTAAAAAGTAAAGGATCTATTAACAGGAAAATGAAGTCACAAGAGATATAAATGCATCTTCATAAATATAAAGGGAAACAGGTCATAATGATAAAACATGCATGTGTGATGGTAGCAGGGGAAGCAAAAAAGACAAAGGAAAGCATTAACGCAACAAAAGCATTGGATATATAAATCGTGGAGGCAAAACTAAAATAACTATAAATGGAAAGAAAGATTGTTAAGATCGAAAGGAAGGCATACAAAGTAAGTTACCAGCTAGAAGTTCGAGCAAAGAAGATGCAGTACAATAACAAAAGGTAGCAATGAAACTGAGCTCCACTATACCAAAGGAAAAGCTCAGGTGGGAACCGAAGTCACAGGAAATTAGTAAAATAACGATAGGTAATAAAAGAAGGTACTTGGTGGCAGTAAACATCCAACGGACAGGGAAGTGGGAAGATTAAAATCAAGGATAATGAATGGTGATAAGATCATCTATGTACTAACTAAACATCTGGGTATATTTAATGTAGATTAGATGGTGAAAAGAATTGATGTGAAAAGAATGAACAAAAATAGTGACCATGTAAGTAGATGAATGACACTTGGCTATAAAGTAATCTAAATAGTAAATAGCCACATGGGTACATTAAATGAAGATTAGATAGTGGAAGAGTTTAGTATTAGAAAAACTAAAAGAAAAGAAATATAGTGAGGAATATAAATTCATAAATATAATATATACAAATTAAGGATTTTTAACAATTTGAAATTTTAAATTTAGAATCATATATTTGTATTTATTTATCGAATAATTGTTTTTTGAATCAATAAATATTCGATTGATTTATTTTTAGGTTTATATATATTAAATGCATGTCAAGTACATATGATTTTCATTCATTTGTATTAATATCAAATAGCATAATCAATTTATATATATTGATTGGAATTTAATAGTTAATATTTTTGTCAATATACACACTTTAAACAAAATTGATTGGAAACACATAAAATTTGTATTCATTTGCATATATTAGATGCATGGACGATTTTTAGCGATTTGCATATTTTTTTCATATTTAATATTGTTGCTAATATATACATTTTGGAGAAAATTAATTAAATTTATATATATAAGATACATGTTAAGTACATATGATTTTCATTTATTTGTATTAATACGAAACAGCATAATTGATTTATATATACTGATTGAATACAGATAGAATTTTTACTCATTTGCATATATTAGATGTACGTAGGATTTTTAGGAAATTGCATATATTTTTCATATTTAATATTTTTTGCTAATATATATATTTTGGAGAAAATTAATGAATAAGAGAATAAATATAAAAAGAAGGCTATTTTATGTATTAGATGTGCATAGCATTTTTAGCGACTTGTATATTTTTTTGATATTTAATATGTTTGTTAATATACACATTTTAGAGAAACTTAATAAGTAAGAGAATAAATATTAAAAAAGTGGTAAAATTATAAACATAAAAATACTTTGCTCAATATATATATTAGATATATGTTAAGTGCATATGATTTTCATTGATTTGTATTAATACGAAACAGTATAATTGATTTATATATATTGATTGGATATAGATAGAATTTTTTCTCATTTGCATATATTAGATGCACGTAGGATTTTTAACAATTTGCATATTTTTTTCATATTTAATATTTTTTGCTAATATATATATTTTTGAGAAAATTAATAAATAAGTGAATAAATATAAAAAGAAGGCTATTTTATGTATTAGATGTGCATAGCATTTTTAGTGACTTGCATATTTTTTTGATATTTAATATGTTTGTTAATATACACATTTTAGAGAAACTTAATAAGCAAGGGAATAAAAATAAAAAAGTGGTAAAATTATAAACATAAAAATAAGCGAATAAATATAAAAAGAAGGCTATTTTATGTATTAGATGTGCATAGCATTTTTAGCGACTTGCATATTTTTTTGATATTTAATATGTTTGTTAATATACACATTATTTTTTTTATATTTAATATATTTGTTAATATACACATTTTAGAGAAACTTAATAAGCAAGGGAATAAATATAAAAAAAGTGGTAAAATTATAAACATAAAAATACTCTGGTCAATATACACGGCTTCAAGATAGCAAAACGACGGGAGGAAAAGATCGAAGAAACAAAAGGACAAAATTGATTGCAAAATTACAAACGAACCAATAGAAAGGGTACAATGGGAACAAAGCAACAAAAAAAGAAATGAGGACAAGCGGGACAGGAAGCAAAGCCGCTGCATGGAGCCTGGGAAAGGACCAAAAAGGATGAAATCAGCCGCGAAATCACAGCGAAACCGGCACAATCAAGTGTAGCTCGACCTTCGGCGCTTTATGTAGTTTAGATAATACGTTTGTATTTAGACAGAGGGATTTTGGCAAATTTGGATTTGATAAATCCCCAGCCCTAAGCCCTTAGCCTATTGGAAAATCTTTTGGAGTTGGAATTCTATATTCACTCATTCACTAGCATTTAGCATAGAATATTTTTTTTATTATGACTAGTAATGAATCGATGCAAGGCATAAATAATTCATGAATAATGTTTTTATATATTATGTATGTTTATATCATATAATTATTGTATTCCAAAATTTACTACCATTTTGATCTTTACAAACTTTCATACGCAAATTTATTCCCAAGATGTCTGATTTTTCTTTATTTTTTAATCTTCCAATTTTTTTCTAAAATCTCACAACTTGATTTGATTTTATATCTCACTAACTTAAAACATGAGAGTATTTATAAACGCATAGAATGTCTAAATTCTTATAAAAATCATATAACTTATTTTCAATAGAATTTGGTTGCATTTTCTAATACAACTCTTGTTTTAAAAGATATAATCTTATTTGCATTATAAGTCTTTTAAGTGTAATTTGTCTTACAAATTAAATTATAAGTTATAAAAACTTATCATTCAAGTTTGAAGCCCTTTTAATCTTGCTAATGAAATCATTAATGTATGTGATCCATTAGATTCTCATACAAGTTGGCAATAACTCTTGATATGAATAAGGGTTAGATAAATTAAAGTCCTTTAATTTCTTTTTGATTCAACTAACTAATCAACTTATTCTTATAAATCAAAATTGGCATCTAACAAGACATCATGATCACTTTAGTGAGGAGAAAAGTTAATTAGATGTGCACATTTTTCATGTGATAAATACCCTTACCACACTTGTCGCACATTAGTTTAGAGTATAAAATATGTGCTAATTCTAAAGTGACTAATGATACTTCTTTATTACAAATATATAACTTCTACGAAGAGGAATTTAGAAATATCAATCTAAGATCTTTCCATTTAGAGCCAAGATTCCTTTAGTTATACTTCAACAAGTGGTAATTAACGAGATAACTTATCTAATATTAGCGGTGGCATAATAGGCATATCATTATATATTACTTGCTATCCTTCCACATTCACACTATTCCCTGTCTCTAGTGGTTTAAGTCACTCGTTTATGAGGAGCAATTAATTAGGTCGGAGTATAATAATTTATACTCAAGATACTATGATAACTTCAAATCTAAAAATCACTTACATTTTCGGTGCATTAGCACTCAGATAGTTATTCTTGTGGAGATCTTTATATTGATCAATCTAGTGAATTTGATCATCTATCTAAGACCCATATATTATTTTAGTTGTCCATACATAATATTAGATGATATCTACTACTTCATTCAAAAGAAAAAATATATAAAATATGTTAGTCTATCCATATTAGCAATATCTTATCTTGTTAATACTATGACTAAAGATATTTAAGAATAAACCCTAAATAAGTCAATTAATCTCATCATGATAGCTCTTATGATCTCAATGACTTAGATTTATTCTAAGATGTTTATGATTCTAACGTAAAATAGATGCAATCAAAATGCTAAAAAAGCTATTCATTAATACATATCTAGTAAAAGTATATAAGAAATCCTATTAATCTATGGGCCCTATTTGACAAATGAGTTTTTTGGGTGTTTGTCTAAATTTACTATAGAAGTTGTAGAAAAAATTTTTGAAATAGGTAAATTTTTGAATATTTTGGAGTGTATAGTTTAAAAATTTTGAGAAGTTTTTTGAAGTTACTATAGCTAAGTTGTTAAAAAAACTTGTAACAGACAAACTTGGCCAAAAACTTATTTGCCAAACAAGCCCATGGTTATAGGATATACATACTAACAAATATATCTAAACAAACACAATTAACAAATTCCAATAGGAATCCTACTCCTTTTATTTGTTTACCACTGCTGTGAGAGCTCCAATATTAGAGCTCATTTTCTCTTTTTTTTCTCTTCTTCTTCATTCTTCTTTCTTTTGAAAAATTTCCTCCTTATCACACACTTAACCATTTTTTTCTTTTACAAAGCTCTTCTACATTAGACATATCTTCATCTTGAATGATGAAGAGGGTTTTACATATTGAGAATGATGTTCTTGGGGTTCATTTAACCAAAGTGATCTTATATTTGGTTTTGAAAATGATAATTGGTGGCATTACATAAAAACAAAATATTTGGTGTTCTTTTGGTGTTTAAAAGGCTCAATACTTATTTTTTGTTTACTTTATCTTATTGTATATTAACAAAATTCGACTATTATGATATATTCAAAATATTGGGTGAACTTTATTTGAATTTATTAACATTTTTAGAAACTGGTATCCTTTCCAGAAGTTATGTTATTTTCTATTGTCTACATTTTCTATGAAAAATAGAAAGGAAAAATTTCATATACACCCCCTTGTGGTTAAGTGCTTTTTGAAATACATCCCATGTGATACAAATATGTTCACCTACATCTCCCTGTGCTTTGAATTTAAGTGAAAAGCATATAGAATTCAACATTACTAGTGGAAATTTCATTATTTGTGCTCCAACAGTGCAACCAATTACTTGATTTTAATGATGTGAGACCTTAATAATGTTTTTCTTCCAAAAATGTCTATGAATCAATGTTTGCAATCTATAAAAAGATTCAAGTCATCATTATTGGATCATCTGAACTTTTTATGAAATATGAAATGTTTGAACCTTTTTATAGATTGCAAACGCTCATTTGGGGGTATTTTCAGAAGAAAAAAAAGTTACCATTGCCACTATCAAAGCATTTGAACCTTTTGTACAATATAAAATGTTTGAACCTTTTTATAGATTACAAACATTCATTTGGAGGAATTTGCGGAAGAAAAACGTTACCAAGGTTTGGCGTCAGTAGAGAGATAAGTAATTTACACTATTGGATTTACACATTTGGTTAATTTTCACTAGTAGAGTCTACTTCTGTTTGTTTTCCACTTAAATTCAGAGTACAAGGGATGTAAGTGGATATTTTAAAATCAGAAAGAGTGTATCTTTTTTTTTTGGAGGCTTCGAATCTAGAACGGCCTACTTACAATTTTTTTCTTCTCATCACCCAACACAACACTCTCTCCCAAAAAGAGTGTATCTTAAAAAGCACTTGACTTTCGCGTTGCGGTGCTTTTGATAAAAAAAAAATGACTTTTAGGTGCTAAAAATACTTTTAAAGTATTTGGTGAATATTATCCTATAAAATTAGGAATAAAGCTTTTGATATTACAAGCACTTTTAGCAAAAACTCAAATTTGGTGCTTTTAAAGTAGCTTTTGTGATTTAAAAAATAAAATATCAAATTTAATCATTCTATCCTATACACATATTTTCAAACCTCTTTTAAAAATTTTCAAAATACATATTATCCAATATAATAAATACTTATTGAATTATATTTTCAAACAATATATTTAAAAGTACTTAAATAATTAATAAGTACCTTCATTAAAAATCCTACAGAAAAGTACTTTTCAATAAGTTATTGCAATTCCAAACGGATCCTATAAGGGACGTACATAAAATTTACCTAAATAAAAAATAATAATAAAGAATTAGTGGCCCAATTGGTTGAACTAGTAAAACCGGGAACCAATCACTCAACCAGGTCGCCACTGGCCATTTGCTGGAGGTCAGGGGTTCAACCCCCGCCTCTCACAAAAATTTGCCACAATTTGTGGCTAGTTTTAGTTGACCATTCCCCTTACCCCTTCCCTTAGATTAGGTTAGAATAGGTTATAGGACATTTATCGTTGCGAAAAAAAAAAAAAATCACTCAACCAGGTCACTCGCGAATCTGAGTTTAGAATCATTGACGAAAAGTACTGACACACTTATAAATATGCTCTAAGAAGGTACCGAAGTAATATTATGCTCTACCAGAAAGAATCCAAACTGGCTATAAATTAATGGCTTTGCCTTTTTTGACGGGTCAAATGAAGCGAAGATGGCCAAAGTTGATAACCTACCACTATACCCGATAGAGACAAAGCATAATTTTCGGTTCATTACAATAAAAAAGCCAAAAAGTCACCAAAGGGAATGGTTCACGCTTCACAACTGTATGCTCCTAGTTGAAGTCTAATTATTTTAAGGGTAAAATGTTTCAGTGGCTTTCGAACTATTATAAAATTTAATTCTTGATCCTCTAACTATTAATTGATAAGTTTTAGCCCTTCAATTAATTAAATACATATAATTCTAGCACTTTCATCAACTTGAACTATTACGTTTAACAACAATAGCATAACATGCGCAGCAGTGGCTCTCAAATTATTATAAAATTCAACTTTGACCCTCCAACTATTAACTGATAAATTTTACTCTTCCAACTAATTAAAACATATAATTCTGATTCTTCCATCAATTTGAATCATTATGTTGAACAGAAGCATCATCATGTGCACAATAAGGGCATAACCGATGGGTGCTTTTGTCTTCACACGACATGTGTTAGGGTAAAATTGTTTTAACCCCATTTGACTCATAACCTAATTTACCAAATCTCTAATTGCTGAACTTGGCCAAAATCAATTGAAAAACTAAAACCCAAAACCCTGAATAAAAAAGTTCCAGCAAGGATAGGCAACTTGAATGAATTGACTCATCTTCATTTGAAAGTTAACTTATTTTTCAATGTTGTTCCAAATTCATTGAGTTCATGTGTTTCTCTTAATGACATAAATCTGGCATATAATTCCTTTTCTAGAAATATTCCAACAAGTCTTAGTTTCCTTCCAAATTTGAACTTTCTAAATCTCTCAAATAATCAATTCTTTGGTGAGATTCTTCAAAACTTTACAACACTATATCTAAACATTCTTGATTTGTCAAACACTCGATTGGGCACATCCAATTATTTATCAATAGATGTTTATATTTGATATAACAATTCAAATTGATGAAAAGAATAGAATTATACGTTTTAATTAGTTGGAAGACTAAAATTTATCAGTTAATAATTATAGGGTCAAAAGTTAAATTTTGTAATAGTTTGAGGGCCATTAGCATCTCATGAATCCTTTATCTCTGTTAGACGTAACAATTGAAGTTGACGGAAGGACTAGAATTATATGTTTTAATTAGTTGGAGGGCTAAAACTTATCAATTAATAGTTTAAGAGCCAAAAGTTGAATTTCGTAATTGTTTGAGAGCCATTGGGGCATTTTGCTTCAACTAGGATGGTTCACAACAACTATTAGTCATAATCAAGTATTAGTCACAAAGAGGAATGGTTCACAATAATATGCTCCTATTTTAATGCTAGTAACATTCTTCTCGGATAAGATTTATGAGTTATGGGCTATTTTGATATTTAATATCACATGTTAAATACTAACGATGTGCTAATAACCATAATCCCTTATAACAAATCTTCGTGGATGGTTCGAAATACAATTTACAAAATGTAATTTACATTTCATGAAATCAGATACTAAAATTCCTTCGATTTTGTTTCAAACTAATAAGTGCTATTCAAATAGCTTTTGGTTTGAAAAAAATGTAAATAAATACGTAGAACAATATATGATTTCATCTTTTCTAGATCACCAAGTATTAGAGATAAATTGATTGTTTAATTGAGAGAATTAGATGTTCAGCACACTTTTTTAAGAGTACGCCAAGAAAATATAATCCCAAGTACCTTATCCTATGATGGAGTTTCCAATCAATTTAAAAGTGTTCTTTGCTCCTAAAGATGTTTTATCTTGTCCTAAAAACCATGGATTAACTTTTTATATATTGACAGTAGAGTGATTTTTTTATATATATATTAGCAAGTTTGGATTTATGCCACATATGTATAATTTGAATTTATGTTATGTGATATGATCTAAACCTGCTACTATAAAAAAAATTTATACACTGATAATGTATAAAAAAGTTATCCATAAACTTTTAAGAATAAAGAATTTTTTTGCCTTTGTTATGATTTGGTATAGAATTTTGCACACAAGTATTAGATTCGCATGTAATTCTGTATAATTCAAGAAGCCACAATATATTCTTGATAAGAAGTCTTTATCTGATGGATACATGAGGCAACAATAATATGCTTCAACAAAATAATTTCCATCAGAATTCCTTTTCTAAGGCTTGGGCGTATCAAATGATGCATTATACTACTTCTTTTGCAAGTCACGCAATTTATACTTCTTGAACACACAATATCAGTTATAGGTCCCCTTATTCTACACAATCAAGACAATTTTACTTTGATTAAAGTTTAAGCTTTAATTCATTTCCAGTAAAAAACATTACTTTATTTTAGTGCTTTTTCCAGGTATATGTATGTGATTATTGAGTTGATTAAAGAAAACCCTAAACTTTAATTTCTTTAATACATTTCCTTTAATTTCTTTTTTGATAGCCTTTAAGCATTTGCTCATAGGATTCTTTTGTAGAGCAGCAAAAGGGATACTAATTCCCACTCCCAAGTAATTGTAGCTTAAATTGATGTATGTTTGTGTGAATTATGATTGAAAATAACCTGCTGTGCAAATATACAGAAGTTGTTTTTGTTCCCATTGAAACTATCAATATTTTCATTTACGTCCTTGTATAAATAACAATTTATTTTCTTAAAATCTTAATAAAGTATAAAATTTTCCCCTAGAGGATTATTTCCTGCTTCAATCTTCTTTACATGTTTACTTAACACTAAAAAGGAGCTGCCTTGTCTGGTTCCTTTCTTTTTCAAGTAATACGTAAATTCCAAATTACTTTTTTGACTAATACTTGATTATGATATCTCTAGACTCCTTGGCATTAAGTAAGATAACTGGTTTTTGGCATTTTTGTTAATATTAAGACTCAATTTGGATGGTAAATCTTTTAGGGGCTTTTTCATTAAAAAATTACTAGGACTATTCTTTCTTAAAAAAAAAAAAAGACGATCAAAATTTTTGTTTAAATTAAAAAAAGAAGAAGAAAACAAAAAGCTTCAAGGACATAACGCCATTTTAAAAAAAAATCTAATCTATGATGTTAATGTAAAAGTTGAATCTTGCTCGTGTTAAAGCTAATTAAGGATGTAGTTTCTTGTTAACATCATGAACATTTGAATTCTCAATTCCTTAATTTTTGGGCATCTTCTTTCTTCTTTCTCTAAAATAGTTGAAGTGAAGTATTTTGTATTTTGTTTGCACCAAAAGGTATCCCAGAAAAGCACATTTACCAGATAAAACCTAGTTGTGTATTCCTTTTTTGTTTTTTTTTTTAATTGGGAGCTTAGTTGTGTATTCTTGTTTGTTAATCAAGTGGCGTTTGGGGTTATGTGATGGGCACTTCATTCCTCAAGTTGTTCAATTTACAAAGGAACACTAACAGTCTTATCAAAAGATTAAATAAATAAAACAAAAAAAAGGGGACACTAACAATGATCAACAGACAATGATTAGCAAGAGTAAAACAAGAAACAGTGCCCAATTCTTTTCTAGTTGAAGTACCCAAAACAGCCCCTGGGCCTTGGTCATCCCAAGCCTTCTAAGGCTTGGTGATGCGGGAGGTCAAGAATCCGAACATTACCTCCTATAAAAATTGTCACAATATGTGACGGTTTTCATTGACCATTTTTGATGAAGTTTCTACTCACATGACACATCGAGTTCCCTCCCACTCCCTCTAGAATAAACTAGTTTAGGTTATAGGAATCCTATCATTGTGACAAAAAAAAAAGAAGTACCCAAAACACCTATATGATTTTGTATCCAGATATATATTATCCAAACAGCTAATCCAAACAGCTAATCAAAGTGAAAATTTATCTAAAAAGGGTTCTAATTTGCGTATTGGGCTCTTTATATTACAGTTGTTCATTTTTTAACTTACATTTGCTATATATGATTAGAAATTTATTCTTGTCTATAAAACCAATTCTCTCCTCCTTTTCTCTAAAAACTCGTCCAACCAGAACTTCCTTCTAACTCTCTCATGAGAGAAAGACCAGATTTGTCTGATCTTTATCTATTAAAGGAGTCCTCACTCCCGTTTTCTCTTTAACTTGTTTGAATAAAATTTATTTTTAGAGTTTTATGGTCAGAGTTTCTTGTATTTTGAACTCTTCCAATGAGCTTTTTATTCTCTCTTAAAATTTTCTTGTGAGTCTTTTGTTATTTTTTGTCATTTTCCTATAGGATCTAAGGTCTTGCGTATCTGGAAATCTAGATTTCTCACTTTGCAGATTAACATTTTTCTTTGGGCTAGAAAGAATTTTTATTAGATCTGACAGTTAGAAGAAATGAAGAGGTCTACTAAGTTACAATGATTTGTATGAATTGAAGATATTTTAGAGTTTACAACATTATTTTTATTATCCTTGCCCAAAAAATTTTATTTTATTGTTCTTTTTTTTTTAGATATGTTAGATCATATAATTTTGTGATCCTTATGTATCTGTGACATGTTAATGTGTTTTCTACCCTTAATGCAAATTCATGATAATGGAATTATGTCGTTTATCGTAAAATAAATATTTAACTTACATTTAGACGTTTATCCAATTTAACTTCAAATATCCAACAAATTAATTACTAAAATGCATTTTAATAAGTGTCAGCAGCACACCTGTCAAACAATTATAATAAGCCAAGCTCAAAAATTTCCATCTTTTTTTTTTTTACTATTTTCATCTTTTTACTATTGCTCTACTTCTTTTTTTTTTATCGCAATGATAGGATTTCTATAATCTAAACTAGGGGGAGACGGAGGGGACTCAATGTGAATAGAAACTCTATCGAAAATAGTCAACGAAACCGTCACATATTGTGACAATTTTTTGTGAGAGGCAAGGGTCGACCTCCCACACCACCAACCCTTAGAAAGCTGGGCTCTACTTCAAAAATTCCATTTCTGATAACCCTGTAGTGGACCACGCATCATAGCTTGTAGACCAATCAATTCTCTACTATTGAAGAGTCAACTTCGCGAAAAGCCATTTGAACCGATTCTTATGTCAAGTCTTTCACTTTCCAGACATACGTGACCAACCATCAATTCTCAACAATCCTGCATTAGAGATACTCTTTTTTGAAAAATAAATAAATAAAAAGAGAACAACTCAAAAAGTTGTTCAGTTCTTTTTTTTTTTTTTCAACCTCTCTTTGACATTCAACTTGCTGATTTGAAGCTATAAAAAAAAGTTTTATTAATTTCACAAAATAGTTTCTGCATTTAAATTTGAGTAACTCTGATACATACTGATAGTGTATATACTATCGCCGTTGAATCTACGACACAAGTGTAAAAATTGGATTTTAATTCTAAATTTTGTATAATTATCATTCATTCAAAACTGACAGTAGGAAAGATTAATCCTTAAAATTTTGGAGATAAAAATACCCATTTAGTTTTCAAATATATTTTTTTGAGCCAATTAGAACAACCACTCAATTAGTCATCCTAGATTATGTTCAAAAATCAATATAAAATTCCAGATCAAATTAGAATTGAACTTAATACCAAATAATTTGCATCTTCAGTCAACTTGTGAAAAATCAATATAAAACATGTATTTTTTGTTTTTTTTGGTGGTAAGAATGTGATTGCATAGCTAATCATTCAAGGCATTTTTTAGTGGCTAATGATAATTGCTTATTCTATTGTATGAAAAATACACAATATACATACATACACACAAATATACGTAGATACTAATGAAATAAATGTTGACACTATTTCAATTGTGCATGCATGTTCAAATCCTACTCAATATACTTTCAGAAGTTCTCTAATTTTTAATTTATGCGTAACAATAATATTCCAATTGTGGAATATTCATCTTGAATTCTTCTCAATAATTTTTTCTAATGTTCAATCTGTTATTAGTTAGTCGAATTTAAAATTATAAACAACGATTAATTCAGATTTCAGAACCACATCTATAAAAGTCAAACAAGATACTATAACTTTTGCATACTTTGCTCAGAAGAAAAATGTTAAAATGGGAAATTTGTGAAAGAAAGTGGAGGAAGGAAAATGAAAATCACTTTTATCTATATTTAATTGACAAAACTTCTGCGACAAAATGAGTGGTTAGAGTGGTAGTTATTTGACAATATTTTTAATAACTAATAATTTTTCTCCAAAATTCTGGTAATTTTTAGAGTACAAAATGTAGCTAAGTGAGGGAAAGTATAGAAAAATTTTTCAACTTTCCTACAAAACAAATACACACAAATGAAAAAATAACTAACTTTTCTTCATTTTTTCATATTTTTCCTTACAAACAAATATTAACTAATTGGCCTAGTTACTAACACAAAAAAAAAAAAAAAAGTAGAGTTTAAGTTTTTTTTTCTTTTCAGGATACTAACAAATCTGAGCCGTAGAAACATGGTTAAGATTAAATAATTTTTTTGTGGCAAATCACTTTTGTGTTCACACACGAGGTATTTGAAATCCTCTTGTAGATATTATTATGAGCCAGGAAGGATAAACATAAAAAGTAACATGGAAAAAAAAAATTTCCTTTAAAATTCCCTTTATCAATATTATGAAAAAAATATATTAGCTCAATCCATTAATTCTTTTTGAGTTTTAAAATCCCAACCTTGATATACAAACTTTGTTCATATTGAAATGAAATACAATAAATATTCGAAATTTTACCTGCAAAGTTTTCATTTTCTCAAATTGCTCGCTGAAAAAACAACATAAAATACTTTCATAATATGTGTCTTATCTAGTTTTTTTTGGTGTCAATCGAAGAAGTTGAAGAAACAAGCAGGAAGGCCGCGCGTTGGGGGGGGGGGGGGGGTTAAAAAGCGCCTTTTGTTTTTACGTCATTGAATCAAATCATAAATTCCTCCGCTACAATCTCCAACCACTTCTTCGATAGGTGAAAAAGTCCGCACGCAAGGAGGAGTCTCCAAACAAGGGGAATTTGGAGACTCCTCACATTCATAGACTTCACTTTTTTTGGTCTCCATTGGCATTATCACTCGATAGGTAAGTTCTTCATCATAATCACTTTTTACCTTGTAACAGTTCACTGGTTATTGTAGTGGGCTCTTTTTGTACTTTTAGCTGAAGAAGAGGCCTTTTTGGGTGCAAACAAAGAGTGCCTTTAGAAAAGAAAAGAAAAAAAAAACTTGAATGGAGGTTCTTGATTGACTTTTTGGGTTCTTCGAGGAGTGGATTTTTGTGGGTTCATCCCATTTTTGGGAAATACTTGGAGGGAAGAGAGAATTCGGTAGTCAGAGGTAGGTAGATAATCAGCATGGCGGATTTTATTAAGGAGTTTTTCACAAAGAAGACAGTTGTGGCTATTGGTTTGGGACAATTGCTCTCTCTTGTGATCACTTCTACTGGATTTTCATCTTCAGAACTTGCTAGAAAAGGTCTGTTTCACGTCTGAAACTCTCTATATTATCTCTGTTTTTTGAGGAAGAGCCCGTAATTTTCTGTTGTTTGAAGTACTTGAAAATGGTTTTTTGCTGCTTCTTTTAGTATTAGTCTGTTTTTTCTGAATGAATTTTGAGGATATATGATTATTGACTTCTCAAATTTGCGGGGGAAAAGAAGAATTAGTTTTTGTGATTGTCTATTCTTAGTGGATTATATCTGTTACCTTGTGTTCACTTCTTAAACTCTTTAATGGGGGAAGAGGCTTTTGTTCATAAATTGTAATCCAACCAACCTTTTGTGATAGTCTATTCTAAGTAAATTATGGCTGTAATATTGTGTGCATTTCTTAACTGTTTAATGCGGAAAGAGGTCTTTCTTGATAAAATTGTAATCTGACCAACCTTTTTCTCCCATGTTTTCCTAGGAATTAATGCTCCAACTTCTCAATCTTTCTTGAATTACGTTCTATTGGGTGTAATATATGGAGGGGTTATGATCTACAGACGGAAACCACTGAAGGTTAGCTATCTCTGTATCTGAGCTTTTGCGAGGGTGTTTACATTTCCATATAATTAGTTGGTAATAAGTTGATGTTATAGCTGTCTTTCTGATATTGAGGTGATAATAGTTGATTGAATCTGTAAATGGTTTTCTGATCTTGAGGTGATAATAGTTGATTGAATCTGTAAATGGTTTTAACAGATAATAGTCTATCAAGTTGATAGTATATGGTGATATATGTCAATTCGCTTATGAACTGGTTGTGCCTCATAGAATTGGTAGTATTGTGGTATGAGCGTCTATCAAGTTAAGATTTTGAAAACTAACGGTAGGTTTTTTAAAGCTGCCTCTGGTCAAATGCTCAAGATTTTCATGTTCTTAAACGTAAAAGCAGAGTTGCCAATCTCTCAAACATGCAGTTTATGTTATGTGAGGACAATGGCTACTCCATGGAGTTTTAAGATGGTGACGGGGTTGTCTTTATCTACTCAGATTCGTTCCATAGCAGTTGCAAAATAATGTGAGCAAAATTGTTCCTAAGACATTTGTGGTCTTATTTAACCTCTGTTATTATGTAACTAACATTTCCTGAATGGAAATATCCCACAAAGTTTCTCTGCATTTTCAATGGCAAACCGTATATATGTTTGTGTTTGCATTTCTCTGCTTGTAATCATGGGAGGGTTTGTTCTTTTAAGTAAATTTCTAAGTAGTGTTTCTGATTTGCGTACATGTGTCTGTTTATGATATATACATAGATACATGCACACGTACATGGACACACATATACACATATGGGGAGAGAGAGAGAGAGAGGGGATAAGAGTCATCTAAGAGAAAATTATTAACATATCATTTAGCTTGGAGTAATGTTTAATTTTCTGGATGAAGAAAGTGTGGATAGAAAGAAGAAACAATAATGAGATGAAACCTAACGTAGTTCATATATTACTGATGAACATGAACTTGCAAATAAGCTAATGATATAGGCATGACAGCATACTCACAGCTACAGAAATGCTCCCAGAGAGAGAGAGAGTGAGAGAGAGAGAGAGAGAGAGATTGATAAACTCAGAAACATGGCTGAAAAGTTGGTCACTTAGAGACTGGTGTTGGGTAGAGATGCATCTTTTACAAGAGAGTGAATTGAATGGAGTAGAAAAGTTATGAGTCCTCTCCAGGAGAATTCCATTTTTCAGAGTTGAGCTATAACTCATGAGAATACATTGCAGGAATGAAGAGAACTCAGCTGGGGTTGAGGTTGCTGAAGAACTGCCTATCATAGAAATTTTTATTGCTATAATGGACAAGATTGGTGGCGATTGTGTGAAATATAGTTGAGAAATTCTGTAATTCAGTCATCAGGACCTCAAAAGAGTATTTACTTTGACCAGCGTTGAGTTGGTCAATATTTCATGTTTAGATAAAAGGTAAGATATACAATGCATGACAGGGGAAAGTTTGTCAGACTGACTCCTGTTGAAAAAAACTAGCCTACTGGTTTGCAATGCCATTGAAATTGATTTAGTAATCATTAAGCCAGCAAGTTCATTTCTATTGTTGCTTTGATGAGATGTCAGCTTTTGGTTAAGAAGTGGGATTGTGAACATGCAACACTGATGACTTGTTAGTACCAGCCTTAGATGTTTGTGGCCTTCATGATTTTTCATCTTTTTGAACCTTTTCCTTTCATTGCTGTTGAGCAGGCAAAATGGTATTACTACGTCCTTCTTGCAGTTGTTGATGTGGAGGCCAATTTTCTAGGTGAGAATTACATGCATACTTTTATGATTTTTTGAATAATTAACATGTTAGATTGTGTTTTTCCTTAAGCATCAATAAATATCTTAATTAGCGTCTCAAGACTCTCTGGATAACTAACATATTATTGTAGTTCTCTTTTTGGTCAGATATTTAAAAAAAAATAGAAGTTTTATACATCTTATGTCATCCCAAACTTTTAGACTACGGAACTAAGTTACTCGTTCTTTTCTTAAAATGTGATTTTCCACTCTCTCCCAAAATATATTGCCACGTGAAACTTTAAATTTTCAAACGAAGGAGTAGTTGATGTTGTTACATTGTATCACTCAACCCCCCTATGATTCTTGGAATTAATTGCACAAACCCAATTGTTGACCTTTTACTGTCTGTAATGTCATTTTTGGGGCTCTAAGTAGAAATTTCCACTAATTTTCTAAATCCTATACCTCAATGGCTGCAATTAGATTTTTATCTCAATTAATTTTAGAAAGTGAAGGCAGAGAGAAAAGATGGAAGAACTGATTTTTTTGTAATATACAAGTTGGTGGAAACTGAAAGATACTGTGAATGTGTGTTGAGGGTCGTCTGAGATAATAACGTGAAAATTTGGAACTTGAAGCTCCCAGAATAAAAGTGTTGATTTAAAATTTAGGCATCGAAGTAGAAGAACATGTGAACAAGTAAAGACAAGAAGACAAGTCACAACAGGATTCAGTTTATCTATGAACAAATGGAAGTTATCAAAGTAAATGAAATCTTTTTGAAAGAGTTTTTTTTTCTTGTGCAATGATCCTGACATAACATTCCGTGCCATGGCTGGCAGCATTCTGTCATCCTGATTTTATTCCAAGATACAGGTAGAGCTTTGAAAATGAGATCACTGGATCAAGCCGATGGGTCAATGACTGACAGGAGAAAGAACAACCATTTTAAGCTCTTTTAACTCAGCATTGTTGGATTATTAAATCCTATACACTTCAAAGTAATTTTAAAATATTCAGGAAGGATTAATCTGATGTGTGATAGTGTATAAGTTTTGTCTTCTGATGTGTTTATGCTGGTACTTGGAGAAAGTTACCCACTCACGTGTTTTCCTTACTAGTGTATTCTGGAATGAGAATGAGGAAAAAGGAATATTTTCCCAAGCTTATATATGAAAATGAAAAACGAGATTTTTTGCGGAAACTTTAAAAATTATTGCAAAATGGCATTTATCTTCCTCTAGATTATGATTTGGTTTTTGGTTGATCTACAGTGGTGAAGTCATACCAGTACACATCCATAACTAGTGTAATGCTACTGGATTGTTGGTCAATCCCGTGTGTCATATTGCTTACATGGCTTTTTTTGAAGACAAAATACCAATACAGAAAATTTGTTGGTGTTGCAATCTGTGTGGCTGGGCTGGTGTTGGTCATTTTCTCGGACGTACATTCAGCAGATCGAGCACGTAAAGTCTTTCTACCTTGTTTTTCATGTATATTTTTTCCTTATTGATAAAAGTTGTATAAGTGCAATCACCTGATGGGATTTACCCTTCCTTTCCCACATGGCCACGTTATCAAAACTGGGTAACATACAAACCCAAAAGTTTAATAATATGAATCATTTGTTTTGCTTCCATTGCTTTCCATTTTTTATACTTCTTGCACAGAGTGAGACTTACATCTTATCCATTATCAAATTTTTTGGACTATATACAATGGAATATGTCTGCATGTGTTTCTTGTAACATGTTGGTCAAGGCTTATTCTCTTTTGTTATCTTGTAGTCAATGGTTGATAAACAATGCAAAGTGACCTTACTTTATGGGCATCTTAATTTTATGCTTTCTTGAGTGAGTTAATGCTTGATCTCAAAAATTTATACATATATATGTGAATTGCAAAATTGGATTAAAGGTAGAAGTAATGTTGTTACTAATTCTTTTAATTTGGCTATGGATTTTTCAGTTTCATTTGCAGCATTCCATTTGTCATATTGCAGCCTTTGCTTTTAATTTTGTATTTTATTTATTGATGATGATATGTCTGTAACCGATAGTCAGTATTTTTCAAGTTTTCCTTTTCTCAAAAAGTAAGTATAATTAAGTTGAAAGTGCCATTTCCTTTTCTACAGGAAAGAATTTAGAATAATGCGAGGTTATTATCTTCTTGCAACCATGTACACATGTATATTGTTTCTAAACGAAAAGAAGGCTATTGTGTTCTTGTACTTGCAGTGATTTATTTCTAGTCTCACAATGGTTTGCATGCTGCATGATCCATTGAATCCGCATTTACTGGACAGATTTTGCTATCCAGTTTTCACCTTGGATATCTTGTTGAGTATTCATTTGATGTTCATATTTGGAAATTACTTTTTCTTTCACTAATTTAATTGTCTGGCTGTAGATGGCAGCAATCCAATTAAAGGGGATATACTTATAATTGCTGGGGCTACACTTTATGCTGTCAGTAATGTCAGTGAGGTTGGTAAAATCAACAATCCGAACCTTTTGCATATACAAAATGATTAATCTGCCATCAGAAAAGTCATTTCTGCCTTCAATATCTGTCTGATTTAACCATTTCCTGTTACAGACTTGAAATTTGCTCAAGATAAAAGTGAGTAAAATTCCATCTATGTGCGCATACACCAGACATATGTACATATTTTTGTTTCTGCTTTTTTTTTTTGGGGGGGGGGGGGGTGGGGGGTGGGGGGGAGGGCTCAGAGAAGAAGTGAGAGAGCGAGAGCGGAAGCTGTAAGCATTGTTCTGGAATTAAAAGGGTCCTTGACCTGTAACCCTATGTGTTATATAAGCAGCAGTTGCTTGCCCAAACTTTGCTACTATTAGCTTTACTTTCAAAATAATGCCAATCTGTCTATTACCTTGATTTTTTTTGGGGTTGGAGTCTATTACCTTGATGGTGCACTATAAAAAAGCAGCTCTGATGTTAAGTCCGAGGCTACTGTAAATATTACTTCTTTTTTGGCAAAATGTCCTTGGAATGCTTCCATGATCATCTGTGGCAAGACATGATATTCTTTTTCTCATTGGATGTCACAAGTCTATAACAGTTACGAACCATTCTATGGGATGCTTTCTTACTTTTTACTGGGTTTGGTTGTTAATAAATTGGAAGTTTGACAGCCTCTGCTCAAGACCTGAAAGAAGAAAGCAAGGTGTTGAATGGGCAGAAGTTTCCGTCAGAAGAAGTTTATGTTTATAATTTGATGGCTTTGGAAGGCTGAAAGAAGTGTTTCTGATTTTAATGGACTCATCTGGATAAAAGCTATCAATACACAGAGCCAGACAAAATGAGTTTTAGAGCAGAGGCGGAGTGATTCTTAAAATTTGTTTTATGTATATACTGATGGTTGGCTTTACCTAAGGGCAGATCCCAAGAGATATTGGTGTTTACATGCAGACTTGTATGTCCATATGTTTATGTTCATGTGCATACAGTAAGCTAATAAATGGAATTCTTTGACTACTCTCTTCTATGACAATTGCATGAAGTTGGCCTCTAGTGTATCTCTTGTAACCATATTTGTTATATTTCTTTTCCCTAAATTGATCTGAAGTTGGTGTTAGTAATCCTTCTTATTCTATATACAGGAGTTTCTTGTCAAAAGTGCTGACAGGGTTGAACTTATGGCATTCTTGGGCTTCTTTGGTGCAATTGTCAGTGCTTGCCAAATGTATCCTCTATAAGATTTGCATGCTTCTACTTGTATTTGACATATAGATGTCGTGCCTGTAATGATTCAGGTCAATCCACTTATTATTATTAATCAAACAGCCTTCAATGTGGTTTTCTTTTGGTAGCTGTTTTATTTAGTATAAAACTCACTTGTACGAACTGTATGGGATGGAGTTTGGAGAGCTCTGATGTCTAAACTGCATTCCTTCACCTGTTTGGGAACTGTAATAAGCATATTTCTTGGGTATGCAAATGATAATATCTGCAGTTAACTAGAAGCTACCCACCATTAAATTTTGCAATATGGTTATTGATTGTCATGAATTCATACAGCCATAGTTCTGCAAAACAGGCGCTTAGTCATGTTAGTTTTTGTTTGGAAAATCACAGTATGAGATTTCTGCTTCTACAGGCCAGGAATGGGTTGACTTACTGAATAATTTTATGTCTGGGTTAGTAATTGTCCTTAATCATGTATATAGAAGCATACTTGAACGGGATGAACTCAAGTCTATTCACTGGTCAGCTGGAGCTGTGAGTCTTTCTCTCGCTCTCTCTCTCTTTTTCTCTAGCAGACACAAAATCACACAACCTCTGCCCTTCCACTGACCTACCCTTTTCTTTTTCAAAAAAAATTAGTAAGTAAGTGCATGAGCTTTCCGAGATGTAAAAGCCAAGCTATTGAATACATCTCTACAGAAATATGACCAAATTGTATGGAATATTTTATTCACCTGCTTACGTTGACACTATAAATTATACGCTCACACTTTTTTCCTGTCTGTAAATATTAGGCCACTTTGTATGTTGACATCAAAAGAAAACTTAGAAGTGTAGATTTTTGTTTTGACCACGTTCTGTTGATCTATAAATGGGTGTATTTTTAGGTTTACGAGTTATCAGATGTGCAATTAAATTTTAATCGTGCCCAACAAATTTTTTGAAGTTTGACGACTTAAAATCAATTTTTGGTCCTAGATATGCATGGGCAAGTTTCTAGATCTTTTATGTTTTCAAGTTACTCTTTTTTGAGGTTAATGGTCCCCAATCGACTTGTCTTACTTCCCATTTTGGTCAATCCTGAATATATTGCCCTTTCTACAGCAGAAACATTTAATACACAAATATCCCATACTTTATAGACTAAAGAAGATAAATGCACCCATATGGTTGTCCCCAGAATGTGTCGTTACTTTTTCTTCACATGTTTATATGTTTTCAGCTCTTCTGTAAAAGTTATGACTTGTCAAGCTAATGGATTCAGTCTAGAATGGTAATAATTATTTTTAAATACTCCTTTCTGGGACCTTTTTCGTAACTAAAGACAACTTTATCGAAGTTGATCAGAAAAGCATGGAGAAGATAGAAAATGTTTTGTGTCAAAGAGTTGTATATACATCTCTGCTTTATCAGTTCAGTTTTAATTATCGCTTCTTTGTATGCATGTTATGTATTTTCCTTTAGTAATTTCTTAACATTATCCCTGTATTTTTCCTTGCAATCTTTTGGTTTCAGGCTCTTCCATTTTTTGGATTTTCAGTGGCTATGTTTTTCTTTTACTCATTGGTCCCTGTCTTACTAAAGGTATGGATTAACTTGGAGTTTCCTACACATGTTTTCAGTGTTTTCAATACAGATGAGGCTTGTTTTCTCAGGTGCTAGAAAAGACAGCTATGTAGTTGTTTCAAGAAACATGCTTGATGATGTCCACTAAAGTTGCCCTTTGATGAATTAATTTGTCTCTCTCTCTTCACTTTGATGCCATACTTTACCGTATCCTTTTTTGACTTTTTGTGTTTTCATGTGTGATCCTCTTATAACATGCCCCTCATCCTAAGCAACCAATTGAAAATCAGCTTTATGAATGCAGGCAGCAAGAGTTTTTTCTTGAGGCCAACTTTACAAAATTGTCTGAAATATTATTTGTAGCCAAAGATGGATTGACCACCAATAAAGGGGATCAAAGTTGAATAAAGGAGCATCACCAAGCGAGGTTTTGTCTTGCGGGTGACAAAGGACCAGTTTTCATAGAATTGATATAGAGCACTAGAAGTACCGAAGGGAGGAAAAGCCATCTGAAATGTCGTCTTTGTCTTCTTCGGACCAATCTTAATAGTTTCCCTGCAGCCCAATCCTTTCTTGTTCCCTTGCTATTTCTTTGTTCTTCATATTCTCATGCATGGCATGAAGGGGGTATGAATCTTGGTTTCACTGCCTGCTAATAGTAAGTAGGGGTAGAACTTACACTTATAAAAGGTAGATAAACCATCACTGACGTTGTAGATTAATGGCAAACTGGAAACTTACTGTGTCCCAATGTTAATGTCATGCTTTGACTCCCTTTTGGTACGTCCCACAATTAGTGTCTCCTACCCACAATCTCAAACTACTTTTTTTCTAGTTTCCAGCTCTTACCCATATTGTTTTACTACTGTTTTTCCATAGTTTGTGGGCACATAAGTTATCAAACAAGGTTCCCTCCAACACTCAAAAGATTGCAGTTGAGCATGTATCATATACACTAAAAATGATCATTGTAGAATTGTTAAAGTTTGTAACTATGCAACAACAGAGTTCAACTTTTCAGTGGCCAACAAAAGGATTATATGACCCAATTAAATCAAATATTGCTTATCATGACAATTCTTGTGCTTCTAACATAAAAAATGGCAATTCAAGTCAATAAAATTGGATACAAGTTCTTATGAATGTCCATGTTTTCATTCTGCACTCACGGACTCCTAACACAACCATAAATTTGGGATGGAGGGGGTATATGTTTTGCTTCCTTGGTTATCCATATTTGTGAGGCCACTTCACTCAATTACGTTGAAATTCTTGTTTCTTACTGAAGGCCTCTCCTTTTATGCAGATCAGTGGTTCCACAATGTTGAATCTATCGTTACTTACATCAGACATGTGGGCTGTTCTAATTCGTATCTTCGCGTACCATGAAAAGGTTCAACTGGATCAACAAGAATTGAACTGTTAAATAGTATTACATTCTATAAAACAAATTTGAGTAGCTGTTTACCTTTTTCTAACCTATTTTTCTTTGCTGTCCAGGTTGATTGGATGTACTTTGTAGCATTTGCTGGTGTTGCTGTTGGGCTCGTAGTTTATTCAGGGTATAAAAATATATACATGTTCTCTCTTTTTGTTCAGAGGAGTAGTAGTGAATCTAATGGATGGCTATTTTATGTTTTGGCTCAACTTTAGCTCTTCTTGCAGTTTACCAGCTGATTAGATGAAGCTTCTTACTTGATCTTTACACAAATTGATAAAGCAAGATATTCTTGTTTTGCATGCGTTAGCTGTCTGATGTGTGCTAAATGGCCATAGGCTTTTAAATGGCCCTAAAGAGAAGGATTGCAGAAGATCACATTCTGCTGCCTTTTCTATGTTGCATACATTGCCATATTAATCAATAGGTTTACTGGATATGCTACTACATATAAAGCTTATGGAAGTGTTTGGTGCAATGTCACTTTCTAAATTTCCAAAACTATCTTTTAACAAAAGATTTTCTATAATTACATCCAAGCATGAATCAGTAATCTAACTACCACCTACTTCTTGCTTTTCAAACTCACTAACAATGAGTACCATATCTTCTCCTCACCTCCTATTACTACTGAAGTCTTTCTATTACTACTGAAGTCTTAAAAGGTTTTCCTCTTATATTTCTTTTCCGGAAGAAGTTGAACACAAGGAGTGCCTCTGCCACTAGTTTGATTAAGTGCTAAGCCTCTAGAGTTTTTTACTGTGCCAGGTTTCAGTAGTTTGATTACTGCATATTTCTTCCTGTTGATTTTGTTTCTGGTGGTTTTTTGTTGAAAGAGTTTGTCTAAACTTAATTATCTTTTTATCCTGGCGAAGGTGATGTTTTGTACTTGTTTTGCTGGTAAAGTACAACCTGTTGATTATATTGAAAGGGGAAAAAAATTAGAAATATTCTTTTAGATCTGTGGAATAGATTTTATCAAGTATCCTACTTCTAAGGAGAATGTGCCGCCTGGTGCCAAAACTTGAATGGTTCTAGATTTGCCTCAACAAATGTTTTCTGCAGCTGGTTGTTACCTGTTCCTATACTTGTCCATACTGTTCTTGAAGTTCCTTTAAAAGCAGTTAGAATAGTTATGTTTTCATGGTTTATGATATCTACTGCTGCAAAGTTTAGTCAATTAGATGACCTTAACCCTTCAAACAATAATGAGTTGGTTTATGACTTTGGTTGGAATTGAACCTAACCTAAGTGTGTTGTTAATCCATCTGTTGATCAAAACCTCATCCTAACACGAATGTCACAAGTACAAGGTGGTGTTAACCAAAACAAGTTTGATTTGTAGCCGTTTGGCAAAGTTGTGGTTCATCAATCTCTGATTTACTTCCGTAGATATTTGTCTCTGAATTGCAGAGACCTATATTGGAACAGCAAATAGTTTAGATATTCATGAGTGCATCATTCAATGACTATAACTTTTTGGTAGCAAACTAACGAGTCCCTGTGGCTGCCTATGTTGTGTAGGAGTGATAAAGAAGAGGATGGAATTCGCACTGAGACTGGTGATGAGCAGCAAAGCAAGCATTTCGACGAGGAAGCTGGCTCAGGAAGCTCATCAAGAACCGTTTATAACAGCAGGCCTGGTGTTACCTCCACCAGTGCTTCAGAGAAGGACAAGATTCCAAGAGGCAAAGACATGGCTAGAGAAACACAAGGGAACAAATTCAGGCATCTAGGGGTTTACAAGGGGTAGACACTGGTTGCTTGTTAGCTATGCAGGATGATGTAGAACTTGACTTCCCTAGAGGTAAGGGCAAATAAAGGCAAAAAGCCAAATGGGGTAGAATTTAAATTTTAAAAAAAAAAATGCTCGTATCTGTTGTCAAAATCATTGAATTTGGTGGCTCCATGAGCAATTTGCAATTTTACACGGTTGATGGGTATCCAATTCCATCTATTAGTTTTCTTTGTTCTAGTTATGAGTTTTACTTGGGATCCATAGTTTTGGATTCATGCTAGATTCTTGGGAAATTTAAGTTTGGAGGAGAAGAGGTTAAAAATATTTCTAGATTTGAGACGTGATAAATTTGAAAAATACATCATTAGTTTGCGAATTCCCTTTGAAATTGTACAAAGAAAAGCTAAAAATAAATGCTTTTGAAATGAAAGCAAAGATGGCACAATCCAAGATTTTCTATTCAACCATGTCAGCCATCTGTGTATTTTATTTCTCATATCCCAAATTTGTAAGCAAGGATATAGGATAAATCTTACATAGTGGTCCAGATGGATGCCAAGAGTCATACCAGAGTGAAGTTTTGGCTCCATTACCTATAGAAATGCCTATAAATGGCTGAACCAAATCCCTGCATTTCATTGTTTTCCTCCAAATCCATGAGCAACCAGAAATTGAATTGACTTCCCATAAACTTCTCCCCTTGAGTATTACTGAGTGAATCCATCTCCACCCATAAAGTGTCTTTCTTGCTGCAAATGTTCCAAGCTAGCTAAAGCAAGTATTCCACTGAGCTATGTTTTTTATTCCCAAACCACCTTCCCTCTTTGGCTTGCAAATATCACTCCATTTCGCCTTTAGCTGCATATTGTCCTTTTAAATCACCAGACCATGAAAAAGAGGCCAACATCCCATAAACCTTATGGATATTGTTGTCAAGTGTAAGCGGATTGCAATTCTATCAAAATAAATAAATTATTAAAATTGTACACATTGGTAAGAGAGAATTTTTGTTTTCAATTTACCATTTTCACAATCCATTTCTAGATGAAGTGGAAGAAAAAATAAACACCAGAAGATAATAAGCTTGACTAGAAAAATGCCAAGCTTGAGTGGGACTAAAGTTTAAGGGAATAAATTGTAGAATTAATTACAAAACTCCTCTTAAGTTAGCCAATTTTGTATTTTAGCCCCTAATATTATTTTTTCTCACTTTACTCCCGAGAATTAATTACAAAATCCCTCTTTAGTGCATCCAATTTGCACTTTAGCCCTTAATATTATGTTTTCCCACTTTACTCCCAAAACTGTTAGTCAACTTGATGTTGTATAACGATAATGTCAAAAATAAATTTAGACCCCTAAAAGTTAATTATATTAAATCCTTTTGCAATTTGCCCCCTTCCATCATTTTGATCCCAATTTCTCCTTTTGTCCCAAAACCGTCGACCAATTTAGGACAAATAATGTCTAATAACATTAATATTGCTGACATAATAATGTAAAAATAATACATTTATGGATATGGATTTAATTAAATCTCATCCCATAATTACACTTTTTTGTACATCGAGTTTTCACAGTGATAAGGAAAAAGTTTTACAAAAATATTACTATTAAAAACTAAATTGTGATAGTATTTTTAAAGCTCTAAATATACATGGGTAGCATCTATATTATATTAAAAAATGAACCTAGAATATTTATATGCCAAATCTATCATGTTTCTCTCCTTTATTTAGGATTACCAATAAAAAATGTATACTTTCATATTAAGAAAATATCTAGCTATTAAAAGAAAGTGCAGCTACCTGTTTGTTTTGAAATAGAGACCAACAATATCCATGCATTTTTAGGCCTTTAGTAATATTTTCACATTTTAATTCTTCAACAATAATTTTCGTTAATTTTTTTCCCTTATCACATGAAATGAGTAAGATATTTCCCTCTATCTAGAAAAAAGTGTAATTATGGAATGAAATTTAATTGGATTCATATCCATAAATATATTATGCAATCATTATTGTAATAGAGATATTGATTTTTTTTAGACATAATATGTCATAAGTGTCATAAAGTATTGGAGATAACTAATGGTTTTTAAAACAAATAGACAAATTGAGAAAGGATAAAAAATGTTAATGGGTACAGTTCAAAACATGCTATACCTTAAGGTGTAGTTTAGGAGTTGGAGTTTTGGGCTAAAAGTAGAGGAAAAGAAGAGAAAGTCAGTTTTCCCTTGTTTGATAGTTTTTAGAGAGAACAAAAAAAAATAATAATAATATGGGAAGCGGGAGGATTTGGAGGAATATAGTGTAGCATTATAGTGGCCCAAACTTTAAGGTAGAAACCTGAAGGAAGCTTGTTAAATTTTTTAAATTTACTTATCTTTAAAATGTTCTTGAACAAATATTTAGTGACTTACATATCCAAAATCATTTCACTTATTTTCCAAACTCCCAGACAACATCACATTCCTTTCTTTTCTCTTGTTTCTCTTATTTTCTCTGAAAACTTGAAGTTTTCCCTTCTGTCTTAAACTCTCAAACTAGCCCTAAACGGATTTAGGCTTAGTTTAAGAAAGAATAAGTTATAACAAAAAAAGAAATTCCTATGAAAAAAAAGAAAAGAAGAGAAAATATATATGATTTTCTTCTCAAGTTGATTGAGAGTTTAGGAAAGAAAAAAAAAACGATTTTGGACATATTAGATATTATAATTTTATTGTTTAACATTTTGTGGGTAAAGTTGGCATTTGAAAAAGTTTATGCAGGTTAAGTGGAACTTTCCTTCATTTCTTTCCATTTATAGGATGAAAGTTTTTTAACCAATCCATCCCTCCATTTCCTTCCACTTTCCTTTCTTTTCTTCCCACGTAAATCTCCCAAACAAGGGAAAACTTAATTTCCTCATTTATCTCCAAATCTCAACTCCCAAACTAAGTCTTGCAGCAGTAATTAACCTCTAGGTGTGTGTATGTTTATACACACACATATATATATACTTGATAAATTAATAATCTCTAGTATGTGACAATTTTTCTCAGTCTCGACTTGGGCTAACAAGGTAAATTAGTAATTTTGATAAAATAATAAAATAATTTTAAAAACCTTAACATAACCCTTTGTTCCCATTCATAACATAAATTAATAATTCACTGAAATTACAGATAATATTTTTCTAAATATATGAGTCTAATTGTTGATTTATGAACACCTTTTAAATGGAACACCATAGTTTAATAATGAGATATGTAAGAAAGTTTTGTGTTTATTTATTATAAGAAGACTTCCTTGTCATCATTGTTAATCTGATTCATTTAATATTTATAATTTTGTGACCTTTTGATAATAGAAAAATCTTATCAATTAAAGTCTATTGAATACACTAATAGAATTAAATTATACTTACAAATCAAGTAGATATAGATTGGAGGGGGGGGGTTGGAATTAGTGGTATGGTAGGAGAGATTGTAAATAAGAGATCCTAAATTCAAGACCTTGCAATTATGAAAAAAAAAATATAGATGTAGATTGGTTTATATTTGACTTTTAGCCTCCTTTTATTTATAGAATAATTGACCTTTTTATAAAATAAAATAACAATTTAGTTGATTAAATGAGTGTGTATTTGAATTGTAAGTACACTCAATAAAAGGAAATGTTAATTGCATTCTCCTTTTTGTGTCACACTTTCATCATCATTTTTATCATATGGTTTTTATTTAATAGACTATATTATAAAACAAATGGTGAGATTGTGATTAACAAAAAGTGGAGTGCGATTAACATTTTTACTCGATAAATTAATAAATTATTAATTTATCAATCAATTTGTATGGTCCCAAGGTTATTAATTTATAGAGGTTATATATATGTATGTAAGTATGTATATATGTACGTGTGTATGTCTGTGTGTGTGTGTGTGTGTTATTTTGACATTAGTGCTATAGAGCATTAAACTTGACTAACAATTTTGGGGGCACAAAGTCAGGAAAAAATTATTGGGGAATAAAATGTAAAACTGGTTATATTGGGGATGATATTTTTTAATTACCCCTAAATTGTAATTAATCAAACAGAAACTCGTACAAATAGTTCTTCACGTATTGGTTTTGTACCTGTTATATCTCTCATATATGGAACGATGATTTTTCACTCCTCACATATTATTTTTATACATTTTGCATACCTCACATATGAAATGATGATTTTTTGTCCCTTACATATGAAATAATGTTTTTTCATCCCTTAGAAATGAAAAACCTACAATTTTATTCCCTTGGGTTATTTCTGCTAAAAATCTTGCCAAGAAAAAAAAATCATGTGCAACTCATGCCTCACAAACTTTAGGGACAAAAATAGAATATTGCAGAAAAAGAGGGCCAAATTTTCATGAATTTCGTGATAAGTTAGGCAAATCTTGTCCTCTTGGCAATCTTAAAGCCCTGCTCTATTATGAAATCTCAAAGAAAATTCAGAATTTTCCCATATGGACCATTACTGAGTTAGAGAAGAAAACGAGGAAGAAAGTTGTTTAATTCTTCATTTTATGAAAACAAGACTGACTTTTATTTCTCTAGAGGATTCTACCCCTTTAATGATACAAAGGATTCTTATGTAAGAGAATCTTGACTATTCAAACTTATGAAAAGTCTCTTGACCCTTTAGAAAAGTAAAATACACTTCTCTTAACCTTTGGAAAAGTAAACACACTTGACTCTTCAAAAAATAAAGCACACTTGACCTTTTGTACAGTAACTAGATTTTTCGGAAAAGTAAAGCACACTTAGACGTTTATTTCCTCATTAGAAGGTGTGTCTGATGGGGTGCTATCAAGATCAGTAATATTATAATTAGTAATATATTCCTGATGCCTTCTCCTATTGCGCCTTTTGTTGAGTGCACGTCTGGCCTTTGTTCTACGTTTATACTTTGGTGAGAGCCTACTGGTACTTTTAGGATAAGGATCTTGTGAATTTTGCATCATGTTGTCGGTCATCATATCAGAGTAATCTTGTCTAGCTTTGGCAATGGCTTTCCAATGGGAATGGGAAAATGAGAAATTCCACAATCAATATGGTCCTGGCCATATCTCAGGGGAAATGGCCCTATTTTCTTGAAAAATATATCTTTGTGCTTTAGCATATTCTTGCTCTTGATCAATGATGGTATGAGAAAGTTGTTTGTAAACTGTGATCCATAGTAGAGCTTGGATTTCCTGTCCTTGAACATGAACTAATCTATAAAAATGGAAAATCAAATACCCTGAATGTTGTGAAAATAGATCAATCTAGAAAGAAAGAGGTTTAAACCATTACAAGAAGATTTTGAGATTTGGATGAAGGGATTGAGTTTGTGCAAAGAAAGAACACTAGAATTCCATGAGAATATGGAATTGTAAGCACAGATACTAGAAAAATCACAGAAGAGGCTCAAAAAAAATTTCCATTTTAAGCAATGAAAATTTGTCCAAATGGATGTTGAGGATTTACTCCATAAGGATTGAGAATTGAACCTCCATAAGATATAAAAACTTCAATGTCATGATTGATTCTATTTCTCTCTTAATCCTCCTTTTGCCATGGGATATGTATAGAAAAGAGATCATGGGGATAAGGAAGGGGTTTTGGGGTAAACATTATAAAACTAGTTGGTTTAGATGTGGTGTTGAAAAGAAATCTGCAACAATGTTGGATTTTCCTTTTATGTGTTTGACTTCAAAGGTGTATTGGGAAAACCATTGCCCATCTGAGAAGTTGAGGATTTTGTACAATTTTTTGCTTGAATTGCAACATCTTTGGGAAGTTGGACATATCCATCTCAATTATAAAATTTTGAGAAATGAGACTAAAATAGAGCTTTTTAATCGCATTTATGGTAGCTAATATCTCCTTAAAAGAAGAATGGTAATGTTGTTTAGATGGTTTGAACTTGCCCCTCGCAAATCCACAACATTTCTGAATTCCTTTGTCAGTTTCTTCAAGAAGAACTGCTACCCAATACTTATCACTAGTATCAGTTTGAAGAATTCTTTTGCCGATGTCTAGAATATGGAGAGTAGGAAGGTTCTGCAATTGTTCTTTCAATTTTCTGACAGCTTGTGTTTGAGATTGTCCTCAAGGGGGTGCATTTTTTCTCAACATTTTTGTCAAGGGATTGATGAGTTGTGAGGTTTTAGGAATAAAATCTCTCACATAATTCACAATTCCATGGAATTGTTGAATTTGGATTTTTGTCAAACTTTCCTCAGGGAAATTGAGAATGGATTCTCCTATGTGTTGTTCAGGAGTGCAAAATCCATCAGATATTTTCATACCAAAAAAATTGATATGATTTTGACCTAAAATCATTTTTTTCTCTGAAAGTATCACACCATATTTTTGAGCAATATTTGCAAACTGATATAGTAACTGCATATGCTCTTCAATAATAGAACTAAATAATAATAAATCATCTATATGTACTAATGCTGAATGAAGAATAGGTTGGAAAATCCGAATCATTGCTTTTTCAAAAAGAGAAGGAGCAGTCTTCAACCCGAAAGGCATAACTGTCCATTACAAATGATGATTCGTGATACAAAATCTAGTTTTATGCCTATCTTCAATATGAATGCCAAACTACCAAAATCTAGCTTTTAAATCAATTTTTAAAAACCATTTGGCAGTAGCAATTTGTGAAAACAAAGACAATTTGTTTGGTATGGGAAACTTATCATCCATCAAAACTGGTTTAATGGCCAATAGTTTATGACAAGTCATAATTTATTTCTAACCTATTTTAGGCTTGCTTCTGCTAGTGGATGTAAAGGTGCCAATTTTTTCCTCTGGTTCTGTTGGATGTTCTAACTCTCCCTCAGTATTTGTTGCCATTTGAATACGAGAGATATCAATGTTTTTGGAATTTGAAAAATGTGCAGAACATTCTAAAATTTCTTCTTCTGAAGATTCCTTTTTGTCAGAGGACCCTTGTTCATATGAAGATTCTTGCTCAGTATGAATCTCAATTGCTAAGATTTGTGGAGTTTGGTGGTGATACTTCCTATTGAAAATAAGTAATTGGATTAGAAGAAGCAACAGAATTAGATGATGCATACATCATGGATTCTGTTATTTCTTCCTTTTGTTATTGTTTTTTTTTTTGCTCCTTTTCTTTTTCCTTCTTTGTCTTTTGTGTAGCTTTTTGTTCTTCTTTCTTTTTAGCTCGTTGCCCCTATACCATTTAGCAATGTCAAACTCAGGTTTTTGCAGGGTAGCCATTTGGCTAGGAAAAATAGCCAGTGGTTGGCTTGTTGGTATTGGTAATGTATCGAAATAGCATGATGTAGGCAAAGAATTTATTGGTTGTACTCCAAAAGCAGATGCAGTTTGGCTTGCTTGAGAGTCAAACTTTGTTGTGAATTCTCCTATACTTTTAAAGCTACCAATTTGCCTCTTCAGAAAATTTTCCTCCTTGTCTTGTTGTTCCTTAAAATGGGAAAGATAGACATTACTAGAAGGTAAAGCAAACTTAAGTTCATTAAGTCTTTTTTCTAAAACTAAGATCATATGAGAAGTTTGAGAATTATGAGTTTTTACTTGAGTTTTCATATGATCAAGCTTAGAAGATACCTGGGTGACCTTTTCTTGAAGAGAAGTCAGTGCTTTGTTTTGAGCTAATGAGTTTTTTGTTTGCCATTTTGAACTTTTTCAACCTTGCTCAGACGAGAGGTTTGTCCAGATCGCAAGATGGTTGGAGAAGCATTATAAATTTTGGCAAAATGTCTAGCATGATTTTTTTGTAAAAGGCTCAAGAGGGGGAAAATTAGCTAGATCGAACATGAAGGCTTTTGGAATGGTTAATGAAGGAGAAACAACTTGATATTTCTCCTTTTGAAGGTGTCATGGCACTTTTTGTAGTATGGATACAAGTCTATGTTTTTATCCACCTTTTTTGTCCTTTCAATTCAATGGTTTGGGATTTGTATCCCATCAAATTTACTTCTGCTCGAAATAAATGAAAGGGCCAATCCGATTGCCTTATTGTTTTTTGGCTTTAATGGGGATTTGCATTTTTGTTCATCAGTTGTTTTCTTTTTCCTCCTTTTAGGAAAATCATCTTCCCAATCATCCCAACAATTATCGCAGAAGCATACATCAAAAATAAATGTAACCTGAAAATGGATTTTGGAAATAATATACCTTATTTTCTTGATTATCAAAATGATGTATCAAGTCTTGCAAATGATCTGTCCATTCTTCATATGCTCCAAGCTGTTCATATAATGAATTTGGATGTTGAATTTGAACCTGCATCATAGAAATAGATGGAAAAGATTTAGTCTTGTCTATTTTAAGATGTGAATGATCAAACCTAATAGATACAGATCCATCCATTTGAGTAGAAATCTTAGAATCAAAAGATTCTATTGATTTGTTGCTTGATGTTGTTTTTCATAATCAGTTATCCAAACTTCTGAAAGCAGTTGGATAAGTTTTGATTTTGAATTCTGTCTTGAGACATGGGTACAAGTAGCTGAATGCTTTTCGTCAACTTTGATTAAAAGAGCTTATCCTTCTAGCTGACTTCCCCCTCTTGAGCCTTTTACAAAAAAATCATGCTAGACATTTTGCCAAAATTTATAATACTTCTCCAACCATCTTGCGATCTGGACAAACCTCTCCTCTGAGCAAGGCTGAAGAAGTTCTAAATTGGCAAACAAAAAACTCATTATCTCAGAACAAAGCACTGACTTCTCTTCAAGAAAAGGTCACCCAGATATCTTCTAAGCTTGATCATATGGAAACTCAAGTAAAAACTCATAATTCTCAAACTTCTCATATGATCTTAGTTTTAGAGAAAAGACTTAATGAACTTAAGTTTGCTTTACCTTCTACCAATGTCTATCTTTCCCATTTTAAGGAACAACAAGACAAGGAGGAAAATTTTTTGAAGAGGCAAATTGGCAGCCTTAAAAGTATAGGAGAATTCACAACAAAGTTTGACTCTCAAGCAAGCCAAACTACATCTGCTTTTGGAGTACAACCAATAAATTCTTTGCCTACATCATGCTATTTCGATACATTACCAATACCAACAAGCCAACCACTGGCTATTTTTCCTAGCCAAATGGCTACCCTGCAAAAACCTGAGTTTGACATTGCTAAATGGTATAGGGGCAACGAGCTAAAAAGAAAGAAGAACAAAAAGCTACACAAAAGACAAAGAAGGAAAAAGAAAAGGAGCAAAAAAAAAAACAATAACAAAAGGAAGAAATAACAGAATCCATGATGTATGCATCATCTAATTCTGTTGCTTCTTCTAATCCAATTACTTCTTTTCAATAGGAAGTATCACCACCAAACTCCACAAATCTTAGCAATTGAGATTCATACTGAGCAAGAATCTTCATATGAACAAGGGTCCTCTGACAAAAAGGAATCTTCAGAAGAAGAAATTTTAGAATGTTCTGCACATTTTTCAAATTCCAAAAACATTGATATCTCTTGTATTCAAATGGCAACAAATACTGAGAGTGAGGTAGAACATCTAAAAGAACTAGAGGAAGAAATTGGTACCTCCACATCCACCAGCAGAAGCAAGCCTAAACTTGAGGAAGTACTCACATTTTTAGTATTGATGATATCCTTTCTTCACAATAGGAATCAAGATTCCAAGATTTTCATGCTTGGTTGACTATTCAAAATCTTAAAGAAGAAGCTCACTTTGAAATCTTATCTGATTCCACTGCAAGATTTTTTGGCATGCTAAAGAATTGGTCGTCAACTTTAGGAGAATCTGATAAATTACATTTTTTGACCCGTCAGGAGTTTATTGAAAATATCAATCTTCTTTACTTCATTTTCTTATGGTGTCCAAGAAAATAAAGAATTAAAAAAAAAGAATTTTTCCAAATGAAATATTTTTCTTATGATAGCAAAGATATTAACAAACATTTCAAAAAGATGATTCAACTTTTCTTGACCCTCGAGGCTGATATAAATTTGAAACAAAATTTTTTAAGTTCTCTTCCAAAACCCTTGGCTAATAGTGCTGAATTATATATTCATAACAAGTATGCTTCTATTTTGAATCTTACTGCGGGACAAATAAAACAAGCTGTCTTCCTACCTCTTGAAGACATATGTCACAAGAGAAGAATTGTCTGAAAATACTTAAAAGGAGACACTTGCATAGATCAAGCCTGTAAGAAACCTAAATTAGAAATTAAAGAAAAATGTCTTGCATGCAAAAATCGAAAAGGAAAATTCAAAAAAAAAAAGTTCAAAGAATTCAGGATATCTAGTAAATCTCCTCATAGGAAAACCACATGGCTGTATTTCAAGAAGATTAGAAAAACATCCAAAGGATTAAAAAAAGATCGAGAAGGAAATAAATGTTTCATCTATCACAAAAAATAACATTTTGCAAAGGACTGTTCTCAAAACCAAAAGGGCATCTTATTTTAGAGATTACAAATCAATTACAAGTTCATATTCCAGATGATCTTGAATATATATTTTCTAAAGAAAGTGAACCTACTGATGATACTCTTTTGGCTTTGCAATTGTTTCAAGATGACTATCCTTGTAGTTATCACTATAAGGCCCTTAATCCTACCAAAACGTGTCCTCAAACCCTTATCCATGTTCTTCCCACCAAATATGACAAGCCTATACCTGCCATAGCTTTCTTTGATTCAAGAGCATTTGTGACGATCCCATCTCCCCCTAGAGTATACCCAAGTGTTTGGCGGACCGCCTGCCCAACTCTCGCTAGAACTCCCTCACTTACATTCTTGAAATAGTCTTTTACACCTTTAGATTAACATAAAAGTTCCATTCATTCAAGAATTTCAACTTAATTTACAATCCAAAAGTGAAACATAGGATTTCATTACCAAATCTCCAAAATACATTCCATCTACAATAATACAAGTACATGAAGATTATAAACACTAATTCACGCTTACTTGCTCCGGCCTCCACTCCTGTAAGAAAAACAAAAACTAAAGGAATGAGCTAAAAACCTAGTGAGGTTCCCAAACAAGCAGTTAAGTAGATAAAACATGGAAGTATTACATTTAACAATTTACACACTTTGCACAATAATAAGCAGTCATTCAAAAAATAAACATTCAATCATTGGAAGGAAACGTGCTCATTTGGAGCCATTCATTCAGTCATTCAGTCATTTTCTATTTCCCTTATACCTCCAACATTTGAAAACATTTATAAGTGAAAACTCCTTCAGTATTCATTTCATTCATTCATTTCAATCATTGCATTGCATTCACTGGCCAGTACTCCACCTGACTTCATGGTCATACTCGAGTATACCAAAACAGTGTCTCAGGGTTACCAGCCGCTCGATCGAGTCCGCTTCTGGCTCGAGTTGATTGGAAACGAAGGGTAAGGGCTCAGTTCAACCAAAGGCTTACATTCATGTACAAGTAACATTCAATCATTTGATCATTGAAAATTCATATTCACTTAGATCGAGTGCGATAAAGTACACACTCGCCCATTGAAAACCTATTTAACAATCATTAAAAAGTGTTTAACATTCAAGCAAACATTGACAACATTGCACATAACACGCAAGGAACACTCACCAATCAATAGCAATCCTTCACTTTAACCCTGCTTCGTCCTCTTGAACTCTCTCGTCTTGTGATCATATACTTTATTAAAAGGCTAGCAATACAAAACCAAATTACATAAAAAAATTGAGGTTTCAAAACTTCTTTTAGAAAATGTATCAATTTACAAGTTTTATGCCCATATAACTTATCAAAAATATAACATTTTCTTGCTCAAATCAAGGGAAAAACGTCATGTGCATGCTAAATAAATGTTACAAGAGTCATTTGGAGCACAAAAGCATTAATTATAATCAAACATTTGAGGAACTTAGAACAAGACTTTCAAAGTGCAAAGTTGGAAATTGTCCGACCTAAAATAATTTGAAGAAACTCATTTCCTTTCATTAAACCTCTTGTCTTGGTTCAAAACTAAAACACATGCAAAGAAATAAATTGTAACAAGTGTTTTGAGAAAAATCATTTGCAAGAGGAAAACAAAAATGCCCTAAATTCACATCTCAACCTTCACTTGACCAACAAGGAGAAAATCCAGCAATATGTCGCCATATTTCTTCAAGTTAATCATCCAATTCAAATCTTAGTTTCATAGTAAATGAACCTCAATCAAGACCACAAAACTATCAACTTTGAATATATATATCAAGCTCCAAATTACTTACACCAAATCTGAAATTTTTTCATGTCAAAGCTGGAATTTCAAATCAAAGCTGGAATATCCATATCAAAACTAAAATTGCATACCAAAACTTGAACATCTCCTAATAAAGCTGAAATTAGCATTCCAAGGGTGCAAATTAACACAGCAAAGCTGGAAATTAACTACTAGAGCTAGAAAGTCGGACAACCAAGCTAAAAATTCATATCCAACAAGAAATATTAATATCACAGCTACACAAGTCCACATCAAAGCTGGAAACTCTCAACTCAAGGCTGGAAAATATCAATCAAAGCTGGAAATTAACACTAAAGTTGGAAATTCGAATATAAGAGCTAGATAACCTCATACCAAAGCTAAAATTTCATATCCAACCTCATATCAAAGCTAAACCATTCATATCAAAACTGTCCAATACATTTCAAAACTGAAAATTGCAAGCTAGTAAGCAAAACCATGAAATCTTCCATATTCAAGTAATATATCCACTAAAATGCAAGATTAAAGGGAAAAAGTAGTTCCTTGTCAAGAGTACCTTCAATCCCTAAGGAGAGTAACAAATCAATAACTCCACACCAACCTCCTTCCTTCCTTGTTGCAACCTTCTATGGATGGATTTAGGGTTTGAGGTTGATTTTGCCACAAAGTCTTGTTAGGAATCAAGATGAAACTTGAAAAAATTTTCTCTCTTTTCTTGCTTAAGAGAGTCGGCCAAGAGGAGCAAAAAAGATGATGGATTTTCTTCAATTTTTCAAGATAAATGCAAAGACTAGTTTTGGTCAAAATTTGGTTTGATGGTTGACTAGTGTCAAAATAAAATTCCATTCCTATCCCTTTGTCTCTCTTATGTTTCTTATAGCTAATCTATCTTGTGTTCCTCTAATACACTCTTAACATTTTTAATCACATAATTCCTCTAGTACCACACCTATTCTCGTCCACCAGAAACAACGCGCACATTTCAGTAATTGGTCACACCACTTTAATACTCTACAAAACGTAACATGCACTAAAATATAAAAAAAGGAATGATAAAAATCTTAATTTAACCTTTAAAATCACTATCAAATTAGAACTAACAAATAAGCAAGTAAAGTAAAATTAAAAGGAAATATAAATTAATTTTTTAAAAAATAGGAGAAAATTTAAAATTTTTTCGGGTCCTCACAGCATCCATGTCTATTCTTAACCAAAAAATCCTTCTCGAACAATACTGGAAAAAAGAAATTCACAAGTTTCGAGCAGCAAATGGGGAAGTATTTGAAACCAGCATTGTCACTAAAAATCCTATCATCATCCAACTCTTGCCAGATTGTAGGATTCAAACCCCATCCTTGGAGCAAATTTTACTGGAAAAGGTATCATCATTGGATTTAATTTTTATAAAAAAGGGGATTTTTTGTTGATGCCTAATGGTATCAATTCCAAGAGGTTTTTCAAAGAATACATTGATATTCGAAGAAACTACCTCTAACCTCACCAAGAACCTTCTGAACAAATCAATCCCTTCAAGACCATGATTGTTCAACAATCCTACGCAGAAAATCATAAAGAGTTCTTGACCAAATGCCACCATCCCCTTCGAAAAAATTCTGATTTCTTCATCTAACTTCCATTCAAGAAGAATGAAGACATAAACCCTGCAAAAGCCAATCATTCTGGCATGAACCCTGAGCATTCTAAACTTGTTGAAAAAGAGTGTTTTGAGCTTATTGAAAAATTAGATTCCCAATGGTCCTGTCAAGCTTGTTATGTTAACAAAAGGTCTGAACAAGTCAGAAACAAATTACGACTAGTCATAAACTATCAGCCATTAAACCAAATTTTGATGGATGATAAGTTCTCCATACCAAATAGATTGTCTTTGTTTTCACAAATTGCTATTGCCAAATGGTTTTCAAAATTTGATCTAAAATCTGGATTTTGGCAGCTTGGCACTCATATTGAAGATAGGCACAAAACTGAATTTTGTATTCCGAATCATCATTTTCAATGGACAGTTATGCCTTTTGGGTTGAAGACTACTCCTTCTCGTTTTCAAAAAGCAATGATTCGGATTTTTCAACCTATTCTTCATTCAGCATTAGTATATATAGATGATATAATATTCTTTAGTTCTACTATTGAAGAGCATATATAGTTACTATATCAGTTTGTAGATATTGTTCAAAAATATGATGTGATGCTTTTAGAGAAAAAAATGATTTTGGGTCAAAATCATATCAATTTTCTAGGTATGAAAATATCTGACGGATCTTGCACTCCTGAACAACACATTGGAGAATCCATTCTCAATTTCTCTGAGGAAAGTTTGACAAAAACCCAAATTCAACAATTCCTTGGAATTATGAATTATCTAAGAGATTTCATTCCTAAAGCTTTACAACTCATCAATCCTTTAACAAAAATGTTGAGAAAAAATGCACCCTCTTGGGGAAAACCTCAAACACAAGCTATCAAAAAGTTGAAAGAACAATTGAAGAACCTTCCTACTCTCCATATTCCAAACACTGGCAAAAGAATTCTTTAAACTGATGCCAGTGATAAGTATTGGGGAGCAGCTCTTCTTGAAAAAACTGACAAAGGAATTCGGAAATATTGTGGATTTGCGAGTGGCAAGTTCAAACCATTTGAGTAACATTACCATTCTTCTTTTAAGGAGATATTAGCTATCAAAAATAGGATTAAAAAGTTCTCTTTTTATTTCATTTCTCATAATTTTCTGATTGAGATGGATATATCCAACTTCCCAAATCCTCAACTTCTCATATGGGCAAATTGGTTTTCTCAATACACCTTTGAAGTCAAACACATAAAAGGGAAATTCAACATTGTTGCAGATTTCTTTTCAAGACCACCATCTAACCAACCAGTTTTCTAATGTTTACCCCAGAACCCCTTTCCTTATTCCGCTAATCTCTTTTCTATACCTATCCCATGGCTAAAGGAGGATTTAGAGAGAAATAGAATCAATCATGAGATTGAAGTTTTCGGATCTTATAAAGGTTCAATTCTCAATCCTCATGGGGCAAATCCTCAATACCCATTTGGACAAATTTTTATTGCTCAAAATGGAAATTTTCTCGAGCCTTTTCTGTGGTTTTCCTAGTATCTGTGCTTATAATTTCACATTCTTATGGAATTCCAATGTTCTTTCTTTTGCACAAACTCAATTCTTTCATCCAAATCTCAAAATCTTCTTCCAATGGTTTATACCTCTTCCTTTATGGACTGATCCATTTTCAAAATATTCAAAATATTTGATTATCTATTTTTATAGACCAGTTCATGTTCAAGGACAGGAAATCCAAGCTCTACCATGGATCACAGTTTACAGGCAACTTTCTCATACCATCATTGATCAAGAGCAAGAATATGTTAAAGCACAAGAATATATTTTTCAAGAAAACATGACCATTCCCCCTGAAATATGGTTAGGGCCATATGGGTCGTGGAATTTCTCATCCTCCCATCCCCATTGAGAAGTCATTGCCAAAGCTAGACAAGATTAATCTGATATGATGACCAACAACATGATGCAAGATTCACAAGATCCTTATTCTGAAAGTAGTAGTAGGCACTCACCAAAATATAAAAGTAGAACAAATGCCAGACGTGCACTCAATAAAAGATGCAATAGGAGAAGGCATCAGGAATATAAGTATAAAAGTAGAACAAAGGCCAAATGTGCACTCAATAAAAGATGTAATAGGAGAAGGCATCAGGAATATATTCCTGATTATAGTATTACTGATCCTGATAGCACCGCATCAGACACATCTTTTGATGTGGAAATAAACGTTTAAGTGTGCTTGACTTTTTTGAAGAGTCAATTTATTGTACAAAAAGGTCAAGTGTGCTTTATTTTTTCGAAGAGTCAAGAGTCAAATGTGCTTTACTTTTCTGAAGGGTCAAGAGAATTGTGTTTTACTTTTCAAAAGGGTTAAGAGACTTTTCATAAGTTTAAAGAGTCAAGGATTCTCTTATATAAGAACCCTTTGTATCATTAAAGGGGCATAATCCCCTGGAGAAATAAAAATCAGTCTTGTTTTCATAAAATGTAGAATTAAATAGCTTTCTTCCTAGTTTTCTTCTCCAACTCGATAATGGTCCATAAGAGAAAATTCTAAATTTTCTTTGAGATTTCATAATAGAGCAGGGCTTTAAGATTGCCAAGAGGGCAAGGTTTGCCTAGCTTATCATGAAATTCATGAAAATTCGAGTATGTTCCCTGGTGGTATCAGGCTTTTAAAAGATGTTTTTTTTTCTTCTTCGCCCTATTTTCCTAATCAAGAGTGTGGCAATAGCTATTGGCTACCTTCGGTTGCCATGCTGGTGGTGTTGTTATCGATTGCCTTCACTTTCAGCCACAAAATTTCATTAAAATTTAATTTCCACTTAGCTTTTTGTGTAGAATTTGATTTTAGTATTAATTTTTACAAAAATGAACACATGTGGTTGGGAAACAGAAAAAATACTTGCAGATAGAATTTGGCTTCAATAGTAGTTTCGTGTGTTTTTTTTTTCTAAACTCATATAGCTAATAGAAAAACACTAGCATTTTTTTGTATTGGTTGTGTAAGATTCTATCCATCACCTTTTTATTGCCTGCTTTTGTTTATTTTTTGTAAAAATTAATATTAAAATCAGATTCTACACCAAAAAATTGAGTTGGGAGTCAAATTTTTGTAAAGTTTTGTGATAGAAAATGGTAGTGGTAGTCGTGCCTAATAGGTTGAAAAGGAAAGAAATGTGAAGGATGTTTTCCCTAGGGGTGGGTGTGGATCGAATACCCGCCCCATCCACCATTTGACTGACCCAACTCGCACCTTATGGGTCAGCCATTTTTTGACCCTTACCCGTCTCACATATCAGCGGGTACCCGCTGAGATAGGATCGGGTAAACGGGTATCCGCCCTACCCTATTTATCATTTATTTTTTTAAAAATGATTTGTACTAATTTAATTTTGTATTTTACATATTTATCTAAAATTTAATAAAGATTATTTCTCAAAAAAAAGTCTCCCACTAAGAAATAAACATGTGAAGAGAATACAAGAAAAAAGAAAAAAAATTAAAAGAATTTAAAATCAATAAAAGTTTGAAATAAGTAGCACATTTTTTTAAATATATGTTCCACATTAATTAAATTCTTTTTTATAAAACATAAGATTATAACTTCTACAAGTGAATCTTGTAAATAAACTATAGTCTATCATATTTGCAATGTAATTGCTTATATAACTTTAAAAATAATATTTTATGGTACCTGTATAAAAAATATATATATATAAATGCAGGGCGGGTTGGGTATTCGCAGTTTTTAATTGTGTGACTCTAACTCGCCCCGCATCCTAACGGATACCTGATTCTCTTTTGACCCGATCAAATAATACATATTGAGTATCCTAATTTTTGGATCGAATTGGATCAAATATGTTAGATTTCAAGTTTGCGGATAATTTTGCCCACCCCTAGTTTTTTCCTTTTTTCCTATCTTTCAATTTTGCCCCTAGAATTTGTGAGACATGCACGTAATTTTCTTCCAAAAAAAATATGAGTCAAAATGAGTCAAAAGACTAACCTCTCACCAATTCCAGTATTAAGGTAGCGCTTGGTTCGAATCTTAGAATCAGATTCGGATTTGGGATCATTCATCTCGGGTTTGGAATGAAGTATTTCAATAAATCTATTTGGTTAAGTACCAGAAATGTATATCATTACTATAGTTAATATTTGGTTCGTTGGCTTTTTCGAAATGGGATATAAGAAATTTTCACTAATTAAATGTATTAGTTAATTCAGTATAATTATTTAATAATTTCTATTATTAAACATGTATAATTATTAGTATAATTAAAACTATCAATTATATTACATATACTAATATACATTATATAATACATATAACTAATAATATCATTATTATAAGTTTGTAAGTAATTAAATTAAATATTATATATATAATTAAATGTGATTATACAAATTTTATAATATAAATATATAATATGTATTAATATTAATTATACTAATGTATTATATAATTATAATGCATATTATATATTAGATATGATAATTATTATATATTATTATATTTATAATAATAAATATAACTAAAATTATATAATATATTATTATATATACATATATATAGATATATTATAATTATATGCATATATAATACATATTTATAAATAATGTAAACATATTATTTTATAATATCATTAAATTTATAATATATTATATAAATATAAATATATTTAATTAATTAATTAAAAAATATATATTTAGCTAATATATTATATATGTGTATATATAATTATAAATATATTATATAATTATACTAATATTATAATAAAATATATAATTATAATATATATGATATATATATGTATATAATTATATATTAATTTTTTAAATGGGTGGCGGGACGGGCCTCATTTCTAAACGAGAATCAGACTTAAGTTTTGTCCAAAACCCTCAAAATTACTAAGGAATTAGGAAATTCCAAATTTTTAGATATAATTCCAAAATTTCAATTCCAATAGTAGTAATCCAAACAATAATTATGCGGTTTATTTTAATTTTCCATTCTGAAACCCTCTTACCAAACGCCACCTAAGTATTGAAGATGTTGCAAAATTTAGACCACTAAGTTTATAAGACTAGGGCCCCGTTTGGCAAAAGAATTTATTGGATGTTTATCTAAAATTTTATTGTAACTTACTGTACAAATTGTAGGAAAATTTATTGAAAGATTAATCTTTCCTACACTGACAGTGTATACACTGTCAGCGTTTGATGAATGACAATTATGCAAAATTTGAATTTAAAATTTAATTTTTGCACACATGTTATGAATCCAACGGTGATAGTATATACACTGTCAGTGTGTCTAAGATTTACTCTATTTTGAAACGTATAGTTTAAAAGTTTTGAGAAATTCTTTGAGATTATTGTAACTAAAACCTTGTTTGGCAAGCAAGTTTTTGGCTAAGTTTGTCTGCTATAAGTTTTTTAACAAATTTAACTACAGTAATCTCAAAAAAATTTTCAAAAATTTTAAATTATACATTTCAAAATATCCAAAAATTTACACACTTCAAATTTTTTTCTACAACTTCTACAGTAAGTTACAGTAAAATTCTAGATAAATACAAAAAAAATTCACTTGTTAAATGGGATCTAAAGTTATTAAAAAACTTGTAGTAAACATATTTGACTAAAAACTTATTTACCGTAGAGGCCCTAGGTTTACCAAATTTTTGGCAAAAGCTAGAAGTAGTCTTGGCAATTAGGTCAAAAATCCAACAACCCACCCAACCCCCCCCCCCCCCCACTAATTTGAGAGGTTGGGTTGGATAAATTAAGTGTTTGATCAATTTTGGGTTGTGTGACGCCCCCACTTCTCCCTAAGGCGAACCAAAGGGTATCCGCGGGACGCCTGCCTAACTCTCACCAGGGCTCAAGCAATTCCATTTAAGCTTATTACCGGACCACACAAAACAGGTCAATAACTTAGATACAATAAATGCGGTAGCGTTCAAACTTAATAATAGTCATCCGATCCAACCCACATATCGGGTGTTCCACATACATCATAAATCCCAAATATACATCATGCCCCAAAGGTTACATTTCAAATCCAAAAGTACAACCCAAAACTAAGGCATAACCAAAAGGTAATAGAAATCCTAAACAAACGTACATCAGGAGGGTTTCTCCAATACACCTCCGAGTTCAAACCTGTTAAGGAAAACAAATTTACAGGGTGAGCAAACACGCTCGTGAGGCCAAGAACACACATGCAGGCACACAGTTCAGGTAACAAACCCAAGTAACAATTCAAGTAATAGCTTGCAAGTAATTAATAATGCCAACAAGAATGTAACCAGAAACAATTCAAGAATATGGTAGCTCTCAGGAGCTAAGTTCCACATTTTGCCGATGTCATTCGTATATTTCCCCGCGATGACTCTCCATCATCCGGGTTGATATTTCATATCCATAGTTCACCACTTACTTCTCATCCGTCCACCATACACCGCTTTGGGCCCGCACGACATTTAGAAGGCTATACTTCACGAGTATGCCAAGCAAGATCTCTCAAATAGATCAAGCTTATCATGTAATTCTCATGGTTCACCAAAGTTTCCGACCAGACCCATGCCGGCTCGAGTTCCAAGGTCGGCCTATGAGTTTGGGCGTCCCCCATGTATCATGTAAGTGTCGAGGAGATTCACTTCAACGACGTATGCAATCATAGCATACCATGTCATGTATTCAAGCATTTGACAGGTTTAAGCATGTATTCCAGATCATGTAAACTAGGCAAATCATGTTAAGCATGAGTCATTTGTTTCAAATGAGAACGAGTGCGATAAAGTACACACTCGACTCCATTTTCAAAACCAAGTAGGCTAAGCATGTAATCAAGTCCATAGAGTTCAAGTAGTCAAACACTTGACACTCACCGAGTATTAAGTGCAAGTAGGGTTAAGGAAAGTTCAAGCGTCCACCGTAGGATCCTCTTGAAGGTCCTCGTGTGCGCCTGAGCAAATAATAGTGAATTATTATTCACACAACCCAATTATCGAGAAATAATTCGTGCACTATAACAATCTAGGGAATTTCGTGAAAATGAACCTTAATTACTTGTAAATCGAGGTTCGAGTGGCGTTTCATAAAGTACAGGAGCATTTGGATTTTTATCTTGGAAATCGAGGTTAAAACGTCTGCATAATGTCGAAAGAATAAAGAGTTCTTGGAAAACTCTATTTCCTTGAAAGTTGGAAATTTTCAGTTTTGATATAGATGTTTGAAAAATCGTATCTCACTCGATACAAATATTGAATTGGAAAACTTTATACCGTTAGAAACCTCTCGGAAAGTACTAAAAGTTCTTAGAAGACACTTTAGTTAAGTGTCGAAACGGACTTGGATTGGTACAAATTTTTGTAGTATAGTACTCCTATATGAAGGGTATCTCTCTATCAAATTTCGTGAAAAAATACCTTCGGAAAGGTGGTTAACCAATCAACCAAACTTTGAAATTACTAAGGCAAAACTGCCTTTAGTTCCCTTTCTCTCGGTTTCCAAACATTCGGCTAAGGAAAACCTCCAAACATGGTTCATTTGTGCAAAAAAGGTCTAAGAAACATACATGGTACATTTAGTAGGTATTTAGCACCAAGAAATTCATTTAGTAAGACCTCAACAAGTCTCACATCAAATCTGTCCAAATCCAAGGGTTTTCAAGAACAAGGCAGTCACCGTATTTTGATCATGACTCACTCAATCTAACTCGGAATTGAGCATGGTTGATAGTGTTGAAAAATACATTCATAGGGCTATAATTTCACAGAAGAAATCGTTTTAAGTTTCAGCATGCAACTGGCTCGAAATTAAGCTTAAAGTTGCAGCATCATCAAATCATTCCAGCAGAACAGAGAAACAGGGCAGCCTTCTTAAAACGATTGGTTTGACTCATATACTTGGAACCAAAACGTGCATTATATACCGTTGGAAAGGTGTGGATGTCTAGTTTCAAATACCACCAACGGCACTCGATTTCGACATCGGAGGACAAAGTTACGGCCGAAAAACTATCGCTGGACAGAGCTACACGGGCAGTCTTGGGTATGTCCTTCTCCAAAATTCTCAACTGATAATAGCCCTGTCTCAAATCAATTTTGAGAATACTACAGCCCCTTGTAATTGGTCAAACAACTCGTCAATGTGGGGTAGTGGGTATTTATTCTTAATTGTAACATCATTCAAGCCTCGGTAATCTATACACAACTTCAAACTCCCGTCCTTTTTCTTAACAAACAAAACTGGGGCTCCCCACGGAGAATCACTCTCTTTTATAAAAACTTCTTTCTAGCAAGTCTTGCAGTTGCAATTTCAACTCTTTTAATTCCGCTGGGGCCATTCGATATGGCGTCCTAGAAATAGGGGCTGCTCCCGGAGTTACATCGATCTTAAAAGCTATTTCCCGTTCCGGGGGTAGGGACTCCAATTCTTCAGGAAAAACATCAGGAAAGTCTTTCACTACAAGCATGTCCTCCAAATTCACCTTATCACTAGGGGTGTTAATAAGAAAAGCCAAATACCCTTGAGCTCCTTTGCTTAATAACTTTCTAGCCCGAATTCCTGAAATAAGTGCAGACGAAGCTAATTTACCCCTTACATCAAGTTTCAAGGTCGCTTCTCCTGGAATACGCAACTCTACAATTTTCATCCTATAGTTTAACTGAGCGTTATAACGGGCTAACCAATCCATCCCCAAGATTACATCATATCCCTTAATCGTCAATCCCATCAAATCAGCTAATAATTTTCATTCCCCAATCCAGATTTCACAATTTTGATACACCAAATTAGCAATTAGACTTTGATCCCCAGTAGGCGTTTTAACATCTAAATCATATGATAACTTAATTGGTTTCAAGTCTATCCCATTCATGAAATTAGGGTTTACAAAAGAATGTGTAGCACCTGGATCAATTAAAACCCTAGCTAAACGGTGAAAAATTGGAATTATACCTTCTACCACATCAGTTGCCTCAGGAACTTGTTGATAATCCAGTGCATAAACCCTGGCCGGTACTTTCGGTCGACTCCCTCCGGCACTGGTTTGCTTAGAAGCTGACTTTTCCGGTCTTTGGGTATCACTTACTGTCTTCATTTTGTTTGGACAATTCACGAGCTGATGCTCAGTACTACCACAGGCCAAACACTTCCCAGACTTTCTCCAACAGTCATTTTCAGAATGGTTGGGTTTTTCGCAGCAACCACACGAAATTTGAGGGGTCACCGCTGAACCACTAGAAGGCGCTCTCCTAACCTGTGTCAGTCCACTACGACCTCCTCTAGATAAAGCTCATCTCGAAGCTCCAGCAGTTTTTGGTCCTCCCGCTCCTCTTCCCATTTTGGAAGACTGTGCACTTTTACTAGCTTGTCCAGAGGTATGGCTAGAAAAGTTTCTTTTCCTATTGTGGAAGTCTCTTACTTGCAATCTTGCACTCTCAACCCTTTGTGCCTTCTCTAAAGCTTCAGTAAAGGTAGAGATTTGGGCTGCGGCCAAGCCCTCTTGTATCTCCATATTAAGTCCATGAACAAACGGTCTAATCCTTTTTCGCTCATTGGCCACCAATTCGAGAGCGTACTTTGAAAGTTTAGTAAATTTTTCTTCATACTCAACTACACTAAGAGTCCCCTATTTCAGCTTGATAAATTCATCCTCCCTCTTTTCTTGAATTAAGGGCGGAAGAAACTTTTCATTAAATTCTCTTGTGAAATTCTCCCAAGTCCAAGGGGTTTGAGTTCTCTCCCATTTTCCTTTTATCAAATCCCACCAAGCACGGGCTACTCCCTCAAATTGGAAAGCAGCAAAATTCACTCGCTTATTTTCAGTATAGTCTAAAGCAGCGAATATGTTGGTCATCCTTTCTAACCAATTCTCCGCTACCTCAGGATCAGGTTCGCCAAGGAACTTAGGCGGATTAAATTTTAAGAACCTCTCTAGGGCCCTATCCTCTCCTCTTTCTTGACCCCCAGGTTGGTTGAACGGTCCAGGGCCTTGTCTATCAGCTAAGCGCTCTAGGATATCAGTCATCTTGTTAATGGCAGTAGCCACTTGATTACCCTCAATATTTTCCTAACCTTGGATCGGTGCAGTTGCCGATCCCTGGTCACCCCTTTGAGGTTGGGCCTGTCTAGTCCCTCGCCCACGACCTCGACCACGGCCTCGACCACCTCTTAATCCTTCCATAATAGTGCAAGAAATAAATAAATAAATTATACGACGCATAGTAGAGAGCAGGAACCAGTCAAGAAACATCAGAAATAACAATAATTTACATTCATTAACATATCAAGTTCATACAATTAGCAAGTCATGGGGTAGTCACAAAAATATAGCACACAGGTGCCACAAGAGTACTTTTAGTCACAGAAAACTAAAGTAAAAGCAAGTGCTTCAAAAATAGGCCACACAGTCATGCAAAATACAATAACCTCAGCACTTAGCATCACCCCTGCTAATACTAGCTATACTAGTAAAAAGGATCAAAAGAAAGGTCAGTCAATTTAAACCTAGTCCGCAGCAGGACTATCAGAAGGAACCTCCTCCTCAGAGTCCTGAGCTACACCCATCGCCTCATCCACTAGCCTAGTGGCATCAGCGACGATATCGGAAGCCCGACTATGGACCTCCTCCCTCAACCTAGTAAGCTGAACCCTAGTACTCTGAAGCTCATCACGGACCACTGCAGATGTGGCCACCTCACCCTCGATCACCTCCTCGAGCTCGGCAATCCGCTCACCCTGAGCGCTAACCATCTATCTAAACTCGTCTACCTCTGCCTGAAGATCCCTATTAAGATCCACTAGCTGACGACGCTTGTCGTCCAGAGCAAGCACAAAGTGATTCGGGTAAGCAAAGGTAACCCTACACGCACATCGGGGATATCTGTCAGATGGGGAGTAGCGTACTCGAGCTCCCCCAGCCAAAGCTCGATAGTAGATAGGCTTAGGAGGCGCTATATGACCATTAGCATGGCCATTCCCGTCAGCTGCCGGAGCTCCATTTTCATTTTCCATCCCTGCAAAATAATAGCACCTTTCGGGTTAGAAATTTAAATCGCTATCTAATTCGGATGTCGTTTATGCATACCTAACCCAATCACTAGTACGCTTCTAAATACCTCTTAAGGTAGAACTTAATTATCCGATCTCAGGTCTTAAGGGTAGAGTATCTAATATGTCTCCCATATAGATTTCTAACCTATCGCTAACCTAGCGCTCTGATACCAACTGTGACGCCTCCACTTCTCCCTAAGGCGAACCAAAGGGTATCCGCGGGACGCCTGCCTATCTCTAGCCAGGGCTCAAGCAATTTCATTCAAGCTTATTACCGGACCACACAAAACAGGTCAATAACTTAGATACAATAAATGCGGAAGCGTTTAAACTTAATAATAGTCATCCGATCCAACTCGCATATCGGGTGTTCCACATACATCATAAATCCCAAATATACATCATGCCCCAAATGTTACATTTCAAATCCAAAAGTACAACCCAAAACCAAGGCATAGCCAAAAGGTAATAGAAATCCTAAATAAACGTACATCAGGAGGGTTTCTCCAGTACACCTCCGAATTCAAACCTGTTAAGGAAAATAAATCTACAGGGTGAGCAAAAACGCTCGTGAGGCCAAGAACACACATGCAGGCACACAGTTCAGGTAACAAGCCCAAGTAACAATTCAAGTAATAGCTTGCAAGTAATTAATAATGCCAACAAGAATGTAACCAGAAACAATTCAAGGATATGGTAGCTCTCAGGAGCTAAGTTCCACATTTTGCCGATGTCATTCGTATATCTCCCCGCGATGACTCTCCGTCATCCGGGTTGATATTTCATATCCGTAGTTCACCACTTACTTCTCATCCGTCCACCATACACCGCTTCGGGCCCGCACGACATTTAGAAGACTATACTCCACGAGTATGCCAAGCAAGATCTCTCAAATAGATCAAGCTTATCATGTAATTCTCATGGCTCACCAAGGTTTCCGACCAGGCACATGCCGGCTCGAGTTACAAGGTCGGTCTATGAGTTTGGACGTCCCCCATATATCATGTAAGTGTCGAGGAGATTTACTCCAACGACGTATGCAATCATAGCATACCATGTCATATATTCAAGCATTTGACAGGTTTAAGCATTTGACAGGTCATGTAAACCAGGCAAATCATGTTAAGCATGAGTCATTTGTTTCAAATGAGAACGAGTGCGATAAAGTACACACTCGACTCCATTTTCAAAACCAAGTAGGCTAAGCATGTAATCAAGTCCATAGAGTTCAAGTAGTCAAACACTTGACACTCACCGAGTATTAAGTGCAAGTAGGGTTAAGGAAAGTTCAAGCGTCCACCGTAGGATCCTCTTGAAGGTTCTCGTGTGCACCTGAGCAAATAATAGTGAATTATTATTCACACAACCCAATTATCGAGAAATAATTCGTGCACTATAACAATCTAGGGAATTTCGTGAAAATGAACCTTAATTACTTGTAAATCGAGGTTCGAGTGGCGTTTCATAAAGTACAGGAGCATTTGGATTTTTATCTTGGAAATCGAGGTTAAAACGTCTGCATAATGTCGAAAGAATAAAGAGTTCTTGGAAAACTCTATTTCCTTGAAAGTTGGAAATTTTCAGTTTTGATATAGATGTTTGAAAAATCGTATCTCACTCGATACAAATATAAAATTGGAAAACTTTATACCGTTAGAAACCTCTCGGAAAGTACTAAAAGTTCTTAGAAGACACTTTTCCACGAATCTAAGTGGAAGGTATTCAAAAATGAGTTTAAAGTTGCTGTTCCAGATCACCCAGGATTGAGCCAGGGTTGGTTTTTCGCTAACTTTGGAAATTCGGCAGAATTCACTCATTGCAAACCAACCCTTGAAATTTATAAATCAATTAGAGGTGCAAGTAAGGTTTAGGACAGAACAAGAGGATCAAGAATCGGAGTTTCGAGCACCAAGATATGGTGGCTAAAAGTTAGGGAAAATTCAGGACTGTTGAACAATTTCCAGATTTGGGTTTCCGACTTTGGACCTTTAGTTAAGTGTCGAAACGGACTTGGATTGGTACAAAATTTTGTATTATAGTACTCCTATATGAAGGGTATCTCTCTATCAAATTTCGTGAAAAAATACCTTCGGGAAGGTGGTTAACCAATCAACCAAATTTTGAAATTACTAAGGCAAAACTGCCTTTAGTTCCCTTTCTCTCGGTTTCCAAACATTCGGCTAAGGAAAACCTCCAAACATGGTTCATTTGTGCAAGAAAGGTCTAAGAAACATACATGGTACATTTAGTAGGTATTTAGCACCAAGAAATTCATTTAGTAAGACCACAACAAGTCTCACATCAAATCTGTCCAAATCCAAGGGTTTTCAAGAACAAGGCAGTCACCGTATTTTGATCATGACTCACTCAATCTAACTCGGAATTGAGCATGGTTGATAGTGTTGAAAAATACATTCATAGGGTTATAATTTCACAGAAGAAATCGTTTTAAGTTTCAGCATGCAACTGGCTCGAAATTAAGCTTAAAGTTGCAGCATCATCAAATCATTCCAGCAGAACAGAGAAACAGGGCAGCCTTCTTAAAACGATTGGTTTGATTCACATACTTGGAACCAAAACGTGCATTTTATACCGTTGGAAAGGTGTGGATGTCTAGTTTCAAATGCCACCAACGGCACTCGATTTCGACGTCGGAGGACAAGGTTACGGGCGAAACACTATCACTTGACAGAGCTACACGGGAACAGTTTTCCAGCTAGACTAGTTTCACAAAGAAATTCATTTGCCCAACCAAACCTTAATATTTTCCAATGAAAATTTTTACACAACTAATACAACACATAAACATCATATTCAAGCCATTAAATCATCAAAAATTGGCCTTAAAATAACCGAAAAAGGCAGGGGCAGAATCGGAATTTTTCTATCCCATGAGTTCCTTGAGGTTTCTACTAATTATACTCCATTAATCCACCATTTCAAACACTAAACCAACATTATAAATAGCATCAATCACCATATCAGCCATCAAGACAGAGGTGGGAGTTCATAGAGCCCACCTTCCATTTTTTCAACAACAACAGCAACCCATATGAAATTAAGAGCTAAAAGGTATACTAGAACTTCCAAAAATTGAAATTAGAAAGCTTGATCATGACTTACTCTAGTTGATGAACAAGTCAGAAATTTCGGCCCTTCCTTGCTCCTAAGTGAGCCGTGAAAAACTCCCCCTTTTTAGCTAGATATGAACTCCAAGTTTTAGGCTAAGTAGTGTTAAAATTTGAGAAGATTTGGTGGTGATTTGAATAAGATTTTTAGAGGAAAATGTTGAGGAGCTTCGGTTGTTCCTTTGCAGTTTGCTAGCCGGCCATGGAAGCTTGGAGAAATGAGATGTTTGGTCTGACCCTTTGGCGTACAAAAAAAGCTTAACGTCTAATAGTTTAGATGCGCAAAAGTCAACCGCAAATAGTGCGCATACGCGTGCGTTTTGTGCTCGATTTCTCTTAAGTTTGTTGCACTAGTGCACTAAACTTCTAAGGCACTTACATTCATATAAATATTATTCATTCTTAATTGTCCCAAAATAATGGTTCAAAGTCCCTCAATTAAGCGCGCGCGTGAAAACACGTATTTCCAATTTAGGCGCGATAAAATGAAACTTTCGAGAAATTCTTGTAACGATCGTACCACTAACTATTACTTGAGTATTTAAACCTAAATTTACCTATTTTAAGACCATTGTACATGTCTCAAATTTTCCGGCTTAATGTATTCCCAATTGGCTAAAGTTTTCAGACACGTTTTCACTTTTCACTAATCAAGCTTTTAAGAAAATAATTTTAATTTTTTTTTTTTGAAACGAGACACTTTAAAAATATAACGAAACTAGAAAACCATGTACTTAGATCTAATAAGGTTAGAAAATATTATTCGAGGTAAAATTTCAAATAAATAATTAATTAAGCCAAAATTAGGGATTTTAAAATAATAGATTTTCCAGTCCTCACAGGTTGGATAATAAAAATTCCCATATATTTTGGATAGTTTGGATATTTGTGTTGGACATGCATTACCTAATTTAAAAAAACAAATAAATAAATTAAAATCTCCACCACCACCACCTTCGCCGCCTTTACTCTTGAGCAAGTTCTCAAGCCTCCTCCACGAACAGTTCTTTCTTTCCTTTCAATCAAAAGAAACAAGATTTCAATCCCACTTTGGGTTCATTTTTGCTACCCCTTTTGCAGTTCTATCATCCCGAATCCAAGCAGAAGTCCTAGTACAATCTATATTTTGTCTTTTCTTCAATTCTTCCAACCACAAAATCTCAGATTAAAGCTGTCGAACCTTAACCCCATTTGTTCTTGTGGTGTCCTTGGCTATTGTTCCGACAGGTATAAAGCCTTATTTGTTTCTGTATATTTTTAGCTTTCTGAGTACTATTTTATTTAAAGTCCTTGGTTGGTTATAGATCAATTGGAATATTGCAGATTTAACTAAATTTTAAAGCCTTTATTCATTGATTGGAATCGCTGTACTTCCCTTTTGTTTTTATTTGCCGTTGTCCTTTTCCTCGATAGTGTACTTGCATTTCTTTATTTTTTGTTGAACTGTTTTGGGCTGTTGCAAAAGATTATTCTTGATTTTGTGTCTAATGGAACTGACAGAAATCCCCCTCGAGGGCAATGGATTGTGGTTGTGTGTGATTATTGTGCTAAGTTGATCTGCTGGCTTAGAGTAGTTGATGATGATTAGATGGACGAGTCTTTGGAATTATGCTGCTGAGACTGCTGTAACCTAAATTTGACCATTAATTACACAGACTGGTTAGAAATCAGCAGCTATTTGCTACTATATTGAGTGTATAAGGGCTTTAAATTCTAAATTTTGCTGTGCTAGAATAGTAATATTTTTCAGTTTGGGATTGAAATTGGGAAAGCTCGAGGGAAATAAGATTCATAGCTGGACTGATGTAAGGATTTGATGCATTGCTAACGGCCTCAATGAATCCTTTGCTTGATATTTTACCTGTAGATGAGGAACTACACTATTAAGTTTGTTATAAACAAGAGTGCAGAAGAAAATATAACAATCTTTAGCACTTTCTTTGATTAACAATTCAGAATAATTCCTATGAGGAAGTCTCTTTTAGCTGTCTTATAAACCGAATGTAACTAAAGAAAACAGTATAAACGCTTTGCTGTTTTCTTCCCTCTTCTTTTGTTTAACATTAACTTTAACCTCAATTAAGTCTTAGACTGCATGCCCCCTTTTTCCTTTCTGCCCCATTTATTGGCTTTTTGGTGTAGTCGTGTCCTTGATAGCAAACATAACATATTTAGTGTTAAGAATACTTGATTTGAGTGAAATGATGAGGCAAATGATATCCTTTGCTTGGGAGCCAATGAATTAGGCAAAAAGAGTTGAAAGAAATAATCTTTTTTTTTTTAATGATTCCTTTTGAACTCTTTTTAATTTTTGAGCCCATTATTCTCCTCATGTTTGTTTCTTTATTTGTGGTTTCATATAAATCGTTACTAGAGAATCAATAGTAGAAGGAAAACATTTAATAGTGATTTTACTGTTGTAGATGGACCCAGAAGCTGCAAGAACAGCACGAGAATCTCTTGACCTAGTATTCCACATGTCAAACATTCTTGAAACTGGGCTGGATCGTCATACACTTTCGATTCTCATTGCCCTTTGTGAAATGGGTCTCAACCCTGAGGCACTAGCTGCTGTTGTTAAGGAGCTCCGCTGGGAAGCCATTCCCAGTCTTTCATCGTCTGCTTCTTCTTTGTCTGCAACACCACCAGCTCCTTCCATTCCTTAGGCGGAGGTAATTTTTCTGTCTAATTTTTCTTTTCATTGTTAGTGTGATTTACTCACTCAGAGTTAACAATAGTTATTTGTTGGTTATATGTTCTCTTGATATTTGTTCTTTAAGTATCAATTTTTTTTGCCCCCTTGTGTTGGGGTTAACAAGTTGATGGGGTTTGAGGTATGAATGTTTACTATGTTGTTTTGAATGCAATATTATTCTATTCAATTCTATTTTTAGTAGAAAACCAAGTGGTAGTGAAAATTTGAATAAAATACAGAAGAAATATGAATGTGTATATTAAAACTTGTTTCTCAAGTTGTATAAATTTTTAATGGAAAGAGAGAGATATTATTGAATAGTAGACTGCCTTTAATTGTTGAGTGGATTCCTTTATATTGGATGCATGGTCAACATGGTGCTTTGACAGAGAGCACTTGGAAGGAGGGAGACAACTAACAAGCTGTTTTGTTTTGACACTTCGCAAAACCATGCCAAAACTAGGTAGAAGATTACAGAGTTGGCACTGTCGCTACCTCTGGAGAAGGGGAAGTAAAATGAAAGATAGAAAGAAAGAAATTCAAAGTGAAACAAGTGCATGACTCAATTGTCCCAGTAAATGTCATGTATTTTGCCTGTATTAGTTAATAAATAACAGTGAATAGGCATGAGCAATATTGGCTTATCCACTTTGGCATGACCTAATATTTGGAAACTCCTGAATACATCCTACCCATTTGCTACATGTACTTGACATTTGTAACACATCGCTATTATGATCAATGTTTAAGGAGTAGGTAGTGGCAATTGGTGGCAGTGTCTTGAGGAGTAGTTAGTCCTCTTTTGGTGGCAATTGTTGCAAGGACAGTTGTCAGTTGCAGTCCTATTGTATTTTGGGTGGTTAATAATTGGGCATCAACACAAATTTCCAAAATGCGTGGTCCAGATTCCGTGGTTCTAGATATATTTCATGAAATCCTGGCCACACATTTTTGAAAGTTTTGTCAGTGGTGAAATTTGGTTATTAACCAAGCTGACAATTGTTCCTATCTAATTCCTGCATTTTTATGTGACTCATAAATTGCAAGCAACATGTATTTAGTTTTGAATAGGTGCTAACTGATTCATTGTTTATGGTAATGTACTACGTTTCTTCAATAGATGGAAACAAATTAATAGTTTGAGATATGGTAAAATGCTATGGTTCAAATACCAAAAAAGTGGTGAAATTTAGTTATTAACCAAGCTGACAATTGTTCCTATCCAATTCCTGCATTTTTATGTGACCCGTAAATTGCGAGCAACATGTATTTAGTTTTGAATAGGTGCTAATTGATTCATTATTTGCGCTAATGTATTACGTTTTTTCAATATATGGAAACAAATTAATAGTTTGAGATACGGTAAAATGCTATGGTTCAAATATGAACAAAAGATTAGCTGATAGATAACCCATTATTACTGAAGGATTTCTCAAAATTAAGGATAATATTTGGCAGGCATAAATTAAGAAAAGGCCCTTCACCCAGCAACATTTTGCCAACATTTTGCTGGGTGAAGGGCCTTTTCTTAATTTATGCCTGCCAAATATTATCCTTAATTTTTTTTTTTAAAAAGCAAGTCTACTGTGCTTTGAGAACACAGCCGGTAGTATTTGCAAATACACAGCAGGGACCAAATTTGTGAATTGTGCCTGCCGTTGCAGCGGTCAATTTAACAAATATAAGATGAAATTCTATCTAATTATCTGTAAAACCCAACCATAACAAACGGGAAATGACTTGCAGCTTCCTTTTTTTTTTTTTCTAAATTTATCTTCATTGTTTTTGGCTATGTGAAAAGATTAACAAACTCGTGCATTTTAACACTGAATTTTTATACCAAAATAATAATTTCCAAAGAATAAGGGTTTTGTAGTCTAACAAACTAAAATGGGAATGTATAAAACAAATAGTGGAAAATATGAAGAAATTCAGATTTTGGGAGGAGCCCACAGTCTCACATATAAGATATGGGCTAGTGATGAAGATTTCCTGGAAAATTTTATTCTGCCAAGTGCTCCTCATCAGTTCCTGAAGTGGTACTTGACCATTTTCTTGAAATTGATAAATTTTTGGGTACCTGGAATTGGAGCTGTTAAGCTTTTGGAACTGTTAAACTTTTGAAACTGGTATCCAATTTGACCCATCTCAAGCTTTCTGTCGACATAGCTGAGACAATTTCTTTCTTCAGTTGAAGTTGAAGTCAATGCTATAGATTTTTGGAAGTTTATGCTTAGATTCTATTACAAAAAGAATGCTTAGATTCTGTTTTTCCTTCATCCCACCATCTCCAGATGAACAATTATGGCCCTTCTTCGTTGATTGTTGCAGATCTTTGAAATATTTGTTAGTTTATTAATTAAAGCTACTGACCTTATATTAGGCAACTTTAAAAACCATGAAGAACCCAAATTATCTGTTCAAAATAAGTGATGTTATGCATAGAGTATCAGGCTGTGGTGTATATCAAATGAACCTGCCATGTGTAGCGAGCTTTTGCGTTATCTGAATATTGCTAGACGATGGATGATTTTATTCTATTATACTGATCCTTGAAAGCGGTAATTTTTTTTCAGTAGAAAGGTGCCTGCCGTGTTTTGAGAACATGGCTGTCTGAATTCACAAATTTGCAGGGACCATTTTGCAAAAACTTTTTTTTAATTTAAGGGTAAAATTTGGCCCGTGGGCATAAATTAAGAGAAGGCCCCTCACCCAACAACATTTTGCGACTTTTTTTTTGACAATATTTTGAGAAATTTGCCCTTGTTGATGTGGTGGGTGAGCATCAGACGAATTAAGACAAGTGTGCAAGTTTGGCCTTAGTTGTTTGACTTTGCATTTCACAAATCCATGTGCTTCTTATTGCTGCATCTATTTTCACTCAGCTAGGGGCAGGTGCAGCTTGCTTGAACTGATTGGAGCTCATGTACCACACGATGATGAAGATGTGGTGGTTAAAGATCAAGTGATATTTTCTTCTAGTCACCATTATACAGATGCATCTTTAGATCATTTTTAGGTGGTCCAGCGTGTCTGCAGCTCATCATTTTTGCCCAAGATTCAAACAATATGTAATGCATGTGTCTAATTTGTGGTATAATTAGGGGGACATGGAATAGTGTAACTTATTGGTATGATAAATTGAAAAACCTTAAGTGGGGTGATGGTTGCTTATAATAGTTAGTATGAATCTATGTTGTCTTTAAGGAAGTTATTGCTGTTTGTAAAATTGAGTATTTCTGCCTTTGAAAAAATTTGCTGACATTTGGAGCAAGGTTCCCAAGTTATGTAGCGTAACATTATGTGTTGTATACAATGCATAATATATGATAATACTGGCTTCCTTTGATTTAGGGAAAGTACTTGATCTTGTGAATAGATTGATTTGTCAATCCGTCCTTGAGATTAGACAAGGAAGAATTGTTTGTTCATTTGAGAGCAATTCACTAGTTGTAGTTTTTGACCTATCATATAATTCTGTGCTCGGACATTGCTTCTTTGTTGGTAGGATCCCTTGTTTATGACCTGACATTTCCTTGTGAAATTATAATTATTTTTTGGTCGTGTGTATTTGATCTTAGTGAGTCTCATATCTGATATCTGATTATATATACTTTACTGTTTTCTCTGTTTTTCTGTAAACTTCCGAGCTTATACATCCTAATGTGAGACAACCATCTGATTGAGCATGCACCAGTACTTTACCTGCCTCACTGAGTGAATATATGCTCGGTGCTTAGTTACTGTTCATGAATAAAAAATTGCACGAAGCCTTGCAATTTACACTACTTTCATCATATCCTTAACTGCCTATCATAAATATCATGAGAGTAAGATTCATATATTAAATATCTGTCAGGGAGTGCTTGGTTTGAGGGTATGGGATTCAGGATTTGGAATGATGTCCATTTTAAGTGCTTGGATAATAGGCGTGGGATTGAAGATTTTGGAATGAATTCTAAAAAGTTAGCAACTCTCCATTCCTGAGTGAATTGGTGGGTTTGTTGATTCCTATATTTGATTCCAAGATAATTTTTATAAAACATTTCTTTTATTCACTAACCTCATTCAGTCATCCTCCCTCCAATCTTCTCCCATCACCTCCCACCACTCGTCTCCTCCTCCACCTGTATCACTCCTTCCTCACCCTCAACATCCTAACCCTAGACCCCCCAAATTTCATCCATCACAACAACCTCCTGCACAACCTCACCTCTGAGTTTGAATCAGTACCAGAATTTACAGCCGCAATCTCAAGGGACTCAGCTTCTACTTGAGAAAGAAACCACGTTGGCTTGAGTCTGGTGTCACCCCACTTAAAGTTCCTTAAATCTGTTTGCAAGCCATTGACAAGTTCTCAATTTGGATTGTATCAATTGACAAGAAAAAAGAAAAGGTGGCAATGCTTCATCATATGAGCTCTATCTGAAAGTAGGAGAGAAAAGAACAAAAAATGAAAAAAAAAAAAAAAACAGAAGGTCTTGATTGGGGATGGTCTGATGATGGCTGGTGGTTGTTGCTAAAGGCCCCGTATGATTGAACCCAACAAAGAAAAAGATAGGGCAAAAATGCAATAATAATTTTGATACCCATTCCACTAAAAATTGTATCAAGCAGTAGTGATTTCAATGATACCAGGAGCTTATACCCATACTGATTTTTTATAATTCATTCCGTATCCAATTCCAATTCCGGAGCATGAACCAAGCACCCCCTCAATAAACTTGCACTCCAAACTACTATTAGTTATCGCAGAATAAAGTTTTCCTACTAGCTCCAGATTCTCCTAAACCTTGTTATTATCTCATTATCTCTTCACTCTCTGGGTGACTTAAGCAATTGTAAAGATAAAGATGAATGATTATAATTCACCATTTCTAGTTTTAATATATGAAATTTGTTTCTGCTGGACCTTGTTTACCTAGATGTGTCAACTGAATAAAAGAACCTTATCCCTTGCTTTCTGGTGTTAAACTGCATGAAGAATTTGACTCTATTCAACTCAACCAGAGGCCAGAGAAAAAGGAGGAAAAGAAATGAGACATGGATGGGAGCTTTTTGGGATTCCAAGTTTTTATGGGTATGCTATTCTTCTAGTTCTGCATGACTGATTTGTGACACGATATCTCTACTTTTGTGAATGTAGAGAGAAAGTTGCATAATCATCCATGTCAGCTTGTACCTCATGCACTATTTCAGCCTGTATGGGTGACACCACGTTCATCTTCAGCCTATACCATTGTTCTTTTCCTTTCCTCTCATGACACTATATTAGCCCTTCTGGTCGATAATCTGGCTTCTTGTGAAAGGATAGACTCGGTGTCAACTAGGTGATAGAAGTGATGTTGACTTTAGCAGGCTTGTCAAGACTTATTGAAGCCCTTTTTTCTTGACTAAGTTGAACATTGCAGTAGTGGTTGCTTAGTCGCAGAAGTAGACAAGAAATGTAAAGTAATAGTCATCTATTTGGGTTATGTTTAGAATAGGGTTATGTTTAGAATAGCTAGTATAGGTTGTTGTTGTTGATTCGTTTCTTGTCTACTGTGGAAATGTTGGTTGTTACTTATTTACTTGTGTTGACAACGAGCTTCAACATCAAGGCTAATTGGTCTCTTGCAAAAACAATAATATCAGGATCATGATTGCATTCACTGTGGTAGTATAGAAAAGCTTGTCTGCAGGAGAGCACGGTCTTTGCAATGAATGGCACACATCCCAGAGCAGTCTAACTTAGTGATGTTATAATAAAAGATTAAAATGCAGATGTGATTTTTGCCATAACCAATGCCAAATAATATGTTGCTGGCATATATATATACATACATATATATCTTATATGCAAAGATATAATCTTCGAATTGGATATGCATTTGTGTTGTGCATGTTGAGTAGCCATTTACTGCCTTGAATAACAATGTTGTTGGCTTTGGCTATTTTAACATGGGAAAATGCTGAAGTCAGTCATGATCTTATGCAGACACTTTTGTTTATCTGATTTCCGAATAGCGTTTAAACGTTTCATGTCATCGCTTGCAACAGGGCCCCTGAATTTTGGGATACTGAATATTTCTTAGCCACATTTATCTAAAATTCCATGCATTTGGCTTGTTAGCTTTCAGATACTCTTATCAAAGTGGAATTGGACAAGTCATGATGCTTGTTATTTATGCATCTTTAGTTGTGTGGATAACCTTTTCTGTTTGATTTGAAAGTATACTTGTGTTTCTGTTATGCATTATATAAAACTTTTGTGGCTGCATGCTGCTGGGTAAAACCTGATAAACTGAATGCTAAATTTTTGAATAGGTACTGGGAGACAGAAGGCTTGAGCCCTCCAGGATGGGACGCTTTACAAATTTCTTCATTTTACCAAGCCAGTAATTCATATTTTATTTTACAAGTTTGTACAGCTTTGGACGCTTGAGAAATGTGACAGAGTTTATTTCAATCATGAAAATTGTTTCATTACCAATTTAGTTTTTTTTTTGTTAAAATTTAATTTTGTTTTTATTTGATATTAAGACATCACTGCGATTTAAATCTTTTTTGTTAGTAAACTTTCTCCAAGTATATCACTCACGGTTCTAATGACATAACCAATGTAAATATCGTATGGCAATAAAGATTTGAAGGACATTAGTGACCAAAGCTTCACAGTTCTTTTAGTTCCCAGTAATTTAAGTAAATTTCAATAGAGGACGTTTCAATTTTTTTTTTTTTTTTTTTGATTTGGTGTCAAACTTCATCATTGTAGATTAGCACTTAATAATCAAGAGATTAATTCCAAAAGAGAAGCAACTGCCCTTGCATCTTCCTATGCAGAATGAGAATGTTTCAGAAATGGGAAAATCAGCTTCCCACTTTACATCACTAACTAAACCATCGATTACTTCAGGCTAACATAATTCTATGCCCCCAACCAAAAATAAAAAAAAAAGCTAATAATCGACCTGTGTATCCCCTGCAGAATTCCTATAGGGAAACTAAACTGATATGAAGAAGGGATAGTTTCAGTGTTCCACACATCATCACTATAACTCATGGAGGCTTATCAAATAATCTACATGGCAAGGTCTAGAAATGATCTTAAATATTTTAGCAGATATTTTCTTGCACTAGCTACATTTGGCTTTTTTTATTTTCTGATTTTATTGTTGGCCAGTGTAAGAGAAGCTTATACAATACAGAGGACCAACAAAGAGATGGGAGAAGAGGAAATTTGATAGAGCATTTAACTGAGTAAAATTGGTAAAATTTTATTACTTTCGCCTGAAGTTTATTGATAGATGCTTATTACCAAAAAAAAAAAAAAAAACTGACATCCTAAGAATCAAAATGAATCTGCGTCCCTAAGTTTTTCAAGAGTCCTATGTTTTTTTCGACGTGACCTCGGAAAAAGAAGTTGCTGAATCTGCTTGTCTGCAGCAGCCTCTGATGTTGCCTGCACATACAGAGAGACCAGGATTACAGTTAGTTATGCAAAAACAGGACTTCATTTAGAAGCATGTTTAGTATAGAAGGACAGGAAGCTAGTTACATGTGCCATTTGCAGTACAGATCAGTGAAACTAACTTCTTTGATTTGCTGTACCTTGATGGTGGAAGTTACTGCCATAGGCACAATGCGTGCCAAATAGATCTCAAAAGAACGAAAAGTTTATTCATGATACTTCGGATTAATGAGAACAAAGTTAAAGCAAGTTAGCACGGGGCCTTGAGAGTGTATACAGAATCGACTACCCAGAATCCTCTCCAGAAAATCAGATGATGTTTAAATCTGTGTTTCTCTTGAAGCCAAGGGGGTTACTTTTCTTGAACATTTTGATCGAACAATGGACAATTGACTCCACTAGGTAACTCAGAAAGGTATCGTTCAGTGAAATGATCTCCAACTATTTAGTTTCTGTGATCTGTTTGTGTTGGGGAAAACCCCTAAAAGTATTATCTGGTCTTTGCTAGTGTTAGTATGCACCTTAAATTAGAAGTCCCAACAGTATTTGTATTAAAAGTCAGATTTCTTCCTGTATCATTCTACTAGCACTAGAAAATTGAAGCAATAGAGAACCTTTTATATTGTTACTTCAAAATGTGAATATTTTCCACTGTTAGCAGCACCTTCAACTTTACAGTTCAGATGGCAGCTTCCTTACCCTAACTTTGAATGGAAAACGATGAGTTAACACTTCTGATCCTGAGAAGACCCTGACATCCATTCCAAGACTGTCGACTCCAATCAAATTTGCCCCCTAAATAAATGGAGCAGACAAACATTGTTATCAGTTATCAAAACAATATGCTATATAAATACCCATGCATGTTATTGGCAACAAACCACCAAGAAATACATGTTGGATAAAGCCAAAAATCCATAATATGAATAGGTATGTGCGCGAGACACTACAGTATCAGGGAATTTGTCACAGAAAACAAAGCAGAGAAACTGGAATCAGGCTAGTAAAGTAGTCTTAGGTGAAATGTTAAAAAAGTTAACTGCAGTCTAGATTGAGTGCAGTACAATGGGATATTGACATCTAGCATCGGCGGTGGATCCCACTTCTCATTAATGCCACATGAAACGACTTCCACATCAAAACTGTAGCTCGTACATGTCCAAGAAAGGGACCATAATCCCGGGTGATAATGTAACTCCTTATTTTCATATGATATACCTTGTTCACTTAAACTATATTCACCAAAATGTTGAAAAATCACCAATTTAAATATTTTTTATCTGCACCTTCAAAATACATATTTTAACAAGGTTTTCTGTGCAAAACCTAATCTGTCATGTATAGTCCAACCAAGCAGCAAGTTTCTGTTGAATGTCAGAAGTTCTACTTCATGCTGAAGTAAGAGGCAGTTGTCACAGAGCACTGCCTTCGTTACTCCATCCAACCAACAACAGTATTATCCTTCTTTTTTTTCCTAGCAATTCTACAATGTCGGACATGACTATAATCTAATAGCTCTTAATTAAGTTTTAGAGAAACATGGCCATATTCCTCGGACCAAAATCTTATAGCAAGAAGAGAAAACTACCTCAACAAGAAGTCCCTTCTTTTTGCAAAGAGCTTTGAGTGCAAAATTGCATCTCACTCCTGGCTCATCAAACCGCTCTACAAGTGCTGCTGTTGAGTGTACAAGAATATCAGGCTCAGCATCCTGAAAATCTTCTAAACTGATAGCCAACTGCATATAGTGAAAAAATGGTCATTTTTATGCCCTCAGGTAGTCAAAAGAAGTTGAACATAACTCATGACACAACATATCTTGACATCATGGACTCTCTCTGAAAAAGATACTGAAGTATGGTCCAAAATTATTCTGGTGACTAGGGGAGCACTAACTTTTTCAATTAATAAATCATGTCTTGAATGACAAAGATGACATTTTGGTTAACAAAGAAGCTATCTTTATCCTACATTCCACGAAATTCAGTACTTCTGAAACTATGGATGCAGATCAAGAATTTCTAGTAATCGACCAAAATGCAATGCCTAGTAACCTGACCAAGAAAATAAATATGTTGTCACAACAAAAAACAAATACTTGGTTAGTAAGCAATTACCAGGAGGAATAACTGACATCTATGACAGATGCAGCTACCCACATAAGCTTGAAAACGATTTCCACATGCATACAATAAATCAAGTAAAAGCAGCTTATAGGACGTGCAGCCATCACCTCAAGTGGGTAACTTAATATGTCAATTTTATCCTATATCCTGTTGTCAGCAGCACTATTTCAGGCTATAGGAAGTTGAAATTCTGATATAGTTAATGGTGGGAAATTGTAAGATATATCTCAACGAGACACCGAAAATTCCTAGAATAATGAAAAAATATTGTTATCCAAAACAAAAGTATATGTTCACTGGAACTGAGATAATTTATGCCAAAACTTTACCAACAACCTGCAAGACATATCAAGCTGGAGGCAACAATATACATGCCTGTTCACCATATGCAGAGAATAGGTCCATTTTCATGATATCCAATCTGTAGATGGTTGATCTCTTATGACTTCCATAGTCACTAGAACTGAAGCCTTCCCCATCTGCACATGGAAAATGAGTAAACCAGCTGAGCTCCCAAGGTATGAAGCTAATAGCATTGATGGGACTGTTTTTCAAAAACTAGTTTTTCAAATACAATAAAAATTTTTAAAAAGTACTCTAAAAGGTAATCTAAAAATTAGTTTAAATTTTTTTAAAATTTTAAAAAATATCTCAAAATATATTCTAGAAACTCTTTTACTCTTAAATATCCCAAAATATAATCTAAAAACTCTGCTACAGCAAAATTTTTCAAAAACACCCCAAAAACAGCTAATCCAAACGGACCCATACCAACCAAAGAAAGTTTTCTAGGGAAAAGGGTAAAGAACAAAAGAATTCTTGCTACACAAAAAGTTGACGATCAGTCCTCTTGCTGGAGAACTTTGCTGACTTCTCTGTCAATGATTGCAAAAGTAATAGCCCACACAAATATGTCTAAGGCAGATTGAAGGAGTTCAAATTATATAGGAAAATCAGATGGGGTGAGTAAATCATAAGAAGAAAGGAATTTTCACAATGGAATACAATTCAAGAAGATAAACTCTGAAAGAATGATAGTTTCAGTATCAGTCACAGAATCAAACATCAAAATCAACCATAACATACCCTGAAAGTGCACTAAAGAGGACTATCTTCCCATGGTGAAAGCCTTTGGCAGATAAGTTCCCTTTCCCATGGTCATGGTTTACACATTTTACTTCGGTAACCATAGGATTCAACTTAGGACCAATGATACTAGTAGAGTTAACCATGGTCATGGTTTACCAGTTTAGCCTTCCTGAATTCCAAATGGAACATTAGTCCCTTGATGTTTTATTGGCGGACCTAGTGGTAGAATCTGTTGGATCTAAGGACTAGAAGAGATCTAGAGGACTAGCAATTTAATGCGTTACTAGAGATTAGCTTTTGATATATAAGCTAACACAGAAGCTAAATGTCCAATTAGCACTTAGTTGTAGGATTTCACGAAATGGTGAAGGTAATGATACTATTTTCAAGCTCTTTCCCACTCTGGCAACCTAAAATACTGAGGCAGAGTGTGGAGAAAACACAATAGTTTAAAGGTGCTAGTGAAAAAAATGTGGGGGCACTTAAATTCAGTAATATAAAATAAATGAGAACAATACGGTAGCATGTAGCATCTGCATCTCTTTATTGCAAAATTATTTCAACCAAAAAAAAAAGGTATTTTTAGCTAGAAATTTCCCTTAAAAATGCTGGAAATCCACTAACATGGCTCAAAAGTGGAAAGTTTTGAAAAATATGAAGAGAAAGAGAAAGCCCTAGTTAGACATGGTGATGCTGTTGCTACTAGTTACAAGCCACCTTTACAACTTACATGTGTTTAGAATAGTAGCCCATGTTAGAACCGAGGGATCTTCAACATAGGTATGCACAAATAGGGATGGAAGATATAGAAAGTAATATCTAAAAGAAAGATACATCAACATTGATAAATTTGTAAGAGAATCAGAATACCTGTCCAGCCTGAAGTGTAGCAATCATTATTTTCATCATCAAAAAGCCTTCTTAGATATAATTCTTCATCAACATAAGCAGGCTTAAGGTGTCCCCAAACAGAAACACCATTCGAAGGATGGTCAATCATTTTGACATGTTCCGCTGAAACAACCTATAGGAGAGTATAAACCAAAAATTGATTTTAAGAAATCCTACAAGATCCACCAAATCGGCAAGAGTAATTCATAATTCATGGAGGAGGAAAAAAGATTGTAACAGCAATATGTTTCTGTTAGACTGTGTATTGTATCTTTCCTTCAATGGTTACATCCAAGCTCAAACAATTCAGCCCTAAATAAAGTCTGGTAATGCATCTCAAATGGTTTGTGACAGTGCAGTTTATTTATCATAACTAGTGAAGTTTGAAATCCTTTGAAAGAAAAATCTGTCAAGAAGTTTCTATCATTAGTATCAAATACATGTCATGTCAAATATTAAATTCTATATATTATGATAACCATCTTTACTCTTTACTTGATCAGCCTTATACTAGAAATAACTCTAACTAGGTGTCATAAGAGGTTGAACTAAGTCATAACACCATAAAAAGCAGTTGTGACCTAACTAATCAATGACCTGGCACCAGCATTTTCAAAAGTCACACAGAAAGGTCTAATAAAATCAAAAGACTACAAGATTGTAGGTGTATATCTGACTTTGGGAAAAATTTATTCATCCTGAGCATTGGACTGATTTTATAAAAAAAAATCTGGTGGACTGAATAGACTGAAACAAAGGTCTGAATCTGGGCAAATTTGAGGATGTGACTTGGCAAATCCTTTTCCAATAAGTAGCATATCATGCATGGAGATCCAGAAATGCAGCTGTCTTCAAAGAAGACTTGCCAAAGTTGGAATTTCAACTTCCTAAACTTCTGGAACAAGCAAAGAAAGTGGAGAATTTAAACGGACTCTACAGGCTAGGGGCTGGAAGGAATTATTCTGCATTGGATGGGATAAACCCCACTCTAGCTGGCCAAAAGTCAATGCAAAGCAGCAACAGATGGGTTGATTAGAGATGAGTTTGGCAGCTGGATATGTGGTTTCACGGTAAATATTGGTTTTGCAGGTAATATTGGGGATAAAATCGTGGACAATGATGTGTTGGATCACCTTCACCTGGATCTAGGTGGGAAGAAGTGGATAGTCAAATCTGGTTCACAACCGGTCGAAAAAGACAAAAAGGAGAGCCCTCATAATAATCTGATCAGGATGGTGACTAAAACATAAATGGAAAGAAGGGAACGCTTGTGCCAATCATCCAGCTAAAATGAGTCTCAACATATCCAGCTGGTCTCATAAATCTCAGGAAGCCACCAGCTTCACTTAAATTTTACTTTCTTTAACTGCAATTAGTCGTTTAATTCCAATGTAATGGGCAAGAGGCACTCCATACAATCAAAAAAAAACAAGAATAAAGATGGTGCACATACTAAGTTATCAAGCATGGTATGAGGCTGTGATTACGACCGTTGAAAAGCACTGAGTAGAAATTCATTGATGCATCTAATTGTGAAATCACTAACTCTACTTTTAATTGTTGCTACAATTAGTATAACCATGATACCAACCAATAACAATTCTTTTAAGAGAAAAAAGTGTGATGAATACTCCCAGTGATGAAACTTACTTTCAGGATACTAAACAAAAAGTATTGTTACATGAAGGAACAAATAGTGCCCAAGGATCCCCTTGTGCTTGACCTGTTATTTTTATGTGAACTAAAGTTGTTTTCACGTAGGTCTAATGAACCTGTAAAAGCACTCCAAAAACTAAAATCCTTCTCATTACATTTAAAACTCAACCAAGTTTGCTTATTGTTGCAAGTAGAAGCAGCTCCAAAAGCAGTTAGCCAGCATCTAATTTAGCAAAAGAAACAGTACCCACCTTCGTCAAGCACTTGGCAAAATAAATTGGATGAACCCAACTAGAACTGTCTGGCATTCCCCAATCCACTCGTACACCCAACATCTCAGAATCTTCAAACTGGTAAAATATATAAATAAATTATTACAGCAAAAGCTATAACTAAAAACAGGAAACTCAAAATAAGTGGCTTAAAGCTTATTTCACCTCAGCGTAATCATTAAGGTAAGTTATGTCATCACCATAATTATTTTCTAAAAAGCCGTACTCAGAGGTATCTACCCTTCTGTTTTCATATTGTGAGATGTCCATTCCAATTAAAGCATTCTGCAAACAAGCAATAGCATATTGATCATTATAGGATGTGAACAGTAAGAAAACGAAAATGCCACATAGTAAATCACCATAGACACTAACATATGAAAGAACGATTGATACAAATGCAGAACTTAAGTTTTGTGTTTTACAGTACTATCAGGCTAACACAATGCCTACATCATGGGTTGTAATTTCAACAGATGGCTTTGGGTGCCGCCAGAGAAAATCTTTCAAGAAAGTCTAAGAGAAGAAAAACTTCTTAATCCTGGAAGGAGACAAGATCTGCAGTCAAGTCTAATATAAAGTCCATTTTTGGTGATTTGGTCTGAAAAGCAATTGTTAAAAAAATATTCTACATATTTTTTCAGCGTGAACTTTAAAAAACTTTCTGATATGTTCCTTAAACAAGTTTTCCAACTATGTTTTAGTCTGGATCCTTAATCAAGCCATTATCTTCTCATAGAAAGTCCCTTTTTTAAAATGGATTTTGGATAAGCAACACAGTAAGGATGCATCCTGAGAAGATATAAATTTCATCGTTTCAGATCTTTAAACTTGAAAGGATGAAGAAGGAAGATACATTCTGATACTAAGACACAAGCAGAGGAAAAATGTAGGTTAAAAAAAAGAAATAAAAGAACTAGCATTGGAAAGAAAAGAAAGGACCACTATCCTACCAGAGGATGAAATGGCTCTGTGAAAGTTGTTTGAATATTGAATTTAAAAATCAACCTACACAGCTACTCAACCATGCATCATCCATAAAGGAGAAAAGCTATCCAGCAAGTGAGAGATCCTCACCACAGGGTTACTTGCTTGAGGATCTTGCAAGATATTGTCTTTGTCATAGATCTCAACAAATATATCTGCATATTTTAAATTCATAAGAGTTCAAACATCTAAAATCTAGTGTAAGAAAAACAGTTTGGCAGATAATACAAAAATGAGAAGCCAAACCTCCATATTCATCGATAACATACGGAAAATCAGCCCAAGAGACTTGTTCATGTGGTTCACAGTGCACCATACTAGGGAAGAACAACAAGGCTCTGTTGTTAGCCTAAAACAAGAACTAAAGTTAGACCTAATGTTACTTTTCAAAGAGTAATTCAAATAGTTCCGTTCCTTCCAACACATCAGAAGCACCTTGAACATAGTAATACTTTTTTTGGCTTTTTTTTCCTTTCTATGTTAGCATGTAACAGTCATGAACACTAGATGCACGAAGAGAGCAAACCTCAACAGTTGACCTTGCAATTTCAGCATCTGTGAGCTTAGTAACTCGAGTTCTTCTACATTCTCTTAGTTCTTCAAGTGGGTGATAACCATTATCACCACCATAACTTGAGGAATCAGGTAGAGAATCTGAGTAATCAGCGGCAACTGAAACCCTTGAATTGCAATTCTCATGTCCATTTGGCAGCCAAAGTGTAACTCCAAAGAAAGAATTGTCGCACCTGAAACTGATAATAAAGTTCACAGAGACAGCAAAAATAAGAATATTAAACAGGTAATCCAAGGAAAGCATCAGTTATGGACAATCAAGGGAAAGATCAAGTAAAAATGTCAACCTGCAGCCCCGCTCCCCAAGGCTATAACCACCATTCTCAGGTGGTATTCTCCATCAAAAGAATAAAATAAAGAGTTAAGAAAGTTAGTATCAAGCTATAGACCTTAATCCTGAATGCGCAGAAATTCTATGAATGCCAGCAACTGATTTCGTCCAACTCCCGGTTATTCCATATGATGTTGAGCAACAAATTCCTTCAGAAGGACAATAGTGGCAGCTGGAGGGACCTAAAATACAAACACGCATAAAATTTGAAAGAACAACAAATGGGTGATTTCCATGTGTAAAATGAATAAAAAAAAGAAAAAGAAAAATCAATCATGGTATAAAAAACAGAGTTTCTTCTAATTGACCATTCTTTTTTCCCATACAAGTTGTCACTCTACTTAAAAGAAAACCAGCATGGATATGAAGCAAATTGTCCTTTATAGTTAGAAACATTTTTCTATGTGTGATTTGAAATTAGTGACTGCAATAAGCCCAATGCTTATTCCACAATACCGACTATTTTATATGTTCAGCCAATGCTTATTCCTTTCTAAACCTTCACTTACACTCTTCTCAAAGTGCCAAAAGTCATGCTCTCTTGATCCAATCCTCAATTCCTTAAACCAAGCAGTTCAAATTGTTGTACTTAATTTCATCTTCACCACCGAACAATGAGATAAATTGCACTTAAGTTTCAATTTTTGTTTTGCAACCATTTATTATCAGCAAACAGCAATTATCCAATTGAGGGGCTAATATGAAGTCATGGACTAATGCCTCTTTACTCTTGCCACTTCAAAGTTGACTGATCGAAAAAATTCTGTAACTTCATGATTAGATTTTGTGTTTGGGTTGATTTGCAAATTCAATTAGCTATTAAGTCATAATTTAGCTAAGAATCAGTAATTTTTTCTGTTGCATCACTGCAGAGGAGTTTTATGATCCAAACCAACTTTGTTGCCTTAAGATAAAATTCCAAGCACATTTAGGCAAATGCAAATATAAGATGAGCAAGACAAGACATTATACTAACCAACTCCATCGAATGTATTCAATGTTTATACAACCCAACACTCAAAACGCAAAGAACAATTCCAACACCCAGTAAGCTTCAAAGGATTCACAAACAAAAGGAACGCGGCAATATAGTCTATTTGGAATTCTAATACCCACAAAAAAAGGCAAAAAACACGAACTTTTGCTGATCAGAATCCAGATTTTCATAAACGAGGAACGTACATAAACAATTACGTGAAGAAAAACACAAACAAACAAAAACAGAGAAAATAAAGGGAAGGGAAAAAAATTATAAAACCATCTGGTCCATATGTAGTTTAGAACGAACAAACAAAAAAAAAAAGAGCAGTTGATTACCGAGGGAAATTGACGAGGAAGCCGCTGCTGTTGCGATCCACATGTATGAAGAAAGAGATGGTTCAATTTACTTCAGTCAGAAAGGAAAGAAGGAAGGAAAAGGAAAAAGGATGTTCCTGAAGGAAGGAAGGAAGGCTCTGAATGAGAAAGCAGAACAGTCAGCAGATTAGCAGAGCCGCAAAACGGAAGTGTCAATTTGTTGGTTTGATGCGTCGCTGGTTTTTCTCTGTTTGTTTCGTTGTAAATGTTCCACTTGTATTTTCAGCCAAACGAGAAGTATATATATGTCTTTTTCTGGACCTTATGAGGCCAGAAACTGATGGTTTGGTCTGATCAGTAAACGTGCAGATGTTCCTGTCTATATGTTAGTTAATGAGATAAATCACATGGTCCACCTATTGTAGGATTATATTTATGATGCCGATATTAATTTTTTTTATAAATTCATGATTAAAAATAGTCTTAGTTTTAAGAAATTTACTTTGAAAGTGTTTGAATTAACATTTAATTTCGTGATTCTTTTAAAATAGGGATTTTCAACAGTAATGAGCAATCAATATCAAGTTCGAAATCGGGTGTGAACCATATTAGGGCGCCAATTATTTTAACAAAATTTCTCCTATTGTAATGTTGCACTATCGTATACATATTATCAACTTTGTGTAATTCTATTATAATAGCTGTTATCCTCAAGAATTGCACACCAATATTACCATAGTTTTTTTTTTTTTCAAAGTTTTCCCCAGTAGCCTTGATATTAAACTGATGGCTTTGGTGGGCAATCAAAGATGGAGGATGGATATGGAAATTTTGATTAAAAAAAGATAGGATAAAAAGGTTGAGTATTGGCTAACTTTTGTGAGCTTTAAAGCTGGAGTGTGAAGTTGAGGAAAAGGTAACAGAAGAAGAAGGGTTACAAAGTAAATGTTATTATCGGAATATAGTTGAAATCATCCTCAATATCCTGATTAACGACTGGGAATATTAATCAAATAACTTTGAGATCCTTGATTTGACTATCTCGAGATATAGTTGAAGTCATCCTCAATATCTAGCTTAACTGCTATCAATTGCTTTCCATTCTCTTTTCAATCTCATAAACTTTGGAGTCTCTTCTTGAACCAGAGAAAAAAAAAGTCAACTTATTTTTGGAGATGATACTAAAAATAATAAAGATATGCCTATTTTGGATAAAAGTGCACTATTTGAGTAGACAACCACAACCACCTATCTAGGGCCCAAGTGAAAGGGTAGCTCAAGTCACATTTTTTAAATTACAATACTTTTTACCGAAAATTGTAACCTAATTGGTAGAGTTGTAAACGAACCGAACCGAACCGAGTATTTCATATTTGAACTCTGTTCGTTAAGCGATTCGAACAACGTTCGTGTTCGTTCGTTAATTTTCGAACTCCAAACATGTGTTCGTATTCGGCTCGTTAAGCAAAGTTCGTGTTCGAATTCGAGTTCTTGTTCGGCTCGTTTAACATAAACGAGCCGTTCGCGAACATACTCGAAATGCTCGAATCCAAATTATTTTAAACCTTAAATATGCCATGCAAATCATTAATCATTTTCAAAAACAATTAAAGCAACTAAGTGACTAAATTCTATTATTCATTAACTATACAACTAACATTAACATAAAAACAACAAATAAAACAAAGCAATTTGTCCTCCAAATATAAAAGTCTAGCCATAAAATTAACCTTAAAATTTTTCAAATGATAATTATGCCCATGTTCGCGAACGTTCGTTAAAACTCGCAAACATGCTCGTGTTCGCTTGATTATTAATCGAACAAAAAAATTCGTTTGAACTCGATTCGTTTAACGTTTCGAATGAACTTTTTACGAATACGAACGAGTCAAAACGAACCGAGCTACCGAACAGCTCGGTTCGTTTAACAGCTCTACTAATTGGCAAGTTGCTTCACTTGTAATCGACGAGTTCGAGTTATCAAGGGGAATAAGTGAGGAACCACTATCTATCCTCTTACAAAAAAAAAACTTGGTGTTGATTGTTAATTTTGAAACTTTTTGGTTGATTCCACTTCCTATCTATTGTTTTGACATGAATAAGGAGTAGATATTTTTAATTTACATCCCTCATGTTTTGGCCAAACTATTACTAGATCCCCTGTGTTTTGGAAAATAACAGCTATTTCATATGAATTTTATCATATTTTGAATGGCAAACTTTTGTTTATAAAGGCAAATGTAGCTTCTTCTGAAAAATAAGGTAGCACGGTGTAAATTATCAAAAGATGAACAAAGATATTTCTTAAACAACCTAAAAAGTTGAAAAGAAAAAACAAATGACATAGTAACAAATAAGTGCCCTCATTATAAATCTTCTTCAACAGCAAAAATTCACTTTCATCAATCATTCATATTCTTTGGATATAGTGCTTTTGGGTGTTATTGAGCCTAGAAAAAATTGAAATAACAAAATGGATTTTCTAGTCATAAATTCGATAAAAACACATGCCAAAAGAAAATAGTTTTTCCATAATTACTTCTCAAACGCATATTGTAATCGATAAAATCAAAATTATTAAGCATTTGATGTTATAATATGTTCTTCTTTTTTGTGTGTGTGCAGTTACAAAAAAACCACTCCAATTGTGCTCAACATGAAAGAAGAAACAATTGAATTTAAAAGATTAATGAAGATTCCTCCACCATTTACTTATTTTCCATACCTTTAATTTTTCTAAGAGATGTGATATAACTTTTTCGTGCAAGTATAAATCCTATATCCCAACTGCTATTGCACAGATTATACATAAGTATAGGGATAGTCGAGGTCGAATCCGTAAGGAAGATTAATTAACTATCAATTTTCATCAAACTTTTCTATTATTTAAACGAGTGATAATACACTTAATTAAATTATACTGCAAACATAACAAAAGATAATGGAAATGGCAATAAAAGCTTCCTAGGGTTTTGGATATCCTAACTACCATTGCTAATGTAACTAGCCGATTAATTGAGCTTTGTTACATTGGTTAAATTTTTTTTGTTACATTGGTTAAATAGTGGCATAATTTCCTTATGTATGTATTACTCGCTTTCACTAGTGTATCTACTATACTTATAACTAATTCATGCTTACTCTCATAATATAAACTAACTATAAGTTCATTAAGTTTAGTGAAATTACTTGGTTTAAACTACAAAAGTGTACCTCTATTTTTGTGAGTCTAGTCCCTAGGTTTAATACTTTTACAAACTAATATCGACTTCTACTTTCACTACATCATTCAATACCTTTCGATAATTACAATTAATGCCCAGTTAATTGCAATTGAAAAATCGAAAACATTAAATAGCTTGCACAAAATATAGGCTTAATTAACTAAGAAATTATCAAGTAACAAGCATAAAAAATTCATCCTAACCCTAAGAATAAAACTTAGTAAAACATAAAGAAAATGAAAGAAAATAATATTCTTTTATTGCACTAAGCATTTAAATTCGAATACAAGAAGTAAAGAGTTGAGGAATAAGAAACTCTTATCATAAGTGAGCCTCAATCCCTTTCCTTAAATTCTTAATTTTCATCAAAGCTTAGTTACATAGAAAATACTAACAAACCCTAACTAGAAGACGACTAAAGATAATAAAAGAATACTAAGTTGTTTCTTGAAGTTACATAGTGCCTAACCTACTTTCTAAATGCCTAGCATATAGTATTTATAGGGAAGCAAAGTGGCTGCATAAAATGAGAGAAATATGTTAGAAAATCTCTAGAAAATCCCAACCACCATTAGAACCATTATAGATTTGCCCCGGATCCCAAGTTTAGGTAGCCCGAAACAATGTAACTCTATTTGAAATTTGTCTCTAATCAGGATCCGACTACTCTACTTCATTATCCTTTTTGCCATGGATTTGCTATGGATCGATTTTATATCACACAAAATAAACACTGAACAACATGTTGCAACGAAGCCTCTTCAAAATGGTATAGTGGTTTGTACCACTCAATTGGTATTAGACTGGCTAATCTGACACAAGTATTGAGCTGAAGGTCACAGCAATTATAGTGGCTCACAAGTCTGAAATTGTGGGGACAAGTAAGTATAAAGTAATAATAAAGCGGTAAAAAGGAAATTGAAGGAAAAGTTTATTTACCGGCAACCTAATTAATAAGTCAACACACATCATGTGAAAGTTAAGTTGGGCTGCCATCTCTGGAGACAAAATTGAATGGGAAGAAATAAAAACTAAACCTGATTTACTTTTCATGAAACGAAAAGTAAAGTTGAGTGGGAAGAACTGGCAAGTCCATCTCTGGAGAAATTACACTCCTACCGCAGTAAGAGACCCAAGGTGAGATTGGCTGCCTACAAATTTTAATTACCAGATTGACATCCAAAATAGTGTAATGAATCGTCCCCCACAAGAGGCAAAGCTGACAAAAAATTAGCCAAGAGAGCAATGGCAGTAGATGGGTAGAAACAATTGTTAGATGGATTGAACGGAAGAATGAGCAAATCAAGTGCGGGAACGAGCGAATCAACAATGGCATTTTCTGGAATAGAAGTAGATTGGCTAGGTGAAGGATCGATTTGGCCAACGTATAGATATGTGAGAAAAAATTTGAAGGGAGAAACCGTAAAAAATCCATGAAACCTAATTATGTTCACATAGGCTAAGAAAAGGGGAAGAAACCGTAGAAAATGCATGAAACCTAATTATGTTCACATAGGCTAAGAAAAAGGGAAAATAAAAAATTTCACTATGATTGTGTTGTGGTAAATGCATGTAACAGCATTCTATGTTATATTGGGTGCATTTTTTGGTTAAGTACCGAGACTTGTTAGTATGGAAGTTGAGTCCATTTGATTTTGGACTTGGAAATGGACATGGACTTGGGATAATTTTTTTTCTTTGGTTTGTCTATGGCTAGCAGGGAGGTATAAGGAGGCCCCTATGGAATGGGAAGTGGAGGCAAACGGGTGAGACAATAGTGCAAAATAACAAGTATTACAAAAATATGTTTAGCAATATCGAAAAAAAGACATAGTTATGAAATTACTTATATTTCTAACTAGGTAATATACATCACCAGTTCTTCGATGTATATGGTGAGGGAGATAGTGAAGGGACTGAATGATGACCAGGTTAAGGCAGTGGAAAGCATAGGATTCGGTTCTATCTTGCAGTTGAATGAATTTGACATAAACATGGAGCTCATGTCATGACTCATTGAGAGGTTTGATGGAAGCAAAAAAACACTGAATGTGCATGGACGTAAACTCTAGATTACTCCACGAGCTGTGGAGTACATTCTAGGGCTTAAAAGTCATGGAATGCAACTGATGGTAAATACACATGGTGTTGACCAAAAAATTGAGAGGGAGCTGAATATAGATGTTATTGGAAACTAGGTTGGTTTGATAAATTTGGGGAGGAACATACAACTGGATAGCAGTGGGGTAGAGTTTAAGTGAAATTTGTGCTATATTTGATAAGTAGATTACTGGCACCATTCATTATGGCATCAGTAGGACTCTAATTCTTGCGGTGGCAAAGGTGGACCTACTGGAAATGATAAACTGGTTGAAGTACGTTTTAGATGAATTGGCTAATGGCATAGCAAACAGAGTAGAGAAACCATTTCCGAAAAGTGGGGGGCTGCATGGTTTTCTCGATGGTGAGCTCAATTTGTTGTTTAAAAGTTGGAGTTGCATTTACATTTTAGCAACTAACTTGGTAAAGATTTGTGATCCTACTTGGAGCATGTGAATTTGAGGAGATGTAAGCCTATTCTATTGAGCATGAGGCCAATGCCACGAATTTGGTATTGGGCTAAAACTAATTTGAAATTCAGAATAATAGAACTCCAAGGTGTTGGATTATTTGATGGCAATTATACTTATTTCAATTATACTTATAGCTCATTAAAAAATTCAGAATAAGGTAAGATTTCGTAAAAAATAAATGCAACGATCATATACTTATTTTGATTAAGTCTTCTAAAATTTGCTTATTATTGTAGGTTGATGTCATAGTGGATGAGAGAGCAGTTGACCGAAAGTTATATGATAAAGAAAAAGCTGAACAAGATAGTGCAGACCAATTAATAGATGATACATTGCGAGATGTGCAAATGGCTATGATGAAATTAGGAGGCCAGCAAGAGGATTGGAAGCGAGGATGTTTAGGCTAGAGACGAAGATAGAAGCGAATCACAGGATCTAACTGAGCATTGTTGCTGCAATAAATAAAGGGAAAAGGTGTTCGATTGATAGAGATGTAGCAGATGCAATGAAAAGTGGGATTGACAAGACGATGGCCTCAAAAAGGACTTGTATGAGGAATCCAGTAACGCCAAAAAAAGTTAGGGAATCCAATGACAGAAGGGAGGAAGGAAAGAAGGCAGCCAAGAAGATTGAGAATAGGAGTGGATATCTAGAAATTAATTCTCATAACCCAATAACACCACCAAAGTTAGGGGAAGGTTGTGATACAGTATGTAAGAAAATTTATGATGTGGATGATATCTTATCATTGCCTCAGAGGATCCCAAAGGTAAAGCCAGCAAAATGAGAGCCAAAGTCTAATAAAAGGAGGAATGACATTGGCGCCAACACAACAGTTGCAATAGTTGCAGCTATGTCAAGCTGTAATAATGTAGTCACGATAGAAAAATATAAAGGAAAGAGATGTAGGAGTGAACTAAAGGGGCAAAGACTAAGTCTCTTTGAAATCTGAACTATGGTTGGGAAGAGGACGAAGCATGGGAAGAAAACACATAACCAGGTAAAGGTGATAATACATATTCCATTCATGGTCATTGCAATTTTATTTTTTTTACCTTGGTTTCCAATGATGTGACCTTAGATATAAAACATACTGGTGATTGGTAGATAAAACAGATGTCGGAGTCATCACAGGAAAATTCTGAAAGAATAAGTAGGATATTTGATTACATTGTTGACGACTCGATGCCCCGTAGGTGAGAAACTCTTGCTATTGATGTACAAATTTTCATGTATACATATTTGAAGATTTTTGGTGAAATAATACATGGTAAGAATGCTACTCTTTTTGAATTGCAACTCCATAATTGTTCATATTTTGTCTCACACGGCATCTAGAGATGCCATGTAGACATTGCTTCTTAGAGGATGGTTAAACTCCGAGGTGAAGTTAGCCAATTATGAACTTAATGTGCTGATTTTTTTATTTATGTAATTTCAAATCAGATTTATGTGTGGAAATGGTTGGCCTAAGTCACAATTGATTCGTGTCAGGTGATTTCTTGTTACGTGTCAATGCTAACACGAAGAGCAAGGAAAGACATAGTCGAGATAAGCTATCCCATGTGGCATCTGCCAGTTGATTTAGCGATTAGTCTTTGAATATACTTTGAAATGGGAAATGAAATGATAGGCTGAGCTCGTACTTATGAATTGGAACATTGCTTAAGGGCAGGTTGTAGCACTGGATTTCAACAAGTGTAATGATGTGCTCTATAGAACATTTTTTACGGGAGATCGATTTGGGGGGCCTATTGACAAGTGTGAGAGGATATGCATCCCCTTCATTGGGAAAGGGTCTATTGGCTATTAATCGTAGATGATTTGACGTCTAGAACTGTGCTTCTCCTCGACTTATTGCCAGCTAAAAATGAGTTGGAGAACAACCTACCGTTGGCAATAGCGAAAAAACTAGTAAATATTTTGAGTAATTTCAATAGATCGTTTGTTGGCAAACTTCCCATTCTGTGTACTAACATTTGGTAATACAATAATTGGCCATAGTGGGGCAGACTTCAAATGGCTTTTGTGTGTTGGATGGACAGAAGGAAAGTTTACAGAATTTTCACAGATTTCATCATTGATGCCCACGGTAGCCCAACTTGTGAGTAATATTTCATGGGAGCCCATGATAATAGTAGTGCTTGCATAGATATCATTGCAGTTTGTAAAAAAATTAATACAATTCATTGATTGATTGTACAAAAAATTTTCATGCTTGATTCATTTATAGATGTGATTGGGGGATATACACGCTCAAGTTCATGAAAATGAATTTGCGATTACAGGTATTACAATCTCGGTTTGAGCAATGTATGCACTAACATTCTTAGACCAAGGAATGCATTAATACTCACCAGTTTCATTATCTGCTACTGTTGTTGTGTAAGAAGGTGGTTGTTAATTGTTCTTCAATGATGGAAACCAGTTTATGGGACGTGGCCTACAAGTAATGGGCATGTTGGTAATTGATACGTGGGGCATAAACCCATGAACAATGAACAAGCGTGTTTGATTTTTTTTTTTTTTTTTGTAAACAATAGGAGCTTGAATACCATTACAGTTAGAAGGAGCTAAAGGTCTTCCCATTCCTTTGTAGATTTTTTGTTGAAAATATTTTTTGTAATTTCAGCCTGCCAGAAGTAGCTGAAGACCTTCCCATTGTTTTGTGACAGTTAGACGAGCTGAAGGTCTTCCCATTCTTTTGTAGCTTTTTTGTTGGAAATTTTTTTGTAAATTCAGTCTGGCAGAAATAGCTGAAGACCTTCCCAAGTGTTTATATATCCTACGCCTTAATGCCAAGAATTGGTTCATTATTTTGAGTCGTCAATAGTAGGCATATTTCTGAAATATCATAACCCAAAATTTTGAAAAAAATATTTCTTAACTTCAAAACATAAAGTAAATCCTTATAACTAAAATTATAAATTCTTCCATGGTAGCAATATATTCTTGTTTAGGAGCCACTTTGATAAGTCAAAATTGGACTTATTAATTGGAATTTTTTTTGAAGGATACTTATTAATTGGAATTAACTACTACACGTTCCAAGATATGCGATTTATTCTTCTATGGCAGCCAAACTAGACTTCATAATCAAAAATTTGCAGAGGCCATTGAAGGAAGCATCCTTCAATAGCCTTTCTCCAAACATATAAGCCATGAAACCAAACACACTAAAAAGCATCTCTCTATTGGAAAGCAATCATCGCAACTTATAAGCACTCATTCGGCAACATTACTAAACAACAACTTTGGCAATTTAAAGAAATTAGTTTATTAAACAACAACCTTGAAAGTTTAACTAAAAAATTATGTTTATTAAACAATAACTTCAAGAATTAAAAAAAATGTGTTCATTAAACAACAACTTCAAGCATTTATAAAAATCTGTTTTACAAAAATTATGTTCATTAAATAAAAAACTCCAAGAATTTAAAGAATTACCTGTTCATTAAACAACAACTTCAAGAGCAAAATTCCTTTTACTAAACAACAACTTGGACAATTAAAAGAAATATGTTCCTTAAACAACTTCAAGAATTTAAAAAAAATCTGTTAACTAAAAAATTATGTTCATTAAAATTTTTTAAAAAATTGTTCATTAAACAACAACTTCAAGAATTAAAAAAAAGCTTGAAGTTAAACAAAAAAAATTTTAAAGTTAAACAAAAACTTTCCATTTGAGAAGCTTTACAAACCTTCTTACTCCTTGGTGTGCAACATATTCCTGGTGAAAACTATTCTTCATCATTTGAAGTTGTTTTTGGTGATTTTGTAACTATAAAATCAGCCAAATACAATTACTATTAAAAAGTTTAACCATTTAAGTTAACATTTTAAAGAGAGCTGAACCCGTAACTATAAAATCAGCCAAATACCATTACTACTAAAAAACTTAGCCATTTAAGTTATCATTTTAAAAAGAGCTCAACCCATAATGGGAGATATAAAAAGTCTACAATTGTGTTTGAAGAATATCCACTAAACCGATTTATTATTTCCGTGGCCTCCTCAAACTAGTGGTCCCCCTTTGTCTAGAATTTGTGGCCAGAAAACAATTTCATCCATATGATGTCACGTGGATAATTCTCGGACAAGAGAACGTGATAAACTCAGAAGTAAAGCTGCACCATTGTCTTCAACCCCCACTAAAACACAACACTAGGAAGATGCAAATTGAGATGAAGGCAACAAAATAAAATTGGAATTATCCCATAATAACTTTCCACCCATCGGCATACTGACACGCTAAATAAATAGAACAACAAATGGAAAATAAATTGGATAGTTCTACTGCTTTAATAGATAAATAAATAGAAAAGTTTTATAGCTTTAATAGAAGAACGAATGCAATCTTCAATGACAAAACAACTCCTGCTTTGATCTTCCACATAGCAGATCACATAGCATCCGTTATATTCGCCATGTCCGCCTACTATCGAGTAACATCCATGCTCACACGCTCGATGTTTATCTTTGTATCTCGGTGGCTAAAGGTGTTCTTAGGGGACATGGGGTTAGTCGTCGAATTCTCGCCTTCATTTCCTGAGATGGATTGCCTATTTGAGTTTTCTAATGGTTGTTGCATAGACATCGCACCACCCTCTAAATCTGGGACATTTTGCTAACAAAATAAAAAAAACAAGTTAATGATATGCATGGGTTAGAGTTAATCACATACTACAAATCAAGCAACCCAAGTTGAATAAATAGTTTACCAATTCCTTTCGGCCCACACAGTAATATTTTTCTAGATTTTTCTCTGACTTCTTGACAATCTTGATGTCACAAACCCTTTCACACAAACACAATCGTTGGGGCCATTCAACTCCATAGCCATGGCGCAATTGAGATGAAGTTGAAGGCATGCTATTTCCAATGTCAGCCATCGAAATGGCCACTTGAAAGGCTTTTGATGGCCTTTTATTAGGTTACAAAAATGAATTGATGTCTTTTGATTTTTCAAACACGTGTGCAAATTTCATTTCACGAAAATTTTGAATTTGATATTCAAAATTGTAAATATAGAGTGACATGTAAAAAGTAGACAATAAAAATAAAACAGGCGGGAGTAGACAATAAAACCACGTGGGCTAGTCATTAGGCCCACCAAGAAAGATCTAATGCTTCCTATCACAATACAGTCCAACGATTAACTTTTCCAAAAAGAAGCTGAATAGCTATTTTGGTCCACTAAGCATGTTTCATTAATGCCTGCAATTGTGTATGATCCTGTTTCATTCCATTCACTCCAGGGACCCTGGATCGTGTGAGATTGGCTATGATCAGTGTTTTGACTAGTGTTCCCATATCTACCAACTCTATTTAACATTCCCGAGCGATTCAGGAATGGATATTGAACTTCTTGAAAATCACCAAATGAGGATACATCAAACTAGAATCTTGAGTGACCCACAGTTCTTGATCTTGGGTTGTTACAATGAATCGCTTGGCTTCCAAAAATACCTCATGCATTATAACTAGGCAAGTTACGAGAACATGTCCTTTTGTTGTGGCCATCACGCAACCTGTGATTGGGGCTTAAAATTAATGATAGTATAACTAATGCAATGATAATCCATTTTATGATTTTCAATTATTGCAAATGTATAATCTAACTTATTATTTACGATAACTAACTCATAGTTTTCACACTTAGCAGTTTTGCTTTTACTGGTATGAACTCGATTACCTTTAACTCTTGTTCTCTCGGGGTTCTTCATACAATATTGGTTTAAGCATGATTCATTTGGATCTATGACTAACGTTCCATTAGTGCCATAATCAAATCCACGCTCCATCCAAGCTCTTCTCCAATTATTAGTTTCTCTTGTAACAATATCTCGTACACTGGCAACTCCATCATCCATATGGGATGCAAAAAAATACATTTCCCTGCAAATTGACGTCAAAGTTTCAAATCTTGCAGTTTGAACCAATTCAGCATATATCTTTTGCCTCCTTTCAAGAATTTCATTTTTCGCCTCCTCCCTGACCTTACATGTCCATCTTTTCAAAATGTAGAATTTTGATATTGATTGCATATTTTTCATTAGCATTACACGGAACATGTGTGCGCATGGTAACCCTTTCCATTCCATTTTCTTGCATGAATACTTTAATGATTGGATCCTCCGATTGAACTCTACGGTCCATGTTCTGTCATTGGCATACTTGTTGAGAAAAAATATGCAGCCATTCCAAGTTTTCTTAAATTCATAACAATCATATAGACCTTGTCTATTACGGTGCTTCTTTAACTGAAAAAAAACATTTCGAGTATACACTTCGGATGTATGCTTCTCCAACGATTGTAATTCAGTTGCCAAAATCACTGTTATATCTTCTGTTTCATGAACTACCTTGGCCCCCGTGTGCCTCAAGTAAGTAAGAGGCAACTCATGGATTATGTCTGACTCATAAAATTGCGTGTTCTTCTTCAAATATTGTTTAAGAAAAGCATTCATTTGTTCGCACCTTTGAGTGCTTCTCATTCCAACAAAAAAATTATTACGAAGCAATGATTCGGTCTATAACAACCTCATTTCGAAAATCTTTTTCACTTATTTGTTTTTGCGGAATCCATATTTACCCACAACGGCAAACCATTCTTCCTCCAAGTCACAAATAGGGTACATCTTTTTCATCATCCTGTCGAACATTGACTTGAATACATTTGATTTGGCTTTAGTGTCTGCGTTTTTCATCAAATGCCAAGTGCATAATCTATGTCAGTCATTTGGGAACACATTATTTATTGCCTTCCTCATTGCTTTGTCTCTATCTGTTATCACGACCTTTGGCTTTCGTTCTCTCGTAACTTTGCTTAATGTGTGAATGAGCCACTCATATTCTTCAACACTCTCACCCGATACCAAGGTTGTACCGAATACAATAGTATTATAATGATTGTTCACTCCAAAAATACAACAAGCGGCTTATGGTACTCGTTGACATTGTAAGTTGAATCAAATATTAGAACATCACCAAAACATTTATAATCCAATTGGGACTCATAATCTACCCAAAAAAGGGATTTCAACCTTGATTCTTTGTCCACATCATATTCAAGAAGAATGATTTGTCGCTGGGCTTCCTCCCATTGAAATATGCAATTGCATTTTTTGCATCCCTAGCCTCAATCAACACTCTCCTTTCTTCATCAACACGGTTATACAGGTCTTTTAATACAAATTTAATATTACTATATCCATCACACTGCATTGCAAAAAATTTCATAACTTGACTTGTTTTCACCTCTGCCATTTTCATTATTCGTACTTGAGCATAATTAGCATCTAATACGTGTCGATGAGACCATAGATATGGAATGCTTGACTTGGAAGCCATTTTGTGATTGTGTTCTTTCATGAGATACGTCACCACATATATTTCAGAGGCTTTGTCATGTTTGATGCGTAGACATGCAAGACATTCGGTCCTTGTCTTTGGCCTGGGCTACCTAATCCTCTATATTAGATTGTAATATCTCGCGTGCCTTTTTCCTTCCCTAGAACATGTGAATTTTCTATACCGTGTAGTTCCATCTTGGTTAATTTTAACATATACCTTCTTAATGCCAAAACCAGTGAGATTGCCATACAAATTGTAGAACTCATATGCATTTTCCTCGCTGTCATATACTATATTCATCACTTCTTCATCCATATCATCAACGGGATAATCTTTTTCTATCTTTTCTGAGGAAATAGACTTTTTTTCGCTTGAGCTAAATGACTCACAATCCTCGTCCTCTTCGATCAAAATTATTATTCATTTTTTCCTTTCTCTCCGTGATTGTCAATCAACACAATATAATTATCAATAGTTAATTTATCCAAATTTTACTATGACTATCTAATTTTGTATTATCTAGGTTGAAATTTTCTGCTCTTATGTCATTTATGTAATTAAATTAATCTAATTTTGTATATACATATATTATTTATTTTTTATAGTCCACGTAATTGTACTACGACTACCTAATTTTATATTATCTAGCCCGGAATTTCTTCCAAAATGTTTAAATTATCTACTCTTATGTCAATTTATTTATTTTTTCTAACTTCTTTCAGTTATGTATCTAACTTTGCATTTTCTTCATTATGTCTATTGTTCACTCAATTAACATGCACTAATTGCCTCTCCTGTTACGATAACATTTTTTATAGTGCCATATTATTTTTGCCTACAAATCAGGGCGGTACTCAATTGTCAATTGAACCAAGCAACATCGGTCAATAATTTTCGGTTCAACTAATATAACGACAAACTTTACTTACAATTTTATTCTAATTCTTCAACTACTAGGTACAAAATTATATTTAATCTTCAAAATTTGTATTCTAGCGGAAATTCATTAATGATCCCAACATTTCACTTAACCCGAAATTAGTCGGTCCATAATCGGTTCGAGCGATCCAACTACAATATTCCATAAGGTTTTTCACATAAATCAGTACATTTGTGCCTAATTTTATTAAATATTTCAATTGCATTTAGCATTTTCTTATCCAACCTATACAAACATTGATTAAATAATCGTGCTCAAATCGATTCAATTCATCTAATCTTTACCTTATACAATATTTTGCCTCAAAGAAGCGGTTTCTTTTTTTCTACTTTCTACAACTACACAATGAAGCTAAAACAATATTTGTTATTTCTTCTATATTCGCAATTCTACCACTCTATTGTTCATAAATTAGAAAACAATGGTAACAAATATTTTAAATTGCTCTTACCCATTTTATGTCATATACTAAACTAATTACATCCTACTTTATGATTCTTGATTCATGAAAAGAGTTCCCATTCATATACAAAAGTACAACATATATTCAAACAACTTTTTATTTCTATCTTCAAAAAAACTACAAAGTATAATCTGAAAGCTTATTCTTTTACATATTTTGATTTTTTCCTGCCTACAATCAAACTGTTCTTTCTTTCGATCTAAACCAGCTACAAACAATAATGCATAAGCAAATTTATTCCACATTTCAATTTTTTCCTCAATCACAAAAAGAATATTTCAAAACTATATCTACTAATTAATCTTTGTTACAGAACATATTACCTTATCCACGTACCAGCTATCCCTTCATCTCTATCTACTTGCGCCTTTTTCCTCCCGGATGCGGTCTCTCCACTATCCACAAAGACTTTTGCTCAGTCGTTTGCTCTTTTTATAATTATTTCATACGGATTCATCCATCTTGATTTATTACCTTAACCATTAATTTCCACCTACATTGGTTGGTAAAAGTAATTGTACAGATTAATGTCCCTCATTAATTCTTTTGCCCGATAATGCTTTGTACCTCGTATGATGCTAGCCAATTTTCACGTCACGTTGTTTCTTGGATTGGCGAAATAACTGACGAAATAAGTTTTCTTCCGATCCTTCGCAAGGGTTCCCCTCCACTGACAAACTATCTTGTCTTTTCAGTGTGGAACCCACTATCACTTTCAATTTCGGTTGCCTTTGCCAGACCAAAAACAACCTTCAATTTTGCTTGTGCTAACGTGTCTCGTCCCCTTCTCATCCGTACCTTTTTACACCACTTTACCAATGCATTGGTACAAACCACTATACCAATCCTTAGAATTTTCATTCAAATTTAATCATATCAAGGCTTTGACTAGGGTTATCAATGCAGATATTTCCTCATCATGTTGTCCACCAACATGTATGGGGAATACCCACAGTTTATGATGTTCGATAGTATAATTGATTAAGATTCATATTCAATTTAAATATTTCTTCAGATGATTTGACACACCATTGGAAACATTGACAAAGTCTATCTCTTTTTTACCACATTTATTTGATTACATTATTTCTAGGAGTAAAATGCAGTTTTAGAACCTAAATTTTGACCCTTGAATGATTATGGTACTCGAAGTTTTGACAAAAGTGAATTTGGTATCCTAACGTTATAATACTTAAACACATCTAGTACCCCTTGATGGATTTTTTTTTTCAAATTACTATTGAAAAATTGTATGTTGTCACGTGCCTTACACTGAAATAGTAAAAAAAAAAAGGATTTCATGTTTATATTCTGAAAACATCCGTCGAGGATACCAATTTGTTTAAATATTGTAACATTGGATATCAAATTTGCTTTCATCCAAAACTTGAGCACCAAAATCGTTTAAGGGTCAAAGTGTATATACTAGAACTGCATTTTACTCTTATTCTATCCATCCCTTGTGATCAGTAGTAGATATTTGGGTTGCACCACTTTTTCATCACTTGTTATGTGGTTCACCTCCACTTTCATTAGTTGCTCCCCATTAGATGATGATAGTAGGGACTTGTCTTTTAAAAATATTCCAAATTCTTTGCCACTACTTTCTCAGTCTCGCCATATTCTTGACCTACATAGAAGAATGTTGTACTAAAGTTCATCTTACAACTCAACCTCAAATAATCTTTATACAATCATCAAGTACAATATTTCTTCCCACAAAAAATGAGAAGAACCTTATTGTGAGGTGAGTTATCAGTAACTAATTAAATGCAATTGTTGAATATCTTTATTTTAGTCTATACTACCAAAATCGATTTTTATTGTTTTGAAGTCAGCAGCAAAATTTTCTATTATTAATATTTTGAGGTCAAGAAAATTTCACTTTTCTCTTACCTAATCAGAAGTGCTGAATAATGGAAGATTGTTAATAAGGCATTCTTCTTTCTTGAGTTCAAACTACCCGCTAGTCATTCATTCTCTGATTCAAACTAACAAAATAGAATTGCGAAATCATCGATTTATTTAATAATATTGCCACACAAGAAACACTTGAACTTGGATAAAAAGTATGAAGGTGATTTTCAAGTTTACATATATCATGCCTATAAGAATTTTCTTGATCATTCCTTTACACATTTTCTTTCACCCTAATTATTGTGTCACAATTAGCAAGCACAATGGGTTTCAAGGAACTTAATTGAAATTTTGTTGATTTTTTGTTTATAGATGAAAGAGGAAGGAAAAATACATAGGCAAATCATATGACACTACAAACCAACGGGCAAAGTCACAAGTTTTAAGTTAAAAATATAAAGAGTATGTTTTTTATACAGTGTTGTTAGTATATAATTTTTCTTACATTAACAGGTTTAAATCATGGTACATAACATAAATTCGAATTTGAAATTCAAATTATGCACATGTGACATACATCCATGCTTACTAGTGCAAAAAAAAAATTACTCCCTCCGTCCCAAAAATTTCGTCGCACTTAGAAAACTGTGCTTTTTATGAATAGTTCCAGCATAGGTGAGTTGCTTACCGTTTTGTCCCTCGCCCAAGCTCTTCGTGTAAATGCAATCGGTTCTGCCATTTCAAATTAAAGCCTAAACAACTTCTGGATGGTAGGACCAGAACTTTTGTTTTGTTTGCACATATCTTGTGCGTGCTTTGCACGCTGAGGTTTCAACCAAGTTTCTCATGGTTTTTCACTCCACGCACATATTCATATGGGCTTTTCAAACACATGAATACTGAACAACTGGGCTCAAAGGACACACATAACTTGATTATTGTGGGGACCAAAAGGGTAAAAGAGTGAAAGTGAATGATAAGTCTTTACTATTTTTAGCAAGTGACAAATATTTTGGGACAGCTCAAAAAGGAAAGTATGACACTATCAATGGGACGGAGGGAGTACTATACTATCAGTACATAAAAAGTTAATTAAAAAAATAAATGACCGAAACTCTGGGAATAAAAATACTCCTTTTCGTTGTTTCTTTTATTTCTCCACTTTTTTTTCGTATGCTTTAATAACTTTTTTCGTTATTTTCTTTATATTTTAATCAATCAGTGAGTAGAGATATTTTTGTCACTCTACGAAATACTTAATTTGCCAAATATAACGGAGCCTTATGACAATTCTGCCAAAATTTTTAGGACGAAAATGTGAAATAGCCCCGCCTATATGAATACATTTAGATTCTTCCCCCTCAGTTTTCACAATCAGTCAAGCAAACACTACAATGCAAATGCAGGCGGCCATAAGCATGAAAATGGACTTGAGCAACATCTCTCCACCCTCACACCTCCAACGGCTACTTTTCTTGTCCCCTGGAATCAATCACAGGAGAGTCATCAATTCAGCTTCAATCAATAAAAATGCAAGAATTAATTCCAAGGGTTTCTACAGTTCCATGTCTGTCTCAGCTAGTTTTGATGACAATGTTGATACTACTCCTTCCCCTTCTTCTTCTTCTTCTTTTTCTCAAGCCGAAAAGCTCAGAAAACTTCTGGGCTCCCCGGGGATTCATCTGGGCCCGGCTTGTTTTGATGCTTTGAGTGCTAAGCTGGTGGAGCAAGCTGGGTTTGATTTCTGCTTCACTACTGGTATGTGGTTCCCACCCCATCACACGATCAAATTCTTTCAATTTGTTGACTTATTAATAGATTGTTCAGCCCTTTGTTTTAATCATTTTATCCTGTTTGTTTGAATTTATTCGTGTGAATGCCCGTTTGTCTTAATTTCTTGTGCTTTCTTCCGAATTTTAGACAAGGTACAACTTCTATAGCCTAGTGTGCAACTGCCGAAGGTTACAGTTACCTCTTGGTGGTTTTCTTCATCTCAATAAGCTTCACATTTGTGAAAAATTTGTAAATCAAAACTATGCTTGCACATGTGGCGATTGAATAACCAATTAGAATATTCTGTGAAATTGTACAAAGAACTGTTTATTAGCTGGAAAAGGTCTAATAGGTGTTGGCAATGTAACTTTGCAGGCACCAGGTGAGATCCTTGTTATGTGATTAATGCACAATGCCCCATAATTGCTAAGGTTGCTTTGCATTCAATAGTAAGTAATTGTACCGAGATTTTGGTTAATGTGATCAGAGCAACTTCTAAGTCCACTTATCTATTGGAACAATGGGAGTTTGGTCTGATTATAAGGAATACTAAGGTTGAGGCTTCTAGAATGTACAAAAGGCTGTAAGTTCATCTACCTGAATACATCCAGAGGTTTATACTTTGGTTTTGGTCCCACTTGTGTTTTTGTCATATTGTATTATTCTCGTGGAAAATAGAATCAAAAAGTTCATTTTTTCCAATCTCAGCTTTCTTCATTTTCTCACAACAACTGCTTGTAAGAAAAGGGCTATATTTATGTTATTTTTAAATCCCTAGCCATAAGACTGATTTTGTGGTTTCAATATTTTCCTCTTCTTTCCCAAAATTATATTTGCTTCTAATTTATGTGGTCAGTTGAATGTTATTGTTTTGTGTGTATTTTTCATTTATTTTCTTTGAGCAATATGGTAATATTATCCTTGGAGAACCAACCATGGGTTGCCAGCAACGTAGTGAAGTTGATAGTAAACTTGGCATTGGAAAGTTGTACCAATTGAATAGAAAGGGAGAATGGGAAATGGTGAACCAATTTTCTTTGGATTTAAGATTTGGTAGTTGGAGAATTTTTTTGAAATGAAATTTTCTCGAGTCCTTGAAATTGTTACTTGCAATTCCAGTTTTCAGGGGAGACCATGGAGGCAAGTGGAAGTGAGACATTGTGACATACAATATTTTAGCTTGGTGCTCTAGATGCTGCAGTTAGCATCAAGGAAATCATGGAAATGATGCAAACTGACAGGGGCAGTAACAATACTTGGTTAGGATATTTGATAATTAGACTCAGGAATGGTGAGAGTTCAAGTTTTTGGTAGATGTCTAATAGACGGAAGAATTGTGGCCCTACATAGAAGGCCCATTGGACAATCCAGGATCTAGTATAAGAGGCTTGTTCTTTTCTGTTTTCCATGTAAAATGCTGCCTGAAAAACTGTTCTAACTACAAAATTTCTATGAAAATGAGGCAAATGCATGCAATTTGGTTATGCACTTGTAAAGCAAGGAAAAGGTGTTAAGCTTGTTTGGCTTCCTTTCAAAGTTCCATGAGAATTGTGATCCTCCCTTTACCTGCAGTTCTTGATATTCAGTAGGTATGGCCTTACCAGATTTGATAAAATTTTGTAGCTGCTGTATGCACTTTAGGGAGGATGGAGCTAGAACTTGGAAATTGCTCCAATATGCTTAATGTGGAAAAAATGGAAGGAAAGAAGCAAGTGTGCTTGCTGAAACTCCATATTTGGAACTAAGTAATACATCTTGTTTCCTAGAAGTTTTTGAACTCCTATTGCATATATATCTCTCTTTTGACCTTTTGGAAGCAATTTATGGCATTTTTCTTTGCAGAGTGGAAGCATATTGTTTACTTTCACTGAGATTGAGTTCTAAGTCGTCTCATCTAAAGCCTTTTCTATGCTCAGTAGATCATGATAGTTATCCTATTCCACTTCAGCTTACTCTACTCTCTTAGTTAGTAAAGGTACTAATTGAGTTCATGCTTTTGAAAGGTTTTGGAATATCGGCTGCTCGGTTGGCACTGCCAGACACAGGACTAGTTTCCTATGGGGAAATGGTGGATCAAGGAGAGCAAATTACACAAGCTGTATCAATACCCATCATTGGGGATGGTGATAACGGATATGGTAATGCCATGAATGTCAAAAGAACCGTGAAGGGATATATAAGAGCAGGATTTGCTGGAATTATTCTTGAAGATCAGGTTTGCACTATTGGATACTCTCCTTTTTAATTCAACATGGTTGAATTCAGCTTTTGTGAATTTCATTTTCATCACTTTTCTCATCAAATCTGTGTTCCTAGACATGTACATCTTGTTTGTTTCAGATTTTTTCTAGTACTTGGTCTGATGAGACAAATGTCAAACAAAGATTACATATGCTTGGGGATGAGTTAGCAATAACCATATCAATTTGGGACACATAAGTTGAAATAATTATCTTTTATGAAGCAAAAATAGGTAGGGGAAGATTTTAAGGTTTTTCTTGAGCAATGTGAATCACTTTACTCTATTTAGTAGTCATCCTAACAAATGAGTAAATAATTCCATCTGGTAAGGTTGATGGATTTGATAGAAGGGACTTCTATTAATGGTCAGGGACCAGAATGGGGCTAGTTATCAGTAAAGTTCATGAAGTAGGATAATTCAATGAAGGGCATTTTGATGGTTGACTATGTTGCGAGAACAAATTCACTTCGTTTAATGTCCCAAAACCTCACCTTGTGTTCACTATTTTCATGTGTGATTGTTTAGACATGAGGGAAAGTAGATGGTTTCATGTTACTCCATCCTTAATTGTTCTTTTTGAGAAAGACAAAAAAAAAAAAAAAACTGAGAATTCAAGTTTGCTATCTCATATATTAATAATGCACCTCAAAGGTTCATAGCTAAGTTGAATTCAACATCTTGCAAACTTGCATGTACCAAGTTGTTCAAATTCTATATCTTGAGGCCAAAATACCTATCTAATAATGTTCATCGATTCGTTTACCGCAAAATGCATAACATAGTTGAGATTTAGAAAGATACATCTTAGTCTCAAGTTAAGAAATACAATAATAACATATTAGAGGGAAATGAAATTCTGTCTGGAGCATCCTAATCATGAAAACAAGAATTTTACAGCTAAGTTTTTCATCATTAATATTTGAAGAATACATATTAGAGTTATTTTTGCAGAAAATCAAATAGCTTAAATTCAATGATAGCACTTCTCATGGGATTTGGAGGGCAAACATGCTTGATTTTTCTAATGGAATGGCAATATGATACTCTGAAGCTTAAAATATGGTGGTAGGATACTTGGTTGGTCAAGAAACCAAAATGTGAAGTATGTATTTGGATTTGAAAAGGGATAAAAAAAGAGTACGTGTATGAGTATGTGTATGCTGGTCGTCCTTTGTCATATGCAAAGAGAATTACAACAACTAAGTATCTTTGTGTCTTCTGCTTTAGGTGATTTCAAAACTTTTATACCTTTTTCAGAATAAAATTGAATTTATATTTAGTTACCTGTGTTGGTTGTTCTTGTTGCAAGACCTGGTGACCTGGTTAGTATTAAACTTTTCCTATTGGTAATACTGTCTTGGAAAGGTCTCTCCAAAAGCTTGTGGCCATACCCGTGGCAGGAAAGTTGTGTCAAGAGAGGAAGCAGTCATGAGGATAAAAGCTGCCGTTGATGCTAGAAAAGAAAGTGGCTCTGATATTGTCATAGTTGCACGAACTGATTCCCGACAGGCAATATCCTTAGAAGAGTCACTTTGGAGATCACGTTCTCTGGCTGATGCTGGAGCTGATGTTCTATTTATTGATGCACTTGAATCAAAAGAAGAAATGAAGGCCCTTTGTGAAGTTTATCCACTTGTCCCCAAGATGGTACATCATTTATCATTTATTATTTGAGTGACTCTTCCAATGGTTTGGCATTGCATATATTTTGGTGGTTGCTGTTTTTCTGTCTATGATATTTGAGCATGGGGGAACAAATCTTGATGAGCGACTACACATTTCCTTATTCCTAAGATTATTAACAAACAGCTATCTCTAGTTTTTCTTTCTTATATTGTGCTCTACCATGAGGTTGATTAACCTTAACTTATTTTCTAATTAGTTTGATAATTTTCCAACCTCATTGCTTTCAAGTATTCACCATTTGCCATCTTTGTAGTTGCCATCCTAAACCCTAAACAATACTTTATCAGCTACAACATTGGTTTGTCATCTCTTTTCTAATTTAAAAATTCAGTAGAAATTTGACAGACATGACATTGTTGCCTGTTACTTGGGAGCAACGTAATCCAGAGCACCTGTACTAAATATATACATTGACAAACCTATTGAACTCCAGGCCAATATGCTTGAAGGAGGAGGGAAAACACCAATTCTCAGTCCTATGGAACTCGAGGAAATTGGATACAAGCTTGTGGCATATCCACTTTCCTTGGTGGGAGTATCTATTCGTGCGATGCAGGTAAGGTATCCAGATGTTTCCTTTTTGCTTAGTTGAAAGAACAAATTTAACTATTAATATCTTTCTGGTAAAAAAATTTCTTCAGATATAAGTTCAACTGTTGAATCATGAATTCTGATATGATGGTGATATTTCGTCCATTAACTTTTTCTTTTCCCTGCCTGTTTGCTTTTCTCTTTGGTTTTTATTATGCAAAGATTGTCAGTCTGACAAATAACAAACATAAAGAAGCACATCGGCTATGAGTAAACTCAGATCTTAGTATGTTCTGTTGTATGAGCTCTGAGAACATCGCCACTGTATGGTAAATGCATTTCAGTTAATTTCTTCATTCTTAGTTTATCATCACCACAAAAAACCAAGAAGAAAGGAAGCAAAAGAAGCAACAGTTTTAGTTCAGGAGTTGACACAACTAAAATTGCTTTTCTGTGTTTCCTGTGGCCTTCTAAAGGTAGGCTTAGAGTGGATAATCAGAATGAAAGTACAAGCATGATGGAAACATATGGTTTAGAAAGGCATTCAAAGAGGCAAAAAATGGAAGATAAAAATGGAAGATTATGATGTTACGCTTATATTGCTGAGAGATCTGCATGTTAACTGCTGCTGAAGACTCTTTCTAATCGCTGGGAACTCAGAATTTATTGTTCTGCTGGTCAAGTGAAAGAACTATAACATAAAGAAATTGATAAAGAATGCGCACTTTTGTCATTTGGCACTTAAATTCAAAGTTTTGGGGACATGCTGTTTGTCTTTCTTGTTTAAGTAAAATGTCAGCTGGATACTCTTTTCCCTTGATGGCAAGAGGACTTCAAATCTATTATCTGAACTTGAATATTACGTTCCATGGTTGAGATGGCTCTGCTAGTGCCAATATATGGAGTGCTTTGATTTGGCACTATGCCAGCAACATGGAGAGTAGTTTCACATCTGTATCTCTTTAGAAAGAGAACAATCACCTTGGAACTTTTCATGTAACTATGTGGACGGAACAAAAAGGGGAAGGTATTAGAAAATTTGAAGCAAGTGAGAAAATGTACACCATTTGAAGGCTATGTTTCTTCAATACTGTTGGATACTTTAGGATGGACATCTTTAAGTTGGATATCTAAAATTAGTGATCCTCTGCTCCCAGGTCAAATCCGCCACCTCTAATTCTACAAGGGATGTTTACAAAAACTTGATGTGTTCACAAATCTTGATCTAGATAATTCTAGTTTACCAATAAAACATACAAAAGAGAACATTTTGGTATAATTGAAAGAGCAACACTTTAGAAACTATTGTTTACCTTTTTTTTGAAGTTAATACTTCAGATGCAAGTTGGTAAATACATTCAAAATGCTGAGAATGTTCAGCATTGGGTTTAGATAAAGTTGGTATATAACTTCTGATGTTTCCAAAGTCAGTGGTGCATATACATTAATAAGGCATTTACATGTTGGTCATGACAAATAAAAGATAGAGAGTTGAATTTCCAACATAAGCTCAACATTTCAGACTTTTTTCTGTGCTTCGTAATTTTGTGTACATATCTTTTCTGAACTAATTTCCAAGTGATCACTGTGTACCTTGGCATGTCTATCTTATGGACAAAAATTCTTGTCTCAAGAGAGGTTTACAATCATATCTCTACTTACGCATATGATTAGTAGAAAATGTGTTTGATAGTGTCTTGCATTCTTAATGCATCAGTGGTCAACAACTTTAAAATGTCATACAAGTTTTAGAGGTTGTTGAAAATTTCTTTTCTGGATGCATAGAAAAATGCCTACACTAGTCCATTTTGAATGATGGTGTGATAAAGCATCCATGAATTTTCTTTATTTAACTATAAAATATTTCAGATGCATCATACTTGATTTATCTAGTTTGGCTGCTGCACACAGTAAGGTGTCAATTGGATTTCAGTCACGCAATGCAATTTTTTGGCATATATTGGCTGGCCTGGCTGATTTAATCCTTGTGTGATTAAGTTCCAATTTCTCAATCTGGCTGAATTTTACTCTAGAATCCTACTGTTATTTCTTAATTTTGCATTTACTCATTGATCATAAATGACGGTGTGTAGTTACCCTGAAATATTTACAGGATGCCCTCACAGCTATTAAAGGAGGACGGATGCCATCTCCTGGAAGTATGCCGTCCTTCGAAGAAATTAAGGACATACTAGGGTTTAACAAGTACTATGAAGAAGAGAAGCGTTATGCAATCAACATCTCTCAACTTACTTCACAAAGCGGTGGGTGAAAATTGATGTGAAACTTGATTAGAGAAATTTAAGCCAGAATCATTATGCTTTTCATTGAGAGTCATTTCTTGACGTAATTCTGACTTTTTCAGGTATACTTGGCCTGGATAGGTTTTCTAAAGAAAAGTTGTTCTTCCAGTAGAATATCAACTTCTTTTTAGGTTTTTGTTCTTGTCATGTTTGTTGAAGCTAAATTGGCAGTAAGTAATAAAATGTTTAGGTTTTCGGACCCAGCAAAAGAGAAAAAATAGTCTTGACTGTGGATTGGCATATAATTAAATTTTCTATCCTATAGGTTGTTTGGAAACAATACCAGTTTGAAGTCAATATGTTTTAGAAGTGGAGCCCTCTTGAAATCTCTAGAATGTCCAAACACTGGTTTGCATCTTGTTTTTGAGATGTGCAGCTTGATGTATAACTTTCTTCTTGTCGTACTTTTGGAACAGTTAGCCTGAGCACAATTCACTTATCAATTTTTGGTGATATAGGTTATTCTTCGGCAAGCAGCGATACATACAGTACTCAACAAATTTCTCAAGGTGATAAAGACCAGAAAAATCAAAGTGTACAAGATCCTGTGGTTGAAGTAGTCACTCCTGAAGTGTATAATAAATATGCTGCAGATAATTCTAGTGGTCCATTTTCAGGGATCTGGTCAATAAAATTGAGAGTTAAAATTACTGGACGTGATGGGTTTGAGAAGCTTGATATCCAAATTCCTGTAAGTTATCTTGTTAATGATTTAATGACTATACCATATCTTTGTTTAACTTATTTTGTGTTGGTGAAATTAAAAGAAATTATGAAGAAGGAAGGGAATGCAATTAAAATGGTACTATATCGATACTTATCTCAAATATCTTAATTAATTGGACTGTGTAGCTTGTTGATAATCACCTACACGTAAACATGCTTCTGGGTGTGCATAGGAAAGCAATTGAATGTATGACAATTTGCAGAATGGTATAAATTCCGTCTTTGAACAAATTCTAGGTCACTTGTCAAAGTCATTTAGAACATGCGAAGAGTATTTGTAACAGTAAGTATTTGCTAATGCATAATTATCATAACACATGTCCTGCCTCTGTATCTGCATTGCTGCATTTTCTTCTCCTATGTTTCTTCCTCTCTCATTTTCCTGTTTCCTTTGTCTTCTTGTTTAATTTTTGACAAGCTAAGCTTTTCTTGCTGCTGTGGGAAACAAAATATCGATTCTAGTTATCTTACTTGATCTTGTGATTAAATAAAATGAAGTATTCCAACTTCCAGTTCTTTGTTTCCAATCATGCTTGGCCTGAGATTGAGTCCAAGCTCTCATAGTCCATAAGAATGATTATTGAGTGGATCTTACATCTTACAGGAGTGCATCTCATGAGATATAGCTACAAATTACCCGTGTGAGATTAACTACGCACATGATTCATTCTTCTATCCAAGCATTTTAATATAGAACCAGCCAAGAAGAGGAAGTTCCCACATCGTTAGCTCCTAGACACCTATCATTATCAACATTAACAATAAACATAAATCTGGAGCTTGATTTCTGCTATAGTTCTACTTTTCAAGATTGAGCTTACTGGCAATATAGTTAGTTTTGTTAGTTTTGCAGTGAGGCAAGCTTGCTATATTTCAAATTTCCACTTCTCTTAGGCAGAACTTTGTTGCCTTACCGCAAGCAAGGCCCATGGGCAGTGTGCCATGGTTCAGTTATATGTTCTCTCATATATTAATTCCTAGCTGGAGAAAAAAAAAAGCCATTAAAGATAGTATCAAGCTTCCCTCAGATTTCACTAAACCAAACTTTTTCTACATTCCTCAGAATTTTAATAGAATATTCAGCACTTAAACTTAATTCTGACTAGTTCTATGATCCCATCATGCATATTTTAGTCACTTGTCAAACAAATATTGTGCTAGGCAATTAATCTAGGTCTGGACAATGCCTATAAATATTTGTATGTGTGATGCTTGTGGCTTTTATGACAAGTCCTCCAAAGAATATTAAAGTACCTGGTGAAGCATTATCCGAGGATAAATACAGTAACACCTGAGTGGTTGGTATAACAACGATTTGTGGGCTGTGTGGATGAATTGAATGCGCTCTTCCTGCGGTAATATCAGATAAAGGTGGTAGGGGCTAAGCCAAAATTCCCTGGTTTCTTGATAAGGAGAGTGTCGACCCGCTGCACTGAAAATATCATTAAAATACTTTTATGAGAAGGTTTTATCGAAAATGTGAGAAAACAACAAATATTTTTTGGTTTTACCGCTGCGACATAGAAGGAACAATATTTGGCTAAGCGTACCTTTCTTCTTTAGAACAATCAGAATCAGAGATTTTTCCTTGTATGTTAAGGAAGGCAAACTTGAGGACATTCCACAGTGTAGTGATTTCAATTCTCAACAGTTACAATGTCTTACTCCCTGGCATGCTAACAAATTCTTCTGTTCATGAAGTTCTGGACTTCTTGAAAAACTGGTCAATATCTACCGAAAATTAGACTGCCTATCATGGTACTACAAGCTTTGGACAAGATTCCATGCCAAATGATTTTGATATAAAATAAACATTTAAATTACAAGAATCTCTTAGCTAAGACAGTTCATATTAGGTATTGGAACATGAAGCTCACGATGGCTTGAATCACAGCTTAGAACTTATGAGAATCAATTGTTGAAACTTGAGAATGATTTTCAAAACTCGTGCCATGCAGTGCAATGATGAAAGAATGTAGATGCTGAATGCTCAAGACCTGCAGATTAACAACTGAAACAATCCATTTAGATGTCATCTAAGGAATGGTAACCCAATTATCATAACTTGCTTTTAGATACTCATAAACATGATAGAATAAATTATGAATCTAGGATTCTTGCAAAATGAAAGTGAAAAATAGATAATTTGAAATGCAGAAAGTTCTGTCTTTACAACATTAGTGGACTGCTAAATCCAGTCATCTACTAAGGGGCTTATTCATGCAACAAGAACATGAATTCTGTTTCCAGGCCATTTGACTGGCCGGGATTGAGACGAGACAAACATTTGTTCATCAGGTCATTTGGTATGTGTTACAGCACCCAGCTTCAAAGATTGCAAGAAGTTGATAAACTTGTTTGGCAACAGTTTAGGGTTTTGGAAGCGAGGGTGTAGAAATTAAACAACAATTACGGGCTAAAATTAGAAAAAAAATGTAGGAAGTTAGAAAGACAAAGAAGAGAAGAATTAAACCCTTGAAATTGCTCATTGATATCTTTAGGTGTCATTATTAAGCTTAGAGTGCATCACAATTTGAAGAGTACATTATTTACATAGGCTCTACGACCTTTTGCTATTTTTACTAAGATTAACACTTATTCAAGAATTCTAAGACTTCACTACTAATTGAAATGCAAAAAAATAGAGATTCCCTAATAGAACACTTTGAGAAGATGTTTGAAATTACTTAATGGCCATTACTTAAATATGTTTCAGCAAGTAGGCAAATACCTATGTGCTCCACATATATATGTGTGTGCGCAGATACACACAACGATGCACACACACATATATATAAACCTGATGGAAAAGATAAATGATCAGGGAAATCAAACAGCAATAACAAAGATTGTGACTCAAAATGTAATGAGAACATTGAAGAGGAAAATTAGAAGTAGTGCAAAACTAAGCCCTAAAAGTAATGGAAATGGTGCACAAGTTGTGGATGTTTCTCTCTATCTCTCTCACACACCACACAAACTCATGGCGTCACCTCCTGTGGAAGGACCTCAATGGACATTGCAATAACAGGTACATAGATTCAATTTCTGGACGTGGTTCTTCCACAGGTACATAGGTTCAATTTGTAGACATATGTAGGTTCAATTTGAGCCTATGTACGGATATTGTAATGTTTGTGAAGGTTCTTCTGCAGCTGGTGAGGCCTTGCGTTTCTGTTGTGTATGAGAGAGACGGAGAGAAATGTCCACAACTTGTGCACCATTTGCACTACTTTTAGCACGGCTTAGTTTTGCTTCCATGTTGTTAGCTGGACCTTTTTCCTCTTCCTCTTTTAATCTTCTCATTACTTTTTCAGCCACCCTCTTTTTTTATTGCTGTTTGATTTCTTTTATTTTTATCTTTTCCATCAAGTTTATATATGTATGTATTTATGTACTTGTATATACATGTACGTGTGTTTTTTTGTGTGTGTGTGTGGACATACATTTATGAGATCTGCAATCTTAAAGCTTCAATGAGTTAATTGCAAATTCATTTCCGTTTGTGAAATCACTAAATCTAGAGACAGCTGAGCTCAAAATCATGATCCTTGGTCAGGTAAGCTGGGCATACAAGAATATTTTCTTATGAAACATGGATCACCAAATCCACAAGTTCCAATAAGGCTTTGGTTCATGCATTTTGACTTCAACATACTTCTAATCAAATCAATAAAACAATCAAGATTAATGCCCTGATCTTTGGCCACTTGAAGAGGACTAAAATGGTTTATGGTTTATGCATATGGTGTTTAGAATTATGCTCTCTGTTCTCTGCTTCTAATCTTTTGTCGATGTGAATCAAGCTATTTCTTTTCCCTTTCTATCTTTTCTAAAGCCAAGAATGGGATTCCTTCTTGTTGATCTTGATGATTGGACCTGCCCAATTTATGCAATCCCTCTTTCAAGTTTGTTCAGAATTTTCTTTTTCATTTTGTACTGTTCATCGTATATGGATGAATAACAAGTACATGTAGTCAATAGAGTAATCACCTAATCTTTAAATGTCATTCATTCAAGCTACTGTTAGTTTTCTGGCATGACTTGTCTTGAAATCAGAATCTGTTTTAGAAATATATTTTGACTAGCTCATTTCCTCAGGCTGGATTCTTGGAAGGAATAACCAATATAGTTCCAGGTATGTGTTTTTAATATGTTGGAGATAATTGAAATTAATGACTTATATCTTTGGTGAAGTTCAGAATAATCTTTCCACTTCTACAGCTTTGGGGGGTATAAACATCAAAGCGCTCTTGGATGATGCTGAAGGAGGCGGCAAAGTTTTACTAGATTTCAAAGACAGGATGGGTGATAGGATTCAAGTCTTTTTGGAATAAAGATATGAAATTCATTCTTTAAAGCTTAAGCAGTAAGTTACAGCTTCTTCTGAATCTTTACAAAATGAGCAACTTTATTTTATACATGGACTGCATGAACATGGATTGAGCTTGTCCTGTATGTCGTTGTACCATATGGATTTATGTTAGTTATTTAGTGTTTTTATTACCTCATTGGATTATCTTATAGTGCTTATCTTGGTTTAGGAAAAGGTCTTATATCTTGTTGCCCCCATTTGCATGAGAAGAGATCAATTCTATTTTCTCAAACCAAATGGGACTTAATCCAAAAATTTTAGGAATTTGCCTTGGCTTGGGTATTCCTATCTAGTGAGCGGAACCTTTACAAGCCATCCCATTCAGCTTCAAATGGACAAAATTCTCGGTCTTTCTCATTCAAGTGTCAAAGCTAGATCGATTGACTAATTAAACTTCCCTCCTTCCCTTTGTCTCTTTCCTGTTGAAGCGCTTACTGAATTCTTCTAGAAATCCTTATATTTTGTTTATTGACTAAAAAAAAAAAAAAATTGTTGACAAACGAATAAACACAGGATATAAGGTTTACCTTTCTTTTTTCATTTCCAAGATGGGAAGGCTAATTTCCCCTTCAACCTAAGGATAAGGTCTTATATCCTGTTCCCCCAATTTGCATGAGAAGAGATTAATATTATTTTCTCAAACCAAATGGGACTTAATCCAAAAATTTTTGAATTTTGCGATGTAGATAAGGATTGTACCCATTTTTGGGCATACCACTTAGTATTAAGATTCAGAGGAGTGCTAACAATTTCCAGGATTTTAAGTTGATCTATTTATTTAATTTGAGAATGCAAATGATACAAGAAATTAATTGTTGTTTTGTAACTCAAGAATCTATCAAAATTGTATTTTTTGTGGAGGTTCAGTTATGAGGTTTTGGCACCCTGATTACATCTTCATTTAGACTTCATACTATTTCCTAATACTTCTTGTAAACATAAGAAGTGATGATAAGCAATCTAGACACATAAAATAAGATGTTTTCTTAGACAAGAATGGTATGCAAATACTATAAGATAGGATACATAATGAATTCATAACTAAAACATGTAAGTGTGCCCCAAGACTTAGAGGTCTTGGGTTCAAATCTCCCTTCTTCCCTCCCCGCTTCTTAAATAAATCCCACTCCTCCCCTGCTAGAAAATTTAATTTAAAAAAAATGTATGTTTTTTTATAGGAAAATCAAAAAAGATAAAGATAGGAAGTTGAAATGGAGCTGTTACTAGTAAATTAAGATTTCAATGTTTTAGAATTGAACATAGCTTTTTAATCAAACAAGAAAACCTATGTATCAACCAACTTTATGTTAAATTTTCTAAAGGACAGGGAATGCAATTTGCAGAACTGGGTTATTAATGAATTCCTAAAAATAAGGGAAAATAAAACTTTATTTACTCTTAAAGTTGAAATATATCAAAGAGGGATACAACCTCCAGTTGTGTCTTCATTGGATGGGGTATCCAAAGAAAAAAGAGATAAAAAAAGAAGCTGAAGAAATTTGCATAAAAGTATAATAGTAGACACAATCTAGGTTGACTAACAGTGCTGAAGATTGAATGGAGATGCACCTACTTGCTTTGGAGAGTGTGGGAGGTTCTTCTTTTATGACTTAGGATGCTACGACTTACAAAACCTTATCATTTGAAATCCATGCTGCTTTGCAATTTTTGTAGTATACGTCTTAGACTTGCTGGATAATTGAGTATGCCTTGAAAATCTTTAGTTTTTGGCTGTGACCATAAGGCCAATAATCTCAATTCATAAGATCTGTTATATAAATTTTCAAGATTGCTATAAATAGAACAGGTGAAATTATTCAGATTTCTTGAAAATGTTAGATTAACTTGGGACTGAAGGGTTTAAACAATAATTGGTTTTATTTTTGACGATTTTGCTCGTGGTATTGGTTGCATTCTTTCATCCCATTGATACTGTCACGATTGAGATCCCCCCCACTTCTTACATTTCAAGGATAGTTATTATAATTGATATCTAATGTAAACTTTTTAGCATTTGACCAAACCACTCAACAATTATATCATAAACCTTCTATATTGAAATATGAATCATGTAAAGCTAGAAAAAGTTTTCAAGACATGATACTTGAAACGACTTAACATAGATAAGGTCTCACGAGATATGGAGTACATTGTTTGTTAATTAAGAGATCATGCTAGCTTCAACATTTCACTTCTACTGACAAAAATAATGAATGAAAAACTTAAAGAGAGAGAGAGAGCAAAATGAATATCCAATGTTTTCCGGAAAGTCTACATCTTGTAATCCTCCTGTAGGAAGCTCTCATAAGATGTTCCTGCAAGCGCCTTCTCAACATCCACCCAGTTCTCAACCAGGGAAGATAAGGACCCTCTATGTATTTTAACATGATGACTAACTAACTCCATTCTTGGAACCCTCAGAAAATCTTGAGCATCTATCAGTTTAGTCTGATTTTTTATTATGTCCTCATAATATAGAACAATATGTCGAGTGCTGTTGAAGTATTCTAAAGCTTTAGTTACCATCTCTTCTACTTGCCTCAGGTTGGCTATCAGCATTGCTGCATTAATTGTTGGCTTGTATCCTGCTAGAATCTCAGCTTCCTCAAGAGAATGCACGTGTGATTTGTGTGTCCCGTTCAATAGTTTCGCATTTGTATCGTACGAGTTTGCAAGGTCAGAGATCATCCTGCGCAGAAGATTTCTTCTGAGGACGAAAATTATCGATACTCCTCTACTCATGAAGTATTCTAGTATTTCTTCATGATGCAGCATTACACCCTGATTAAGCATCCACTTCAATCCAACAGCAGCAGTGCACTCATTCCTGGAAGCACTGGTCAAGAAATCTAGATTGTAGAGTTTGTCTAAAGTTTCAACTATAGTTGAAGCATTAGCTCTCCGGGGTTTGACTGAGAAGATCTCCCCATTAGAGCTTATGTTGATATGACTGTTCAACAATGTTTCAAACCATCCGCTCCCTGATCTTTGCATGGAGAGAATAGCAAAATATCGAACAGGATTGCATTCACACTCAGCTCTGCTAAAAGTTTTGGGTTTGGGATAGTGCAAGAAAGGCTTTTCTGAAGGTTCAATCCTAGGATTTTTGCATGGCCTTGCCAGTTCAACCCTTGACAGTCTTCCACTGGAAGGGGCACTGATTTGCCTAAGAGATACATAACATATATAAACTCCACAAACAATTGAGAACATCAATACCACCATTCTCAACCACCAGATTGATTTCTTTGGAGGCTTAAAGATCAAGCTACCCTTGTTGAAGAAACAGAGATTGAATGCCATGTTTGGGGCAATTAAAAGAAGGGGAAAAAGGGCGTCTTCTTATAGCACAAAATTCAAGCCTTTTTTACTCTGTTTATGCCAGAATAAAAAGGGGAAAAAGGAGAATCAAGTTTCCTTATTCTTTCTCCCTTGGTTTAGTCAGCCAATTATAATCTCTTTCCCTAGATGAAAATTAAAATAGATTACAGAATTAAGTATTGAATTACCAATTTCATAACCCTACCAATTATGCTAGTGGGAAAGAATCTTGAATATGGAAACATCGTTCAGTATAAGGGTTAGTCCCAAAGTTGCTATAGTCTGCCTTGGAAATGCATATATGGTATCTTCTTGGGATCTTACGAAGTTTCTTTTAGAGTTGATAACCCTTGACCTCCCTTACTTCAGCAGCAATCATGCTTTATTGGATTAATTCCATTTTGCACCTTCAAACTTGTATCACTTTTTCATTTTTCACCATAAACTTTACTTTTGAACACTTTGCACTCTAAGCTCTTAATTTTGAATACTTTGAATCCTAAACTCTCAACTTTGTCCAATTTAAATCCAATCAATGGCTATGTTCGCAAAATGAATGAGATAAAGAGCAGTGAAAATTAATGACAATGCACCATTTTGTTCTAATTGTGATCCCTTAACTTTTTATACCACTTTTAGTACATTATCATTGATTTATACGGTCTCAACTATTAATATTGTTAGCAAAATTAACGAGATAAAAGATGATACAAATTAATGACAATGTATTGTTTTATTTTTGTTGTGATACCTTGGCACCTTTTGACTACATTAGACACATTATCATTGATTTGTTGGGTCTTTTATGTCATTAATTTTGCTAAAATTGTCATTGATTGGACTTAAATAGAACGAACTTGAGAGTTTAAGTTGCAAAGTATCCAAAATTAAGAGTTTAGGGTGTAAAGCATCCAAAATTAAAGTTTAAGTTTCAAAGTAAAAAAATAATACAAGTTCGGGGATGCAAAGTGGTGGTTGTCCTGCTTTATTAGATACTTTTAGAGCTTAGTGAACTTTTACGTATGTTTGAAATTTAATTACCAAGAAACATGGATGATGAAATTTGTCTATGCAAGCAAATAGTTGGCAAATGAAACATATTAATTCTCAAAACTACGTATCAACCCTAATCCACCATACTCATACAAATAGTTTGTAATGAAACAAATTAATTCTGTATATCTAAATTTTCAAAACTATATAAAAGCCCTAATCCACCATACTCTATCGTTAATAACAAATGCTTGCAACTAGAAGTTATCTAATTAATGTACTTACTCGAGAAATGCACGTCACACGATACGATAGAGTATTCTTCGAGACATCATAATAAAGTTCTCACTCTCAGTTGAAATTTTCTTGAAATTTATTAGGACACTTAGCCAACATCTTTCCAAACAGGCAAACATGATAATCATCTTTTCCATAACGACCAACAATCTTTTCATAGCACACGGATAAACTACTACATCTTTCTTCCAAGACCTTGTTGCAACCTGTGGAAGAATCTTCATTACTCCCCTTAACCAGACTGTCTAATCCAAGATGTTCAACAAAACCTCATGTGCTGGTTATATTGGCACAAGAATCCCAAACTCTCTAAAACACTGGTCAAAATCATCAAGCAAATCTTGCACATTTTGTCCAGAGACATGAATTTCCTCAGAGACTCTCCAAAGGGCATGGAGTCCGAATCATCGAGTAGAATTTGGAGATTGGACTTTTGTACTTCGGGGGTTTACTATTCTATTTGCATGTTGCTACTACTACAGTACTACTCCTCACACTATTTATACGTTTCCAACAAAAGCCCTTTTTATAATGGTTATAAAATTAATTACAGCATAAGTTTAGATTATTTGAGAGCTAACAGCTTCGTTTAGAATATTGTTTGTAATGGTTATAAAATTACAACATAAAATTTGCATATCATCAAATCTATTTTACTCTAAAGTTAGTGATAAAAATCTTAAACAATGATCTATCATAAGCTTTTCTTTGATTTTTTTTTTTTTTTTTTTGCATTTAATGTTTCCAAGATGGAGCTAGCTAGACAATTGTTAAATTTTATTTTTCAAACTACATATTAAAGAATAAATGTGATGGGTTAAATATTAAAGGTTCTTTTAATAATTGCAAAAAAAAAAAAAAAAGGAAACTTGTCATGTACTTTTGCCTCATATAACCCAAATGTTTTTTTTTTTTTTTTTTGAAAAAAAAACTAGAGTTGAGTTTTGTAAAAGGGAACAAGTTTGGCCACAACAAATAGTTGACCAATAACTTCTATACAAAAACATTTGGAAAAACTTGGTGTCAAGATTAACATTATAAAAGATAACAAATGACACATAAACAACAATCATTAGTGGGTGCTTATGTAATTTTGTTTGAAGTAAAGTAATGTTGTTTGGAGTAAAGTAATGTAAATATGTGTTTCTATTACTTAATATTTTTTATCCACAATAAATTTTTGTTTGCAATATCACTTAATATTTTTTTCTACTAAGAATAGATATAAAAATAAATTTTGACCTTCTGTTATCATAACTATTTATTCTTAAAAAGCGTACATTTTCTTTTATATATAAAAGTGTGCATTTGTCCATAATTGCCCCTAGTCACATTTAGTAAGGAACCTAAAAGCCAAATGATAATTTTTCAATGCACTAATAATTCATTCTTTTTTATAAGTAATGCACTAATAATTCATGGGAAAGAGTACAATTCATTAGCTTTTTTTTTATGGTTTTAGTTGCAATCATCTCCAATATTTAACTAGTCTATAGTGGGAACAAAAGGCATTTTCCTAAAGTTGATATTGATAAAGTGTGACTACCTCCAAAATTTAAGAGCACAATGTTTCAAAAACTTTACTTTTATTGTTTACTCTTGCTAATTGCTTCTGAGAGAGTCAAGACTACCTAAGAAAAAATTCAGAGGTGGGAAGGAAGGAAATTTTTTTTGGAAAAAAAATTTGCCTTTGGAGAGTAATGTTTTCATTTGAGGATATACACTCATTAGTTCTATGTTTAAGGCCATATGTTTATAGCTTATAGAGATCAATTTTTGTTAATTTTGTGAAAAAGAAAAAACTTTTTTAATTTTGAATTCTTTTAAGGAAAACCACCAGGTATATATTATGGGATTTGGTGTGGAACTCTACTTGTATTAAGATTGGAACATAAAAGCACTACCTTGAAATACATTACACAAAGATATAGAAGAAATGTCCGAGCAATCTAATCTAATCAATGATGCATAACTCAACACTATTTTCCTATTTCTAGTAGGTTGGAAGTTCAAATTCCTATCTTCTCCATTAAATCTAAGACACCAAAACTTCAACAATCTCCATAGTGATGCTAGAGTATTTTTTTTTTTCTTCCCTTTCAATTTAAGCTCATAATACCATGTTTGAATAAAGTGATCTTGATTACATGTATGTGTAATGTCGTATAAATAAAGGTACTTCGGAATCATAATATCATGACATTAAACTATGAAAATGCATATTCTGAAGACAGGCTAAATATAGGCTAGCTGCAATTGGAAGTTGCCCCATTCCAATTAATTTACAAGAATTTTGTTAACGGGGTACTCTGTTAACGTATCTAATATTCACCTAACCCACCATATATATACACAGATTAACAATTATTACCCTCTCTTGCATTTATATACTTTCTCTATTCAATCTTACCCACCCTAACCCTCCCTTATATTTATTTATTTTTTCAAATTAATTTTACATTTCCTAAAATATGGCACCTGAAAATATATCTTAACGAATGTCCTATGGACATCTGTTAGAAAGACCCATTACAAAGCCTAGAATCTAGAAAACAATCATTGTTGTAGCTGCATCAAATTAGGTCCATGTCTCAATAAATTAATTACATATGTGTGATATAGGAATTGTCATATTCAAATAAATAAAACCACATGTTATTTGATACAAGCACCATCAGCTTCAGTGTGACATCTCAACCCCAAAACCACGACTTCTGAAAGTACTGAGGCTGTTAAAGTTCTCAATTGCCTAATACTGCAGAGTACTCAAAGTTATGTGTAGCAGCAGTTCCTTTAAATTCTCCACACCCAAGAAAGCCAAAACAAGTACTAAAAGTAATTGTTTGCATAAAGGCAGCCGTAAGATGGGAATATTACAAAAACGGCCTTACAAACATGAAAATTGTCATTACAAGTAATTGACACTAGACAAGCTATTGAGGTGATTCCAGATTTGATAATAGGACTAGATTGAGAAGTTACAGATGAAATGCTCCTTTCAACTAGTGGCAATGAAAACATCTGCTGGCCCAATTCCCATAAGAAATACGATATAAGTAAATACATGTAAATTTCTATAGTCAAAGATTAGAACTCCCCTTTTTCATGGTAAAATGGCACTTCCACATAAATTCCCACATCTGAAAGGATCAAACCAAAGACATTACATATAGAGGATATTGTGAACGCAAACCCCCAAGATCAAACTCCCAAAATCCCGGTATATACAAAAGGCATCTCGGTATCAGATGACCTGAATTTAGCTGGCCCCTGACACAACAATGCAGTTACAAATTGAAGAAGGTGCCTTTTTAACATGGTACTTGACCTTACATCTTCTTCTTGAAAGTTGCTGGGTCAAAGCATTCATCAAACCATCTAAAATCAACTGGAACTTAGCACTTCGGTAGTGAGGGTTCGATATCACCTACTTCTCTCGTGTTATGGGTCTTTTGGTGAGCATAGTTCCTTCCTTCCTTGATATCATCTGTCTGATCGAAACTCCTTTTTCACCTGTCAGAATCGATTTTTGCTGGATAAAGATGGTTCATGACCTTGTGTATGTAAAGGTCTTCTTGTTAGTTGCTGGCCAAATCTTTCTTTAGCCTTTCTGAATCACCCGGAGCTTAGCACTTCGGCTGCGAGGGTTCAATGTCTCCTCCTTTTCAGAAGGTGTTATGGGTCTTTTTGTGAGGATAGATCCTATCTGTCCTGATATCATCCGTCTGATCCATGCTTCTTTTTCACCTCTGTCAACAATGACTTTTGCTGGATCACATGACCATCCATCTTGGACTTCATCCTTGCCTCCATTGCAATTAATAATATCAAGAAACGTCTGCTTTACAATCCTGTCCTCCAAACTGTGAAATGAGATTACTGCAAGCCTCCCTCCTGAAGCTAGGGAATCAAAACAAGCGTGGATGGAATCCTGTAGCGTGTTGAGTTCATCATTCACTGCAATTCTTAAAGCTTGAAACACTCTTATTGCTGTCTTGATCCAACCTTGCCTCCCTCCTGATACATTTGAATTAACTATTTATCAGGCATAGATAATCATAAAGAACTTGCAACAGAGAGAACTAGTCTCAGTACCAACAACACAAGAAATCCTTGACCATGAAAGAAATATTAATACGATTATTTGATCAAGCGTATAGCACTTCTGACATTATGGGCGTCTTAGAATACAAAATTGATCATTATTTAAAAACATGTAACATTCTAAAAGATGAAAAAAATCAACCAACCTCTTGTCCTCGAAGCTGAGCTCCGAATGAGATCTACTAGCTCAGCAGTAGAATGCAAACCACCATGTAAACGGGCCTTTACTATTTTGTTCTGGATGTGGTACCAATTGCTTTCTTCTCCATACTCCTGCAGTACCTTCCCCACTTCAGCATCTGGCCATGAGTTTAGAATGTCTTCTGCTTTTAGACTGGCCTGTCATAGCACCGATCTAATTCGTTAACTGAGAAAACTAATTGCAAGGGAAAAGATTGTGGAAATCTTAGTTCAAGATTAAACTGAGCACATATTGGAAAATGTGGGCAATTTATAGTAAATCATCAGATCTTTAACCATATACAAACAGTTTTCCGTAATCAACTAGTTTCGTGGTCTCCTTCATGTGCTCTACATTACATTAGTCATCTTTTATGCTTCAGTAATTCGAAATTACCATTGTTCTGTAGTTTCACAATTTGATTCTTCTGTCTTACATGCAACCGCATCCATATTCTTAACTTAATTTGGACTAAGCCTTCTTAGTAATAGTGTCTCATTTTCAATATTGAAGATTGGATTAGTAAAAGGTTTTTTAAGTCCATATATGCAATTATTCAAAATTCATTTAAAAGCAAAGAATGCAGTTCAGAAGCATTTCTTTCTGGTTATGAGAGATTTTGTAAGCCATTATATGCTTGACACCTGAAGATTTCTCAGCTACATTCCTGGTGGTATGATGCCTAAAGCTTGCTATAAAATATTCCTAGACTTTCCTGCACTAGAATCTTCAATGTCTCTGCAGTTCTAATCAACAATGAGTTATTACCAAAATAGTTAGATAGACACATAAATCAAAATAACTACCACTAAATTTGAGTAACAGACCACTCTCTCAACTTTTTTCTTGTAAACCAAAAGTGCGCGGGAATGTGACTTTTAACTTTGCTTACCTCACTTTCTTGTGTTTAACTTTACCACACAACTTTCCCTCTATTGCAACAAAGCTGCAGGAATGGGACACTCAAGTTAAAGTGTGTAAACAGAAACCCATACTCAAATCTCATAAAAATAGAATTCTGCAGACAGCTCAACTCAGTGAAGGTTGTATGTAAAGCTTGAAGGGAGGTCTTTGACAATAGCCAAAGTGAATTTAGGATATTGGCTGAGGCTCTGACATGTCTCCAATACTGGCCTTATGCCACGTCCCATTACAGATTATTACTAATATGGATACGATGCATTTCCATACTCCTTTTAACATTAGTGTTTATTTGTATATGTGATTTTCTTCGAGCATAGCATATATGATTTATTTGTGCAGCAATATCTCAATATACATGTTTTTCTACCGCCAAACTCAAGTCCTTCTATAAGGTTTATTAACCGAATTTAAAGCACTTTGGGAGATTTAGGTTCTGTTTGTTTGGACTGAAAATCTTTTCCAGAAAATATTTTCTTCAATTTCTGGTGTTTGGCTGCAAAAGAGGTTAGGAAAATTTTCTGGTAGAAAATCTTTTACAGAAGTTAATAACTTCGGTAATTTCTGACAACTATCGCAACTTCCGGAATTAAGATACGGAATTAGAAATCTCTTGGTGTAAAATGACTTCCGGAATTAAGATGCGGAAGTTAATTTCTGACAATATCGCAACTTATCAGTCTCCTCAGCACTTGGCTATTGTACAAAACCATCAAGTACTAAACCACAGATCAAATCAACAGCAGCATCCCTGCACTTGCTGCTGCAAATCCCGCAGCTTTCCATCTCTGTGAGCTCTTCCTCTTTCTTATGTTCCTCCCTACTATTCCTTTTCTCTTGCGCCACACACAAACACAATTATGGATTATACAATTCTAGATCTAGATTGGGCTTTGCATTGAGAAGTTTTGGAGAAGAAAAATAAGTGAAGCGAATTGAGGCAGGAGGAACATTTTTAGAAGAAGAGTTAATACAATAAACATGAAGTTTCAATTGCTAATTTCTTATAATGGTTCAATCAGTGGGAAGCATATAATTTAAACTCTTTATGTCTATGATACTCAACTGGATTTGAGAGATTATGAGTTCCTGGTTCTGGTCTTTGATTTATTTTTTGGAACTTGAAAGGATTTGGATTGGGGATTGCTTGTGGGTAGAGGCAGTGATAATTAGTAGTAGCGATTAGCAAAGGAGAAATCCGGGGACGACATTATTGTTGGAGGATTTTAATTTTTTTGGAGCATTTTCATAAAATTGCACCAAACACCAGAAAATGAAGGGAAAATTAGATATTTTCCAGGAAAGGATTTTCAATGAATATGTTTCTTAGGGAAAATATTCTACATTGAAACAAACAGACCGTTAGTAAGATGCATTTCTACTAATGTAGGAAAAAGTGTTGAATGTAGAATTTGTCTATCTCTTCGTTGGTAAATAATGACGGTTTTGTCTAGGGCACTTAAGTATTCCATAGCAAAACTTTCTCTTTAAGTAAGATATTAAAGAACTTGCTACTTGACACAAATAGATAGTTCAAAGTTTATGTATAGTAATGCCCAACCACAGGGAAAGACTGAATTCCATAAAATCTAAGTTGCAAACTCCATTTAAAATCCAAGACTATAGTTATCATCATAACATTTCACATTACTTCAGAAAAAAAGCAGGGAGGTATAAGACCTCAAAAATTATTCTTCAGGTATACCTCCCCCCGGCCCCCCTCCCCCCTCATTCATTCATTCATATGTACTCATATATATGTATGCAGAGTGTGGTGTGTAGGAAGATACATGCATGTATAACCTTCTGTGGACATTAAAACCTGATAGTAAAAGAATGTAGTGGCTCTAACACTTCTTTGCCATTCATCCCTATCTCAAATCTAAATTCTTCAGCAAACAATCTTTTTTCGTGTTTCTCATTATTTCATTCCTCAAGCACTACAAACTTTCTCAAATCTTACTCCATCCGCCAGATTCACATTTTATCATGGAAGGATTAAACCTGTTATGCACTTTATACCACTAGCTATATCTTTATTTTTACCTCAATAAATTGGTATTGAAGTTCTTACTTCAGTCCATGAAAATTACTAATTTCAACAGTCAGACAAAACCCAAAAGCTAAAAATCTTGGCCACTATTTAATTCATTTTTATAATTCTTAATTGACAAAGTCAACAAAGTTGGCTAAATCTTTGTTTTTGTTTTATTACATAATTCTTGGTCTAAAATTAGAGCTGTATCTCTAATATTGAATGGTAAGAATCAGTAAGGACAGCCCTTTTGAGGTCTATAGGAAAGAAAAAGCAAAGTAAGCAAACAAGAGCTGAGGATGTGAGAAGAATAATATCACAAGAAAGGTTGCAAAAAAAAGGGAGTCACATCTGCAAATTGGTTATGGTAATGTATCCACACAAATATATTCTTTAGGGTATTTTATCCAACTTTCTAATTGGTTTGGTGCATGCAACCACTGTTGGAGAGAAATAACTTTCTGCAAATTATTTGAGCTAGTGACACTGGACATCAGTGTATAATCTATTACCTAACTGTTTTCTTTTGAACATTTGTGCTCTACTCATTCTACTTATGGCTGCATCAAATGTTAACCAGAATAAAACATGATAATATGCTATAGCAGGGGGACAGTATATATATATATATATATATATATATATATATATATATATTTTAACAGCTTAAGCAATAAATCCTCGGACAAGGCTACTGAAGTTCTGCGCAATTTGGCCAGCCTAAGGGAAAATAATAGTTGTATACCACACCCACTACACCCAACAGCAAAAAGATGCCAAAGATGCAGGGGAATACTTTTGCACATCATTCTCATCTTTCATTTATCGCTTTTTATTGAAGAAAGATTTGTTTTCAACACTTATAATAAAAAATGCTGAAGTTCCTACCTCTTTTACGAGATTTTTAACATATTCAGCACACACTTAAAACATACTACTCCACAAGGATGTGGCTGCGGTTACCTGAGGATTCATTCGCATATCAAGTGGCCCATTATTTAGCACACTAAATCCCCTTTCTGCATTGTTCACCTGCACGTGAGAGTTTTACCGAGTCAATAGCGGTTAATAGCAAAGCCTGATAACATGAGAGGTGAATAATGGTCTCCTAGATAATATTCAGATAGAAAGAGGCATAAAGTCAAAAGAGCAAACCTGCATGGATGACATCCCCAAGTCCATTAATATCCCATCGACCAATAATTTCTCGTCAATATCATGGAGGACAGACTTGATATTCTTAAAATTATTGACAAAAGTCTTTACTTGTAAGTCTGAAGTAAACTTGCAACAATCCGGGTATAAGTCACCTTTTATCCTAGCTTGAGCAATCTCATGGGCAACAGGATCAACATCCAGGCCAAGAAATAATTTCATCTCAGGGTGTGCCTTAATTATCTGTTATTTTCAGCAAGATACTTTCAGAAAGCAAAAGACAATCTTCAAGAGCTCAGAATGTAATAGTGAAAACAAGCTACAAGAGATTACTATCCTTCTTTGTAGGAAGAGTAATACATATGGTCACCTCCCTGGAAACTTTTACCAGTAGAAAAAGGGATTCCCTTCTCCAAACCAAGGAAGTTTCCAAATACTTTTATAGGATCAGTAGAAATATGATTTACTATGTTAAAATGCTAGCAAACATTAGCATACAGTAATAAAGTCAAGCACAAAGCTCATAGTTCACGTGCAAAATCCTCTCAAATAGACATACAAATAAGCTTCATTGTCTACTCGCAGTGAGAAAAGAAGTATCCATAATCTTCTATATGAATTTTAATTCTAGATACCTGAAAGCCCCCATCAACTAGCATCCACCATGCAAAAATGAAGAAAACATGACACTCTCAAAGCACCAGTCTGACCCTCTCATGGTACAAGAAAAACTCAAAAGACAAAAGTAAGCCAATAGGATACAGATGCCTTGCCACTCAAAAGTTGAACGAGGATAAGAAAATCCATTTCTAGTCTGAAAAGAATGGACATAATATAAGACTACCTTTTAAGCTCTAAGTGAGACCGTTTTTCCTTTGTTTCTTAGAACTGAAACCGGGATGCAAATAGAAACTCCCTCAAGCTAAACAACTTGGCTCAAATTCCCTTATTGCTTGGCATAGGATAAGAATGAGAATTCCTTTTATTATAGGCTTTAACAAGAAGTCAAAAACATCGTGCTTTGATGAACAACAAAATTATAATGAGTTTTGTATTTTACTCTCTATCCCTCATGAAAATCGATTAGCAGGAACCCCATTGATTTTCCCCATGCTTGATTTTAATCCCTTTTGAGATGAATCAAGAAAACTATCCTATTTGGTATACTTAGGGTGAGATTAGTCTAATAGTATAGCTGAATGTTGGGTTGAACAAACCAAAGAGATTCACTTTCCAAATACATCAACAAAAAGGAGGAAAAAAGAAGAAAAAGAAAAGATCCACCAGCCACACAAAGACTTACCAAAGCAAGAAATATCACAGGTTCCTATGATGCAATTGTCCAGGAGGAGCAAGAAAGGGGTAAGAAGCCAGAACAGTGCTGAGTGTCTACCTGATATAAAGTAGAGAATGACCTTAACAGGCAAAGCTAAGAATCATATCAGTTCATGCACAGGGATCAGCAATTACTCCTGGGTATTTTTCTAGAAGTCAGATACGTTAACCTCCTACAATTTAAATTAGAAATGCAGCAACGGACAAGGATAGGTTAATTATTTGAGCTCAAGAAAGTTACTATGGATAATTGTTACTGAATAATGGTCAATCCAATAGCTAGTATCTTTCATTTTTAAAATTTTCCAAATTTAAATTATACTGTTCAAGAATGAGAGGTAAAATGCGTGAAGAGAGTTTCAGGTAGGACTCATTTGGCTTATTAGAAATACACCAATGGACAAGGACAAGCTACTAGTTGTGCTTAAAAAGTTACTATGGATAATTGTTACTGAATAATGGTCAATCCAACAGCTAGTAGTTTTTCTTTCTAAATTTTTCCAAATTTATATATATTGTTCGACAATGAGAGGTAAATTGTGTGAAGAGAGTTTCAGGTAGGACTCATTTGGCTTATTAGGAAATTTAGCCTCACGTGCAGTTAACATGAAGCAATTTCATGAGTTTTATCACTATCTATGTACTTAGACAATCAAGAACTGTTAACCTAATATAGAACAGGTGTCACTTTTCCACCAATAATTTAGGTATTGCTATTGCTCTACCACTTGTATAATACTGACTAATATAACTATTTCCCGTTTGTTGACTTTGAGTTGCACATCAGAATTTAATTCTCTGCAGCTTCTTAGAGACCCCTCACATAAGTCAAATAAAACACCTGCAATTGTTAGAACACCGCACAGCTCAGACAATGATCCAGGCATCCAGCATAGAAACCAGAGTTCTATCATGCTTACAACCACTCGAGGGTCAAATGATGAATTCATGTACGTTGTAACATGAAATCTGTTGTTTTGAAAACAATAGGTGATCTTTCTAAAGGTAAGATCAATCACTCTGAGCCATTCAGCTTGCATTACATGAAGAATTTATCAGAGCTAGGCGATCTACAGTTGATAAATCTTGCTAGAGGAGGGAAATGGGGTCTAACAATTTGATGGTTGGGAAGATTAATACCTGGGCTAGTTAATTTGAAAAGCTTAACAAAATTTTCTCAGCATAATTTGGTTTACTCACAAATTGAACACAATTCTAACCTTATAAAAATTTGTAGATGTAGAAACATATTCAGAGCAATCAAATTATTCTCCAGAAGAAGATCCCTCAGAAGAAATCAAAGGACGCTACTATATAGAGCGAACCAAGCCTTATAATAATTTCTCATATTAAAGTAAAATAACACAGGTGATGAAGAGGAAAATCAGTCACCCAATACCTAAAGAGTCTAATAGACTAGAAACAGCATCTAAAAATGGGGATTGGTGCAGGAAAGAAAAAACCCCAAGGAGTTGGTACATGGGCTGATGCAAGAAGCAAATGAGCGGCAAGATTATCAAAATTAAAACAAGAGAAGATATTGGATAAACATATGAGAAAAATCCTCCCACTGAGATTGAGAATTAGCATCAGACAGCTTGTAAGTGCTCAATTGTAGCAGCAATTTTCTTGAATTTAATTAGCAATTAGCATGGAAAAAGCCCTTTATATGTGCTAATATATGTTACAGAAGTACATGTTGCAAGAAATAGTTCATCCTAATGAGGAACATATGAAGAGGAAACTATTGCTTTGATGGATAGTGCTCACCGCTACTTAGAAGAGTCTTTACAGTCAGTACACACTTCTGCTGATTTTCGCCCATGGTTCTTCTTCCAAAGGAAAAATTATTGCCTAGATCCATGCTATTTCCAGAAAACTTTTCTATGGTTACAATCAAGCAACTGTATTCAGCTAGAAAATGCACCAAATTGTCCTTTCAAAATCTGTTAGACCTTCCAAATCAAAAATTCAAGGTTTGAAGTCTTCCCATCCTTCTCTGACCTTACTTTAACACCACTAATCATCAGACTGCAATTTGATCTACCAATAATCATTAATTGGTTGTCTACGACTAACTTAAATAACTGCAGCAAACATGACTCACACGGAGTATTTCAGAATTATTCTCCATTTTACAACAAAAAGACATAGGGGCAATTACAAATTAAATGCAACATAAACAAACTTAAACTAAGCTAGGTACGATACAGTCACTACATTAAAGCAAGATCAACACTATTCTACGTATTCCCCTGAGTCTACTTCCCAAAATCAACATTATCTTCTTCAAAATGTGCTTTTATTTCCATGTGAGGTAGACAATTTAGCACGATTCCTTATACAATTGTGATATATGGTCATATTCCTGCTAACTAAAAAAGAAATCTCAAAACAAGTAAAAAAGAACGCATATATCAATAGGAAGGTAATTAATTAGCAAATTTCATTTCGAGGACAGATGATAAATGGTGAGATAATTAATCATCCTTATTCACCTATAGTGTATGGATATATACGTTCATTCACATTCCATACACATAATAATCTTGATACAACATCCGCCAACAACAAGTATAGGGAAATTTTCTAAATTTCTCTCATATCGTAAAGGGCATTCATATTAATTCCGATTTCAATAACGTCCACTTTATCGTATACTAAAATTCCCAAAATTGTACACTTCTCACGAATTAGGGCTCTGAACGGGCCATTCTAACTAATTCCCCCAAAATTGAAAGAAACGGAAAGGGAAATGAAACCTTAATAATGAGAAATACAGCAGAAACACATACCGCGGAGGAGTGGCCGGCAGCACCGAGGGTACAATCAACGAAAGAGCGGAGAGGCACGGAAGCAAAGACATCCAGGACTTCACCAAGCAAAACAGGAACATGTGGACAACTATTATCATTTCCATAGTACTTTAACAAGCTATCCTCATCAATCTCCCTATCCGAACGCGTCCGCCTCTTCACTTGCGACTCCACAAAGCTACTGGTCTTTTGCTTCAACACCTTTGCATTTTTTGCCTTCTGCTTCTTTTGCGCAGAGTTTGAAATACTACTGCTACTACATTCAAGTGTGGAAAAGTCGGCGGCAGCAGGGGTGATGGCTTTGGCGGCGGTGAAGCGGAAAAAGAGGGGGAATTTAGGTGGTGGTGGTAGCTTAAGGGAACAATTGTATGGAAAGAGATTTTTGAGAGCTGATTTTGCCGCCATTGGCGGTGTTGATTATCTGCCGACCATTTGCAGACGGAACTATATAAAGCAATAGTAAACTGCTGTCTCTGGATTTGCTGCATTGCACCCCCCTTTTAACTTATACTCGATTCTCACTTTACACCAATACTAGTTTTTGGCCCCCGCGCCCAGCGCGGGTAGCCCGTAGATCCTTTCTACAAAGGTAGATCCTTTCTACAAAAGCGTTTCATAGTGATTGTCTATTGGCATTTTGTTTTAGCTAGAAGTACGATGGTGTAAGCTGATCTTAGATTTGTCCTTTAACAAATATGCCCTAGCTTGTGAGGCATGAATCAGACTACAAAATGCCATAAACTTAATTTTCAAATGATTGCTGTAATATGAAAGGGTATTACTACAATTAAAAGTCAAACAATATTAGAAAAGCTACAAGTGAACACAAATACTGAAGTGTTATCAGAGTTGAATCTCAAAACCTGTATCATAATCACTCATCACTTGCCGCAGGCATCCTCTTCTTCCACCTTATTTATCCACAAAAACAAAAAAAAAAAAAAAATCAGATAAGCTGGGTAAAGGAATTAAAAAAAAAAATCCCTTGACAGGCGATAAAAGTAAGAATTCTTGTAAATATTTTTCTAAAAGATAACTTGGATGAATATTTGGTGCAATATTAGTGCGACATTTAAGGATAACATTCCCTAAAGCAATAAATAAAAATTAAGGAGATTTGGTGTTTCCATAATGAAAAAAAAAAAAGAGAAAAAATTATTTTTCTTAACATATTTTTAAAGCTTTGCAATTGTAACATTAGAAGAATTCAATGTAGATAGCCAAAAGAAGAAAGAATGCGTTAGATTTATTAGAAAACAAAGGAAAGTCGATCCAAAAGAAAAGGACGCATTTTTGGGATTATAGTAAATCTTGCACTTGCTTATACAATATGCAAGCGTTTAATTGTTGAGCATATAAACCACAGAAAAAGAATTCTAAACATAGGATAAGAACTCAAGTCAATTTGTTTTCAAAGTTTCATTTGCAGTTTGTCTTAGAAGTGTTTGGATATGTTAATACTAATATAACTATGTTTTCAACCATGTTAATACTGTTTGTGCAAAGTACTTAAATAATTAAGAGAAATGTTAGCGCAACCCCTCCTTTATGTTATTATACTTCATGAAATGCAGAAAGGTTTATGCTGGATTTGACAAAGTTGTGTATTGAAAATGTAGATAACTTAGCAATACATATTTTAAGAGAGTCTGAGATTTACAACAACGGTTGAATAAGTTGAGATTTATAAGTCGTTTTAAGCTTAACAACTTAACAATGATATTCATCACATATATAATTAATTCGTAAGATTATCAAGAAATAATTTGCAAATTTCAATAATAGAAAAGCTACAAGTGAACATAAATACTAAAGTCACAACCTATTATCCTCAATCTTGAACATGCCTTGTGCTCTCCGCAACATGCCTTGAACCACAAATTCAAACCATACTTGAGGATTTAAAATAATTGCTTCTTTTTTATTTTTCTTTCAATTTATCTAATTTTTAATATTCATTTTTAAGATTTAAAATAATTATTGATTCAAAACTATTTATGGAAGCAAAGATATGGTTTTTATAAAATAATAAGCAAAAACTTTTTCTATTTTTTTGGATTGCTTCAGGGTTAATAAAATAAAAATATGTTCTTTTTTTAATGCAACACGGCCTCAATAAGGGCATTTTCGGCATTAAGGGGGTTTTTGTTAAATGTTTGATCATTCAAAGGGTGAGACCGTTATTTGGACAAATTACAGGAATTGATTGGTAATATGGTCAAACCTCAGGGGAGGTAAATGTAATTAACCCATAAGAGAATGATTGATGGGAAGATGAGCTGAAGAGTGAGACAACGATGAAGAAATGAGAGAAAAAATGGGCATTTCTGACTCCTCGGGCTCAACCCCATCGGGTAATCCCGATAAGGTAAAGGAAAAGAACAATAAAAGGGCACAAACATGGTCAAAATTACAAGAAAGACTAACCAAACATTAATAAACGGACACACAAGTCTCCAAATTTACGGGCAAAACCTGACCACCGAGGGCATTATAGAGAAAGAAAATGCAAAGTCAATATCAGAAAATTCAGGAGCCACAAATTTAACCTTTATGCCACATTCGAAAGACCAAAATACCCCATGAAGTCATCCGAATTACCATTGAAACCGGCCCATGGCTGCACTGTAGCAAATGGACGTTCCCCCTTTTATATATTTTAAATATTACACATATTACATATTGCATCCTAAATCTTGAATTCATTCCATTTGAGTCCAATCGTTAACATCGTGAGTAGAGGTGGCAATGGGGCGGGGGACACCTCCCCCAACCCTCGCCCCTTTGCATTTTAATTCCCCCCGCCTCCAGCTTCCCCCGCCCCGCCCCGCTTCTCCCGCGGGGGCACCCGTGGGGTTAAAAAATTTTATTATATAATTTTATTATAATTAAATTTGAGCAAATAATCAAGTACTAAAATATCAACATATCACTAAATTATTATTCATTGTAACTTCACAATTGAAACTCATAAAAATAATTAAACAAAAGTTATTTGAATACAATCTAATATGATAAAACAAATATAACTAAAATAATCAAGTTTTTACTTTTGATACAAATACAATCACTAAATTAATATTGTGTTTCTTTAGAAAAAAGTGTTATTGTATTAAGTGTAGTTAGGAATTTAACATAAATGTATTAATAAATTTAGTATAAATAATTGATAATTTTTATTAATAGACATGTGTAATTAGTAGTATAATTGATAATATCATTATATATATATATATAATTATGTACATATATATTTTTTTTCAAACGGGTGGCGGGTCGGGCGCCCGCCCCCGTTGCCATCCCTAATCGTGAGCTAAAGAGATTAAAGAGTGTGTACAAAATATGAGTATGGGCAACTGCGCGTGCTTAAAAGGACTAGTTCCACTTTGCATTCCTAACTTCAGTTTTGCAATCCTAACCTGTATTCATTCCTAACTTGTATTAGATTCTGAGTTTGCAATCCTAATTTGTATTCAATTTTTACTTTGGCATTCTAAACTTCAATTTTGAACTTATTACACTCTAAACTCTCATATTTGTCACATTGGAGTCTAATTTTTTTAACACTACGAAGCAACAGTAACAGAAGTAGAAATTGTGTATGGAACATGCAGAAAGAATAAAAAGCTAGAGAAGTAAACCTTCCCTCCTTTACCGATAACTTGGTCTCATATATTGGAGTCTTTGGGCCAAAAACAACTCAATTACCTGAAAAAGTATATGTAGCTGACAAAAACAATTAGTGCAAATTAGAGAACTTCAATCGGAATCTTTTTTCCAGCATTAAGGGTCTGAGGTTGCATACAAGCTCGGCAACAGCAATGATAACTGCAACGGCAGGTATTAGCCAATCTTGTTTTCCATATCAAATTGTATGATATGGCTCAAATAAACATCCATTTGCTGTCACTGCTTATTTTCATTTCGAAACTAAATATGTCAAACTGAAGGGGTAATAAATAATGCATTTTTCCGCATTCAACGTCCATTTGCTGTTGTTTTGGGTGACTCTTTCCTCTTTACTATTTAATTATCTTCAATTCTCAACGTTCATAGCCACTCAACGCATTCTGGCAAGTATGCGGTTTGTGGTATTTGGAGTCTACATAAAGTTTGTAATTACTGTAGCAGCCGAACTTCAAACTACTAGAGTTGGGGAATAGCAAAAGTCATAGGTGTTCTGCCCTATTATAGTTTTGGCAGACCCCTCTTCCCTTCGCAAAGAGTTTTTTTTTTTTCGTATTACTTGTGATTCGACAAATGCTTTCCACCGGATTGGTAACGAATTTACATAGCATTTTATTTTTACAAGTCATCCTGGGTACAATTAATAACCAATAGCAAGCACTTGGAGGTCTATGTCTGTGAAAAGTAAATGTCTCACTTCTTAGGGAAGTTTATTGCTGTACTACTTCTCATTAAGTTTTCTTTATAGTTTTGGCAAGACCTCACTTCTTCAGTGCATCCATGTAGCAGGTTTGCCACTTCGACCCCATGCAGTTGTGATTGGTAAATGAATTTGAAGGGCAACCATGCTTGATAATTTTGTCCATGTCTGGAGGAAAGTGCAAAATTGACTCCCTATGTATAATATCAAACCCTTTTCAATTGCTCTACAGTAGTGTTCAATTGTATTCATTTGTTTTTCAATGTTGCAGCTTCTCCTACTAGTTGCACTTCAGATTGCTCTACACACTCATCAAGCGACTCCAACGACTACCAACTTTGTGTTGAAAATTACCGCAAGCAAGTATGCTACCATTGCTATTTGCTAAGCTTTAAATTGGGTTGTTTGGAATTTTATTTGACAAAAGTCTCCCATTAATATGTCACCTTCACAGCAAGCTTTTCCTCTTTTACCTCAGCAAATGGCTGAGAAAATGAATTGGACTCCCACTATGGACTACAATTTCATCACGACCTATGTCGATTGGGTTACAACCAAAACATGGGATCCTCATAAGACCATGGACCAGAATTGGAATGTCCTAGCAGCCCATTTAAGAGAAAAATTTTGAAATGTCTGTCTCAGGTAAACAGTGCCAGACTCGGATGAACATATTCAAGAAGAAGTGATATTCATACTCATGCCTTTAAGGGTTGTCTTCTACACTAGAGACCAGACTTGGTTGGGATGAAGAAAATAATTGCTTTCACGGTCGGTGACAAGCACTGGCAGCAATTGGAAGCTATATGAACATGATAAATATCTTATCCTTTTGATTGGTCTTACAACATCATCATCTTTTGGCTTTTTTACTAGAGTTTTTACATAATCTGGACTGTTACATTTAGAATTTCTCAGCTACGCTCCACTTGTGGTGTTCTAGTCTGCTAACCATATGCATAATACAACACTTGAGATAATATGCTGTTGATACAATTTTAACCTTAGTCATCCCCTAACCCTCTCCTATTCTGTTATGAACAGGCAAATGGTAATTATAAGGACTTCAAATTACCAGGAAGTTGCTTCCTATACAACATTTACACCCCGATTACGTTGGAAAAAATGGAAACGGTTAACTATGTGTAGTTCGCTGGTGAATCAGTCCCTATGGAACCACCAAGCGCAATCAAGCCCCCACAAGTCAAAAGAGTAGCAAGGGAAAGTTTGTGGCTTCCTCTTTGATGGATTATCCATACAGCAACTGTGACGACCCCACTTTCCCCTAAGGCGAACCAGAGGGTTGACGGGCCGTCTGCCCAGCTCTCGCCAGAACTCACGCAAGCATTCTAACCCAAATCCTTTCGAAGAATAACCTAATCTATTACAAAACAATTCTCCCAAAGAAAGCCGTCACTACAACCACATTAACTTCAGAGATAGTAGTAATTTAACGTAGCCAATCGACGGCTTCTAAAAAAAATCTCACGCGTTACTAACTGCGCAATAGAATCGTACCGCCTGGCTAAGTAAAAATTCATACAACAAAATACAACAATCAAGCCAAGTATCCAAATTAAGATTTACACATTTTCCAGCTTCAAGTGACAATTCAACATAAAAAGTACATTATCCAAAATAACGCATTACAGCCCACAAATGTAGTCATAGTATTCAAGTACACCCCAAAAAGAGAAGCATGAGTAAGTTTCAAAGCTTTCAATTTCCAGAACCTGTAAGGAAAACAAATAAACGTGGGGTGAGCTAAAGCTCAGTGGTGCCCCAAAAACATGCAATCAATTAAAACAATTAACACGTATTGATTCGACTGAAGTAAACAAATAGGGAAGCGATAATACGCGAGTATACCTTAGACTGGTCGAGGGATTCACCCAACGACATTACGTCCAACACTTATAGACTGGTCGAGGGATTCACCCAACGACTTTACGTCCAGCACTTGATTGTTATAGACTGGTCGAGGGGTTCACCCAACGACTTTACGTCCAGCACTTGATTGTTATAGACTGGTCGAGGGGTTCACCCAACGACTTTACGTCCAGCACTTGATTACCAGGTCAGGATAAGAGGCCCTCCCACCCTTAAGGTGTGGTGCATTCCCCTGCCTAATAATTTTGCACTTAGCAAGCGCAAGCAAGATATTCACGAAAAACACTTCAAGCAAGTCACCACTCGAAAGGCTAGTGTGATAAAGTTCACACTGCTCACTCCGATGGATCAGCAATCATTTTTGACAATTACCACACAACGAGTCGATAAAGCACTTTAACCAAATAGTCATAAAACAGGCAGGGACACTCACCAAAAGTGAAGCTCAAAAGTCAAGCTGGGAATCGAAGTCCACGTCCTCGCTACACCCTAGGAATCCAAGTTTTAAAACTATAAGTTTTACTAAACAAACCCTTGTTTTATATCTAAAAGGTTATCTTGTATAAAACTAATTTAATTTCTCGAAACAAATCAATAGTTCCCTTAGAATTAAGGCTAGTAAAGAAATAAAATATTTCGTATGGTTTCTTTAAAGGTATTTCCCTTCTAGAGGGCAAACTAGAACCAAATTAATTCAAACAAGTTTTCTTGCCGAACAAGTTCCCTTTGTCTTTTATTCGAAATTATTCAAATCTAATGTTTTTAACAAATTTCCTTTAAAACAATTGGTCAAGGGTAATTTTTTGAAAAACTTAAAGTTTGGAAGTTAATGCAATTATTTATTAAAGGTGAAACACTAGTTTAAATAAAGAAAAGAATTAACTAATCGGCAAGGTTTTAAAAGTCCCGATATCTAGATTTTAATATTAACGTACTATACTCAATGTATATAACTTGATATTAAGGCAAAATATTCCCACAAAGCTTGATCAAAACTGCTCGAGTTCACAGGGTCGAAACGACTTTCACAATTTCGATCCCATTTCGAAATCCCATTATGGTTCAAATTTGCCAGCAAATCAAAATCACATTTTAATAGAAAATCCCTAGGACTTCGTCAATCATTAGCCCTGGGTTTTCAATAGATTCACTTCTGATCAAAATGGAATAAATGACCAAGGCTTCGTCAATCATTAGCTCTTGGTTTTGGCAAGTTCATATCACCTCACAGTTGAAGCAAAATAAATATAAAGGCTTCAAGTAATTCTAGCAATTAATTTCATCACACTTTAACACTTGTATAAAATCATTCAAATGGCCAAGGGCTTCATCAATCATTAGCCCTTAACATCCAACAATTAGTTCTTATAGCAATAAAGCTAACATTTCAAATGTTTGGAATTACTAACAGGTATATGAACCTAAGGCAAGAATGGTAACAATATTTTGTCCAAAATCTCAACAAAATCTCATTACACATAATCAAATGCAGATTAAACATTTCACCATAGTTATATTCCAAAATTATCCATTCCAATATCGATAACTTCATCACCGTATTACGGTCATAATAAAATCAAATTGTCACTCCGAAATGTACAAGTAAGACCCTTTCAAGTGGAATCAATGAACATAAGATATTTTACAGCTCAAAGCAGCATTTTTAGGACTAAAATTCGCCACAAGAAATCTGGAAAATTCCTTTACTACTTCTATCAATTTGGTTGGAAATTTTCCAGGTCTACACTTCCACATTCTTAGTTCAAACTTCCATCATATCGAATGATTCATAGTTAAACGACTTATGCAGCTTAAAACACATATTTCTGATGCATTTCAAAACCATGACACTCTAAGGGAAAATCCAGAAACAGATTAAAATTCCAAAAAGAGCAAACTGAAAATTTCTGCTCAAGCCTCTCGGCTATCCAGAATTTTTCCAGCACTTAGGTGTTTATAAATCCAACTTTTCCTCGGTTAAAACATGGTTCTAGGTTCTCAAATTTTCCATGCATCAACTTATCCAACCAATTAACATTTCCAGTTCAAAATCGAGTTCAAATGACAGTCATAAACTTCAAAATTTCCAGGTTCAAACCTTGCGGCAGTTCACAAAATTTTCCAGCAATAAGATGTTCTTAATCCAGCTTTTTCCTTGGCTAAAACAGAGTGTTAAGGGCTCAAATTCAACATGCCATCACTAAGCTAGTTAATTAGCATATCTAGCACAGAAATTAAGTTCGCTTAACGATAAAAGTCCTCCAAAATTTCCAGAAAATTCTGGCTAGTCTCGGTTGCAGCTGCATGAACACGAATTGCATTTTGTTTTTATTTTCTGTACTACTCAACTGATTAACTTCATGCAAAGCCCCATTATCTTGTTATTAACTAGTTAGTTATGGTTATAAGCTCAAAGCAACAAAATTAAACCAAATGGAGCTGCATAAATCAAGACAAGCTCTCGGCAGGAACAATTCATCAAAACAGAGTTTCTTTTTCTTCAAATCATCAAGTTTTCACTCGGCTAAAATGTTTTAGGTACTCGACTTCAACATGCAATTCACTTCACCACTTGGTTAACATTTCTAGCTCAAAATCGGATTCAGTTACCAACTGCAAACATCACTAAAATCCAGGAATTATATCAACTAGTCTCGGATGATCATGCATGAAACAATTTTCTGTTTTTAAACTAACCCATCAACTGCATGCAGGGCTTAGTTATCTTGTTAATGACTAGCTAATCACAGTTATAAGCTCAGATCATCCAGATTAAACCAAGTAAAGCTGCATTATTCCTAGTTAGTTCTCGGCAAAACAAAATCAGAAACTTTTCCAGCATTTGCTTAGTCACGATCCAATTTTTTTTTCTTCAGCTAAAACCTTGTATTCAAATCTCACATGCACAACTACTGCACTAATTAGCTATCAATTCCAGTCCAGAAATCAGTTCGACAACAACAAGTTTCATCCATAATTCCAGAAATTTATTCGGCTAGCCCCAGATGAGGTTGTATGCATCAGATTTCTGTTTCATTATCCATTTCCTTGCTTAACCGAGCCATTAAGTTGCATGCAAAGCTTAAACACTTAGTTTTTAGTTGGTTAATCACAAATACAAGCCCAGATCATCACATTGGAGCAAATTAAAAACTGCATTTCCTAATTAACTCACGGCAGTTTCCAGTTTCTTTCGAACCCAAATTCTGGTATCTTAATTTTCATCCAAACGTACAACTCTCACATGCATGCCTCTAAACAGCTTCATCTACCTATAAACAACTCATCTAAGTCCAGAAATTACCTCAGCTTGAAGCTTAATACACACGGCTAGTAGCTGCAACAATCCTCCACCTTCGGCTGTCCAGAATTGCAGACCGCTCTCTCTCTCCCTTGCTCTGGCTTGCGGCTGGATGAAGGAAATTTGGTCTCAAGCTCTTCACCAGCTCATGGATGGAAGGCAGAATGGATCGCAAGTCACTCTCTTCCCTCTCTAAGTTACGGACAAAAAGAAAAAAAAAAAAACAAGAAGCTCGGCTCCCTCTTGCTCACTCTCGTCGATGGAACCGAGGCTACAGCTCTCACTCCCTCTTGCTCTCGGTCCAAAGCAGAAACTGAAATGTGTAGTGGAGTTTGGGTGCTTAGTGGTTGATATGGTTGAGTGTGGTAGTGTAATGTATATAAGGTGAGGCTGTGAGTGGAGTTGGTCGGCAATATCAAATGGAAAGGGCTGGAATGAAACGTGAGAAATGGAACCGGCAGGAATTGGAATTGTTTAGAATGAAGATTGTTTAATGTTTCCGTGGCTGCATGGTAAGTCCAAGATAATGGAGGGCCAATTTGGTCTTTTCACTTTTCATCCGAATTCCACTTAAGCCCTCGATTCTAATCTAACTCCAAAAGTTTACCCCGAATGCAATTTGAATGCCTACTAGTATACTCGTCTCACAAAAATTAAGCTATCGATATTTTAACGTCCTAAGTATACTTGGTATACTTATATCGATTTTATCTAAAGTTTATCGATTGCATCTTAGTACTAAGGTTCCTATTAACCTTGAACATTATTAACGATTAAAGTTTAGCTAACAGAATTCGGAGAAATTAATTATTAAATAAACGAAATAATTTACCTTCGAAGTATTAATTTTAGCATAACAAAACTAAGAAATTGAATAGTTTAGCACATTTATTTTATTTTGCACACAAAATTTATTTCTACGCACTTATTTAAAAACAATTAGATTTAATGCTAAAATTTATTAAGGAATTACAAATGCAAAATGAAATATGCACTGATATTTATATATACATTTTCAGGGTTCTCACATCCTCCCCTCCTTAGAATAAATTTCGTCCTCAAAATTTACTTCTTCTTTTTTTTTCGACTAAATCAAATGACTCAATCATGTAGTTCGAAACGCGAGTATGAAGATATATTTTCTAAGGATTTCACTCACCAAATTGTCGTACTCAAATTGTCCAAAATGATTTACTAGAATTCGATTTTTTTTTTTTAAATTAACAATTTTAGAAATGATCCAGCTTCTTTTGTCCCAAAACGGCCAACCGAAAATCTTATTCGTTCGGGGAAAGATTTTTCACGTACCTTTCGTAACCAAACTAATAACAGGATATCAAATACACATTTGGAAAAATTGTGGTCTATATATATATATATATAAATGACTATTTGAATGGAATACAAGAAGAAAGGAAATTGGTTCTGGTCTTGATGGTCAAAATTTCTAAATGCATTCGACTTTTGGTAAGAGGTTTAACATTTGTTATTTGAACGTTTGATCAAGAAAAATCATTTAACCCCACAAATCATTTTTGAGAATAAAATGCTTTTAAGAAAATAAGCAGACATACAGGTTCGTATTTACTTAAACTTCGGTCCAACGCCTCTACTCTTCACACCTAATCTGAGAATTAGCTTTTATGCCACATAAAACTTAACTATTTACTCTCCAATTCACGACCAATATTCATTCTTATTTCTAAGAAAAGGTCCAAACCCAAACTCTGCCTGATTTTCAATTTTTATGTGAGTTCAAGGTGTATACATATATATAAATATTCTTTTTGTAAGTAAAATCAATATGAGAATTGAGAAAAAGGAGAGTTAATTAGTCATGTAACTTATTCAACTATATCATGTATTCAAATTGCTCAAATCACAATATTCCTATCTTATTTTTATTCGATTCACATATATATATATTGCACTATTCTAGGATATTTCTAAATCCTCAAGAATTTTTTTTTCCAACATTATAACAAAGTAGACGCGTAATCATCAAATTTCATACACACAATATGAGTCACATTGCACACCAATTTCATACAACTTCATACAATTTCACATAAGGGTGAATCCCTCGACCAGTCTATAAAAATCAAGTGCTGGACGTAAAGTCGTTGGGTGAACCCCTCGACCAGTCTATAAAAATCAAGTGCTGGACGTAAAGTCGTTGGGTGAACCCCTCGACCAGTCTATAACAATCAAGTGCTGGACGTAAAGTCGTTGGGTGAATCCCTCGACCAGTCTATAAGTGTTGGACGTAATGTCGTTGGGTGAATCCCTCGACCAGTCTAAGGTATACTCGCGTATTATCGCTTCCCTATTTGTTTACTTCAGTCGAATCAATGATTAGGTGTGAAGAGTAGAGGCGTTGGACCGAAGTTTAAGTAAATACGAACCTGCATGTCTGCTTATTTTCTTAAAAGCATTTTATTCTCAAAAATTATTTGTGGGGTTAAATGATTTTTCTTGATCAAACGTTCAAATAACAAATGTTAAACCTCTTACCAAAAGTCGAATGCATTTAGAAATTTTGACCATCAAGACCAGAACCAATTTCCTTTCTTCTTGTATTCCATTCAAATAGTCATTTATATATATATATAGACCACAATTTTTCCAAATGTGTATTTGATATCCTGTTATTAGTTTGGACAATTGGACAATTGGACTAGTAAATAATTTTGGACAATTGGAGTACGACAATTTGGTGAGTGAAGTCTTTTATAGAAAATATATCTTTGTACTCAAGTTTTGAACTACATAATTGAGTCATTTGGTTTAGTCAAAAAAAAAAAATTGTTAAAGTTGAGCCTATAATGATGTTATAATTGTTGCAAGGGCCAATGGTAGTCAGACTTTGACAAAGATGCTATCAACGGGAATTTAGAAGGAACCCACCCATGTAGCTACCCTATTGACCATATGACTGATATCTTAGAACGGTTGGTGGAATACCAAAGCTCTAGGCCAATCAACTAACCTAGGAACCAAAAGAGTTGCGAAAATAGAATGACTCTTGAAATTCGTCCATCTAGGTTTCATGGGAAATCTGACCTCAAAATAGTAAGATTGAAACGAAGGAATACAATAAGGCCCTAGTGAGAATAAGAATTATGACTGTTGTTTTAAACAACTTTGAAGGTAAGTATTGAACAGTGCACTAAGACATGAAATTTTTCTTTGGGAAAAGATTTCCTTATTCTGTCGTGATAGTGATTAACGATGGTAATCTCGGTGACATTTAAGAACTCGTTGGGTTAAGTAAAAAGTAGTTAAGGTTTATATTTTGGAGTAACCATTAGTAAAAGGATGAAAAAGTATTACGGCTCAAGCTTCCAGTATGAATAGTTGCTTATTTTGATCCTATGATTTGTCTGGCAGGCTAGCTATTTGATTTCATCCAACTAGTAAGATGACAACTTTGGAAGACATGCGTAAGGAAATGGACATCCTCCGAAACGAGGTAGAATTTCAAAGGAAATTGGCTAACTACTGGGAAGGACGATGGAAACAAGAATATGCAGAAAAAACTGAGCTGTTACGCCAAAATGTAGAACTGGAGAAGGAAAATAAAGAAAATCCTCGAAAGAGCCAGACCGCCACCTTTCATGGAAATTGTGGATATTGTGGTAAGGTTAACCACACTGAGGCCGAGTGTTGGTTAAAGCAAAGAAAGTGTCTGAGGTGCGGTAGTACCCAGCACAAGATTTCGAATTAGCCTAGAGCATTTAAAAAGAGAAAGAACTCAGCAGCTAACTAAGTCCGCTACGGAGCGACCAAGTGCCAACTGGAAGTAATTCGTGCTAATGGCCATGAACGGGGTCCTAGTAGTGAATGTTTCACAAATCAAGAGGGTTTGACTTCACTCGAGGAATAGAGGTTATAGTTACCCTAAACTAGAATAGCACTTTTGGAGGTTGTGATCTTTCGCTACGAATTATATGTACGCTACGAGTTGTATGTACGCTACGAATATCTTTTATTTTAATTGCTTTGCTATTAGAAGTATTATAACAAATAAATGGTTAAAATAAGTGCCTAATTGAATAAATATATATATATATATATACCCCGACCTATCTCTTGAGAAAGTAAGAATTTTGAGGACAAAATTCATTTTAAGGAGGGGAGGATGTGAGAACCCCAAAAAGATATATAAGCCTGTGCATATTTCATTTGCATTTCTTTTAATTCCTTAATAAATTTTAGCATTACTTTAACTTGTTTGCAGATAAGTACTTAAAAAACACTTTTCATGTGTGAACTAATATAATTTTTCTAAATTATGAAATTTCTTGGTTTTGCTTAATTATATTAATACATTTGGAATTAGAATAATTTTATCGCCTTAACATAAAACGTTAGAACACTTAGTCTCCATTACGCTAAATCAACGATACTTGAGCCGATTAATCTTACTACCTTAAAATAAATTATTTAAAGTCCAATAATTAATTCTAATCAGTGAATAACGTTAATACTACTAAAAATTTTCACGTTAAAAATATGAAGCCGACAAATTTTAGATAAGAATAATACAAGTATACTAAATACGCGTGGGACGTAAATATTTCGATAATTAAAATTTTGCATGACTAGTGTATAATTAGGCAATCAAATCACACTTGGGGATAATTTGTGGAATTAAGTTAGAACTAAGGTTTTGAGTGGAGATTAGGAAGAGACGTGAAAGGACTAAAATGCCCTCCATACAATCTCAAAATGACCATGCAATTTCAAAACCAAATTGTCGGACAACCTTATAATCCACCTCTCCATTCGGCCAATGAGAAAACTTCTCCACTTGCACACTCAACTCTCTCATCCGTAGCTCATTTCCATTTCCTCTCCACACCACCACACCTCAAGACCACAACAACATTATCCTCTGCCTTGTTATCATCGACGAGAGAGCTAGAGAGGGAGCTGCATCCGTGCGTCCGAAAGGAAAGAAAAGAAACCGCGAGCTGAACCTTCCTCTGTTCTGTCCGTAAGCTAAAGGGGAGAAAAGAGGGAGACTACGTGAGCTTCATCCCTGGTTGCAACCTCAATCAGCTACAAAACATCCTCACAACCCAACACCATCCCAGCAGCGACCTCTGCAACCAGGAACATCACGTTCAATCGCGTGTGAACCAAGAGGGGAGAAACTTCAGCTTTCTGCCGTGCGTATAATCTTCTTTGTGAGGTAATTACTGAGCTAGAATAAGTTGATTAGTGATAGATTGAACTATCTATGGACATGCATGTTGAGCTGTGCAGTCGGATGATGAATCAAAAGCATTAGAAAAATCTGTTTTGGGAAAAAAGGGTACTGCCGTGAGCTTGAGCTGGGATTTTGTAGCCTTAATTCGTTAATTGTGGGATGATCAAAGTTTGTATTTGTATTTAATCACCTGAAAACAAGATGATAAAGTCATGCATGAAATTAATTAGCCTGGATTACGCTAGAAAATAAAAATGAAACAGAATCCATCACATGCAAGCTCATCCGAGAGTAGTTGCACAAAATTCTGGAGCTATGAACGTATATTGCTGTTGCCGAACTGATTTCCGGTCTGGAAATGATAGCTAATTAACTCAGCAATTGTGCATGTAAGACTTAAGTGCAAAATACAAGGTTTTAGCTGAAGAAAAAAATTGGATGATGAACTAAGGAGCTTAGGAAAATTCTGTTTTGATGAAAAAATTTCTGCCGAGAGTTGTCTTGAATAATGTAGTTTCATGTGGTATAATTTTGCTGTTTTGAGCCTCTAACCATGACTAACTAGTAAATTACAAGATGATTAAGCTATGCATGTAGTTAATTAGTTAGTTTGAACCAGAAAAATAAAACCAAAATGTATCCTGCCGCATGCATGTTTATTCCGAGGCTAGCTGAAGATTCTTTCTTGGAAATTTGATGACTGGTGTGGTTAATCGAACTTAATTTTTGAGCTGGAAATGCTAACGGTCTAGCCACGTAATTGTATGATGAAGTTGAGAGTTTAATAGCATGTCTTAGCCAAGGAAATTTTGAATTTATAAACAACGAAGTGCTGGAAATTTTAATGACCGAAAGGTTGAACTGAATTTTTTTAACTGGTTCCTGGAATTTTTCCTTGGGGTATTATGAGCCCGAAATGCATGACAAAATGTACACGTTAAGCTGTGAAAGCTGTTTAGCAATGAAACATTTGATATCTCGAAAGATTTAACCAAAAATGTGGGTATACAAATGCTGGAAATTTTCCTTGTGGTTGCTAAAGTTTGAGTTAGAATTTCCAGCTTGATTGTGAAATTTTCTTTGAAAACATAATGGTTGAAAATGCCTGGAAAATGTGGTGTTAGAATTCTATAAGAGATGTATGGATGGTTTGAATAAAAGTCTTATGGTTTTAAAAGAGAAAAAGGAGCTTTTCACAAGTGAACAAGAGTTTCCAGATTTTCGGATTTCACTGACCAGTCTAGGCAAAATGCTTATATCTTGGTGTACGAAAATCCATTTAAGGCGCCGTCAGTGGCATTTGAAACTAGAATTATGGGCCTTTGTTCTGTAGAAATTTCATATTTTTCCTCCATGTGTACTGCTGTTCGTGACTCCTCAAAGTAGGTTGTCCTGCTGAAATATCCTGTCCTTCATGAAATTGAAATCTTGACTTGGATCAAACACTTAGCTCGTTTGTGAATTGAATTCCTGATTTAATTGTGGTTGGATGTGATTGAGGGTTGTCAAAGGCTAATGATTGATGAAGCCTTAGCCATTTGAATAATTTTATATAAGTGTTTAAGTGTGGTGAAATTGAACTGCTGGACTTGTTTGGAGCTAATATGTTTATTTCGATTAAATTAAGATGTGATATGAACTTGCCAAAAACCAAGTGCTAATGATTGACGAAGCCTTGGCCATTTATTTTATTCTCGATTTGAAATGAATCTATTGAAACCTAGGGCTAATGATTGATGAAGCCCTAGTGAGACTTCTATTTAAAATGTGAGTTTGCTATATTGACGAATCTAAAATATTGCGTGTGTGTGAATCGGAATCGTAAGAAATCCGTTTTGGTCTGGTGAACTTGAGAAAGTGTTAAGCAAGCTATTTAAATATATTTTCGCCCTAGTATGGTGCGATAAAACTTAGCACGGTATGTTAAAATTGAAAATTTCATGTAGGGATTTTCTAAACCTTGTCAACTCGATATTTCTTCCTTTAAGCTTAAACTAGCCTTATTATTTTTAGAAAATGATTTCACTAGTTTCAAAAACTCTAGGCTTTGTTTTACTTCCTTTCTTTTCCCTAGGAATTGTTTTTTGGCTAGTTGACTATAGGAAAAATTCAAAAGTACAAGTTTTAAACAACCTTAATTGAAAATAATTTCTCTAGCTTTTGAAAATCCTAAGTCTTATTTTAATCCCTTTTCTTTCTTAAAGATTTGCCCTAGGATAGTTGTCAGTAGGAAAAGTTCCAAAATAAGAGTTTTAATAACTTTAATTAAAAATGTAGGGACTTGCTCGGCAAGAAACTTTATTTTAGATAAAATAGTTTTTAGTGATAATTTTTGCAAGAACCGTAGCTTTAAAGAAATTTTCAAAGTATCCCTCTAGCTTTGATGTTAAGAGGTTCGTCGACTTATTTCTAGAGAATAATACTAGTTACCCTTCTATAAGGAAAAGTACCTCAAGAAAAACTATAAGAAACATTTCTTCTACTTTTGTCAAGTTTCAACCTAAATAGATTTTTGAATTTACTGTGGGAAAGTAAACTAGTAATATATTAGATAAACCTCGATGTGTATAAGCTTAAAAACTGAATAAAAACTCATAGTTTCAACATTTGATATTCTAGGATATTGCGAAGACGCGGAATTCGATTTCCAATTTGACATCTGAACTTCACTCTTGGTGAGTGTCCCTGCCTGTTCTATGCTTACTTGGTTAAAGTGCTTCCTTGACTCAATATGTGATAATTGGCAAAACTAGTTTTTGATCCATCGAAGTGAGCAATGCGTACTTTATCGCACTAGCCGTTCGAGTGGTGACTTGCGTGAATCATTTTCTCGTGAATCCATGAATCTAAATGTAGTTACGTCGTTGGGTGAATCCCTCGACGCGTGAATCTAACTACGATAACGTCGTTGGGTGAATCCCTCGACCAATTATCTACGGGTATACGCAAGTATACTGCGTCCAATTATCTACGGGTATATCTCGAGTATACTACGTCCTTAGTCGACGTTCGGGCCCGGGACAGGGGTATGAATGGTGACGGGTTAGGATTAAAATGAGTGGATCTACATGGACTATAAGTAGTGAGAGTTGATGGAGGGTCAACTACGCTGAATGGTGATCAAGCGAGGAAAATTGCTCCTGAGAGCCCCTGTATCCTACCTTGTGCTGTTATACGCTTTCCTAACTGTTCAATTTGTTTAAGTTATTTCTCGCTGTTTGATTTACGTGACTGCATGTTTTGGGGCACCACTGAGCTTTAGCTCACCCCACGTTTATTTGTTTTCCTTACAAGATGGGAAGTTTGAAAGCATTTGAGCAGCTTATATTTCCTATGAATGTACTTGAACAACTTGAATTTAAATTTCGGTTTGTAATGAATTCTACGTTAAGCACTGTACCTTTTATTTTTGGTTGCCACTTGAAGCTGGAAAAGTGTAATCCCTAATTCTAATATTTGGTATGTATGGTTGTATTGGTATAGTATGTCTTAACCCTTGCGAACAACGCGTGAAGTGTTTAAGAGCCGTTGATTGGCTAAGTTGTATGCTGTTATCTTTGAAGTTAATGTGGTGATAGAAATCGATTTATTTCGGAAGAATTATTTTGTAGTAGTTTAGGTTGATCTTTGGAGGATTTTGAGTTGGAATGCTTGCGTGAGTCCTGGCGAGAGCTGGGCAGACGGCCCGCCAACCTTTGGTTCGCCTTAGGGGAAAGTGGGGTCGCCACAGGCCCTTGGGAAGATGAGGACGTATACTACGTCCCTCCAATCCCAAGAGCAGTGACGGGAAAACGTCCAGGTTCTAGTTTTGAAACAGGGAACTCATCATGAAGGTTCCAAATGGACAAAATCAACCTGATTCTCGAGTGATAGGGAAAGTCTAGATGATGTGATAAGTAAGATCAGCCGCTTCACCACTCATTCCATGGACTATAAAAAAATTAGATATAACGAAAGTGCTAAATATGTTGTTCATGTAGTGCAAGATCTTGTGAAGGGTATGTAATTGACAAACTCTGTAAAGTTGAAAGCAATAATGTACTTTGCCAGAGAAAAAAAAAAGGGCAACGAATTGCATTTGTCCGGTTTGACGAATCTCAGAGATATAAGTACATTGGATTGATTATGGAAGAATTTGGACTTGCTGTGCCACCACTGTGACATACCTCTGTGATTGAACACAAGTTATCATTCCACTTCTACTGTGAGTGCATTGGAGTTGTCATTTAGGGACATCGCATTTGTTTCACGAACTTAATTAGGTCCTTTCGAGTTGTATAAGCTTGACCAACTTGTTTTATTTTTCCTTCATGCCGTTTGATATTGATGTCAGACATTTGCTGCTTTCGGGGGTTGATAAATTTTCATGTTTGTTGGAGTTTGAAACTCTTGTATTACTGCATGGTAATGGAGTAGACAGATTAACAGGAAGTGATGTATATGATATAGTTATGTGAACTGGGTTATGCTGCACATATTATGAATTAGTGGTCCTAATTCAAAGAAGATGAAATATGTTTTTGTACGTTTCATGTATTGATCGTGTAGTAGTAGTGGACCAAAAACAAATAGCCTAATTGTAACCATTCAATTGGTCATGAGATGAACCGATTGACAACACTTATGAAAGAGCCAATAGATGAAACATGGACTAGGCCATGAGTTGGACTTGTAGAGAAAATAAGAAAGACCTCAAAAAATAGAACAAGTTTATAGTGTTTAATCATTGAACATAATTAACAAAAGAGAATAGCACAAGCATACAAAATGGTGGTAGATCTTGAACTGTAAGTCTACGACATAGACCAAATCTAATTTGATGTCATGGTCCACTATTTTATTCATTTTTCTGACTTGATTGCTAACAAATTTCATATACAACAGAAAGGTTCTACCAATACAAGTCCGGCTAGTGTCCACAACATCCTAATATCCAATTTAAGACCTTGAAGATAGTGGTGGAACTGAAGACAAGCTATCACAGAGGCCACTCAACTACAGATTCGAATAGTTGTCTGAGTTTTTCGCAGCCTTGTTAAAGGCGAAGTGACTATCCATATCAACTCCAATTTCCCTGAGTTATTACAGCTTTATATGGGACCAACAACTCACATACCTAGAGTTTCACTTATTAACAACTTTGCCTCTCACAATGCACGTGAAAAAAATTGATTTGCTGCAATGCATCTATTGCTAATGGACTCGGTGACCATAGTTGTACTATTGATTTGCCAGTAAAAATCTACTCACGTTAGATTTTTTTTATATATGCTTAAAGTCAATTAATAGTTGTAAATAGTACATCACCTAGGTGTTATATATGTGGTTCCAATTCCACACGATTTTGTGACTCAATGAACTCATCACCCATTCTGCCTTTCACAAAATAATACTCCATTTTTCCCCGACACCCCTCAGGAAAGGGTTAAGTAAGGCCTACTAAAGTAAGGGAAACCAATGTAGGTGTGGTATCTAACACACCAATGGTCTAATCATTAGTAATAGTTTCGTTGTGTTGTGTAAGGGATATAAATTGGAGCAACTATAGTGCTAATAGAGGGAGCTTGTCTAGGACTTGGGAATCTGAAGATGATGAAGATGACTTGATCGTTGCACTGGAGTGGAGCTGATACTATGCCATCCAGATGTGGAAAGATATGGAGGTTTAAAACTAAAAATTTCTCATCATGATGGAGCATTAATAAGCCACCAATGGGTTGAGGAATTGATAAATGGTCACTAGCTATAAACGTATAATGGAGAATTGTTGCATTACCATTGATAATTTTCTCCTCCTATGTGACTTACTCAAGCAAAATAATTACGTACCACAGAACTATCAAAAGCATGTGGAAATTGAGGAGACCCTAACTATGACTCTGGTAATGGTTAGTTATAGTGCATGCCAGCGCAATTTAGTAGAGTGATTCAATAAATCAACTGAAACAATTAATCAAAATGTCAGAAAAGTTCTAAGAGGGCTATGTATGTTTGCATCAAGGATAATTCACTCATATGACTATGATCAAGTCCATCCATGCATTGGAAAGTCAACAAAATACTTTCCATGGTTCGAGGTAAGCCCAAAGCAATAGTATAAAATTTTTAAAAATTGTTCGACCAATTTAAGTCAACCATTGGCTTGTAGTCAAATTGTTTGCCTGCTTAAGTACCGCAAGATACTATAGACGCATTGGATGGCACCCATATCCCTGCATGTCCCCCACTAGGACAGCAAATAGCATACACCAATTGGCATGAAAATTAATTTCAAAATCTTTTGATTGTATGTGATTTCAACATGCGGTTCATATATACACACACACACACATATATATATATGTTGGTTGAGAGGGAAGTGCACATAATGCACAAATGTTAGAGGATACTCTATCGCACCCGCTAAATTTTTCAATGCCGCCCAAAGGTGAGAGAGTACCATATCATAGCTAATTTTAAGGACTTTTCTTAGTTGTTAGGGGGAATAAGTAGTACTAATTATGCCAAATAAAATATTTTTAGGCAAGTAATACATGGTTGATGCTGCATACAAGAATCTGATGGAGTTTTTACCTCCGTACAAGAATGTTGGCCTCGGGGGTCAAAGAAGAAACTATTTAATATGCACCAATCAGAACTTAGAAATGTCATTAAACGCACATTTAGAGTTTTAAAGAAGAGATTTGCATGCCCAATTTTTACATGAGTACTCAGGTAAGTGTTGTTATAACTTATTTTGCACTGCATAACTTTCTTAGGTTGAACCAACCGGGTGACTCACACTTTGAATTCTACGAGCAAAAATGCTTATTTTGAAAATGAAGAGAGAGGCGTGGCAATGGAAAATATTCAACCATTAAATGCTTCCTGAGCTGAGGTTGCGACATAGAAAACAAGACGAGATGCAATTGCCACTCAAATGTATGGATCACAACGTAGGAGAATGCGCTAACATACACCAGGGGAAATTATCGCAATTGCTTCACATTTGTTTGTAGTTTGCTCAGTTTCATAGCAATTCACAGTTTTTCAAAGGGGGGTAGCACATTCTATGAAGAACTTCTTCTAGAATATAGGAATATTAGTCAATCACAAAGTGTCGTGGAATGAAATTGCACCATGTTGAATTTCATTTGCCAGTAGCATATTGTTTTTCCTTAGCGACAAGTAATTTGTTTGCTCGTTTGAATGATTATGCATGGTATTTCGCTTGCCACATGCATGTACTGGATGAATGTACATGTGCAAGCTTAACTTAGTTGTCTTGTTAACTGGGTCCATTAGTCCACAAGTGCTTACATAAGCTATAAAGCTGGCCAAACAGTTATTTGAAATAAATATCTACTGACCAAACGTTTATTTGCTTTCTTGACCTTGCAATAAAGTGGACAAACAAATTATAGAGAAAAAGGAACAATCCAAACAAACTCTATGTCACCACCCATGAAAATTGGAACCGTAACATAAGCCTAATATTGCAAAGATAGCACCACTAACTAGTAAAGAAGATGGATGCACATTAGAAGCAAATAATATGATTGATAGCACTAGTACTATTATTTGTACTCGTAAATTTTGAGTTTCCTCCTCCCTTTCCCAAATTTTTCCTGTTAATTTGCCTTTTTGTTTGTTATTTTACAATTTTAGAATATTTCATGATATGTTTTATGTTCTTGGAATCTATTGGATAAAGGAAGGCGTTGATTCACTCTCCATATCGAGTAATGAAGAATTACTTGTAGTTTGGCCACTCCTCTCAAAGTTAAGTATAAAAAGTCATCCGACCAACCTTTTAACAAGATATTTTCTTTCCACATTAAGTTTCAAGAAATTAAGGTACCATTCAAATCTAACATGTTTAGTTTTCCTAAATAAGAAATTTTCTTTGTTTATGTAATTTTCTTTCTAAAGTAACCCAGGTTGAAATAAATTTCCCGCTTATTCTAGGCCTAGATATGTTTTCTATGCCCTCCAAGATGTTGTCTTTTCTGATTAGTTTTGGTTATCATTTTATTGTTGTTTTTTCACTGCTAATGTATATTTTTTGAGTTTTACTTTGACGGTTAATATGAATTTGATATTGCTTTCTTTCACTAATTAGGAAAGGAAATACCAAGCTTTCTTATTTACTTGTTTTTTTTTTATGTTTCATCTAGAGGGGTTAGTCTTCCAAGCTTTGCTGAATTTGGATCTCTCTCTCTCTCTTTAGGGTTTACTAATTATAGCTGAAGTTAGACTGGTTTGGTTTGATTATTTAGAAATGAAAATGGGATGAAAATAGAAATTCCCTCAACTTAAATAACTTAGGCCCCGTTTGGACTTGCGGTGCTTTTGGTAAAAGAAGTACTTTTAGGTGCTAAAAATACTTTTAAAGTGTTTGATAAATATCATCCCATAAAATTAGGAATAGAACTTTTGGTGTGAAAATCACTTTTAGCAAAAACTCAAATTTGGTGCTTTTAGAGTAGATTTTGTGATTTAAAAAATAAAACATCAAATTTTATTACCTTATCCTATATTATGAACCAAATAAAGAGATAAACACTTTAAAAATTTTTAAATTACACATTATTCAATGCATTAAGTATTTATTGAATTATATCTCCAAACAATATATTTACAAGCACTTAAACAGTTGATAAGTACTTTTATTAAAAACTCTACTAGAAAAGTATTTTTCAATAAACTACCGCAACCCCAAACGGGCCATTAGTCAAGTTCCCCTATTTGCTTGGCATAGGATAAGAGCTAGAATTCCTTTATTAAAGGGCATAACAAGAAATCAATATCATTATGCTTTGATAAATAACAAAACTAAATTTAATTTCACCCTTTTCTTGCTTTGATAAAAACTAAATTTAATTTCACCTTTTTCTCTCTATTTCTCATGAAAATCAGTTAGTAGGAATCCTATCAATTTTTCTCATACTTGATTTCAATTATGTGGTACCAATTCCATGTTAGCTAGACAATTTAGTGAGATCCCTTGTGCAAATATGTTACATGCTCATGCAAATCAAAAGAGAAACAAGGAAAAAGAATGCATATATCAATAGAAAGATAATTAGTTAGCAAATTTGGTTCAATATGGAGACATATTGTTTGATGAGATAATTAAGCATTCTTCAAGTATAGTATACGAATATATACATTCGTTCACACTCTATCCAAATAATAATCTTGATACAATATCCCTCACTCCTAATTCTTCAATGACTTTATGGTTGTGCAACTACTTTTTTGCTTCTCAGAATAGTGCACATCTTAAAAATGGAATTCTATTTTTCAATTATCTATCATTTGCTGCAATTGTAATGCAACCAATAGACATATAACCTGCAATTTAAAGGAAAATTGTGTAAGATTATCTCATTTAATAAAGTGGCATTTGTACTAATTCTGACTTCTATAATATCTACTTTATTATACCAAAAATCCCAAAATCGTTTACTTCTCATGAATTAGAACTCCCAACAGGCATATGTCAATAATTTTCCCAAATTTGAAAGAAATTGATAGAAAAAAAAGAAATATTAATAACAACAAATATAGCAGAAACACAAACCGCAGAAGAGTGGCTGGCAGCATTGAGCGTACAATCAATGAAAGAGTGGAGATGCACGGAAGCAAAGATATGCAAGATTTCACCAAGCATGATGGGAACATTAAGAGAACTATTATCATTTCCATAGTACCTTAACAAGCCATCCACATCAATAGTCCTATCCGAATGCGTCTACCTCTTCACTTGTGACTTCACAAAGCTACTCGTCTTTTGCTTCAACACCTTTGCCTTTTTAGCTTTTCGCTCTTTTCTTGTGCCTTTTGCAATACTACCATTACATTCATCTATAGAGAAGTTAGTGGTGGGGCCAACAGCTTTGGCAGCGGTGAAGCACAAAAGAGGGGGAATTTAGGTGGTGGTAGTTTACAGGAAGAAGTGAACGGAAGAAGATTTTTTAAAGCTAATTTAGCTGAAGCAATGGTGTAAACTGCCGTTTTTAGTGGTGATAAAGAGAGAAATCAAGTTGATAATCTGTGATAAAGGGAGAAATCAAGTTGACAATCTGCCTACCAATTGAATGGGTGCCATTTTTAAATACTAGTCCTTTGCCTCACACTGCATAAGGGATACACATTTGCGTGGAATTGACTGAAACAATAGTGAATTGCTATCTCTGAATTTGTTGCAACTTTTTAACTGTGATATAACAAGAAGCAGAAAGGTTAGTTGGAAAAAGATAGATAACTAATTTAACATGCAAAAAACTGTATGAAGGTGACGTAGCACAAAGACTTGGTAGGTACAACAGATTTGTATGAAGGGAGGAATCAAGTTGCCAATCTGCCTACCAATTGAATGGGTGCCATTTTTAAATACTAGTCCTTTACCTCACACTATATAAGGGATACACATTTGCGTGGAATTGACTGAAGCAATAGTGATTTGCTGTCTCTGGATTTGTTGCAACTTTTTAACTGTGATATAAAAAGAAGCAGAAAGATTAGTTGGAAAAAGATAGATAACTAATTTAACGAGCAAAAAACTGTATGAAGGTGACGTAGCACAAAGACTTGGTAAGTACAACAGCTTTGTATGAAGGGAGAAATCAAGTTGACAATCTGCCTACCAATTGAGCGGGTGCTATTTTTAAATACTAGTCTTTTGCCTCACATTACATAAGGGATACACAATTGCATGGAATTGACTGAAGCAATAGTGAATTGCTGTCTCTGGATTTGTTGCAACTTTTTAACTTGATATAAAAAGAAACAGAAAAGTTAGTTGGAAAAAGATAAATAACTAATTTAACAGGTAAAAAACTGTATGAAGGTGGCGCAACACAAAGACTTGGTAGGCACAACGGCTTTGTAGAAAAGTTTAGATATCGAATTTTACCCGAGTTTAAAATAGTAACTTGAAATAGGATGAAAAAACATGCTAACAAGATGAAAATCTGATTAGCAATTCTAAGAATCACTCCTAGGAAAACATCATACCTAAAGTTAGGATGTATCACACAATCCTAGAGCAAGACGTTGAATCCGCTAGAAAATTTTATTAATGATAAAATCTGACTTACCTTTGTAAAGAAGTTGTTATTTATAGATACTAGAACAAAACCAACTTCAATCCTAATTAGGACTCCTAACTAGAATAGAATTCTAGTAGAAAGTTAGAAATCTAAGTTTTCTTATATCCCATAACAACTAAAATACTAATTATAAAAAACAATTACTAAACAAAAAATTACCATAAACATAAAATTCCTGCAACTAACCAAATTACTAAATACCCTTGCTGATGAAAATAAAAAAAAATCTCAATAGGATTCAAACCAATTCCCAAGTTGGTTTCTTGTCATCAAAAGCATGCCAAATCAATGCTTAAATATTCGACACATCCTTCCCACGCCACCTATAAACCTTCGTGAAATTTTGTCACTTATCTCTATCAGAAGGAGAAGCATATAGTTGCTCAATTTAATTGGGTATGAGGTACACAAGAGTAACTAATGTGCTTTGTACTAGTTATATGGAGAAAAGGCCAACAATAAACCATAAGCCATACCTATAATATTCTAATTTTATTCCAAAACTTAATCAGCAATTATTATTTTCTCATGTGGACATTTGATAATTCAGTACACTAGATAGCAAAGCTGTGGCCTTTTAAGTGCTAGAGTAAGATACTGGTGAGCTTCTAAATTTGACATCCTAACCAATTTCTACATCTTGTTTTAACTGGATATCTCAAGAACTTTGCTTCTTCACCTTAAGCCTTTCAATTTAAGTTCTTGACTTGTCACGGTCCCTTAAAAATCCTCTATATGGCTAGTACATTTGTCCCATTGATTTTTCATATTTATGAGTCCTATTACAAAACTCAAAGGTTGGACCATTTATATAGTGGCTTCAGCAAGCTAGCAGTATGGAAGAGTATGCACCCAGATGCGCTTTTACCCAATATAATAGATTTTGGATTGCTGTAGTTCCTGCAATTAAGAATATTCTATTTTCTCATGTGCAAATTTTCCATCTTATCTAACTACTATATAAAAACCTAAGAATATCTTCACCAAGAAGTGCCATGTGGACAATTTATACTTACTTAGCATTCTTTGATTGATTTGTTGTTTTAACGCTACCTTCACCAACAATTGTCATCTGCAATTGATCGCTTGACATCTTTGACTGGTTTGTTGTTTTATGGTAGGACATGTGTCTTTGGTATGTATTTAACCATGGAAGGTTGTTTTAGTAATATGAGTGTTTGGTTGAAATTAGTGATGTATATGGTACAAATGCATACAACTTTCATTAATTTTCTATTGACACATTTAACTCTTACACTGATTTACCACTCAATTAAATCAGTTGAGTTTGTGGGTATTGAAATCAAGATTGAATTATGTTCTGATGCAATCTCACTCTTACAACATGAGTGGAAGCTTTAATTGTTTGCATTATTCTGTTTGGATCTTTTTTATTTCTTCGGTTTCATATTCTTTTGGTGTTCCTTAGTCTTTCATATGTATTAGAAGGCTATGTAAAGGATTCATTCCAACGTTCTTCTTGCAAGCATACTGTGTGGTTTCAATTTAGGTTGGTTCAATCTTTAATTTTGCTTTCAAAGATTACAAGGAAATTGGTGATTTTGATTAAATGTTTGCTATTAGAAATTCAGTAGTTTGTTGTATCTTGTTAATGCATTGTTAGTTTAATTGCTTATAGCCAGAATTTTAACTTTTTCTTTCATGGGATATTTGTAAAAATAGTTTTAGAGCTTCTTGGAGCAGAGATTCATCAGGAAATTTGCTGAGACAGGTATGTTCAACAGTTTTGCTTTTTAATTTTTCACTTTTTGTTTTTATATATGTTTAATTGTATTGGATTTTAGTTTTGACTATAATAATGTTGTTGATTATTATTTACTCTCTACAAGAGTTTTTTTCACCCTACCATGCTGTCTACTGTATCAGATTTTAGTTTTGCCACCAATATTATTGTTGTTCTTTATAGATTTGCTGTAAGAGTTTTTTCCTTCTGACATGTGCTTGTGGTTAAGTATAGTGCAGTAGTTAAGTGTATTTTATCCTTTGATTATCTATTTTTCTTGCTTGATGCGCTTTTACTAGAAGAGATGTTGCACCAGCCAACTGAATTTAGTGTATGTGATTATGCCCTATCTAGATTCGGTGTTTGTAAAATGGATTTGATTAGAGAGTTCCCACCCGCTCAATGTCTACTTAAGTAGTGGCAGGAGATCTGATGTTTTGATATATTAATCCACTTCTATGTTATTACATATAAACTTTGATAAATAGTTTATAGCATTTTCTTTATTAATTATCATCCTGTGATAATATATTGGTCAACCTAATGTGCCACGCCAATATACTATTACCTTAGATTTAATCAATTTTCTAATTTACAAATCTCAATGACATAAAAGAATATTTTCTAGCAGCAAAATTGAAATTTATAATTTATAATTAATAATTAATCTTCATAAATAATTGCTAATCAATTTATGCGCTTGTTACTTTGACCACATGCACTTGAAGGTAGGCAATTGTTCCCCCTCAAATAGTATGAAATTATAGAAAACACTTATTGTATAATTTTGTAGTGTTTTCCACTTTTACACTTTATTTGTCCCTTTTTAATTTCTTAAAAACACTTATCTACTCCCTTCATATAGATAATTTTGTAAAGTTCTGTTACATTAGACCCTTAGCATTTACAAAATTCATATATCTATATACACCTATTCGTTCAAATTTCTAAAATTCTATCATAATGTGAAATACTACATACTACAATTTATAAAATATAAAAAAATCAATCTTTATTAGTTTAAGCATAAGTATGATGTTAATTATGGCTTTAAAATGACCATTTATATATAAGGAATATGCAACGATCCATATTGAAAATTAAAGAAATATGCAATTGGTATATGTGTTTTTCCTTATTATTTGCAGGTTTGTTGTACCATTGTTTTCCTAAATTTGTCTTCATCAGAAAATTTATCTCTTGCCACCGATTTTGAAGATCAACAAATAGTAGCGCCTTCACAAAGACTTTGATTTGCAGATTTATCTTGAAGTACTATTCTTATTATTTACTACTTGTTAGATGAATTGTTTGAGAGACAGTTCCTATTTGATTTATAAAAAAAAGAATAAGCCACTAGTGTAGATTGTTTAGAATCTTTAAAATACTACTTTCATTGATAGGCTTAATTTGTGGTAGAGGAAAAAATATCAAATGTCATTATTATTTAGTTGATATTGCTTATTAAGTAGAATGAAGTAAGATGTCATGCTTCATTTTCCATCAGTAATACTTTAGCTTATATTTATTTCTCTGGTTCTAAATGATTAGATAGTAGCTATTCTAAAATGAAAAGTAAATGCAAATCACATGATGCGAATGTAAAAGATTCATCATCTGCTTATAATGGCAAACATTGCTAGAAAACATTGATTTCTCCATTAGTAAACGGCACTATGGAGAAGTTTTGCAATATCAATTAAAGTAGAATTAGCACTCTTCGTACTAATATCAACTAAGGTATTTTTTTTTTTTTGCACGTGAGAGTGCAACATATAGCTGTCCCTGTGAAAATACCAATTCCTTTAAGTAAATACCCACAAAGTCAAGTGTTTGTCCTTGAGCTTTGTTTATGGTCATTGCAAAACATAGGCGGATTGGAAATTGAGTTCATTTGAATGGAACTGGATGTTGCTCATTTGATGATGGCTGTAAATGAATTCTATGAATGAAAATTGGCTTTCCAGCGAAGTCACCAACAGAAATTATAGCATGAATTACATTTTTTGCGAAACTCTTACATATTAATCTTGTTCCATTACATAGCCCCTTAGTTGGATCAAGATTTCTAAGTAAAATTATAGGTGCATCAAATTTCAATAACAGCTTATACGGTGGAAGACCATTTGGTGTAAAAGTGTTCAAAAAATCTACATACTGACCTTGATCATTTGGATTGAAAGTTTCATCATAACTCAAATATTCTGTAACTTCTCCAAGAAATTTGATTATTAAAGCATCATTTATTTCATCAACAAAGTAATTTTTAGTTGTTAAAATTGCCTTGTTGTTTGAAGAAGCCAAATTGCCTGAGCCATCTTTAAACTCAGGGTTAATTCCACTTTGTCCCCCCAAATTTTGGACAATTATCCACTTCAGTCCCTAAACTTTAAAATGGGACACTTAAGTCGCTAAACTTATAAATACCTCCCAATTAAGAAAAATTGTTGACAGAATACTGAATGCTGTTGGTGGTCGAAGTGTCCCATTTTATAAGTTTAGAGATTTAAGTGTCCCATTTTATAAGTTTAGGGACTTAAGTGTCCCAATTTATAAGTTTTAGGGACTTAAGTGTCCTATTTTGAAGTTTAGATTCTGAAGTGGGTAATCGTCCAAAGTTTGGGGGAACAAAGTGGAATTAACCCTTAAACTTAGGATAAACAACTTCTATGAGTTGTTCAAGTAGATCAGATTTAGTCGTGTGCTTCACTAAAATTGAAGGTGGTAACTTTATAATATCATTTTGATCAGCCATTTCAGTACCATCTACTAAACGTAGAAGGAATTCAATAAAAAAAAAAAGATCAAATTTTGCTGGCATATTTTCTGTCAATTTTAATTTCTGTAGTTGTTGCCATATTGGTGAGTTTATGAGGCAAGCATTAATCGTTTCAGATTTTGTACCTTTACGAACTACAGGTAATGTCTGCCAAAAATACAATAACTTTTCTACCAAAAATTGCTTCTGTATTCATTAGATCTTTTAACAAATCATCTAAATGATTAGTTTTACTTCTTTAATTAAAAATTATTGTTTTACACATTGAAATTTCATCCCAAATGATTAGTTTTGCTTCTTTAATTAAAGTTGCTAAAGAACTCTGTTTCGTCACTCGACATGTTACTTTTTCCAGAATGTCTATTGGTATTTTAAATCTCAAGTGAGCAGTTCTACCACCCGGTAATATAGATGCTACTATTCTTGATGTTATTGTTGCAAGTACAATGTGCCCTTTTGATTTCACATTAGACAGTAGTGCTCTATATAAGAACGTTTTACCAGTGCCTCTAGGACCATCAATGAAAAAAGCACTGTTAGAATTTGAATATATCCTCTCTGTAATGATTTTAAATGCTTGCTTTTGTTTTTCATTAAATAAATGTATAGCATTTAAATCAGTTTTTGAAATGAATATATTTCTCTTAGTTGTTAACTCTCTTGTTTGGCTTTCTACATCTGTGTAAGATAGACCACGAGGTATCAAATTATGAAAATTTATAGTTTTTTTCATGGATTGTAGAAAGCCATCTATTTGTTGTAGTGCATTTTCCTTGATTTCTGCTCGTGTTAAAGTTTGACATCTGAAGAAATCTTCATACATTTCATTTTCAAACTTTTATCACAACTGCTTAGGATCATTTGGATAGGAATATACCAGTAGTGTAGCGAATAGCCTCCTTATTTCATAAGACATATGAAGCAAGGATGCCTCTTATAAATAAAGTTCTTGACTGTTGTCATTTTCCAAAAGGCCTCTTATTAAAGCTGCTTCACAAAAGGTACGTACTCGGACTTCATTATATATCCTAAGATCTTCGAATGAACTTGGACAGCGTACTTTAGATAATAAGCGTATCAAGTAATACATTTCTCCTTCACTTGGGTGAGCTGTCATTATTCTATCAACAGAATCGCCTCTTTCTCTGAATTTCAGAATTTTTGACCTGATTTCCAAACAAAATGGTCCGAAAATTTTGAATACATTTAAATGTAATTATTGTGCTCTCTTATCTGTTCTATTTGTGACAAAATTTTGTGAGCGTAGTTTTTCTCAAGTGTGAATTGCTCACAATATTTTGCAACTTGTCTTTTTTCTTAAAAGTCAGTGACAGGTGGTTCTCCAAATGGAGTTGCAAGTGAATAATAGGAGGTTTAATCTCACTCATTTGAAATCTATAAATTCTCCAGCATGCCTCTAGAGGAGATACCCATCGAGCAGAAACATACTGCTTGATCTCATCAATTTGTGGAGTTGAATTGTCTGCCACTACACAAAAGCTGGTTCTATCATGGCCTTTGCATATATATTTATAAACGTATTTAACTGCTTTAACTGTTGAGCAAATTTCAATATTAATATGGCAGTTAAATTTTGCCAGTAAGTAAGGATTGTAGGGGACTACGCATCTATTGTCTAGTATGACTGACCCTATGCTGACCTTGACACCATTATCCCGTCTGCGATAGACAGGATAAGCATCAACAGATTTTGTAGTTTCATCACAAAAGTTTTTAGGATAATTGCTCTTACATGTACCATTTTTTTCATGCAAGAACGTGTTGGATCAAGAGAGCCACAAGGACCATAAAGCATATGCTTAATAACCATGTTATAAAGATACGGATGAGTTGTTTTTATCTGAAATTTTAGCGCACACAATTTTATCATATTCTTCAGGGCTATACATTTTTGTACTTAGACTTCAAAATTAAAAGAAAGTGAGCATGTGGAAGTTCTCGTTTTTGATATTCTATTATGTAAATGTAGGCCGTGACCTCACCAAAAATATATTTTTTTAAGAGTTTATCTTTTAATTGCTCTAATTTGGCATAAAATACTCTTGCTAACAAATTTGGAATGCTTTGTGTTTCTTCTTCCTGAATTAAATGCTCTTTTATCTCTGGCCAGTTTGGATTGCATGTCATGGTAAAAAAAAAATCTGATTTTTCAAACTTTTGGATCAATGTCATTACATCCAAATATTTTCGTCTCATATTCCTTGGCCCTCCAATAAAAGAAAGTGGTAATATTATCAGCTGGCCTACATTAGATGCTTCAGTTTCACCTGCTGCAACGGCATCTACAACACCTCGAATAAATTCCTTTCGAATTTCTTCTTGTTGGGATCTAAAATAGTCAAATCTTTACATTTCAAACTTGACATACTGATCCACGATATATTGCTGTAATAATCTAACAAGGTGCAGCAAATAAGATTCATCATTATCTCTTATTTGTAACTTATATGCATAATACTCTCTGAGAGAAACAAAGTTTAGATCATCTTCAAGTTGGGCCATCACTGTAAAGTGAGAAGGTAATTTGAAAGCTAGTCAAACAACAATTTTTGGAATAAAATGAGTCAAAATAATGAACTTTTAACAGCATGCTGACCGGCTTCTTCACTCTGTAAAAGTTCATCAACATTTGCAGCATTTGTTGGAGAAATACATTCTGCTGCATTTCTTTTTCTTTTGCCTTTTTTGGTCTGAATCTTAATTTCTTTTTTAGGAATTCCTTAATGCCAACCAAGTTCACCATAGGGCAAGATTAAGGGATATAGAAGCGGATCATAACAGCCATAATAGTACTCAATGTTTCTTGAGTGACCACTATGGGTATGAACTTTTATATATCGATGACTTGTTTCTCCATTATCTTCGCTTTTGAACCATAATGCTGTATCTTGGGAAGTTGTTGGCTTATTATATACTCTCTGATCAAGATTGAGGAATGTTTTAGTACTATCTAATAATCTTTTAGATTAGGTACTTCTCTTAAACTCTTAAAAAATTTAGTATATGGATTTTGTTCAAGAATTGAAATGATTTTTCTTATTATGCTCTCTGATACTCCTGGACAGGCTGCTGCTAGGCGCTTAGAAACTTCATCTTCAGTATCATGGAAATATAATTGAAGATTGGGACCAGTTAAATCATTCAAAAAATGGTAAACTTGTCCTTGAACTCTAGAAGTATAAATACATTTATTTCTCCTAGATAAATTCGTATCACATTTGGTAGCAAAAGAAGTATAGCCAAAGTGATTATAAATGGTCGTGATAGTTGAACTCAAAAAAGAAAATTGAGATATCCGACATGAACTCTAGAAATTTGGACTCCTCTACCAAACTCTCTATCTTTTATCACCCGATCCCACAATTGAAGGATGAAGGGTAGTAGAATAAACCTTGGAAAGCATAGGGACATGCACATATGGTAGCAATTGCTATAGTTGAATGATGGTTCTCATAATTTGTCAATAATACACCTAACCCAAAACAAAAACCTAATAACAAAAGTACATGTCATCATGGAATATTGACCCACCACCATGGTGAAAAGCCTATCAAACACCCACGTAAATACTCCAAAGTTGAAGTCCATAAGACTAAACAGATGCAATGAGTTGGAAAAGGGTAAATCAGTAACTAAATTAATAAACCCCACTTTAGGGGTTGTACTCGAGATTCCATGAATGATTTACATGGCATGCCAAAGTACTTACTGAAAAGGCCCTTTAAGAGACGGACGAAAAACTTTTCAAAGTCGTTTTTATTATATATGTAGGATGAATGGCTAAGAAACGCACACACAGAAAGCACTTGAAGTTAGCAGCTATAGTTGTACGAAGAAATAAAAGGATAAAATTGACAAGAAAATTACAAATAAACCGAGATAAAATGGCACAATTGGAATAAGTTAGCAAAAGGAAAAAATGAGAAGAAAAGCAACAACAGTGAAAGGCATCTATCTATATAAGAGGCTCCATCTAATGTTGAAAAATAGAAAAGGATAAAATCAACTACAAAATCACATGGAAACTAGCACAATCAACTATAGCTCAGTCCACGCTTTATGCAGTTTAGATATCTTGAAAATTCTGATGAAGAGAAAATGACAAAGTTTGAAATTATAATAGGATGATACTACTTGCAACTACTACTATTAGATCAAAAATCCTAGGAGATTCAAAAATCAGCATCAAAATTCAGGAGAAGTCTTAAAGAGTTATAGATCTCTACGAATGACTCCTGCGAAATCTTGTAGATCATGATATTTGAAGAATTCATCCTGAACCGGCTCCTTGGCCGTGGGTCTCATTTTTGGGTTCACAATGACGCATCGCTTAACCATCCTCTCAAACCAAGTGGAAAGCACCGGATCATCATGTCAAGGTTCTAAAGTTTCTGAAGTTGCTAAAGATCCAGTTGGTATTTGTATTGCTCGTGGATTATCCTTCATGAAAATCTCGTGCAATAACTTTGGAAGGCCCTTTCCATTATTGCCTATTTCTGTTAAGAAATTACAAAAATTTGCCATATTATGCCTTTTTTTCCTCGATAGCTGCAGAATGGTCATAGAATCAATTCAAGGGTCGTGATTCCGACGTTGAATGCATCGGATACGCGCTGATAAGAGAAGTCATCCATGCTAGGTTCATAATACTAAGAACCCGTGGTCAGTCAAAAGTAATTTTTTGAAAAATGTGACGCATAGTAAAATGTGGGTGCCAAATGCAAGGCCCAATCTTTGTGCCAAACTAGTTTAAAATTCTAAAAATAACAAGATGCCGCATATCCCAATTTTATTGTGACAGGATCACCGCCCGACACAAAAATATTTTCAATATTGAAGCTTCCGTGGGCTTTCTTTTTGGGATGAAGGTAATAGAGAGAATTAAGAATTTGCCATAGTATGGCGGCCACAACCTCTCCGAGTGTCTTTTATTGGGGAATTTTTTGTGAGAATTGACGATTGAGCGTATGCTGCCATATTCACAGTGTTCAATCGGAATACAATATAGAGAGTCGCAGTAGCATGGCTCCCTAATTCCAACTAGAAGGCCGTACGTCACTAGATGTTCACAATATCTGCAGCTCTTGGCCACTTTAGTGTGCATCATTATAATGTTTGATTCTTCAATCTCATCAAGGTTGGCCAATTTGAGACTCAGAACTACAAGAGAATGATCATCCTGGTTGCCCCACTTGCTGTAGGTTGCTGCAAACACCTGATAAATCGGTGAGATGTCTCTGATACAGTCGCCAGTTTTGTATTCACCACTTTCTTCTGAATCTTTGATGGTTATTTCTAATTTTTAGTTCAACATTTCGCTCACAATCTTTGCTAGGAACATTGAAGCAGAGGGAATCTTAGAAAGTGATAATGTAGCAGCTTCAGAAATGTCTTTGCAGGCTACTGCTTCTTGATTCTTGTGCTTTCTTGAGTATGCCACCAATTTATGCTCTACTTTGCTCTTGTCCACGTTGTTCATTTCTTGAAATTAGGATAGAAAAATAGAGAAAATAAAGGAGCTTGAGGAAGAAAGCACGAGGAGAATTTAACATTCCTTTTGAATTTCTTCTTGTTGGGATCTAAAATAGTCAAGTCTTTATGTTTCAATCTTGACATATTGATCTACGACATATTATTATAATAATCTAATAAGGTGCAGCAAATAAGATTCATCATTATCTCTTATTTGTAACTTATATTCATAATACTCTCTGAGAGAAACCAAGTTTGGATCATCTTCAAGTTGGGCTATCACTGTAAAGTGATAAGGTAATTTGAAAGCTAGTCAGACAACAATTTTTAGAGTAAAATGAGTAAAAAAAAAATGAACTATTGATAGCATACTGACTAGCTTCTTCGTTTTGTAAAAGTTCATCAATATTTGCAGCATTTGTTGGAGAAATACATTCTGCTGCATTTCTTTTTCTTTTGCCTTTTTTGGTCTGAATCTTAATTCCTTTTTCAGGAATTCCTTAATGCCAACCAAGTTCACCATAGGGCAAGATAAAGGGATATAGAAGCAGATCATAGCAGCCATAATAGTACTCAATGTTTCTTGAGTGATCACTATAGGTATGAACTTTTATATCACGACGACTTGTTTTTCCATTATCTTCACCTTCGAACCATAATGTTGTAACTTGGGAAGTTGTTGGCTTATTATATACTCTCTGATCAAGACTGGGGAATGTTTTAAGCACTATCTGATAATCTTCTAAATTAGGCACTTCTCTTAAAGTCTTAAAAAATTTAGCATATGGATTTTGTTGAAGAACTGAAATGATTTTTCTTATTATACTCTCTGATAATCTTAGACAGGCTGCTAGGCGGTTAGAAACTTCATCTTCAGTAACATGGAAATATAATTGAAGATTGGAATGAGTTCAATAATTCAAAAAATGGTAAACTTGTGCTTAAACTCTAAAAATATAAATACTTTTATTTCTCCTAAATAAATTCGTATCACATTTGACACCAAAAGAAGTAAAGTCAAAGTGATTATTATAAGTTCTAATGTATGTTCTAAATGATCTTCTCTCCTCTGAAGATGATGTTAAAAGTTCTTTTAGAATTTTTGGATATTTATTGTGGGCTAATACTATATCTCCACCTAAACAACAAAAATTTGTTGTTTTTGAGTAGAATTTTCTAGCACCACAATGAGGACAATCATCTTACTTTGACAGAACATCAGGCGTTTTAGGAATTATATTCAATAATTCCCTTCCACTCGTTGGAGTTCTTCCTAGAATAGGAATAAAGATAATAAATTAGTGTTTTAATATCATTCTAATGGCATATGGAGTGAAACAATATGAATTTTAAATTTGTGTCATCAAGGTGTTGTAGTTATGTAGGTAAACCTGAGCATTTTCATCTAACTAATGGTTGGTGTTATCGAATAAGAGGCTATGAACGCCCACTTAATGCCACTGGCAACAAATATGTTGTAGTTAAACAACTATCTTACATGAAAAAAATGGTACATGTAAGAGCAATTATCCTAAAGAATTCTGTGACGAAACTACACAATCTGTTGATGCTTATCCTGTCTATCGTAGAAGGGATAATGGTGTCAAAATCAGCATAAGGTCAGTCATACTAGACAATAGATGGGTGGTCCCCTACAATCCTTACTTACTGGCAAAATTTAACTACCATATTAATGTTGAAATTTGCTCAATAGTTAAAGTAGTTAAATACATTTATAAATATCTATGCAAAGGCCATGATAGAACCAGCTTTTATATGGTGGTAGACAATTCAACTTCATAAGTTGATGAGATCAAGCAGTATGTCTCTGCTCGATGGGTATCTCCTCTATAGGCATGCTGAAGAATTTATAGTTTTCAAATGAGTCAGATTAAACCTACTGTTATTCACTTGCAACTCCATTTGGAGAACCACCAGCCACTGACTTTTAAGAAAAAAGACAAAAAGCAAAATATTGTGAGCAATTCACACTTGAGAAAAACTATGCTCACATAATTTTTTGTCACAAATAGAACAAATAAGAGAGCACAAGAATTAAATTTTGACGTATTCAAAATTTTCAAACCATTTTGTTTGAAAATTAGGTCAAAAATTCTGAAAATTCAGAGAAAGAAGCGATTCTGTTGATAGAATAATAACAGCTCACCCAAGTGAAGGAGAAAGGTATTATTTCATACTCTTATTATTTAAAATACGCTGTCCTAGTCCATTCGAAGATCTTAGGACATACAATGGAGTCTGAGTACATACCTTTCATGAAGCAGCTTTAATAAGAGGCCTTTTGGAAGATGACAACAGTCAAGAACTTTGTTTACAAGAGGCATCCTTGTTTCACATGCCTTATGAAATGAGGAAGCTATTCACTACACTGCTGGTATATTCCTATCCAAATTATCCGAAGCAGTTGTGGCAAAAGTTTGAAAATGAAATGTATGAAAATTTCTTCAGATATCAAACTCTAAAACAAGGAGAAATCAAGAAAAAAACACTACAACAAATAGATGGCTTTCTACAATCCATGGGAAAAACTATAAATTTTTATAATTTGATACCTCAGGGCCTATATTACGCAAATGTAGAAAGTCAAACAAGAGAGTTAACAGCTGACAGAAATATAGTCATTTCAGAAACTGATTTAAATGCTATACATTTATTGAATGAAAAACAAAAGCAAGCATTTAAAATCATTACAGAGAGGATATATTCAAATTCTAGCGGTGCTAGAGACACTGGTAAAACATTCTTATATAGAGCACTATTAGCTGTTGTGAGATCAAAAAGGCACATTGCACTTGCAACAGTAATATTAGGAATTGCAGCATCTATATTACCAGGTGATAGAACTGCTCACTTGAGATTTAAAATACCAATAGACATTCTGGAAGGAGCAATATGTCGAATGAGGAAACAGAGTTCTTTAGCAATTTTAATTAAAGAAGCAAAACTAATCATTTGGGATGAAACTCCAATGTTTAAAAGATCAGCAATTGAAGCTTTAGATGATTTGTTAAAAGATTTAATGAATACAAAAGCAATTTTTTGTGGAAAAGTTATTGTATTTGATGGAGATTTTAGGCAGACATTACCTGTAGTTCGTAAAAGTACAAAATCTGAAACGATTAATGCTTGCCTCATAAACTCACCAATATGGCAACAACTATAGAAATTAAAACTGAAAGAAAATATGCGAGCAAAATTTGATCTTTCTTTTATTGAATTCCTTCTGCGTGTAGGAGATGGTACTGAAAAGACTGATCAAATGATATTATAATGTTACCATCTTCAATTTTAGTGAAGCATAGACTAAATCTGATCCACTTGAACAACTCATAAAAGTTGTTTATCCTGAGTTTAAAGATGGCTTAGGCAATTTGGCTTCTTTAAATAACAAGGCAATTTTAACGACTAAAAATTACTTTGTTGATGAAATAAATGATGCTTTAATAATCAAATTTCTTGGAGAAGTTACAGCATATTTGAGTTATGATGAAACTTTCAATCCAAATGATCAAGGCCAGTATGTAGATTTTTTGAACACTCTTACACCAAATGGTCTTTCAACGTATAGGATGTTATTGAAACTTGATGCACCTATAATTTTGCTTAGAAATCTTGATCCAACTGAGGGCTATGTAATGGAACAAGATTAATATGCAAGATCTTTGCAAAAAATGTAATTCATGCTGTAATTTTTGTTGGTGACTTCGCTGGAAAGCCAACTTTCATTTATAGAATTCATTTACAGCCATCATCAGATGAGCAATATCTAGTTCCATTCAAACAAACTCAATTTCCAGTCCGCCTATGTTTTGCAATCACCATAAACAAAAACTCAAGGACAAACACTTAACCTTGTGGGTACTTACTTAAAGGAACCGGTATTTTCACACGGACAGCTACATGTTGCATTCTCACATGCAAAAACAACCTTGGTTGATATTAGTACTAAGAGTGCTAGTCCTACTTTGATTGGTATTGCAAAACTTCTCCATAGTGCCGTTTAGTAATGAAGAAATCAATGTTTTCTAGCAATGTTTGCCATTATAAGCAGATGATGAATCTTTTACATTCGCCATGTGATTTGCGTTTTCTTTTCATTTTAGAATAGCTACTATCTAACCATTTAGAACCAGAGAAATAAATATAAGCTAAAGTATCACTGATGGAAAACGAAGCATGACATCTTACTTCATTCTACTTAATAAGCTATATCAACTAAATAATAACGACATTTGATATTTTTTCCTCTACTACAAATTAAGCCTATCAATAAAAGTAGTATTTTAAAGATTCTAAACAATCTATACTATTGGCTTATACTTTTTTTATAAATCAAATAGGAACTGTCTCTCAGACAATTTATCTAACAAGTAATAAATAATAAGAAGAGTAGTTCAAGACAAACTTGCAAATCAAGGCCTTTGTGAAGGCGCTACTATTTGTTGATCTTCAAAATCTGTGGCAAGAGATAAATTTTCTGATGAAGACAAATTTAGGAAAACAATGGTACAACAAACCTGTAAATAATAAGGAAAAACACATATACCAATTGCATATCCCTTAAATTTTCAATGTGGATCGTTGCATATCCCTTATATATAAATTGTCATTTTAAAGCTATAATTAACATCATACTTATGTTTAAACTAATAAAAGTTGATTTTTTTATATTTTATAAATTGTAGTATGTAGTATTTCACATTAGGATAGAATTTTAGAAATTTGAACGAAGAGGTGTATATAGATATGTGAATTTTGTAAATGCTCAGGGTCTAATGTAATAGAACTTTACAAAATTATCTATATGAAGGGAGCAGATAAGTGTTTCTAAGAAATTGAAAAGGGACAAATAAAGTGTAAAAGTTGAAAACACTACAAAATTATACGATAAGTGTTTTCTATAATTTCATACTATTTGAGGGGAAACAATTGCCTACCCTCAAGTGCATGTGGTCAAAGTAACAAGTGCATAGATTGATTAGTAATTATTTATGAAGATTAATTAACTATAAATTATGAATTTCAGTTTTGCTGCTAGGAAATGTTCTTTTATGTCATCGAGATTTGTAAATTAGAAAATTGATTAAATTTAAGGCAACAGTATATTGGTGTGGCACATTAGGCGAATCAATATATTATCACATGAATGATAATTAATAAAGAAAATGTCATAAACTATTCATCAAAGTTTACGTGTAATAACATGGAAGTGGATTATTATATCAAAACATCAGATTTCCTACCACTAGTTAAGTAGATATTGAGCGGGTGAGAACTCTCTAATCAAAGCCATTTTACAAACACCGAATCTAGATAAGGCAAAATCACATACACTGAATTCAGTTGGCTGATCCAACATCTCTTATAGTAAAAGCGCATCAAGCAAGAAACAAGGATAATTAAAGGATAAAATATACTTAAGTAATGTACTATACTTAACCACAAGCACATGTCAGAATGGAAAAACTCTTACGGCAAATCCACAAAGAACAATAACAATATTGGTGGCAAAACTGAAATCTGATACAATAGACAGCATGGTATGGTGGGAAAAACTCTTGTAGAGAGTAAACAATAATCAACAACATTATTATAGTCAAAACTAAAATCCAATACAATTAAACATATACAAAAACAAAAAGTGAAAAATTAAAAGGCAAAGTTGTCGGACATACCTGTCTCATCAAATTTCCTGATGAATCACTACTCCAAGAAGTTCTAAAACTATTTTTACAAATATCCCATGAAAGAAAAAGTTAAAATTTTGGCTATAAGGAATTAAACTAACGATGCATTAACAAGATACAACAAACTACTGAATTTCTAATAGCAAACATTTAATCAAAATCACCAATTTCCTTGTAATCTTTGAAAGCAAAATTAAAGATGGAACCAACTTAAATTGAAACCACAAAGTATGCTTGCTAGAAGAACGTTGGAATGAATCCTTTACATAGCATTCTAATACATATGAAAGACTAAGGAACACCAAAAGAATATGAAACCGAAGAAATCAAAAAAACCCAAACAAAATAATGCAGACAATTAAAGCTTCCACTCATGTTGTAAGAGTGAGATAGCATCAGAGCATAATTTAATCTTGATTTCAATACCCACAAACTCAACTCATTTAATTGAGTGGTAAATTAATGTAAGGGTTAAAAATGTCAATAGAAAATTACTGAAAGTTGTATATATTTGTACCATATACATCACTAATTTCAACCAAATACTTATATTACTAAAACAACCTTCCATGGTTAAATACATACCAAAGACACATGTCCCACCATAAAACAACAAACCAATCAAAGATGTCAAGCGATCAATTGCAGATGACAATTGTTTGTGAAGGTAGTGTTAAAACAACAAATCAATCAAAGAATGCCAAATCAGTTTAAGTTGTCCACATGGCACTTCTTGGTGAAGTTATTCTTAGGTTTTTATATAGTGGTTAGATAACTAAAAGTTAAGAACATGACTCATTGCATAACCAATTCCAAAACTACAAATGCATCACCTTTGGTGGCCCACACACAGCCAGTCCATGCTAGTGTACTTATACATGGATACTAAAGCTAAACCAAAAATGTCACATAATGCATTTAGAAGACTAATATAGACTATATACAAATGCATTGAAGTTGTGCATTTTGTATGTATATAGGCGAACAGAATAGGATCTATTCATCACACATTGTACCCTAAAAATAATTTCCCATGAAATTCAATTCTTAACAGTACTCCAAATCAAAATCACAAGCGAAAACCATTATACAACCCAACTAAACTGAAATTGTGCGAGAAAAAGAGAAAAAAATCAACAGGGAATTTAAAATATAGAGAAAGGTTAAAAGAATGATAGCAAAAACTGCAGAACAAGAATATTCCATCGGTAAATGAGGTGAAAGAGTGAAGAAAGAAAAATAGAGAAACTGGTAGTGAAATATCTCTGAGGTCTTTTGGTTAAAGAAGCAAAAAATTAATGGAAATTCTAAGAAAGAGCGGCAAGAGATAAATATAAAACAATACGCCTCTGTAGTGTTGCACCACAGTCCACAGGAATAATGACGTAAGGACTAGCTGTTGTAAGACTAATATATCATTGTGGAATAGCAAAGAAAATCCTTTACCAAAAAACCTTAAAAAAGACAATAGTAAATTTATGAGTAAATCTTTTATATACTGTCAATGTATACGTAATTGCGGTTGGATTTACGACACGTGCAAAAATAAGATTTCAAATCCAAATTTTGTACAGTTGTCATTTATCTGAAACTAATCGTGTATACGCCGTTAATATATAGAAGATTATTAATTAAACTTATTGTTGAATAGTGAATTATTGATTAAACATGGTACTATTAAGAACTTTTTCTTAAAAGTTACACCATGTTATGTTTAATTGGTTTTTTAAAAGTGATGCCATGTCTATTATTGATTTTTTGGTTCTTAAAAATTTGACTAGTAATTCTACAATGTAATGAAAACACTAAACTTATTGAGAATTATTCTACATCTTTTTTTTAATGTAGTAAATCCATCAATTAGTTAAAAACACTGTTTGTAAGCTAATACAAAAACTACTTCAAGTTACTTTGTGCGTAATGACTTATGTTGACCTTGGAATGAGACAAGTTTTCTCGCCTTCTAAACTTTCATTGTGCAAAACAAAATAACAATTATATATACTAACTTTTACTTCTATAAGTCTGGAATATCTTGCATAATTTCATTGTACTTATCCGTATTTTTAAGCATTTTCTTACAAAATCTGTATCATTATTGTACTTTGATATTTTTAAAGAGGGAAAATCGTTTAAAACATCCCTCACATTTTACAAAATGACTTTTTGTGTCCCTCACTTTTAAAAGTATATTTTTACGTCCCTTACAAATTCACATTGGTTAAATTTGGTCCCTATCTAGGTTTCCGACTAGTTTTTGATCGGAATCCACCGTGTGCTTTGCTTGTAATCATTTTTGAAGGACAAAATTGTCAAATCAAAGTTTATATAATCTGATCCATAGTCCCACACATTTCACAAAATGAATTATTTCATCCCTCACATTTCACAAAATAATTTTTTTTTATTCCTCATATTTTACAAAATAATTTTTTTCATCCCTCATTGATCATGTGTACGAATAATTTTTTTAAAATTAATATATATCTATTTGATTTCACCTAAACAATATAAAAGCATGTAATATATCTCTATTTGATTTTACCTGAACGTACTGTTCAAGTGAAATTAAAATAGATATATATAGGGGTTTAAAAAAAATATTAGTTTTTTACTCATGTTCATTTCTTTTACTCAAAAAATTGAAAACAAAGAAGATATTTAATTCTAAACATTATCAATCATTTATATCGAATTAAATTTGGACAAAAAAAATAAACAAAGGAAAAGTATGACAAAATGAAGTAAGTGATTGACACTTTTAAATTTTAAGATAATCATAAGGTAAGAAATTCAACTGTTGGTCTTAAAGGTAGCAAGTAAAAATTTCAGATTTAAATTGCAATTTGTTAGCATGAGTATAAAATTTGAATTAACATTGATTAATTAGATGGTCTTATTATACAACTTAATAAATGAATTATTACCAAAATAGAAAAGGTTACAAATATTAAATAAATTTACATGGTGAAATTAAATATAAATATATATGAGTTTAAAACAAAATTATTAGATTTAAACCCATGTATATATCTATTGAATAGCATATGCACAACTACAATTAGTCTGTTTAAGTGAAATAAAATAAAGATATATTACATACTATTCATATTGTTCAAGTGAAATCAAATAGATATATATACATGAATTTTTTAAAAAAAAACTATTTGTATACATGGTCGATGAGAGATGAAATAATTCATTTTGTGAAATGTGAGGGATGAAAAAATTTATTTTGTGAATGTAAGGGGCGAAATAATTCATTTTGTGAAAGGTTAGGGATTATAGATGGATTATGTAAATTTTGATTTGACAATTTTACACCTAAAAAATAATTACATGCAAGGCTGAATTCTGACTAAAAATTTGTCGAAAACCTAGGTAGGGACCAAATTTGATCAATATGAATTTGTAAGTGACGTAAAATTATACTTTTAAAAGTGGAGGACGAAAAAAGTTATTTTATAAAATGTGAGAGACGTTTTGAATAATTTTCCCTTTTAAAGATTAAAAAATGAAAATTTTTTAAAGCACTCATAGGGCCCAATTAGAAACAAGCGAAGGACTAAAAATCTAAAAACAAGAAAATTGGGTCCTGAATCTGTTCCAGCCATAATTGAAGGCCCAATTGGCAATTCGCCATTTTCCTTTCTCTCCTATCTCCTCGCTAAACTCTTCTTTATGCAATGAAAATCTCTTAAAACGCACTTGCAAAAGCTGATTTTTTGTTTTTTGAGCGCAAAAGCTCTGATTTTTTTGTTTGTGGATTTTGCAGAAACCAATTCAGTTCTCTGTTGTAAGGGGAGATAATAGAAGAATGGCGGTGAGTTTTGCTATTGTTCTTGATCAAAGTTGATCTATAACTAACGCTGCTTTTTCTTTTTCTTTTTTTTTTCCCAATTTCATGTTTAGGAACTATTCTACTATTTGACTGTTTAAATTCTACGTGAGTTAAAGCTTGGATTTGGCCAATGTGATGTGAGTTAAATATTTTTTGGGAAGTTCGGGGCTCAGTAAATCAAATGGCTTTTGTATCTTCGAGTGTTGAGGATCAATACAAAGAGGAAAATCTATGAGGATTTTTTTCCATTTTCTCCTGGTTTTTTTGACATATTTCTTGTTATATTAATAAATGACAAGAGTGTTTGACTTTTCATGATTTAACATTTTATTTCTCGACTTATTTGAAGTAGATTACTTTTCACCTGGTTTAGTATGATGTTGTGATTTACATAAGCTAGTGCTGTTGAATATGATATTAATGTGAAACTCTAGGTTTCTTTTTGCATTTCCAGTGCTACAATCAAGCTCCGAAATTTATAGTGTAGATAGTGCTGATCAGTGATTAATTTTGTTTCTGTAGGTATTCAAAAATATATGTTTTTATGAGTCCTTTTGTTGGATGTTATTAAAGAAATGACGTTGGCAATGTGTCTAGAAATTGCTTCTGATAGACAAATATCTTTTATGGTTAAAGAAGATAATTAGGTTGTACTGTTTTTAATTTATCATTGCTAGTGCTGTTGAATATGATATTAATGTGAAACTCTAGGTTTCTTTTTGCATTTCCAGTGCTACAATCAAGCTCCGAAATGTTATTAAAGAAATGACGTTGGCAATGTGTCTAGAAATTAGGGGTGAGCAAATTCGGTTCTTACCGAATTCATAACCGATTTCAAATTCAATTCGGTAATTTGAAATCGGGTATTTGGTAATTTGGTACAAATTCGGTACGTACCAAATTCACCGAATTCTAATATGGTATGAAATAGGTAATGAGATTATGAATTAGGTAATAACCGATTTCACATTCAAATTCGGTAATTGAAATCGGGTACCGCATTACCGCATTTGAATTACCAAATTGGTATATAAAATTATATAATATATAGATAAATGCTATTTAGTATTAGTATATACTACTAATACTTTATTATATTATATAGGTAAATGCTATTAATAATAATTAGTATATGATATTATCATCATATCATGTATTTATAATAATAATAATATATAATAATGTACAATATATTTATATTATTTTAGTATTTGTTAATTGTTATATGACTACAATAATGCATAGTAATACATTACAATATAAGATAACTATAATACTTATTATTTTATACATGAGTAACATGACTAGAATTAGATAATAATTAATACATATATGTATAATACTAAATATTAAACAATAAACATAATTAGTAATTAGAATTTAGATATTGGTAATTTGATACATCATTCATGTTTGAATTATTGAATATTTGAATGCGTAATCTATAACTTGCAAGTATTAGTGTACTCTAAATTTATATTACATATTCACTAATCTTAAGGCTTTAAGTATAGATAAGACAACTAAGCAGTGTAAGTGAATGTATATGAATTGCAAATCAATGTATTAGTGTATTGACTTTCACAATAACATATGTAAATAAATAAGTTTAATTTTGATTTGAAATAAATTATAAGTTTGTAACTAACATAACTTATCACTAATCATTGTAATTTGTAAGTTTGTAACTAATATTACTTATTATTAATCATTGTAAATTATAAATTCATAAATTATTACTAACCATTGTACAGTCTAAGGTTTATTCTAGTTTAAATTAATCACTTTTTATGTGTTCCTTAAATCATAGACTAAGGATTGTAGGTATAAGTGATCAAATAAGTTAAAAGTTCATATTATCTATTTACTAATCTTAAGGCTTTAAGTATAGACAAAATAACTAACCAGTGTAAGTGAATACATGTGAGTTGCAAATCAAGTAAATAAGTTTTATTTTGATTTGAAATAAATTATAAGTTTGTAACTAATGTAACTTATCACTAATCATTGATTCATTGTAATTTGTAAGTTTATAACTAATATTACTTATTATTAATCATTGTAAATTATAAATTCATTGTAACTACTAACTAAATTAGTTTAAATTAATCACTTTTTATGTGTTTCTTAAATCATATACCAAGGATTTTAGGCATAAGTGATCAAATAAATGCCAATTAAACCACAAAATGATTTGAACATAAGTAATGTGTTCAATTATAAATAAATTTGGGGATCAATTTAGTAATAATTTTTAAATCATTGAGGAGCATAATGAATGTATTATAATTTAGGAGCCCCAATTTGTAAATTAAAAATTACAATATCACTTCATTTGGAAAAAGTCGGATTTCATTCTTCAGCTGATGAAAATTGAAATGAGAAAACAACCATTGCAAATTTGCAATATTGCATGGTGCCGTGACTGCCGTCACCTAGGGCTTTCACAGCACTAACACTCCCAAGTCCCAAGTCCCAATTCCCAAATCGAAGCTGCTCTCTGCCTCTCCGGCCTCTGCCAGTCCGCCGCGCTCTACGTCTCCTGTCGGCTGTGTCCTGCCGTGCTGGTTCATCGCTGCCGAGTGTCGAAGACGAAGCACCAAGATCTCACTAGTTCATCGTTGGTTCATCACTGCTTATCTCTGGCTCACTTAGGTAAGTGCTCCTCTGTTTTTGGCTCTGTGTCTCTGGCATTAAAATGGGCCAAGATCGACTAGGAAATTTGTTATCCTGAATTGATAAGGGGACGAAATCTGAGCTTCCAATTGCAAACTCTAACTGTTGTAGTAGTTTAGGTTAGGTGTTATATAACATAAGCTTTGTATTTTATATACAAGAAGCTCTCTCCAGTTGTGCAGCCTTTAAAAGTTAAGGCCTTGGGGAAAAATTCCACCTTTTACCCGTTAGAAAAATTAAAAAGGAAAAAACTTGCTAAAATGAAAATTTTACCTCCTTGTCCGTGGAGATTCTCAATCTCTGGTGCACATCTAGTGAAAGTACGGCTCCAGAAGTTGTACCTAGGATAATGGATATGAATTTTCTGCAATGTGTAAAAGAGAAACATCTAATGGCTTGCGGGGGTTGGTAGTTGCTGAACTATAAAGATTGGTTTATATATTCTCTTAATTTGCTTCAGGTTTTTTTTTAAATAATAGATGAATTCGGTTAGACCGAATTCATTACCGTTTTCGAATTTGAAATCGGGTACCGCATGAATTCGGTAATGCCCAATTCGTAATTGAAAACGGTTTAGATTTCTATAGGTGCAATAACCGAAAAACCGAATTCAGTGCACCGATTTACCGCATTTGCACCGAATGCTCACCCCTACTAGAAATTGCTTCTGATAGACAAATATCTTTTATGGTTAAAGAAGATAATTAGGTTGTACTTTCTTTAATTTATCATTGATTTTTACAAAAAAACTACTCCAGTTTTTGGTTATTTCATCTCATCATAATGTTTTGAGGCGAAATTGATTACATTTGTTTTTTCTGTACAGTAGAGGCCCTGAAATTGAAATTCTGAAACCACTGCTCTAAGAAAAAGAAAAATTAAAAAGAAAAAGAAGGAAGAGAAAATAATATATATATATATATATATTTTCCTTCATCCATGTAATTGTAAATCAAGGTAAAAAAAGAGTTGCTAATGTTGTGTGTCGAATGAAACTTTAAGGAAGAATCATCATTCTAAGGATATGGTTTTAGAATTTTTATCATAAACCTCAATATGGTACTTCTCAATTTTCTTCCCCTGTCACTATCTCTTGAAATAATAAGTGTGTTTGGAAGTTTCTCTGCAGTTATCTTATGCTACTTGGTTAAAGTCTAATCTGGACCTCACTTGTGTATGGCATGAACTGTGGTTTTTACATTTTTTTGGAAATCCTTCAGGCAAACATGTTAAGGTTGTATCTGACTTGCATAAGGAACACTCTTGAAGCTGCCATGTGTCTACAAGTACGTATCAAATGCTGCTTTCAAGGAAGTTCTATGCAGGACAAATCTCTGTCTCTCTAACGCCGTAATACACAGTACAGATTGTAGCAATGCATTGAACCAGCTAACATGATGTTAAATGTTGTGTCTTCTAACTTTTGTCAGATACAAGTTTGGCTGAACTTTTGCCTCTGAGTCTCTAACAATTCAAAAACAACTTCATATTTTTTATTTAATATACTTTTCTGATTGAAATCACAGAATATGATCGGAAACAGATAGAATCTGAATCTTGGCATTGTTACTTTACATAAAGATGATATCTTATCCACTATAATATTGCCATGTTTTCTTTGATGAGAAGTGGTGCCTTCTGATGATTTCCTTTGTCCTGGCAAAAACTGACTGCAGAACTTCCCTTGTCAAGAAGTTGAAAGACATAACAAACCTGAAGTTGAACTGAAGTATGTTGCTCTTCACTGTTGTCACATTAGTTAGTTTCAATCGCTATGCTTATTAAATTCTAAACTTTCAATTTTGTGATAATTGACAAATATAGCATGCGAGTTAGATTACAAAAAGGTTAAGTTCTTGCATGCTGGTCCGGTTTGTAGTGATCTTGTATGTTCTTCATAGTTAGGATTGGCAGCAGTCTCTTTTTTTCTAATCAAGTGCTATATTTCTGATAGAGTTGAAACTTATAAAATATCTGGGTTTGTATACTCTTGTAATTCCTAGAGTTGATATGACTTGAAAATTCTTGTGAATCTTTTGATGGTCTCAAGATGCTTCTGATATGCTTTTCTTTTATCTGAGTTTGAAAAAAAAAATGTGGCCCATATGACAAACAGTATGCACTTTGAGTAGGAGGTTAAGTCAACATGTTGATGCCATTCTTAGGTGCCAAGGATTGCAATTGCATCTTATAGAAATATTAACTATATTCTTTGGATTCTATTCTGACTCTGGCTGGAGCATGGGATGTAAAACATATAGTTTTGCTGGCTTGGTCCATTAGTGAAATTCTTAATTAGTAGTATAATCCTCACTTCAGGTCCTTCAGTAGTGAACAAGCGGGAAGATGTAAGAATCGTCTGATTGTGCCAGTTTTTTAGTGTTGTATCAACATCTATTTTAGAATTTTATGGTAGCTATTCCAAGTAGCATGCTGATCTTATTGATGCTTTGGCATGGGTGTGTCTGGTGACTGAAGGTGGTTAAGTCATTGGTCTCTTCTGCTATATTTTGCGCATGATTATCATGTAGGCTATTTTAGACCTTCTATGTGTCTTTTCTGTGATGACAATTTACTGTCTGGTACTTTTCTAGCATAAATGACTAATTACATTCATGAGATTTGTATAACTTTACATTTTTTAATTTATTTTCAGGACTAGCCCAGAACTTCTGCTTAATTCTGTAAGGACTGTTTCACTCACATCTTTCTTAATATTTTTTGTCTCCTTGTTAGTGGTTTTAGTGATTTTTGATGTCTAACGATGTCTAAAGTGCTGTGTGTGGACTCATGCTTTCCCCCTCCCCTTCCCTTTCAAAATGCTGAGTTGGAAATTTGTCCAAATGTAGCAGCATTTATTTTCATATGAGATCTGTTGCTGTGGTGCCTGTACATGTTGAGGCATCTGATGGAACTTTTTGGGTCACTTTCTAATGAAAGTAATGGGACAGCAACTACCTCAAGTAGTTTAATTGTCAAAAGTGACTAAACTTCAATATCAGAAATGTTCTTGTTATCCCTCCATGATAGAGTGGCTAAGGACCTATGGAGTCTGCAATTCCTTGTTCTCATGCTGCATTTTATTCCTGAATTGCCCTCTTGGATTGAAATATGGATGTGTACATTGGTGTTAATTTCTCTGAACATGAACAGCTCTCTTTCTTTGCTTCTTTCTTTCTTTTATTCATCAGTTTCATTGCGTAAAATATTGTTAGAACATGCCATATTCTATTTTAAAACCAAAAAACAAGATGTTGTCTATTTGTTGATGTCATGCTATATCCATATCTTATCTATGCTCTACATCTTAACATTCCATTATCATTGCCCCTTGTCTTGGGTGCTTCTAGGACAAAGTTGCTTAAGAAATTGGTAGGGTCTTTGTTTCCTGTGCTTTGTCGGAGTGGAATTCCATTGGCTACTGCATGTTCTGTTCTTATCTTGTTCCAAAACGTTAGAATGTAAAAACTTGGTTTGAAAGATGTCTAAAACACTTAAAAGGTCTTTTGTAACACTTAAAAGGTCTTTTGTTATTGTAACAAAGAGTGTTTTGTTATTTATTAATCTCCCTTCAAAATACCATAACTTTGGAGGCTTTGAACACTTTGATTTTCTTATCCACAGTCCTAATGCTGTCAGATTGTCATCTTTCAGGTTGTAATATGTAGAAATGAGGCTGAAAAGTGCTTGATAGAAACATCAATTAATTCTCTACGTATAAGCCTTAAGGTAAGTTCCTCACTTATTTATAAGCATGACATCACATTTGTTGTAATGCTGTTGTATAACACATTTGCACATACTGTCAGAAAATTTTGAAATGTTAGGAACATGAAGAACCACTGACCCTTGCAACAGCCTTCCTCTTTGTTGAACCACAGATAGCCTTCCTCTTTCTTTGTGCTTTTATCTAGTTCTGTAGGACTTTTTCTATTCTTTTCCTTCTTCTTGGTGATGGGTGAGGAATTGTAAACTGTCTTTTTCTGGGATTGGTAAAGTAACACATACAAGTACCCATTTCAAGCATCAAGATTTCAGTAAGGCTTAAGCTATCAAAATATTAGGAGCTAAGTACTTATATTACCAGTTTCTACATATAGTTATGCATGAGAATCATTTCAGCCGCAGAATATACTTTTAAAAGTGCATTTCAAATACCCAGTGAGTGGAAATGGCTTTGTTTAGGTGATCATCCGCGAAAATGAGCACATGTTAACTAAATACCTGTTTATGCTAAAACTCGATACTGTCTCTCTTTTATTGAATCTATAATGCTTTCTTTTGGATATGTTGGAAAATAGTTGCCACTTCGAAATATGGTAGAGAGTTTCACTTTCAATTTCCACTTCTACCCCCAATATATTTACACATTGAATTTTCTATTACAAAAAATGACGTTGATGCACCAACAGAGTGCATGAACCCAACTAATATGTGGGAATACATAGGAGAAAAACAGGCTACTTTGTCGGTTAACATCTTGACTGAACTAAGAGAGTACCATGGCCCCACCTTGTTTAGGTACAAGAAAACAATTCCCTCCGTGTGATTATTTGTGGCTATGTTACCCGGGTGCAAGTCCAAAATGCAGTAAAATTATGCAACTTCACAGTTTTAATAATAAAAAAAAATGCTCCCAAAATGCTAGGCTCAAACCTTGATGGAGGGAGTGAGAAAGGGATTTCTTTTCCTTTTCTTATTTTGTTCTTTTAAATTTTTGGGGCACAGGTGAAGCAAGCAGATGAACTTGAAAACATTTTGACAAAGAAATTCCTTAGATTTTTGTCAATGAGAGCAGAGGCATTTCAGGTACTAAGGAGGAAGCCTGTGCAGGTATGTATGGCAAAATATATGATCAGCTGATATTAATCTGGATTTTACCTATAAGTTCTATCTTTGGAGTTTGACTGATTCTCTGTGTTACCAAACTTGTTACAAGTCCATAGGTCATCAAAGGCATAAGGCCTATTAACTGCATACCTGTCCCAAAAGACTACCTGTTAAGTTCTGACTGGAAATTTGTGAAATGGATATCAACACAATGTTATAATGTAGTGTGAGTTGTGTAGTTCTAGAAATGATCCATCGTAATACCAAATTATGAGATTGTAAATGCGATTGCCCCTAGGAAAGTGGTATAATGTGAAAATTTTCTTATGGCAGTTTTGATAACTTGAAAGTTTTTGTCAAAAGTGAGACTTATTGGCCTTTAGCAAAATGTGATAGATATTAAGTGCATTAAGTGCTCATGTTACTTCAGAAGAGGACTTCTGTATTTTCTTTTGCTTCCTAATTGTTCTTGAGTTGGATTGAGCTCTAAAAGATAATTCATGTGCTTTCCAAACTCTAAAATCTAAATGCATATTAAATGTGGCTAGCCACAAAAGGAAGCTTCTATGATTTGGATTTGAATCTAAAAACTATTCTCATGCTTTTCGATCACGTTTGATGTTTGCCTTTCTTTCTGGAGCCTCCACTGAATGGGTTTAAGTCTCCTGATGCATGCTTTTATGCGTATTGTTTCCTGGTACTCCAGAACTGCCCTTCTTATTCCAAGAATCAATTTAAGGCGATTGTAAGTCTTTTTACATTTATTCTGAAAGTGTAAGAAGCTTTGAAACTAAATTTCATTGGCTTCAATTAAAGAAGATTTACTCCACAATCATCCATAAATTGATGTGAAATATATGTTTTTTTTTTCTTTAAATGCATTTAGGCAGTCAAACATGGAAACATCTTCCTCTAAAATAATTGCAATGCTGTATTTTCATTTGGAGCCTCATATTGTGGTACGACGATATAGTTGGACTTGTCAGTGTAGATCTTTGCTGATATGACATTTTCACCTAAATAGGAAGCATGAGCATCTTTATGGTCCCATGACATAAGATGCACATAATTAGGTATTAGAACCAGGTAAATTTGGCGACCACTTGGCAATATTGAGTTTGCCTCCGTGACATGGAAACATCTATTAACTTTTCTGCCAAGGATGGCCATAGTGCAAAAGTGCTTGAATGGAAAATTTTCATCACATTGAAATACATTTGTGTTTTTCTGGTAAATAAAACTGGGGCAATATCTTTTAATCATGCTGTTACTTGACCTTGTAAAATAGAGGATTGCAGTGACAGATAAAGCCATTATCTACTTTCTTTCTCAAAATTTCAAACATCTTAATTCAACTTCGTCAAATCATATTTTTCATCCGCAATTGTTCTCTGGTCAAATTTTATTTGTTTCCATTTCCTCTTTAGTAAGTATTGAGAGATGTAATCAAGAATTAGAAAAATGTTTTACAATGATAAGCACATTTAGTAGAAAATTTTGTACAATGATGATACATTTAGTAGGTCAATCTATGGCCTTGTATGTGTTCATTCTGTTTCATTTTCCGTAATATGGTGATCTAAGATACTATGCTGAGTAGTTTAATGTAGAGGTGGACATTCTTTGCCATCCTAACAATTTTCATCTCTATTATTTGAGTCAATATGGTGATGTGAGATTTTAGTTCATATTCCTAGTTCTTTTTCAATTTTGGCACAATCAATAGTAAAAAAGATTGGTGTTTCCTTTTACAAATGAGCCGGCTTTACTGCTGTAAAGTTGCATATTGTTTCTACCTAATTTGCTTCTAACAATATATACATGGCAATATCTTTTGATTCAGAGGCTTTAAGCTTTCAAATGGCTCATTTCAGGGCTACGACATAAGTTTCCTCATCACAAATTATCACTGTGAGGAGATGCAAAAACAGAGACTCATAGATTTTATTGTTCAGTTCATGGAGGTAAGATTTTACTGAGTTTAGATGTTGATAATCTGCCTGTAGTTTTACAAAAGTTAAAATAGATAGAAAACTTGTAGCTGTTCATTGGCAACCAAGGAATTAAATATATCAATCAGAATTTCAATTTCAAGTTGATAATATCTTCCTCTTTACTGGAGAAGGAATTTCTGCTACACATCAAAAGTGCTCAGAAATATGTCAGATTAGGCTATTGGTGAATACCATTTGTATTCAAGTTAAATTAACATTCTTGATATATCATTTATGAGGGGAATGTGGTTTCTTAGAACACTTGCTTCTGGTGCTTAATAAATTCTAGGGGTTAGAGACTACACACGAGGTTCGAACACTTTTGCTTCTTTAAATCTTGTTCCAATTGATGTCACTGGCTAGATCAGTAACATGAAAAGTAGTGTAGTTAGGTATTATTTTGTTATGCTACCTTGACCTCACGGTTTCAACTTGGGAACAAAGACATTCATTATGTGTTGATCCTTCACTTATGGATCTTCAAAAATAATCAATTATCTGCATCTTTAGCACACCATTTTTTTTTTTTTTTGGGGGTTTAATCAAGCCACTATTTGTTCACTCTTTTACATACCCTTTCAAGTTCATCCATAGATGGTTCCATATGAACTTTCTTTTTGGGTTTGTTTCACTTAGTTCCTTCAATTTCAGAATCTAGCGCACTTGGCCGCTCATTTTGTTTCTTTGCAGCTGCTGAGAATAATAAACGGGCTAAGCATGCTAAAGTTTGTCATTGGTTCTTAGGTACTTGGCACCAATTAGAAAGAAAGTGTGCTGATTGTGTAAAGAACCAGATATTATTAATACTGGGATTATTTCTGAGTTGTAGAGTACTATGAAACAAGTGATCATTTCGTAACAAAATTCGGAAAAGGAGATGCTGTTCCTGTGCAGATTTTATTAATGACTAATGATTATCTTAGCAATGTGGATCTCATTTTTATTAGTTTTTGCTTGTGCTTGAAGTTCTTTCAACCTATGTCCAGTTCAACAAAAACCATGCAGTTGCTAGTTAGAAAGTCTTGTCTAAACTTTTTACTTTCCTTGAACTGCAGGATATTGATAAAGAGATAAGTGAACTGAAATTGTCTGTGAACACACGAGGAAGGCTTGTGGCTACAGAATTTCTGAAGCAATTTATCTGAAGTTTTCAATATATATATTATTTTGTTGTGGTGTAGTAGAGACTGCTACAATTCTAAATGTAGATATGGCAAAATGACATGCAAGTCATTGGGATGGACAGGGATTTGTCAATTGCACTTTGTGAACATAGTCAAGAGATTTGCTAAGTTAGATTCATCATAGATACAGTATACTTATAAGCTCAAGTTTGTAGACTTTTGTTTTACTACTCCCCAATTCTATGGACAATTATACAAGATTAATATTGGTAAAGTGAATCTGATATACTTGGGTTAAATTTGTAAACTCTATTGGCTAGAGTGACAAATTCTTCATTTCTTATGTACCAAATTCATTTCTCATTTCTTATCACTTTCATGTCCAAATCCAAATAAGTATAATTATAATAGCATCACAATGTGATTCTGAAAAAAAAATCATATAACTCTAGTCCATGAGATCTTAAAACACGGGTAATGGGTGAGATTGTGTTTAAGGATACAGATGTGAATAACGTTCAGTTGGGAGATTAATAAGATAGTTTAGGTACAACATAATAGTTAGATGACAGACACATATACTTCTGTAACTTTGAAAGTTTACCCACATATATAAAACTCCTTCCAACATTATAGGCCTTGTTTGGCAAGCAAGGCTTTGGCCAAATTTGTCTGTTACAAGTTTTTTAACAACTTTAACTACAATAATCTCAAAAAACTTCTCAAAGTTTTTAAACTATGGGCCTGTTTGGAACCTGAGTTTTTTGGGAGTTTGTCTAAAACTTTACTGTAGTGCACTGTAGAAGTTTTTGAAAAAATTTTGTAAAAGTTTTTTATAAGGTGAAAAACTTTTTTGTAGGAGTTTTTTTTAAGGCGAAAAACTTTTTTTCCTTTTCTTTTTTTTTTCTCTTTCTCTTTTTTTTTCTTTTTTTTTCTTTCCTTTTTCTTTTCTTTCTTCTTCTTCCCCGTTACCTCTGCCTCCCAGCAGCAACGCAGCCTGCTCCACCCCCTACTCCGCCACCGGCCCCACCTCTAGCACCTCCGGCCACGATGTTCTTGATTTCGCACCCCAACAGCTGCTGCTCCACCGTGTGCCTCTCCACACTGTCCGTCCCCATTCCGTCCTCCAGCACATCGAACAGCGCCGAGTAGTAATGCAGCGCCTCCACGAACCGCCGCAAGAAGCTTCCCCCGTGGCTCAGGTCCTGCTGGTTGCTGGCGCGTCGAGACAGTTCATGGCCACGCACTCGGCGCATTGCAGGAGGAGGCCCAGGAGACAGAGGCCGGAGGACTTGGTGTCGCCAGCTGCTGCTCCACCCAAGGAGGCGGTTGCGGCGGCGGCTTCGAGCTCAGCAACGTCGTCGTCCTCGTTGTCTAAGTCGATGGTTCTGTCAGCGGAGGTGGAAGGGTTGTCGGGGCCAAGGGAGGAGTGGCGGCGTTTGAGGAGGAGAGGTCTTCGTGGTGGGCAGAGGAGGAGCGCTTGGACTGCATAGAGGAGGAGGAGTTGGAGGAGGGACGAGCGTTTCTGCTGGGGGGAAGGAGAATGGGAATGGGAACGGAATTAATGGGGTTGGAAGCAGAAGTAGCAGTGGAATTGGAGTGGAGCAAACTCTGGAGCATGATAGATGGATAGATTGAATTGGAAGCGGTAATTGAACAGGAGTCTAGCCCGGAGAGGTGGTGGTGGGTTGGGATGGGAGAGGAAGAAGAAAAAAAAGGGAAGGAAATTTTTTTTTTTTTTGTGTGTTTTGTATATTTTGAAGTGGGTAGGTAAAAAACTTAGAGAAGTTTTTTGGGGTTCCTGTAGCAAAAGTTGTTAAAAAACTAGTAGGTAAAAAACTTGCTTAAAAACCTGACTTCCAAACAGGCCCTATACTTCAAAATATCCAAAAATTTACACACTTCAAAATTTTTTCTACAACTTCTACAGAAAGTTATAATAAAGTTTTAGACAAACATTTAAAAAACTCACTTGCCAAACGGGACCATTACGTGTATGGTCTGGGATTTTAAATAATGGGGAAAGTATCTACAAATTAGTGATGGAAATTTCTCAAAAATAGGGATAAAGAGATCAAAAAATAATTTGTCATCTTCATATTTTCCTTAGTCCTATTAGAGTACAATCACTGTTTGATAGTCGTTTCTAACAAAAAATTCACAAGTCTAATGCCCTTATTTGTTGTTACATAAAAACAACTATCCAATTATACCCACGCCTTTTGTCTATATAAAGAAACACCAAATAGACTTATTTCATCACATACACAAAAAAAGAAGGAATGGAGACAACATCCATGTCCAAAGAACAAGAAGTTGTGCTCAGTTCTCCAAGGATTGTGATGTTTCCATTGATATCCTCCGGGTCACACATCTAGGGTTGCAAACGAGCCGAGCCGAGTCGAGCTTTGAGCTAATTGAGCCGAACCTCGACTAAATTTTACCAAGCTCGAGCTCGAGCTCGAGCTCGACGAGCCGGCAATTTTCGAGCTCGAGCTCGACTCGAATCAAGTCGAGCCGAGCTCGAATCAAGTCGAGCCGAGCTCGAGTCGAGCTCGAACTCGAGCTCGAGCTCGAAAAAAATAAAAAATAATTATTTTATTTTTAAAAAAATAAATAAAATAATATTTTTTTTAATAAATAATAAAATATTAAGAATATATACGTAATTTTACAATGAAAATAAAAAATAAAAAATATATATATATATAATATACGTAATTTTATTATTAAATAAAAATAAAAATAAAAAATATATATATATACTCAAGCTCGCGAGCCGGCTCGCGAGCTAACGAGCTTAATATTCTGAGCTCGATATTAATCGAGCTCGACTCGAGCTTGAATCGAGCCGCTCGCGAGCGGCTCGATTCGTTTGCAGCCCTACACACATCTCCATTCCTAGAGCTAGCTAATTAAGAATCGAGCCGCTCGCGAGCGGCTCGATTTGTTTGCAGCCCTACACACATCTCCATTCCTAGAGCTAGCTAATTAAGAAACTTACAGAAAGAGGATTCTACATTTACTTTTATTGTACAACTTTCACTTTGAGTTAGTTCCATATCCAAGCAAATCATGCCCAAGTACTCTCATTGTGTTGAGTTGAACCTGCGCTACTTGATCAGCTAGACTTGCCTGCAGATTTTCGTTTTACCAATAATTCTGAGTTGCCACTAGATCTCATTTTCACTACTTTAAAGGCTGTTGTCATTATAAAATTTCCAGTACACAAAATGGTAAAGACTCTCAAGCCTAATTTGGCGATCTATGATGTTCTTCTACCTAACTGTCTGCCTGCTACCACAAATCGACAATATATCTAATCTTTTTAGCACTAATAGTGCTTAATTATTATATATAATCTATTGACTCGTAAGATCCCTAATATCACTAATCTAACCAATACTCAATACCAACCCAATTAATATTTCGTAGTTAGAATTAGATTTTTAAGATATTTGAAGTAAGCCTTAGGACAACTAATTCTACGTCAACTATGCATTAACTATTGTTGACTAGATAGTATTGTACGTCTTTGTCAAAGAAAAATGTTATTTTTATACCAGATGCTAATATGATAATTAACTAATTCAATAACTTACTTAGCAACAGGCATAATTAGATAGTATGGGAAGTGGTTGAATTTAAAAAGGATTTACAATAGGCACAAATCCGATTATGGGATCAGGTAATATTAGTGTTCAGTTAATGTGAAATTCATGATCACTGGATAATAACCTAAAAATTCATTCTCCATAAATTTACAAAATAAAAAGCAAAACCTACACTCAAAAGAAAAACAAAAACGGTTTGTTGAATGTATATAAAATAAAAAATAAAAAATGCATGAACATGAATTTATCAATATTAAAAAACTAAAAGGTTTCAAACCTTGCATATACCTCGCATTTGACAAATGCGAGGTAAGATGACTGCGCATTCAACAAATGCGAGGTCCGAAGCAAATTTTTTTTTTTTTTTTTTTTTGTGTTTTTGCAAGTTAGAAATTCAATGATAAATCGTATCTACGAAATGCGAACTCAATGAGCTCGCATTTGCATCACTTGATGGAATGCTACACTCAAAACACCCCATTTATAGAAAAATTTGAAATTTCATCATAAAATTAGGAATTTCTCCAATGTTCTGGTAGTATTATTCAGCATTCGTATGTCATGCATGCATGAAGTTAGATGCAGAATATCCTTTTTCTGCCATCCAACTAACTCAAGTTCGCCAGGCTAAACATCAGGGGCATATTGAAATGGTAAATGGATTAAAAATACGATAAATGACAATATGATTTCAGACCTGTTGCTATCCCTGATTATTGCCCTGTGCCGTCCAAAACTTCAAAAGAAATCAAGGAAAAGTACATGGATTACGTTTGTCAACGATATATTGTGAACGATCTCAATTGGAAGTTCTTCCCCGTCAGTCCACTCATTAGAGATCCTGGTACAGAAGGCAAGGATACTGATGTTGGGGTCATGAAATGGCTTGGGGCACAAGCAGAGCCCTCAACAGTGTTTCTTGCATTTGGAAGCCAATATTCTTCAACAATGGAAGAGATGAAAGAGATTGCTTTTGGGTTAGAGCTGAGCCATGTCAACTTCATATGGATTCTGAGGTTTCCACATTGAGAGGCAAACACCATAGTGGTTGAAGAGGCATTTCTTGACAGGGTGAAAGATAGATAGACAATTATTCAAGCATTTGTGGATTCATAAACCAATGCTGCTCTTTGATTTTTAATGTCAAAGAGGAGAAAAAAACACACATAATACTTGAATGAACAACGATCAATGGCGGAGTTAGGATCCTATAGTGAGAGGGTGGAATAGTCAATTTCAACGTAAATCATGCTCTTAGATTTATATAAAAAATATATTATGTATTTTGATTTAAAAAGCTAAATTGTTTTCTATCGTTAGAGTGTTGTTAACGTTTAATTTGGAATATGTCCAAAATTTTTGTTAGAAATAAGCAATAAAAATATCCTTTTTTAGGGGATAAATGTAGATTAAGGGGAGAATATATTCAAACAACTTCAAAGGGTAATCTATATAAAGCAAGAAATTTTCTTAAATTTAGGGGATCAATACAACTAAAAGAGATAATTTTGTAAAATTCAAGGGGTGCAAATTTGGTGTAAACTTAAAAATCTTGAAAAATTTTAAAGCCATTATATAAAGGCTTCGAAACCAAACAATTTTAAGCAGACAGAAATCAGAACTAAATAAAAGGCTCCGATTCTGATTCCATCTTTGGAGACCAAAAGCGAAATGGTCAATTCCGATTCCAGTTCAAACCGTTATTAAATAAAATAGAAAGTATCATTAATAATTTAAATGATCCATAACTACCATTTTAGCATCTATGCTATATATAAAACCAGAGGAAGGAATTTGCGATTAACATTGAATTAACATTTATCGTCATTTCATGAATTTTCTTTTTTACCCTTATAAAAACTACTTTTACTTTACTTTAACTGCCTATAACTATCCGTGACTATTTTTACTTTTAACTATTTTCAAGTATGTGTTTTCAACATACCTACTCCTAAACATTATAACTGCCAATATAAAATTATTTTATAAAAAATATTTAGAAGATCTAATAAGTTTGCTTCAGTAATAAAAATTTTATTTAAAATATATAATCATAAATATTATGTATTTTTTATTGTACACACATTGGGTGTGCATTGATCACTAGTAATAATAATAAAAGGATAGATGATAGCATAACTTTAGCTATCATTCTATCACTAACACTAAATTGAAAGTCTTATTTTTCTTCTATAATCAATATTTTCTTTTGTCACTCTTTACTTTAAATTCATTATCACACACTAATTTAACATTTAAAGTTAAAACCATAACTTTAATAAGGATCCAAAACTAAAATTCCTAGGTTTCATAATCGTCGCTAAATCCGTCGCCAACTCTCACTAGGGTCAGAATTAGCGGCTTCCAAACATGTAACGGCCAACAGGTGATTCGGAACCGTGGTCCGAGGCCGTGCCAACCAAGAGAAGACAGAACCGGGTTTTTATTTTCATATTCCCTTTATTATTATTTTTAAAAAAAAAAAACAAATTTTGGAATCCTTCACAGTTTGACTTGCTAATTTCTCTTTGACTTCCACAAACCTAAATCCCTCCATATTTCTTTCGTTCACCTTTTCCTTCCTCACCGCACTCTCTTCCTCCACGCCGACGATAGTGGCGACTCACACCTTGAGACACTCTTTGCAGCAGGGCAAGCTTTCAACAAGATACAATCTTTCCGGATTAAGTTTCAAGAAACTAAGGTACCATTCAAATCTCGCTTGCTTTAAATAGTTTTCCCGAATAAGAAATTTTCTGTAACTGAAGCTGTACTTGTAAATAACTGATAAATTTCTTGCTTAGTCTAGGTCTAGACGTGTTATCTATGCTCTCGAAGATGTTGTCTTTTCTTATTAGTTTTGGTTATCTTTGTATTGTTATTTTTTAACCGCTGATGCATATACTTTTTGGGCTTTCTTTTGATGGTTAATATGGATTTGATATTGCTTTCATTAATTAATTGTGAAAGGAAATATCAAGCCCTCTCATTTACTTGTTTTTTTTTTATGTTTTATCTAGAGGAGCTAGGCTTCCAAGTTTTGCTGAATTTGGGTCCTTTTTTTTTTGAGGATTTACAATTTTGTGAAGTAATTCCAGATGAAGTATGTACCTTTGCAGATGTGGGAATTTTTTTTTAATGTGTCCTATTTGTTATGTGCAGTTTCTGTAGCGTTGCTAGTAATATAATGGCTGAGGAAAGTGGGAAAAGCTTTGCTCGCCGAGACAAGCTCTTGGGGATTGAATCTGAGGTCCAGAAGTGGTGGGCTGAAGGTGATGTGTTCAGGGCTGATCCCAAAGAATCTGTGCCGAAACCTGGGGAAAAGTTTTTCGGGAACTTTCCTTTCCCATACATGAATGGATATTTGCACCTTGGTCATGCTTTTTCCCTCTCGAAGCTTGAATTTGCTGCTGCTTATCATAGGTTGAGGGGTGCAAATGTCTTGTTGCCATTTGCTTTTCATTGTACTGGCATGCCCATCAAGGCATCAGCAGATAAACTTTTAAGGGAAATTGATGGGTTTGGGAACCCACCAATATTTCCTGTTGTAAAAGAGGAGACTGCTGAGCCAGAAGTGAAACCTGAAGCTGAAAATGAAGGGAATCAGACTGCACCTGGTGGTAAATTTAAGGGGAAGAAGTCAAAGGCTGTTGCTAAATCTGGTGGGGCCAAGTTTCAGTGGGAGATAATGCAGAGCTATGGTCTGACTGATGAAGAAATCGCAAAGTTCACGAACCCTTATCACTGGTTGACATTTTTCCCACCCCTTGCTGTTGAGGATTTGAAGTCATTCGGCTTGGGATGCGATTGGAGGAGAACATTTATAACTACTGATATGAATCCATATTTTGATTCGTTTGTGCGCTGGCAGTTTAGGAAATTAAAAGCAATGGAGAAAATTGTAAAAGATTTAAGATATACCATTTACTCTCCCCTAGATGGTCAGCCATGTGCCGATCATGATCGTGCATCAGGTGAAGGTGTTCTTCCACAGGAGTACACCCTGATCAAGATGGAGGTTGTCCCACCTTTTCCTGCAAAGATGAGTGTCTTGGAAGGTAAGAAAGTTTACCTTGCTGCTGCTACTTTGAGGCCAGAAACCATGTATGGACAAACAAATGCCTGGGTTCTGCCAGAGGGGAAATATGGTGCATTTGAAATAAGTGACACTGAGGTTTTCATCTTAACCAGGAGGGCAGCACTTAATTTGGCATATCAGAGATTGTCACGTATCGCAGAGCAGCCAACCTGTTTAGTTGAATTGACGGGACAAGATATCATTGGGCTACCACTGAGGTCTCCATTGGCTTTCAATGACATGATATACGCTTTGCCAATGCTCTCAGTTCTCACTGAAAAAGGTACTGGGATTGTTACCAGCGTGCCTAGTGATTCACCCGATGATTACATGGCACTCCAGGACTTGAAGTCAAAGCCAGCTTTTAGAGCTAAGTTTGGGGTAAAGGACGAGTGGGTTTTACCTTTTGAGATAATACCTATAATCAACCATCCAGACTTTGGAGATAAATCTGCTGAGAGAATTTGTATAGAGAAAAAAATAAAAAGTCAGAATGAGAGAGAAAAGCTTGATGAGGCCAAGAAAATAATCTACAAGGGTGGTTTCTATGAGGGTACTATGATTGTCGGCAATTATGCAGGAATGAAGGTCCAAGAAGCAAAGAGTTTGATCAGGAGCAAGCTTCTTGAGAGTAATGAAGCAGTGAGCTACAGCGAGCCGGAAAAGAAGGTCATGTCAAGGTCAGGGGATGAGTGTGTTGTTGCTTTGACTGATCAGTGGTACATCATTTATGGAGAACAAGAATGGAAGAAATTAGCAGAGGAGTGCTTGGCGAACATGAATCTTTACTCGGATGAGACACGGCATGGTTTTGAGCATACTTTGAGCTGGCTGAATCAGTGGGCTTGTTCACGTAATTTTGGACTTGGGACTCGTATTCCTTGGGATGAGGACTTTCTCGTGGAGTCTTTGTCAGATTCCACTATATATATGGCATACTATACTGTATGTCATCTGTTTCAGAAAGGGGATATGTATGGTAATGATACTTCCTCATTAAAGCCAGAGCAGCTGACTGATGAGGTGTGGGATTTCGTATTTTGTGGTGGTCCGTATCCTAAGTCTTCAGATATATCTTCTTCTCTTCTTAATCAGATGAAGCAAGAGTTTGAGTATTGGTATCCATTTGATCTAAGGGTTTCTGGAAAGGATCTCATTCAGAATCATCTTACTTTTTGCATCTATAATCATACTGCAATCTTTCCCACAAATCTTTGGCCTCGTGGTTTTAGATGCAATGGACACATAATGCTGAATTCTGAAAAGATGTCCAAGTCCACTGGAAACTTTAGGACACTCCGCCAAGCTATTGAAGAGTTTTCAGCTGATGCTACAAGATTTTCACTTGCTGATGCTGGTGATGGCATGGATGACGCCAACTTTGTCTTTGACACAGCTAATGCTGCAATCTTACGTCTCACAAAGGAGTTATCATGGATGCAAGAGGTTCTTGCTGCAGAAGATTCTTTGAGAAGCGGTCCACCTTCTACATACGCAGATAAAGTATTTGATAATGAAATAAATATTGCTGTGAAGATGACAGAGAAGAATTATGGTGATTACATGTTCCGCGAAGCTTTAAAAACAGGCTTCTATGATCTTCAGGCTGCCAGAGATGAATACCGGCTCTCCTGTGGTGTTGAAGGTATGAACCGCAGTCTATTATGGCGCTTTATGGATGTTCAAACTCGGCTTATTGCTCCGATCTGCCCACACTATTCTGAACATGTTTGGAGGGAAATTCTGAAGAAGGAAGGGTTTGTAATAAAAGCTGGATTGCCTGAAGCTGATTTTCCAGATCTTGTCCTCAAAAAGGCAAATAAGTATTTGCAAGACTCAATAGTCTCAATGAGGAAGCTGTTGCAGAAGCAGGTTTCTGGTTCAAAGAAAGGCAATGCAAACATATTAAACAGTCAGAATAAGCCAAACACTGGCCTGATATTTGTGAATGAGCAGTATGATGGATGGAAGAAGGAATGTTTAATCATACTCCAGAGAAATTATGATAGTGTTACCTGCAAATTTGCTCCTGATCAGGAGGTAATATCTGAATTGCAGAGAAGTGCTATTGGGCAGGAAGGTAACTTTAAACAAATACAGAAGCTTTGCATGCCCTTTCTGAGGTTCAAGAAGGATGAGGTTATGGCAGTCGGCATTCAAGCATTGGACCTGAAGCTGCCTTTTGGTGAGATTGAGGTCCTCAGGACAAATTCAGACCTGATTAGGCGGCAGTTAGGTCTTGATAATGTGCAGATTTTGTCTGCAGAGGACCCTGGTGTCATTCAAAGGGCTGGCCCTCATGCCTCACTTCTGAGGCAGAATCCACCCTCCCCTGGAAATCCCACTGCAATCTTTTTGAATGAGTGATTAGTTTTTAACATGCCTAAAAGGTTCAGATCTTTCCTCTCAATTTCTTTTTCTGAGGTTGCTTATAAAAATATTGATGGCTGGTTCTTAGATTCACTCAATGCTTGTTGATTCACAGGTAGGCGAGATTGAGGTTAAAGATAGCAAATTGTTGATGTTGGCTTGTACGATGTCTGAGTAGATGAATATTTCGTGCTCTCTTTGTTTCCCGGTTCTGTTTCTTTTTGGTTTATAACTGTAATACTTTTATTGTTGTTCGGTCACATCAAAATTTTTGTTATGTTGGCGAATATGGATATTGAGATTCCATCTTTGTGGTCTTAGACGTGTTGTACTGGATGAATTCTCTGTCTCTCTCTCTGATGGCTGAATACCTAAATCAACCTTTTTCTGGCTTAACATTGAAAAAGCATGAGCTGAGCTGGTGTTGGAGATGGCTTGAGGGCTCAATCTTTGTTGAAGCCCAAATGCCGTAGAAGAGGGATTAAAAGCTTCAATCCCAATCTTTGTTGATTTAGAGGTCTTGTTAAGAGCTGGATTGGATGTTACATTTTGTTGCACCTTTGCTGGTAATCTGTTGAGGCTGGCCTTACCAGACGCTGTATGCTTTATCTGGTCTTATTACCAGACTAGATATGTAGTTAATTTTTGGAGAGGCATTCAAAAGTACAGGATAAACTGGGAGCTAGTCATGAAGTCTTTTGAGTTAGCTTGGGCTAGTGTATGGTGCTTGTAAATTGTAATAAAAGGTTGTGGGCAGTATGTGGGGCATAAAATGTATCAGTGAGTGATAATTCTCTACAAGTATTCAACCTCAGCTATTTTTTACTAAAAAAAAGGGGAAAAATTCTGTGTTTGCTTATCTTAATATGCAATACTATTTTTGACTAAAAAAAAGCTTTCAAGAAAAAAAATTTTTTAAAAAAAAGCTCTCTGTCCAAACGTATACTAGTTCTTGTAAATTACATAACTGCACCTAGCCAAGTCCAGACTCCAAAGTTTAAAATGAACAATGGAACATGAACCAGTGAAACAACATGCATGCATCCTATATATATGTACACATCTGACTGCTATGACTGGCTTTTTCCACGCATGACGATCTTGGTAAAGGCTGTTGTCAACAAATAACATTTTTCTCGTACCAGACGTTCCATTCTATTACCCCTTTTCCTCCTTTTTCTCGTACAAGTGAATATCAACTTCCAGACTGAAACAATCATTGAGTGATGTACATTTCATGCCAATATACAAGTAATTAATACGCTGGGCTAACAGGCAAAAGCACGTTAAGTCGGAGGAAGAAATTACTAAAATCCTACCAAATACACCATGATCTTGAGCAGAAAACACAGTGCATTAAAATGAATTGGGATGAATGTGAATTTTATTGTTCGCGAGTTTACAAACTCAATCGGAAAGTCACAAAATTATATCAAAATGAGATGTTCTTAACAACCTGAGAAGGTTGTCCTCGGTATACATATCACAACATCTACACGACCGTTGGACCTAAGCAACTCCATTGTAATCCAAAAAATAGTATCAGAGCTGAGAAACAATCTACTGATACTGTTGAGAATGAATAAACATATATGTTACACTGCACTATCCAGAAAAATTACAAAGTAAATGCCAACAATATAGCTTTGAACTTCAAATGCAGTTCCAGAATCAATAGTTGTACCGTGGCTGAACTTCTGATCTTATACAAAACATGCTCTTTTACTATATACCCTATATCTCATTGGCGGTACATGAAAATTTACCGGTAGCCACCACCATACGGTTGTTGACCATAATTACCCATTCCCATCATGGGATTATAGCCCCCAGGGACATTAGATCCAGGAGCAAATCCCATTGGCCGTTGCATCTGGCCACCTTGCCCCATACCCATGTTCATTCCCATGGGCATATTCATTCCCATACCACCTCCCATTGGTTGGTTGACTGATCCATAACCTCCCATGCCAATACCAGGGCCTAGCCCACCACCCATACCCATTCCCATACCTGAACCCATCATTGTGTTTGGTGGGGCCCTGAGTGCACCTGCACCAGCACGTCCAATACCAGAACCCGAACCCATTGCTTTGCCCATTGTAATATTTGATACCGCAGGAGCAGTTGTAGGTTTTTCCATCCTCTTTTCCTTGCGATTTATGGCCTCAAAATCAACTCCAATATCAGCTAAAGGATTTGTCTTAGCTGCAAACCAACCAAAAACATGTAGTTAAAAAATCAAGTTCAAACAAGTTTTAATCCATGTCACATGCAAAAATACCAGGAGACATTATGAGAACTTACGTCCAGAAATATTCAAATTGACCAGCCCACGGCTAAGGGTATCAGCCCAAACGGTAGATTTCGTCTCAAACTTATCTTTTGCTGGTTGAGGAGCCGCAGCAGCAGACCCTGTTGACACTGAAAGCACAGGTTGCGAGACCAGAGAGGTAGTTGATTGAAATTGCAGAGATTGAGATGATGCTTGTGAGGACACGGGGGCAGCAGAACCCAATTGTGAAGGGAAGTTCATAGAATTCTGCTGTGTAGACATCTGCATGGCAACTGGAATGGCAGATCCCAGTTGTGGATTATAATTCCCGTAGGAATTAGGATTTTGCTGTGGAGAAGCACCCATCTGAGGTTGAAAACCAGCAACGGGTGCAGGTTGACCAGATTGAGGCGTCTGAGCAAGAAAATTTGACTGTGGAACGAGTTGACCAGACTGAACGGGAAAACCTGATTGCATTGAAGGTTGGCCAGGTAGAGTAGGATAACTTGTCAGTGATGCCACCTGCCCCGGTTGAACTTGGAGATTTGTTTGTGGCACACCTGGACCAGTTTGAGGTGGGAAACCAGCTTGTGATGCAGTTTGGCTGATTTGAGGAGGAAAACCTGCCGTGAAAGAAGGTTGTCCAGTTGGAGTTGTATACGCTGTCTCTGGGTTTGCAACAGGTTGAGGACCAGTTGGAGGGAGGATATCTGCTAATATGTCAATGTCCTGATTAGAAGTGGACAACTCCTGGGGAGAATATTGCATGTTGGAACCAAAAGGAAATGAGCCTCCAAAGTTATTAATAGGCTGTGTCTTCTCCGGAATAAGCTGAGGTTGTTCTGTACTTTGGTTTGCAGTAGTAGCAAAAGTCGGAGCAACATTTTGGGGCTGAGCAGGTAAATCATCACTGGAAGCCATAGCCTTAAATGGGCCATCACCAAAAGGATCATCAAATGCCTGCAAAGAAGGCACCTTTTTAGATTAAAGACTTGTGGATGATACTGACAAATAATGCTAGACCTCATTTTGACAAATTTTAGAAAGTGACTAAAATGTTCTTCAAGCCCACATTTTGGTTAAACCAAATCCACAAAAATTCAAGGTCTGATGAGGCCTAACTGGAAACAAGCTTAGTCGCTAAAGATGCCAAATATCAGTTTTTGTGCCCCTCAAAAAATTCATAAACTAGGCCAACAGTTTGACTAATTGGCTCTATTATTGACCAACTGGACATAGTATGACCCGGTAAAGTCTCAAAGAGGGTACAGCAGTTCTAACTAATACAACTACCTGATTAGAGACTGATGATGATGATGTAGGTGCCACAAAAGTGGGCCCAGATCCAGGGTTTACATGCATATCTTCAGTAGTTGCAGCAAAAGCAGTAGTTGGCACAAGAGCCAATGAGTTGGCAGAAAATGAATCAGACAAGGAGCCAAGCAAGTCCAGTTCTGCACCACCACCACCAGTTGGAACAGTGACATTTGATGTAGTTGGAGCAGCTGCTACAGAAAATAAACAAATAACCCAAAAGAAGAGTTAAATCCTTCTCTTATATAAAAGACAAATAGTCAAATACTCCAATTTACAAGCAAAAATAAAATTGTTATAAGAACAGACTGGGTTTGGGAAACACTTCTGCAGATTACATTTTGAATTTCACTTTTCCTTCTTTTCCCATCCATGCAAGGATTTAGTAGTAGAGTGCAATTCTGGAAGACTACTTAAAAGTACAAATTTTCCTTAAACAATTCATTCCAGCTAAACAATCACTATGCGCAAGCATTTAGACAAAAAGATGAAGGAAAAATGCACCAGACCAGAATGCATAGTAATATATGATGTCAATTTCTATTAAAAAAAATCACAGTACACAAGCATTTAGACAAAAAGAAGAAGGAAAAAATGCACTGGGCCAGAATGCATAGTAATGTACAACAACAATTTCTAATAATTTGAATTTATTGCCTTAGAGCAAGACCCGATAATGTGCAATCTAAGAACATAAGAACTGTCCGGAAATACATTGTCATAGCCTAATCAATGAAGGAAATTGTCAGGTACATGAAAATGTATTTTAATAAGTGCATCTCTTATTGCTCATTATTAAAGGCATACTTGACAAGGAAGATCTAACAGTCACCCAAATAGTGAAATGCCTAAATGCAGAAAAAACTACCTTCGGATAGTTTTAATCTAAAGAAATATATGTATCCTAAGAAATCAGTACTCCTTAACTCCTTGATCAGCCACAATAGCACAATCCTAAGAGAAATCAAACTAAATAAGATTAATCCGATTCTTTTTACATAGAGATTCTTTGCAAGCAAATAAATTAACAAACAATTCATGAAAACTAGAGAAGTTTAGATAAAGTAACTGCCATCGACTTAAAGACATGGATGCTGCAATTGCATCCTATCTGAACAGTTTACCTGAAAATGAGCCACGAGGATCAAACTCATCAAAACCATCATCTTGCTTCTGATCAGTAACTGAAGGTGGTGGCGGAGGTGAAGCAGGGGCAGGCTGTGGAGGAAGATTATTGGCTGGTTGATTCGGCATCACACTTGCAGGCGGAGAAGATGATTTAGGTGCAGCTGCCGAAGGAATTTCTCCATCCCTTTGGGCAATTAAGACATTAGGACCATAACAGTTATCCAATTCGAATTAAATCAAGGATTAAGAAAGCATGGACTCACCGGTCACTATGGGTAGGGCTGCGCCCAACACTGACAGCCTCCTCATAACTAGGAGGAGCGCTAAGGTTTTGCTCAGAATATTTCCTCTCGAGATGCCTTCCACCATAACTGAATTTAAAACATAATCAAAGAGAGAAGAATGAACTCGGACTTCATGAAAACAACTAGATTCTCACACATTTTTGCTGGTTAGTACCATTACCTTCCATCCTGAGACTGATCATCTGGCCTGGCACCATTTCCTCTGCTATCAGAGAAGTTGACTTTTAGTTATATCTTATGGACCACCAATAAAAGGAACAAAAGGGCGAGGAGAAGAAAAGAAAAACAAGAGACTAAGCAATGAAGGAAAGCAGCTAAATGCATCCAGGGGTGCAAAGATTCATGCATTAATAATGCAAGTTACACATATGCTAGTCAAGTAATTGTAATAATCTCATTCAAAAGGCCCCTTAAATTTAATTCAGAAGAACTTAGTTTTGGCATAAATATGAATAAAGAAAAGACTGTCAACAAACATGCACCGTTTGAGAAATTCAAAGTGAGACAAATGCCAGAGTGGAGAGAAGGTAGTAAGTTTCATCTAGCAAAGACTTTTAACATACAAGCAAGGGACCATTTTTCCTTCACAAACTTCCATTTTAGATAAACAAATCCATTATGCGCAAACATGGATTTTATATTAATTAGTTCTGCTCCCTAGGGGAAATACTAAACCAAGAAATACATAATGATAAGGGTAATTAAAAAAATAAATCACTTGTTATGTTAGCATAACTAACGAAACCAAGAGTAGACAAACCTGGAAGAATATTGACCATCTTCTTCATAAGCGCGGTCACGATCTCTGTCAGAGCTTCTGCTCCTGGAGCCATATTGATAATCATCAACACTTCGACTTCTTCCACGATAATCATCATCCCTGTAGCCATCTCGGCTAGAGCGGTCATCATCTCTGCTGTACCTGTCCCCATCACGGCCATATGGGTCCCCATACCTACCATATCGGTCATCATCTCTAGAACCCCATTCTCTCTCTCTCCCGTATCCATTCCGCTCTTCATCTCTGTTTCCATATCGGCCATCATACCGATCATCATCATACCTTTCACCATATCCTCCTGCACTTGAATATGAACCAGGCCGATACATACCTCCTGCTGACGTGTTACGGTACCTAATAAAATACCACTACTTAGGCCAGGAACTTAAAAACCGATTCACAAGCTATACTTTGAGCAAAAAGTTTCTGTTTTCAGAAAGTTTCAGGAGGCATCCACCAATCTTAGCATGTACAATAAATTCAGTTAACAGAAATTTGAAAACTACAACCAAGGCTAGCACAGAAATAACAAGCAAGGATAAACAATTTTGGATTAAACAAGAATAAAGTCTGTCACATCTTATTCTTCTCTCCAGATCTCGCTTATTCGAATATTATCTGCTCTCCTTGACAAGCAAACTGCTACCTCATTACGAGATAAAAAAAGGTAAGACTTTCTCCCCGTAAAACCAAAAGGAATATTAGATAATAAGAGTCTAGATCAGAAGAACTCATAAAAAACTATCAGTATTCCTGTATAAGGAATTGGTGGTGGGAAAACTAAATTAAATTTAAGGCAAGAAAGACTAACATTTCTATTTTTGTTTAAGTTACCAGAAATATGCAACTAATACTTACTTCTCCCTGTTTGCAGCAGCTTTCTGTCGAGCTTCTTGTATTCTATCCTTATCATTTACCAGAACTACAAGACTCTGAGATTTCTTTCTGACATTGCTGCCTTGATCCTTCCCGCTAGAATCGATATATTGAAAATCGGATAGTGTCTAGTACAAGAGAAAATGAGGAATAACATCATGTAATAGAGGTCAAAAAACTCTCACCACAATGATCTGGATAACATATTACAGCTGCAGTCTCTGGACCAAAATGACAAGAAATTCACCTGTATTTGATAGGCATGTTCTCTGATCTCATCTATCACACGCTCTGACCCATGGGCGACCAAGTACTCCAAAACTGTCAAAGCCTGAACATAAAATTAGATTCTTGAGTTCCAAATCCAGAGAATAAAAAAAGCATTGAGAATTGATCTGACTCCACAGAATCAATAGGAACTTAATGCAGCAACATCCCTTAGGGAGTGGAGGTCGAACCCACAGTAGACTAAAGACAAACTCAAGCTATGCTATCCAGATGCATTTGGCATCCGCAAGACATGAACCTTCCAAAGACATTGAACTGCAAAAACACATCCCGACTAATAGGTACCTTGTAGACATGCCGCCAGTTTTTACCAGTATCATTGATACGCTTCCAGATAACGGACATAATCATTTGGTACTCATGACTGTCGAAAAGGAAATGCAAATTAGAATGGTAACTGTTGACTGAATATCATCCAATGAAAAAGGATGATAATCTAATCTTACTAATTTCTGGAAGCCTGAGCAATATCAGCAAGAAGTGTTCCATGAGGACCCCATGGCTCATTGCTGGTAGCATCAAGCACCTGAAAGATACAAGAACCAAAGAAAATTTCTTGGTTACAAGTTCATAAGTGATAAAGTTTTTTCTTTTTCCTATTGGATCTAGTCTTTCAGAACTACAGCACTCATAAACCAGCAGACCAGCATGGACACAGCTGGTGATAAACAATTTACTTTGACTGAGTTGCATATGGTTGTACAAATGGCAGTTATGAAAAATTAAAAGGTTATTTTCCAGATTCACAAACTTCAATGAAAAAAGAATAAAAATTAACAGTTACAACTATCAATTTTACAGCTTAAACAAAAGAGAAACATATACAGGAAGAAAGCAGAGAGTCCATGTATTCCATGACTACAATCATGAAAAAGAAAACTCCCATAAACTTAAGTAGCAATTTCTATAACCAATCACAAGGTTATCAAACCAATAGTCTTCATTTAAGTAATGAGTATGCAATACACAAATCAAGATGCACAGAAAACTTCTCAGCTTGCCACGTAGCTCAAAAGATAGTCAAGTTACCTTTTGTTCTATTGAAGGGACCTTAAGAACTTTCTTATTCACCTCCCTCTTACTGCAACACATAGAAATCACACAGATCAATCAGCATGCTCAATATCATAGTGGAAGAGAAATCTCAAACCAACAGATCAATCTTACATCTAAACAGCATTATACAACACCTAAAACAAATAGTGATGAACACAAATAAAGATAGTCTGTTCAAAATAAAGCTCACATGTCCCGGACAGTTTGATCAAAGGCCTTCTTCATTTCAACTTCAGCTTTGGTGGCAAATCCCTTTCTGAAGAAAAGTTTGGATCTTTCTCACTTTTTCCTGAAAGAAATGAAAGTTGTTCACTTGTAACCATGCGAATATACTTCTCCATCAAAGCAATATACAAAATCAAATAGAATCATAAACAAAGCAAATTACAATGAACCAAACTAACAATGTATCCATAGTTAAATACACATTTCAAACTGGAAACAATAATCCAAAACCCAATTTCTTTCACCAGAAAGAAGAGGAAGATATTCAATAATCAAAACAATTTTATATTGCTCCAATTGCACTAATATTCACTCAGTAAGCAAACGTCGATCACATTTATCAAACTCTTACTTCCAATTTCTTCTACTATCCAAAGATTCTTCCAAGATTATTAGTATTAAACTGAATTTTCAAGAATCAATATCATCACTTCTAAAATTAAACAAGAAAAGACAACGGATCAAAAACTTAAAGAAAATAAATAAACGCATGATCTAGGGACAAAAAAAAAAGCAAACAAAACCCTAATATTTCGAAAAAAAAATGAAGCTACTTGCAATATCGATCAACAAAAATCAATACCGTAGCTACTTGCAATATATATGCCCAAACCAAATGGATCTCGCGGAGAACTATGACAATGGGATCCAATGAAAAAAAAAAGGGGGTGGAAGAAATCAGCGATCTAAATAGCTAACAAATTAAATATAATTGATCGAATTGCAACAACAAATAGAGAAAATCACCTTAGGATCGGGAGCTTGGGGGCCTCCAAACGACGTCGGACAAGGAATATACGTCAGATCTAGAGAGAGAGGAGGCGGAAGGGAAGAGACGCGAGCTCCTTCTGGGAAGGAAAGGAGAAGAAAAAGGAGCTGACAATGAAGAAATTGGTTTGAAATGGGAATTCAGGAATAATTGATAGAGAGGAAAAATGAAAAATAAAGAGAGAAGGGGAGCTGTTGGAGGGTGAAGAGGGAGACAGCGCACCGTTTACGCAGGAACTTTTTTTAATTATTCATTTGGGACTCTTATTTTGACCTTTTTGTTCATGTACACTACTACTGTTACAGCAGTACTTCTAGACTTCTAGTTATGCTTACTGCGTCCATCGTCCGTACAACTGCCTCAGACGTCACCAGAGACCACCGATACATTAAGGCTCGGTGAGATAAAAAATCTTATTTCCCGTCAATTTGTTATAATTAAATGTGCTCTTACTTAAAAAATTCAGACAAGTGTGTAATGCATCGTCTGATCCGGTGGTGGTTCAGTCCTCCGATTTATCATAGGACTTCTTCAGACCCTCTCCCTCCCCATAATATAGGAAGCTATCGTATCGACAAAAAAAAAATTACAATGACTTTAAATAGTTTAGAATACAATAATGTGTTCAATGGAGTATAAATTGTATGTTTATAGTTGCAAACTATTTTGTATTTAAATGTTAATTTACAATATTAGATATAGGATTTATACATACATATCGCATGAAAAGAATATAGTTCATGGTATCATGCTCGTACATTTTCTTAGACTTTAAATTTTTAATTAAGTTTGCTGCTGATAATTTGGAAGGACTATACTAATAATCGTTCTTGGCCCTTCTTCCATGATTATTGATAAAGGCAAATTACATTCCCCATCTTTAAAGTGTATAGCTAACCATTTAAATAAAATTCTCTTTTCATCTTTCAAATTTGTTGAACTCGTTAGGTATTTTAAAGCATCTAGGATAGGGGTTCTTGGGAACGTTTAGAATCTAAATATCATTTTTTATTGTCATAGCATAAAGATTTGCGCAATTTGGATGTCCCAAGTCTTCTCTAAACTGCTAGTGTGATTTTTAACTTTTTTGCAACAACATTCATCTTCAAAGCCTGATTTATTTATTTTTTTTACTAAACAAATTTGGCTTATAGTAATCCAACAAACTTTGAGATTGACCTTTTGCATAATTTACCTAACATATTTTTGCATAGTTCATGATGCAAATATTAAATTTAATCATATCATTGTAGCTAAGAAATGGCGGTAAAATTACATGTTTACAGTAAAAATGCTTATTAATGCCTTGTGGAGAGAGATGGTTTGATTTTTTTACCAAGTTTAGAGCATGCCCCAATAATTATTTCAAGAAAAATTCTTAAGTGCCAAATCAGAATAATAGTGAATATTATCAATCTTTAAAAGATCTGAGCCAAAAATTGGACGGGTACTATAAATATAAAGAAGGAAAATGGGTACTAATTGTCACTTCAAGTGGATTCTTGTTTAAAAGTTTAGGGGGGCTTTAATGTAATTATAAGTTTGATTTCCCGCTTTATATGATGGGATTTTGTTAAACATCTTTTAGGATTCTTTCTTTTCTTTAATGAAATGCTGAATAGCTCACAGCTGTAAGCCAGTTAAACTTTTGGAATAATTTCAGAAACCTCCTCGGAAATTTCTAATAATTTCAGTTACCTCCATTAAGATTTGAAAATTTGTGAAAACCTCCCCTAAAACGTATATCTTGTGATAATTGGTGATATACGCAAAAAAATCTAATGAATATCCAATATTACCCATCTCTGATATATAAAACAAATTAAATGCTGAAATATTAATTATCACCATTATTCATTAGGTGAAAATTTCAAGTTATTCTTTTATTGGAAAATTTAAACCATATTTTGAAAGCATTCTTTTTGGTACTTTGGAAATATTTTTTGATTAAGTAATTTTTTAATAAACTTATTTTAACAAAACAAATGTCTCCTAATTAGTTGGTTGACTTTTTGTATATTGATTTATAATTCTAGTCAAAAAAGTTAGAAATGCAGTATAACTACTAGATTAGATAACGTTAGAGTTTTACGATAAAGAATTATTACCAAAAAAGAATTTCTATTTTTCTCTTTTAAACTTATTTTCACTTAAAATTTATAAATTTTGTGAAGGTTAACATAGTCTTTTCATAGCATTAAGGGGGTAAGTGTAATTTTTAAAATTTTAAGGGTGATGGCTGTAATTATCAAAAATTTCAGGAGAGGTTTCTAAAATTGTCCCTAAACTCTATGCTGATTGGGAGAATATGTCAGCCACCATGTAAGAACTTGGACTGGTAAACTTTGTGGAGCTATAAATTTGAATTGTCAACATACATACAAATATACGTACGCGGTTGTGCGAACGTTCCTTTTTCTGGTATTTTTGGTTAGACTAACCATTCATAGAATGGAACTTAGACTAGAGATCACCGGCTGCTTTAGTAGCTTAAACCTTATTAATATAAGTCTGATAAGTTGAAAGGAGCTTAATTCAAACCTTTAGATACTCTTAACATTTACACATTTTATAAGTTGTAACGCTAACGGGTACATAATTAATGCACCATAGCATATTATATTGGATAATAACAGATCCCTTGAGATTTCTCCTAATGGTGGAGTTAAATCAGCACTCCTAATATTAAGATGACAATAAAATCCATAGAAGTTTGACAAAAAAAACATTTTTCAATACAAAAACTCATCTTTCATACAACAAGAGAGGTTTAAAAATTAATTATAAATTTTAGTTTATTGAAATTGTTTAATATCATCATTCTAATTATTTGATTTGCTAGTGTTTTCTAAAATTGTGTGCGTGTCTGTATAATATTTAGTTATGATTTTGATAGGTTGTTAAGTTGGTTAGTCTAACCTTCGGTCAAGTGAACTATCTATCTTTTTGTTAAGTGGATGTCTTTAATGTTTGTGTTCTTTAACTTTTTTATTCTTTTTCTATTTTTTGGTAATTATTAATTCCCTTCCTTTTTTACTTCCTTATTGGGAAGGATCTATAATTGCAAACTATGTTTGTTTTCTCATAGTAGCTTTAGTTGTAAGCCTTGTGACAGGATGATAGTTGTATGTTTGTACTACAATAATAACTTTTTAACTAACAAAAGGTGACAAGAAGAATGTAGATTAGGCTTTGATGATTTAGGGGTTTGGCTTTTTTCTTTTTTCTTTTTTTTAAAAAAAAACCTTGGCCTAGGCGGGGAGAGAGAGAGAGATGAGAGGAAGAAAATGAGAAATTTGAAAATATTTGGATATTTAGGAAATATATAGAAGGATTTAAAAAGTCAATGTTACTACATTTCTCCTATCCCCCTCCAAAAAATTTTTTTTGACATACATATGGCATTTTAGCAATTTAGAATTTGCTTCTGTCAGTTTTCAAAAAAGAAGAAAATGAATTCACTTCTTTCAATTTTCTCTCTTCCAATCTTCCATTTGGGCTGAGTTTTTTTTTTTCATTGTAGCTGTCACTTTCATTCTCTAAATCTATTCTTTTCTCTACTTTCTTCTCCAAAAATTCTCCCAAACCAAAGAAAACCAAGTTCTCTACTTTCCTTTCCTTTACCTCTCCAATTCCCTTGCTAAGTTTGAAATTATTTTCACTATATAATAATTTTGAACTTTTTTGTATATTTAAAATAGAGTGTTCTACGTATTTTATCACTATGACCGGTGATATGAAACTTAATTTCAATTTAAATGTACACATGAAGGTACTTGTTTGAAGCACTTTTAGATTCCTAAAGTTATCTAATAAACTATAAAATTGAAAGTGTAATGACCTTTATAAGGATATATTGGAAACTAATTCCATACCCATCTATGTCAGTATGATAGGGAATTAGGGATAATATCAGAAAATTTCGCTGAGATTTCTCTTAATACCACTTAGCACTTTTAATTTTTTTTTTTTTTAAATATCACTTACTTCTCTTACTTTTGTTATTTGTGTAACAAAATTTTTAAAAATCCTCAACTACTCTTTTTGCTCATTTTGCTAAATAAAATACTCCTAAACTACTTTGTTAATGTTAAGAAAAACCACCACCTAAAAATAATGTCTAGTAGTATCATTATATCACAAAGCTATAGTCCATAATAGTAGAAATAAAAAATAAAAAAGATATTTGTAAAGTGATACACTAGCACTAATTCAACTCTATACACTCAAAACCGATTTCTTATGAAACTAATATTTTTTTCAACCTTTTCTCAACTCATGGCCCAAGCTTTTTGAAGTTGTACTAAATCATAATAAAAACCAACTCAAAATAAACAAAAAAAAAAAAATCATACCCCACTTTATCACAAGCACAAAAAGAAAAAATAAACAAAATTGAATTTACCAAAATTTACAAATGAAAATAGCATAATCATCCAAAAAATAAGTGAGAGATAATGTTAGAGAAAGGGGAAAGAGAACTAAGTGACTTTTATTTCTCTCTCTTTACTTTTTTGAGCTCCATTTAATTTTCAAAATGTTAGGGGTGTTAAAATATATTAGGAGAAGGGTGGAGCTAAATCCACAACTATTAATCTAAATCCATACCCTTACAACCAAGTTGACCAAAAACCCCCTAACATTTATGGGGCTTGGTAGGGGTGGCAATTCGGGTCCAAATCAGGTTGGCGGGTCGGGTTCGGGTCAACCCGTCAGAAAATCTGTTGACCCGAACCCGACCCGCCAACCCGTGACGGGTCAGGTATGCTGACCCGAACCCGAAAATTTCAGGTTGGCGGGTCGACTCGAAATGACCCGAAACTTAATTTTAATTTATTAATTTATCACTGTAATTTCTAATAAAATCAATTTCTCACAAAACTAATTACATAATCAAGTAATAAAAATTTAAATAAATAATTCCAAACCAAATCTAAAATAAATTAAACACCGTAAAAGTGTTTTATCCCAAACAAAATATAAAATAAATTAAAACAGTATAAAAGTAAAAAATAATATAATATATTATTTGTCCAAATATAATAATTTCAACTTCACACAAATTAAATAAATTCATTTAGGATTAAGTAATTAATGCCTTTGAAAAAAAGAATAACTTAGTTTAGTTAGATAAAATTATTTTTATGTTTATTAAATTATTTTTAATTCGTAAACGGGTCATATCAGGTCACCACGGGTTGACCCGAAAATCGACCTGTTTTCTTTTCGGGTTCATCGGGTCCAACCCGATTCTGACCCGAATTCCCGAAATCTCAACCCAAACCCATTAATTTCGTGTTAGGTTCGTGTCGTGTTTTCAAGTCGTGTCGAAAATTGCCACCCCTAGGGCTTGGTAGAAACTTTTTCAGCAAAAAATTAGTCTTTTTTTTTGTGAAAATAGATGGTGCCAGTTTGAATTTAAACTTTTACATCAGTATGAATAATTTTAAAATTTTTGAAATTTTTAATTCACTTTGATGGCATTAATTCTTTCATCTTATTTGGGTGTGGAGAATGTTTTTAACTCTTTTTATCATATAAGAAAAGATGAAAGATTTTTTTAATTGTGTTAATAAAATATTTTTACCTTTTTGGGATGTTGCACTTCAAAATTAATTTAAGTATAACTAGTTTCTTTTCCATTTACACAAGCACTTTTTTATGTTCTATGATTTTTATTTTTTTTGAACAAAAACTATTCTAAAAGAACTTAAAATGCTATTTTATTAAATTTAATATAGTAATTGTAAGACAAACAATAAAATTAAACATATTAAAAATAGTTAATTTATAACAATTTAGTTTCAATCAAATCTTATCCCGTAATTCAATTATGTTTACTCTAATTAATAGTGGCAAGTCAACATATGAGTGAAGGAGATATATTAGGAAATATGTGCAATTAAAAATTTGATTATTTCAAGACTAAAAAGAATTTTAAAAGCAAACTAATAGACTATAAATTTATTATTTGATCAAATTATTAAAAACCAAGAAAAGTAATTTGAAAGAACTTTTACAACACCATGTAAAAGAACGTGATTGAAAAATGTCAACCAATATTAGAAATAAAGAATGTGATTGAAGATGATTAGAAAAGGAAAGATATGAATTGATTAACTAAAAAATAAAGAAGATACAATTAATATGACTTTATATAAGGTAGGTCATTAATAGATTTTTATTACTTGATTATGTAATTAGTTTTGTGAGAAATTGATTTTATTAGAAATTACAGTGATAAATTAATAAATTAAAATTAAGTTTCGGGTCATTTCGAGTCGACCCGCCAACCTGAAATTTTCGGGTTCGGGTCAGCATACCTGACCCGTCACGGGTTGGCGGGTCGGGTTCGGGTCAACAGATTTTCTGACGGGTTGACCCGAACCCGACCCGCCAACCTGATTTGGACCCGAATTGCCACCCCTACCAAGCCCCATAAATGTTAGGGGGTTTTTGGTCAACTTGGTTGTAAGGGTATGGATTTAGATTAATAGTTGTGGATTTAGCTCCACCCTTCTCCTAATATATTTTAACACCCCTAACATTTTGAAAATTAAATGGAGCTCAAAAAAGTAAAGAGAGAGAAATAAAAGTCACTTAGTTCTCTTTCCCCTTTCTCTAACATTATCTCTCACTTATTTTTTGGATGATTATGCTATTTTCACTTGTAAATTTTGGTAAATTCAATTTTGTTTATTTTTTCTTTTTGTGCTTGTGATAAAGTGGGGTATGATTTTTTTTTTTTTGTTTATTTTGAGTTGGTTTTTATTATGATTTAGTACAACTTCAAAAAGCTTGGGCCATGAGTTGAGAAAAGGTTGAAAAAAATATTAGTTTCATAAGAAATCGGTTTTGAGTGTATAGAGTTGAATTAGTGCTAGTGTATCACTTTACAAATATCTTTTTTATTTTTTATTTCTACTATTATGGACTATAGCTTTGTGATATAATGATACTACTAGACATTATTTTTAGGTGGTGGTTTTTCTTAACATTAACAAAGTAGTTTAGGAGTATTTTATTTAGCAAAATGAGCAAAAAGAGTAGTTGAGGATTTTTAAAAATTTTGTTACACAAATAACAAAAGTAAGAGAAGTAAGTGATATTTAAAAAAAAAAAAAATTAAAAGTGCTAAGTGGTATTAAGAGAAATCTCAGCGAAATTTTCTGATATTATCCCTAATTCCCTATCATACTGACATAGATGGGTATGGAATTAGTTTCCAATATATCCTTATAAAGGTCATTACACTTTCAATTTTATAGTTTATTAGATAACTTTAGGAATCTAAAAGTGCTTCAAACAAGTACCTTCATGTGTACATTTAAATTGAAATTAAGTTTCATATCACCGGTCATAGTGATAAAATACGTAGAACACTCTATTTTAAATATACAAAAAAGTTCAAAATTATTATATAGTGAAAATAATTTCAAACTTAGCAAGGGAATTGGAGAGGTAAAGGAAAGGAAAGTAGAGAACTTGGTTTTCTTTGGTTTGGGAGAATTTTTGGAGAAGAAAGTAGAGAAAAGAATAGATTTAGAGAATGAAAGTGACAGCTACAATGAAAAAAAAAAAACTCAGCCCAAATGGAAGTTTGGAAGAGAGAAAATTGAAAGAAGTGAATTCATTTTCTTCTTTTTTGAAAACTGACAGAAGCAAATTCTAAATTGCTAAAATGCCATATCTATGTCAAAAAATTTTTTTTGGAGGGGGATCGGAGAAATGTAGTAACATAGACTCTTTAAATCCTTCCATATATTTCCTAAATATCCAAATATTTTCAAATTTCTCATTTTCTTCCTCTCATCTCTCTCTCTCTTCCCCTCTCCCTCTCTCAGCCTAGGCCAAGGTTTTTTTTTTAAAAAGAAAAAAAGAAAAAAGCCAAACCCCTAAATCATCAAAGCCTAATCTACATTCTTCTTGTCACCTTTTGTTAGTTAAAAAGTTATTGTAGTACAAACATACAACTATCATCCTGTCACAAGGCTTACAACTAAAGCTACTATGAGAAAACAAACATAGTTTGCAATTATAGATCCTTCCCACTAATTTGGAACCGATTCCTTTGTGATAATTTTTCAGAATGATGACTACTTTTCATAATTGGTTATGCGAACAATTACCTGTTAAATGACTATTTTTTAACAAACACTAGTTGAGGAGTCTTATCATACTGACCGTGCAATTTGACATATAAAGGATGGAATTTCTTGGATTCTTATTCCAGGAAGTCTTGTCGGTTGTACTTCTCATCATGCAACGCTGTAAATCAATCAATTGTATTTGTTAGTGCGGATGGAATGACGGCTATGGACTTGCAGTAAAATTGTTCTACAGGGTATAATTTACAAAAATTAATAACTAAATAAAGGATTATTAATCTGTACTTTCTTCTGTGGTATCATGATTGGAATATGACAAATTTGCAGCAATGAAAAAGCAAGTTTTGCCGAACAATATAATGGAACGTAAGTCAAGCATAAATATCACCCTTGTTGTACTTGCGACCTTTATTCTCCATAGCAGCCCAAAAAAACAAAAAATTCTTACCTTTCTTGTCATTGAACCTTGTCTCACAACTTTTTTTTTTTTTTTTAACCACCATAGGATATGATGCGTTGAGCAATTTTTTAGTGGCCCTAATTTTGTACTTAATTTAATGGTTCAAATTTTAGTATATTCAGACGTATTTGATAATAAAAAATAGAGCATCTTAATTATTTAAGTAGCTCTAAATTGCTCAAGCAAAACTTACTCCAACAAAAAAAGTTATTCACTTATTACTTAATACAAAATATATTTAAATGTTAGGGTTTCAATACTAACAATTCAATAACTTAATAAATTTAGAATTTAGATTTCAGATTTATATTTATTCATTTTAAATTTAGCTGTTTACTCTCAGCTATTTACTTATTCATTTAGCAATGCAAAAAAACCGATTTGATGTGAAGAAATATCCACAAGGGCTAAACCGATATTCCTTAATCCTAATTGTTTATGCGGCAGTTTCAATTTAGTTTCCCACAGTGCAGAATTCGACATTCTAATAATACCCTTCTAAAGTGTTTCCATGTCTAGTTTTTCCCAAGTTTGTGTTGTAGGCCATTTCATGCTACAAAACGTTGAAAATAGGATTAAACTTGAGAGTCATTTCTCCCATAGTTATTAACATTTCTTTTAGTAAGTGTACGTTCATCCTCTATAGAAATGATTAAAAAGCAAAAGAGTCTACCATATTAACATCCAGCTACTCCTAAAATAGTTGATCACCAAGAGAGTTTTAAAACTCTACTTGAGTGTAGGTTCAAGAATCAAATCCTCTGTCTACATTCTAAAATTCATTTTTTTCTTGAAAATGTCATCAGCGGATGCATAGGCACCTGTCTAGATCGATGGTGGTTCAATCCCCTTCGAGTTCTTCTTAGACCTCTTCAGGTCCCCCTCCCCCTAATATAGAGAAACTGCAGGTCTATCGTGTCCGGAAAAAAAAAGTCAACATATTTGGCTGGGTCAACATATTTCATTGCAGTCAAATTTTGGACCATTTAACAAACTTGATGCTGGCGCAGAGAGTACCATACAAAGAAGGATTTTGTCATAGAGAGTGTGCCAAAAGGAGATAAAATAGTAATCGCAATGTTCTGTATAGATGTAAATGATTCATGCAGACCATTCTGCACTTGCCATACATTTTACTGCTTATCCCTTGTATGGTTATGGTACAGATTATCATGCACATCTATATCCCCTGTCCTTTTTACCAAGCCTAAATCTTCTTGTCCTTACAGATGGATCATATATGAAATCTGCATGCACACAAAGTTCAGCAAATCTGTCAGGCATGCAAGTTCAGACATTCACATCAAACGCCATAGAAGTTCAACTTTCCTGAAAGTTAAGCAAAAGATGTAAATACTAGATATGGAAAAAATGGAAAGCATAACCATACCACGTCATGTTAAAATTGGCTTGAATCTGGTGAATCATAACCACTTGTTCACTAAAACTAAAAGAAACAAGTATTTCAAGCAGTTAAATGGCCCAGTTTGGTCCTTTCTGAAGAAACACAAATGGTAACCATCAAACAATCAAAAGAAATTATCAAACAAGATGCTTTCTTATGCTGGAATCTTCAAAATCTCAGCCTGAAAATCTACAGGAATTCAGCAGTGGAAGATTTGCATTCCGGAGACCTTTTTGTTTATTATCTTTCTTTTTTCTCATGTTAAAGCCTCTCCTTTAACACTAATTTACTACCAAGACACTAATAAGGAAAGATACTTAAATGTTCTCACGGATTTTGTTCATTAATGACATGAGCCATCAAGTTTACAAATTTGTGGTGCAACTTAAGTATTGTTAGATAAAAAGAATCTTCAATATTTAAAAAATTAATACCACGATATAACAGCCAAAGCTCATTTTGCCATATAAAGTTTTTTCTGTCCTCAATTTACCATCTAAACTCCAGATTTTGTAAATTAGCCTCTAAAGTATAAAAGTCTAATTTAGTTTACCATCTCCATTTATATTTCGGTAGTAATTACCTGAAGATTTTGATTGTAACTAATTTTAGATGACTTGTGCCATTAAAGGTTAATACTAGTATATGAGTTTTTGCTAAATCATTTATCAAAAAAAAAAAAGAAAGAGTTTGTGCTAAATTTACAATTACACATAAGGTACAGCTATCCAATAGATTTATTATTTCACATTATTATTCAAATTTAGCAGACAATCTAAATATAGAAGAAAAATACAGTCCTCCCAAGCTATTCACAGTCATCTATCAATCAAGTTAATATCGGATAATAGCTTCAAAGGAGATGACGGAATATTGAACAAAAATTTTGCACTTAAAATGCTGATTTGAACAATAGAAAAGTTTATATGGCAGATTGAGAATCAAAATACTGGTTTTTCACTCATATTAGTTCCTTAGACTACATGTATAACTTCATCCTTCAAGTTTTCTCATCATTTTGATAAACAAAAATCCATTCTTTGTCATTCTTGCGTAACACACAGAATTAGCAATCAACTGCATCATTGCCTGTCTTTCTAAAATGCATATCTAATTTACACTTCCTCTTAAAAACATGGAAGCCATGCTATAATCTGTAGAACAATAAGAAGAGGAAAATCAGAAACAGTACGTGAAGGTCCTATTACATAATCATGCCCCACAAGGGCCTGCACAAGTTTGTAGTCCCACAGCAAATAGGACATATAAAGCTACAATAAATACTTTCCCTTATTATCTCTAATCATATAGGTTTCTTTGTTAGATCATATTCTAACAAAAACTAGAGCAGAAAATAGTTATACAATTGCAAGCCATAGCAAAATGGCAATGAAACAAGAAAAAATGAGTAAAGTGAAAGGGGAAATGAGAATGTTAAGGTGAGAGCTGTCTATACTCGAAGTTAGCCATGAGCCTAGGATTTAGTTCTTGATCCTCGATGGTTGCATCTCAAAGGACCATCAGATTATTTTGTGTGCAAAGAATTTGAAACTACTGCTCTAGTCAAAGTTTTGTCAACATTGATGCATATATCAGATATTTCACTCAACAACAATAATAAGCTAGTGATTGGGAGAAAGAATACCGTTGTTGGCTGATGAGTTTGTGTCCAACTAAAGAAGATCAATGCTTAAATATCTGTTGTTAAAAAAAAAAAAAAACAGTGTTAGTCAGTATTTCATATAAGCAGAATGACATTATAATTTCCAAACTAGAAATCCAGTACCAAACATAGTAAATCACCACATACTTGGCAAAAGAACTCCCCGCTAAAGAAGTACAACTACCACCTATATCTATGGATATATATGTATTACCCAAAAAAATGTATATCTGTTGATACCAGTCACCACATGGAAAAAGAACTCCCCGCTAAAGAATTACAACTACCACCTATATATATGAATATCTATGTATTACCCACAAAAATGTATATCTGTTGATACCAGTTCATTTGCAAGTAAACTATGGCTATATCTTAACTGTGTATCTTCTTACTTATCAACCTAATAATAACAACTAAGAAGGAGACTTCCTAATGACAAACTGCCACATCATGAGAAAATCATACAGCAACCATGCATTTCTTCAAAAGTGAACAAATTATTGCAAGCTGCATATTAATAAATTGGACAATGTTATTCATGAAATTTTTGCTTCAGTAAAGGGCACTCACCAAGAAGATATTCAAAGGTTGTGATCAAGAATACAATGCTTGCTTCTCGATGATTGTTTGAAGTCACAGAAAAAAAACACAAGTTTCAGAAAGCATTCCCCAAATATGTTAATGAATCCGATAGAATACATAACACCATAATTGCTACCATTCAGTGATCTATGATCAGCAAATTCCAAATGTCACTGCTCTGCCATTTGTCGTCAAATAACAGGGGGAATGGGGGATGCATGGCACTGGTTTTGAAACGGCATATACCACATATCAAGACATGGAAATTGTTGCCAACCTACAGTTGCTTGTAATTTAGAAATTCCCATAGTTGAATGTGTCTCCGATCTTCAATTCAGTGCTTCAACAGGAAAGCTTTCCACAAATGATGGGCATTTCTCTACCAAATTATATCCAAAGAATAAAAAAATTTTACTTTCACAAATACATTTTAATCCTCTCCTCGCAAGGCACATTTTGTATCAGGCACATAACCAAATGCCTTGATCATCTTCCTTAATTCTGCCAACTTCAGATATATGTCATCTTTTTGTGGGTGCTCCTGATCTCTAGCATAAAACCTGTGGACTCTACCTTTCAATGATATGCAACTATATCCTGGCTCCTTTGCAATACCTTGCTGTTTCATCATCTTCCTCAATTGAAGTCCATATCTGAAGCTCCCTTTTTCTGTATACATGTTGGACAAAAGAACATAGGGAGCTGAATAATTTGGCTGCATTAAAAGAATATTCTTTGCTGCTATTTCTCCCAAATCAATATTCCCATGGATCCTGGATGCTGCTAACAATGTCTGCCAGACCATTTCATCTGGTTTTATTGGCATTGCTTTTATAAATTCAAATGCTTCATTAAGACGGCCCACACGACCAAGTAAGTCAACAATACAAGCATAGTGTTCCATCTCAGGCTCCAAACCATATTTATCCTCCATCGACCAAAAATAGTCAAGACCTTCTTCCACCATTCCAGCATGACTGCAAGCAAATAAAACACACAACAAAGTTACAGCAGTGGCTTTAACATTCAACTTTTCCATCTTCCTGAACAGTTGAAGTGCATCTGCTGCAGATCCATGTTGGGCATAACCTGATATGATAGCAGTCCATGAAACAACATCAGGGCTTGAGATGCAATCAAAAACCTTCCTTGCCACCGTTATGCTGCCACACTTAGCATACATGTCAACTAGAGCACTATTTATGCAGTTATCAGTATCCAATCTAAGTTTATAAACAAGGCCATGGAGCTGCTCACCAAGTTCAAGGGAACAAATGCCAACACATGCATCGAGTATAGTAGAAAAAGTGATATGATTAGGTAAAAAACCTTCTTCCCTCATTTGAGAAAAAATTACTAGTGCTTCCTCCCAATCAGAACATCTAGAATAAGCACCCACTAATGTGGTCCAAGAAACAAGATCTCTATCTTTCATTGTGTCAAAGACCTTCCTTACATCTCCAAGAGATGTGCATTTGGAATATGCATCTGCTATAGCATTTTCAACACTTAGGTCCATCAAATCATACCGAGACTTAAAAACTTTTCCATGAACCTGCTTCAAAAAATGGGAACACTTCAAACTGGCAATAGCATCAAGCACACTACAATAAGTGTAGACATCTGACTTTATGTTGTTCCAACACATTTCAGAATAAAGTTGCACAGCTTCTTGGCTGTAATTACACAGTGAATAGGCCCCAATCATAGCATTCCACGGCATATTTAGTCCACAATTAGAAAAGTTACTATAAAAAACAGATTGTGCATCACTTAAAGCACCACACTTCGCATACATATCAATTAATGCAGTGCCCACACGAACATTAGAGTCCAAAGCCAAATTAGACGCATAATTGTGGACTTGCTTGCCCTTGCCAGCATCACCCAACATTCCAACTGCCTTTAAGACACTGATAATACTATACATGTCCGGAGCATATCTATGCTCCATCATCATAAGAAAATGGTTAAAAGCTTCCAAGTAAAGCCCATTTGCTGTGAAACCCGATATCATTGCATTCCAAGAGACTTCATTATGCTCATTCATGCTATCAAATACCTTTAGTGATTCCTCAACATCTCCTAACTTGGCGTACATGTTAAGCAGTGAAGTGCTCACAAAAACATGTGATGCAAAACCTGTTATGAGAATCCGGGCATGCACCATTTCACCTAAATCAAGACAATTCAACCCTACACATAACTGTAGTATTACCGAATATGTGAACGCATCCAACTGTATTCCACATTTCTGCATCTCAGAGAAATACTTCAAACCATCAAGCAGAAAACCGTTGTTTGTGGACCCCTCTATCATTATAGTCCAAGAAAAAACATTTCTCTGTGTCATATTGTTGAACAGTAACCTAGCTAATCCAAAATTCGAGCATTTTGAATACACATGCATTACATGATTGAGTAGAACCATCAAATTATCACCGGTAAAATGACACCTCAATATATGTCCATGTATAGATTTTGCTTCTTTAAGTAACCCATTGGCTGCACATTCATGAAGACCATCGATCAGCTCTTGAGCTTGAGTCTTCTCATAACCTTCGTAACTAACACTAGACTTCAAGAGTGTGTTTCCCAAATATAAACTCCCTTTTTGGGTGGTTGGAAATGATATATTGGTTACTAATTTTCTACCCTGCAAGAAATTGTCTTTATGATTACTAAGTTGGTTGTTTGAGTTAAACAACAATAAAGAGACTTGCACAGCATTGTAAACTGAAAAATCATTACCAGATAATCTGTCACCACCACCTAGTAGCTCCCCATTTGTGCGTGTGTGTTTGTGAGATTGAGTGGGAAATAGAGAAAGACTCACTTTGTTAGCTGACACCTTGGGATGATGTCGAGGTTCTAAAGATTTGAACTCAAGAAGAGAGCGTGCTACCATGGCTAGCAATGAAAACACATCTACCATTACACGATTCACTTAGCCATTGTGTCAAATAGCTTGCCTGTGTAATAAACAACGCAGAAAACGGATACTAATTCAACCAAAAATATCCCAAATGAGAAACCCTTTACTATTCATCTTCTTAAATTTAAGGGTCATTTCCTTGAGGCGTACTTCAGCTAGAATCAGGTGGTATTAGTAACTTAAAACAATCCATCTTGAACTGTTCAATAGCTGGTGTATCTCCAAGACTGATCTCAAAATAAAATTTCTGGGCTTAATTTTCGAAAAAACTCAGTGCATGAAATAAAGAACGAATTGACAATCTTTCAATGTTGAATAGCAGTGTTAAGAAATTGCTGAAATTCTTAAATTCTGAAATTGCTGAGTCAGTACAAGTTAATAAATTGCTGAAATTCTGCTGAATTTGAATAAATAACAGATACAAGTGGCTGTTGCAGGTGTTAACTAAACGAGTGGATACAACTGAAATGGATATACCTTTACTATGCTACTATTTCAGAATTGCGGTAGCTGGACCATGGGGATAATGGCATCCTGAAATTCTTAAGCCTATGAGAGGGATGCAGGGTGGTGAGTGAGTTGGGGGTAGGAGAACAAAGGGATGCTCGATAAATACTAACAGAGATAGAGAAAGGAAGAGACCGGGGGATTACAAGCACAGGAGAAGAAAGCCGATTGCGGAGATAAAGAAAAGTGCTAAGCAAGGCCAAATGATTTGTCCATTTTCTGCTTTGGAAAATGGTTAAATTACGGTCCCGTAGCTTCCTCTGAGTTATGGACAGTTTTTGACCGTTGGTTGCATTTAATTGGATTGAGGCATAAAGGGCTACCGGCTCGTCCCGTTAAAATGTGGAACGAATAGTTTTACATATGTACCCCTCATCAACTTCTAAATTTTCAACATCCTTTTTTCCAAACCTCTCAATTAGCCACGTGAGTTTGTTTGGATAGGAGTTTATTTGGATGATTTATTTAAGATAATTAGCGTAGTACTTTTTGTGATATGATGTATGTGAAATAAAAAGGTGATTGGAAAAATAAGAAAGTGATTAGAATTTGTGAAGCAAATTATTTTATTTCAAATCATTTCAATCCAAACACACTTACTGTCTCTGCCACTTCTATACCGGTTTAGTGGATAGTCGGCCAAATTTCATGAACTTTTTTTTCCTTTTACGATACAAATTTCATGACTTTATGGACAGTTTAGAAATCAAGTTTTAACAATTCTCATGATTTAAGAGAACTCCTCAATTGATCAAATGTTTCTATCTCAAAATCACTTTTTTTTTTCCTGAAAGCACAAATACACAATAATACCATTTATCACACCCTGCATATGAAACCAATAAAGACAGAGATTTGACATGAAAGACATTGTTAACATCAAGTTTAAAATGAGAAGAAGAAAATAGAGACAACTATTTTGGCGTTTTCTTTTTGGGAAGAGGGGAGGGAAAGGAGGTTGTAGAGTGATAGCAGAACATGGAGAATCTAAACTTGGAGAAGAATAGGAAAATATTGGGATGAGAAAACTGAAAAGTGGTAGATGCAAGAAGAATGGGGATGAGGGTATCATTTATGGTTGCAGAAAGGAAAGAACTTGGAGATTGGAGGGCGAGAGAGGGATGGGGTGGGATTGATCTACTTTTTGATTGGTATAACTATTGGATCCTACTCAAAATATAAAAATCGATAAAATAACCATCCGTAAGTGTGAAGTCACAGACGTCTGCAACATTAGAATAGTCCTTTCTGTATTATTCGTCCTAATAATAGCTGTCACAACAACAATTTGTTTACTTGTTTAAGCTCTTTTGAGTAAATTCCGAGATCCCTCTTAGATTAGATATTCTGCTCTCTATTTTTAGACTCTATTTTATAAGATTGTAGTCACCTTACGGATGTTGAACAAATTACTTGGGGAGCTACTAAAATTTTGAATAGTCAACTTTTGGCCACTTAACAATTAGTAGTATGTTTGTATTATTAAACTATCAAAAGTATAAATTTTGGATCATTCTGTTTAATTTTATCATTAATTCTATCATATCTATTTAGTAATAATGTCTCGTGAATTGTGCAAATCCTTATATCTGACAGAATTAACGATGGAATTAGATGGAATGGCCCAAAGTTTATACTTTGTGATTGTTTAGTGAATAAAAATATACTATTAATAGTTGAATGACCAAATTTTAACTATTCAAAAAATTCAGTGGCTACCGAGATAATTTGCTCTGCAGATATTTTGTTGTGTTGACCTTGTATGTGTGCATATTGGATATCATGGGATTTGGGATTGGGTTAGATGATACAGCAAATTTACATCTAAAGTTTACCACATCTAAAGAAGTCTAGATGGTTTACCACATCGTGTACTAAAGTTTTGTCAACAAGCTCTTTGGACCATTCATAGAGATTCCATTGACTCTAGAGGCAAATCTTCTGCTCCTTTCATCCCATTATTAGTGGCAAAACAAAGTTGAGAAAATGGAGGTTCAAGTAAAAAAATCTGAAGAAGAAGCTAGGAAAAAAGAATAGGAAAAAAATGCTCACTGTGCCTTTTGTTTTTGTTGCAACCTGAACTATTCTGAGTGTATCAATGCGGAATTAGGGATCGAGAAAGGGAATAAGTTTGGAAAACTGCAAATTGATGGCTACTAGTATATCTGTATATCCTAAATTCAAAACCAATGCTGCCAAATGATTTAGTAGAAAGTTCGTTTTGTTGAGGTGGTGCCATTATTGTTTACACTTCATTTTGGTTGGTGTTGTTTACACCTTAGATGTAATATATAAGATAGTAGTTTATAGACCAAAAAGTGAAGTATTAGTTAAGTGACTAACAACCATGTGTGTTTGAGGATTATCAAATTACATATGTTCAAAAAAATATATTATTAGCTCACAAATGCATCTACATAAATGTCAAATAAAACAAAAGATAACTTGCATTAGCAAAATGAGATTGAACATGCACAATGTCGCGCCCCACTTTTTGAATGATGTGTGTGAATGTGTGATGTGTGGTGTGTAATGTGTGAACGTGTGTAAAATGAAAAGTAAAAGGCCATGGGACTTAGAATGCGACGATTTGGCCAAGTGAAGTTCAAAAGGGTTTTTTGTATAAAAAATGGAGTCGCCACTTGGTATAGAGTTAGGGCGTACCAAGTCACCCAAAAATGATTTTTTGTTTTTGAATAAAAAAGTAAATAAACCATTTTTGAGAACTTTTGGGTCTACGTAACCAAAAGAGGGATCGGGGGTCACATTTGACGAAGGGGAAGGCAAGGATAAAAATCCAAGGCACCCCTTCGACCTAACCAAGGCTAGTTGCGTGACTTGAACCAATTTTTCCTAATTTTTCTACCCAAGGTATGTATCGCGTATTGGATATGTCTATATGAATGCAAAAACCTAGACCTAGGGGGATTGGGGGAAATTTCTCTTCAAAGGTTGAGTGGTGCCAATCACATTAATTGTGAAGCCCAATAATGATCCTTTTGGAGAGGTCACACCTAAACCTAAATGACGTGAAAAATGAGTGGAATGCATGCCATGTGAAAGTGTGAGTTTGTGTGAAGTGAGAAAAATGATAAAAGTAATAAGATAAGAGTGAAGGTGTGCAAATGTAGATGAAAGTACTCGTGTGCGAGTGAAGATAAAAATGTTCGTGTGCAAGTGAAGATAAACGGGTTCGTGTGCAAGTGGAGATAAAAAAGTGTTCGTGTGCAAGTGAAGGTGATAAAAAGGTGCATGTGTGTAAATGAGACAAAAGTGAAAGTGTAATGATAGAGTGGATTGAGAATGCATGAGCCTAGGGAATTCATGCATATTGGGTACGGGGAGACCTAAATCGTGACTTGATTTTCCCTTTGATTAGAAGGCGAAACTAGCGTGCTAAGGCTATCGAGTAGCCACACTCGCTCGTTTCCCTTATCGGAAGGGGACACTCAAGCAAAATGAACCCTATAGCTAGTATGGGATGCAAAACCTAAAATGAGGGAAAAAGGGGGGTCGAGGATCATGCCAAATGATAAAACTGAGGAAAATGCGTGATATGTAGTGAACAGGCAAATAATGCATTAATGAAGAAAACAAAGGAAAAATCCTATTGGGTCTAGCGTTGGACTAGCCCTTTCTATGAATTCCTAATGAAATAATGAGCCACAGCTAGCGTTAGGCTAGTGTGGTGACGTACATTCATCCATTCCATTCATTCATGGTTATGAAAGCAAGTAGACATGCCAAAACGCTCGTAAACACGTAGCACGTAGCACTTAGCATGCTCGACTAGATGCAAGAGCCTACTAAAGCAATTTAACATGTAACAACAAAAGCAAGCAACCAAGGGGAAGGGGAAATGGACCAGATGCTCTCCGAGCCCTATCTATTACAAGCCAAGAGGTGTACACATACCCCATAAAACATAAAGGGGAAGGGTGAATGGACCAGATGCTCTCCGAGCCCTATCTATTACAAGCCAAGAGGTGTACACATACCCCATGAAAGCATAAAGGGGAAGGGGAAATGGACCAGATGCTCTCCGAGCCCTATCTATTACAAGCCAAGAGGTGTACACATACCCCATAAAACATAAAGGGGAAGGGTGAATGGACCAGATGCTCTCCGAGCCCTATCTATTACAAGCCAAGAGGTGTACACATACCCCATGAAAGCATAAAGGGGAAGGGGAAATGGACCAGATGCTCTCCGAGCCCTATCTATTACAAGCCAAGAGGTGTACACATACCCCATAAAACTTAAATAAAAGTAAAAACAAGCAAATGCAGGCAAGGAGGTAAGGAAAGCGGAGTAGGCATGCATATTCACATAACACGTAGGAGCACGTAAGGCTAAATGTAGTGCAAATGAGGGATAGAGTGTACCTCCCTTGAATTGACGCCCCAATGAAGTGGAATTATTCAATTACCCTCCAAAATAATAAAAAGGTCAAGGCACCACTTTATTTAAGAAAAATTAAAAGAAATGGGCAAAACAAGGCTCACCTAGTCATAAGGTCCCTAAAGTCATAACTTAAGTGCAATTTAAACTAGGCATGGTAATTAATTAAAACAAACAAACAATGAAGTGGCACAATTTAAAATTAACAAGGACCAAAATGATGAAATTCTCTAATTGATTGGGTCATAGTGAAATAAGGAGAGACTTGGGGGGTTAAAGTCCAATTTTAGAATTTATTTCATGCATGCATACGTAAAGAACTTAAAATTCTGCAACTAAAAGGAATGAATTCTGCTGACTTTTTGTCCCAAGCTTGCGGCAATGTCCAGATGCAATTCTATCCGTTTACCATGGAAACAAAATTATCAACTAAACCCACAACTTCATGGTGGGATTGAAACAAACAAAATTGGAGCTGACCAGCAAAAGAAAAACTAACAGCAAAAGAAAGAAAAAGAAAAAATGCAGCAAAACCTTCGACAATCAAGAACAGGCGCACACTACTGCCTTTTCCTTTCAAGTAAAGATTCCAGATTTAATCCAGAACTATTCATCTAGACTTCAACTTAAATTGAGCAACGAAACTACATGATGATCACAATCGAATGGCCAGAAATTTGGAAAGATCTTATGCAAAAATACTGGAAAAATATGCAAAAATCTGAAGAACAAAACTGCTGCAACTTTCTTTGTTCATTCAAGACAAATTTCATGCAAACAGGTTCACTGAATACCAGGATTTTAACTCTCAGCTATCAACTAAAACAATAGCTAGACTTTGTTGCAGGTCCAAAGCAAAGAATCTAAGCAAACCGTCAGGGATTAAAAGGAACTAATCAACAAAAGAATGGAAAAAGTGCAGCAGAAATTTTTCTTTGCAACTTGCTGTGCTTCATTACCGAAACATTACCAGCCAAACCTCAACTTTTGAATCAAATGATCATAAGACATTCCCCAAATCATCAACCAAGCCAAATAAGACACTCATTGCAAGATCAAATAAGAAAATTCAGGTTGATGACTGCTAAACACAAAGGGGCGGCAGAAAATTTATAACAGCCCAAACAAAAATGCAGCAAAACTCTTCTCCATTCTCTGTGATCTTACAACTTCATTAGCCATTCAGTGAGCTTACATTAGATTCCAGAATCATCATAAAACGTTAGCTTAGACATGCAAACCAAGAACTCTAACATCCAGATTACATCAATAAGGACCAAAGATATAGCATTTCCAACAAGATTATCAAGCATCTGCTTGGCTCTTCAACTCACGGACAAGATGGGCAAGCCTTTTGAACCGAATAAATGAGAGGAGGGAATGGGAAACAAAAAGGGACCGGTCATGAACAATTAAGTGACGTTCATTTCTAGCTAAAATGCAAATTTTTAGATGTCTTAAAAGAACACAAACAGCATGCGATTGATGCAAGACCCATAACAGAGCAAGAACTCAGATTTCATATGAAATGACAATAGACAAACAAAAGGGTGAAGGTTACCTATTCACTGCCGTTGGAGTTGAAGCTTCATCCTGGGTTCGACGACAATAGGGAAACAGCTTCTGATGAGGAAATCTACTGGGGATGTTCAGCCTTCTCCTTGTTTTCTTTTGAATCGAACAGTTCCTCCTTTTCTCCCGTCCTTGCTTGATTTTCTTCAGCCTTCAATGCTTTCGTAAGCCACAAAGTCTAACCAGCCGCCCCTTCGTCATTTGATTTCTTCCTTTGTTTCCCTCCTGTCACTCCACTCTCGGACTTCCCTCTGTTTTCCTTTCTTTTCTGGTTCCTCTCCGTCAGAACCCCCTCTTGCCCGAAGCCTTTCTCTGTTTTTTGTTGTCACCCTCTCAATCTTTCTCTCCTCCTCCCTTGCGGCTGTTACCCTCTTTTCCCTTTATACCTGGACTTTCCAACCCTAAAACAACTCAGCATATTTCCATATTTGTAGCCAAAGGAGCCGTCTCAACCTTTTTTTGCAAGCTGCAACAAAACGCAGCTTCATGCCGCGTTTCTGTGTTTTTTTTTTTTTTTTTTAAAACTATTAATACAAAAATTAATAAAATATAAATAATAATAATAACAAAATAACAGAATTGAACACAATTTAAAATAAATAAAAAAGTGGCCATTTTCAATTTTTCACATTTTTCTTTTCCATTGTTTTTTCTTTTCTTTTCCCTAAATAAACCAAACAAAAATAAAAGATAAATTAAGTAGAAATGACTAAAATAGATAAACAAAAACAAAATTGCTATTTTTCCCTTTTCCTTTTTTTCCTTTTTCATTCATTTTTCCTTTTTCTTTTTTTCCCTTTTTTTTCTTTTCAAGAAATTCTATGCTAAAAACTTAAAAATAAAAATAAAACTATAAACTAAAAACTAAAAATCGAATAAAACTAACACGACAAATAAAAAAACTAAAAATAAACAGTAAATGAAATTACACCAAAAATTTGGTGTCTACAGTTTGCCCCTCTTTGTCTGAGTTTTGAAAAAACTTGAGACAAAGAAGTAGACACCAAATACTTACCTGCATTATTCGGCTGCAAAATGATTCCAACGAACAAGAATTCTAAAAACGGGACTGACCCGAACATGAATGTAAAAATGGGATAGACCCGAACAGAAATTTAAATTTGGGATAGACCCACGGGATAGACCCGGACAGAAATGTAAAATTAGATGAATTGAAGTGAGATGGAGTGTTGGTGGGATGAAAACACGCACATTAGTGAGATAGGCTCGATGCTAACAGCGGTAGGATGAAAACGCGCACGTTAGTGAGATAGACTCGATGCTAACGGCGGTAGAATGAAAACGCACACGTTAGTGAGATAGACTCGATGCTAACGGTGGCAGAATAAAAACACACACGTTAGTGAGATAGACTTGATGCTAACGGTGGTGGAATGAAACGCACACGCTAGTGAGATAGACTCGATGCTAACGGTGGTTGGATGAAAACGCACACGTTAGTGAGATAGACTCGATGCTAACGGTGGTTGGATGGAAGCGCACACGTTAGTGAGATAGACTCGATGCTAACGGTGGTGAAAGAAACGCACGCGTTAGTGAGATAGACTCGATGCTAACGGTGGAATAGAAACGCACACGTTAGTGAGATAGACTCGATGCTAACGGTGGTGAAAGAAACGCACGCGTTAGTGAGATAGACTCGATGCTAACGGTGGTAGGGTGAAAGCGCACACGTTAGTGAGATAGACTCGATGCTAACGGTGGAATAGAAACGCACACGTTAGTGAGATAGACTCGATGCTAACGGTGGTAGGGAAAAAACGCACACGTTAGTGAGATAGACTCGATGCTAACGGTGGTGAAATAGAAACGCACACGTTAGTGAGATAGACTCGATGCTAACGGTGGTGAAAGAAACGCACGCGTTAGTGAGATAGACTCGATGCTAACGGTGGTTGAATGAAAACCAATCCCAACATGACTTTTGTGAAGTTGGCGGCACAAAATCCAGGCCCAACGTGATCTTGTGATAGTTGGCGGCACAAAATCCAGGCCCAACGTGATCTTTGATAGTTGGCGGCACGAAGTCCAGGCCCAACGTGATATTGTGAATGGTCAGTGGGATAAGACCCAATCCTGCCATCCAATTGGTCAAGAAATTGAATTTGATTTGTCAAAATACAAGAAATTAAATTTGACTTTCCAAGAGACAAGAATTTGAACTTGATTTTTGATTTTTGATTTTTGAATTTTTCTGATTTTTCGAGAGAATCTTTTGCCGCAGTGTAGGGCCCTTTTCCCTTCTTTCTTCTCTTTCTTCGGCATCGGCCTTCCACATCACCGGATGCTCCTTCGTCAATTTCAACTATGAATACCTGCACAGGGGCTTACATGCATTCGAATTTTCATGAAAAGGACAACATGATTGATTTGAAAGTCTTGCTTGAGTCTTTGACGAAATCCTCAAATGGACTATAAAAATTTGCCCCAGTGTGGGCTTATTTTGTGAAATCTTGGAAATAAAAATTTTGCCCCAGTATGAGCCCATTTGATTGCAAACAATTGGTTTGGATGCCTCTCCATTTATTTGAACAAAGAGAAATCGCACTTTTCCAAAATTTAGAAAGTAATCAGATATACGACGTGAAGAAATTTGAATGTTGAGTTCATGCAGAAATTTCATGATGAATTCCTCAAAATAATGCCAAATTACAAGATATTTCTTCCTTACCTTAGCATCGAAGCTTTGGGTAATGGGCGTTATTTCTGATTTGGAAATGGGAGGTCAAGATTGGTCTTATTCTTTGTGCCCAAATGGTGTGTAATCCCTTCAATACCATATCTTAGTGAAAGCAAAGAGTTTGTCACCCTTATTTCTTAAGAAAACCTAGTCAACGTATAAGCTTCATGGGCTTGCAAAATTTTGGGTAGAAATGATAGCTAAACATGTGAAATCTGGTTATACCCTTATGATCATGAGTGATCGATGGATTTTTATGAGCATAATCCTCACTTTGGATTGTCATGAAGGAATAAGTCAACGATGGACTTTATTAGCTTGTAATTTGGCTTGAAAACGACAGCTAAAGAAATAATTTCCAAAGGATATTGCACCGAAGATCGCATTTTTCAACACTGCCCTCATCTGGACTCCAGATTCTTGGACTTTGTTTAACTTTTTATCATCACCCAACAGGGTCTTTCAACATCAAATCTTTTTGCATCTTTCTTTTGCATTCATTTCGCTCGCTTTTCTTTCCTTTTTCCCTCTTTTCCAAAAAGACCCTCGCGGGATTTCACATGAAGAGCAGCGTCAACCTCACACCCAATCAATTCAGAAATACAGCTAAAACTTCCGGCATCAGAAATTTGCTTGACAGGGCCATTGCAAAGAACAGAAGTCAGGACTTTCGGCTTTGTAATGGGGTCAGGTGGGGTGCTTAGAAAAGTTAAGGCTTGAAAACGGATTTCAAAACTGGTTTGAAGAATCTGAGATCGCATTGTTGCGCCAACCCTATTTTAGGGTAAAATCAGAATTTGCCTCAGTTTTTGCTCAATTGAGGCTTTTTCTCTTTCATTTTCTTTCTTTTTTGATTTTTCGGCCTTCGGCCATTTTTGAACTTTCACAAAATTTGCCCCAGTTTAATTTTGAACTGAGGTTCTCTTTTCTCTTTTGTCTTTTTTTACTTCTTGAAATTTTCTTTTCCAACTCAAACTTGCCCCTAGTGTGGGGTTTGCGATTCTCAGGGGTTACCAAATGAAGTATTTTATTCTGAAGGCTCAAAAGGGATAACTAGGGATAGAATGTTTGATTGAAAAAGAAGATGGCCTGACTTGTATTCCGTTCCTTACAATAACTCTGAAAGGAAACTTTCATTAATAGGAAATTTCTGGCATGTATCTGAATTAACTGCTTGAGGAAGACCCTTGTTCATCCATGCTTGTGAAACATAGGCGATCCACGCGGACAAAACTCTTTTTTTCCTTCAAAATTGGAACCCAAGTGGAATCAAATTTCCCCAATTTGCGGTTCCCTTCCTATTTTAGCATTTTTGCTTTTCCCCTTTTCTTTTCCCTTTTTCAAAATTCCTCAATCTCCTTCCCCAATGTGGGGTGCGATCATATGTGCACTCGAAAAGAACCATCAATTTTTAGCTCAAATGAGGATGCAAGGGATGATCAGTGTTTAGGTTATAGAAATGATGGCCAAAGTATCATTCTTACGCTTCATGACAATCAAAGTAATGCAATGCTCATTGAGAACCCATTCCCTTTTGAAAGTTTTCCAATGTAGGGTAGAGATCATTAAGGCCTTTATTTGAAACGAAATTATCCTTCCAAAGGCTCAAATGGGAGAGCAAATGATAAAATCTGTATAGGTAGAGAAAAGAATGCTCGAAGTGTCATTCCAAATTTTCAAAACAAACAAGAATAATGCACATTTTTGCTTTCACTTAGATGTGAATTGAATCTGGTTAAACCAATGGGCATTTTCAAGCAAAGAAGGCCCCGATTTATCAATCAATGTGACAGATTTTATTCTGGGATTAAGTGAAGGAGAAAAGGTATCTCATCGGGCTTTTGGAGTGGCCATTCATTATTTTTGAGCACTTTTATTGTACAGCTCGGATCACCAACCTGGTATGCATGAAGATTTTAGAGAGTATACACTTGTGAATCCTCAGACTGAGGTTGGAAAAAATCTCAATTTGGTTTTATTTCTCAAAATTCATCATGAACTCTCCAATGAGTAAGAATAAAGAATGAAATGTACATGAATATAAAAAACAATAATTGTCCAAAAATTTTTGTTGCTGAAAAAATTTGAAACAAAATTTCTCGTTCAATTATGATACAAATGAGAAGAAAAAACTTCTAAAGAGCCCCACATATATACTCTTTTTGTCTCCCTTCCTTTTAGAGCAAAAATGTATTAACACATCAAATAAACAGAATTTTCCTTTGAAAAACAATTATAAAGCCTCTCAGAGATTTTGGCCTAGAGCCTTCAGATGGATCTTTCATGTCCCCGTGGCAAGATCTACCCAAGAATCAAATAATACTTGTAACCTTCAAACTTTATTGGACCAAAATTATCATCAGATATAGAAGAATATTTCCGTCTTATTGAAATATTTTTATGAATGCAGGGGAGGGGAAAACAAAAGAAAATACCCCGAGTTAGTAGGCAAAACTGCAAAATCGGTATGCATGTCCTATGGGGGAACCCTTTTCATGCCAAGGGTAGGCCTAGAATGAGAATGCAATCCTCCAGAGCAGGCACTATACAATACCTGATGAATCCGATCACTTGATTGAGTGAAAAATGATTTGAAAAATTTGGCCCATTGGAATGAGAAGAGACGTTTGTCAAAATGAGATTGACCACTTTTGATCGATACAAGAACTAGCAAAAACGCACGGGTTTGACCTTGACGAGCTTCCTATCGAAGGAATTCGTTTTGACAACTTTTCTCAGTGAAGCACGGGCAAAACTCCAACTGATCAAATGGCTGGATGCAATGGATGCTTTTCTCAAAATCGACTAGGTTTTCCATTTTGAAATTTGACATTGAAACCCTAATTGGTCAAATGAAATTGACAATTTATGAAAAATCGACCGGATTACCCTAAAAAGGGAAACAGGTCAAATGAATTGAATGAAATTTAATTTTTCCAAAATTAATCAGATCACCCTAAAAAGGGTAAATTGATCAAATAAATTGCACGAAACTTGATTTATTCAAAATCGGCTCGGTTGCCCTAAAAATGGGTAAATTAGCCAAATGAATGATTTATTCAAAAATCGGCCGAATGACCCTAAAAAGGGTAAATCGGCCAAATGAATGATTTATTCAAAAATCGGCCGACTGACCCTAAAAAGGGTAAATCGGCCAAATGAATGATTTATTCAAAATCGACCAGGTGACCCTAAAAAGGGTAAATTGGTCAAATGAATTGACGATTTATTCAAAATCGACCAGGTGACCCTAAAAAGGGTAAATTGGTCAAATGAATTGACGATTTATTCAAAATCGACCAGGTGACCCTAAAAAGGGTAAATTGGTCAAATGAATTGACGATTTATTCAAAATTGACCAGATGACCCTAAAAAGGGTAAATTAGTCAAATGAATGAAATCGGTGATCTTATTCAAAAATCGACTAGATTGCCCTAAAATGGATAAACTAGTCAAATGAATTCAAAATCGACTAGGTTGCCTTAAAAATGAACAAATTGATAAAATGGACTGGATGAAATTGAGGAATCAAATGATCCAATGGACTGAATGGCTTGATGCATTAGTCAATGAGCCTTCTAAAATCAAATTTTGGCCTCAGTTTATTTATCGTCTCAATAGGAAAAATCATTTGTGAATTTCTTCAAATTAATGTCCTTTTACGCAAGGGATTTTTACCAACTTGACAAAATGGCCAAAAAGTGATTATTAGACGCTCATATTCTAAAGATCACTCTATGAAAATGATCGGATCCTACCTTACCTTGTGCACTACCCCTTTGGATGGTACAAAAATGTAAACGTGCAAGTCTCACTGGATTAAGTATCCGAGACACAAGGTGGCTTATTCCTAACACGGGATTCCCTATGTGGCATTCCCTTTCTATGGTTTATGCATGATGCCAGTTATTAAAGCGAGGTAAATATGTGACAAATATGGCCTAAGGGACATAAATAATGCATCGGGGAGAAAAGGTCTAAAATGAAATGTATTTATTGAAAATTAAGTGTATTGACTGAAATTTAAACATGCGAGTTATCTAGTAGGTAAGTCGCTAAAAGAGTGCCAAAGGGGCCTCTTATTGCTAAGGCACATGAATGCAGACCAAGAAAACAATGAAATGGTTAGTGCAATTGATAGTACACATAACACATTGGGAGCAATTAAGAAAAGAAATATAATAAAGCAAGTAAAAGGGGTGGAACCCCTTCCCTCGTGCCTAATTGTGCTTAACAAGGGTGAGGCTGACTCTACCCTAGGAAAATTCTATAATGGATGCATGAGGGTGGGGCTCACTAATGCAACTAGACTCGATAAGTCTCGGCTCCCAAGCCTTCAGACCTAAAGGCGAAGGGTCATCACTCCCAGGGCCTTTGATCGGTGGCTCGAGTGATCCCTTAGGTAGCGCTATGGGCGCAGAGCACACCAGCCGCCTACCCAAGGCAATCGATCCTAATCCTACAAGGCGGTGTGGGAAACGCCCACGAAAAATAAAATAAAATGGGATAAAAGCAAGTAAACGTGCACGTATGAAGTGTTCCCCTATTTTGAGGGAAGGGGTGAGAACCACGCGAGGCTCTAAAGGTGACACCCATCCCCCCCAAATGCTGAATGCAATGCAAGCGCGAGATAAACAAGTAAAACATACATCCAAACAATCAATCATACATACGTGAGTGAGGGAAAGTTTGATACGCGCGCGAGGCAAAAAAATCCTAAAAATGGAAAATGCAACCCTAATATCCAAATGCTATGCATAAAAAGGGTAGAAAAAGGAAAAAGAATGGCCAAATCAAATGCTTGGACCCACTTAGGAAGTCCCCAGTGGAGTCGCCAACTGTCGCGCCCCACTTTTTGAATGAGAATGTGAATGTGTGATGTGTGGTGTGTAATGTGTGAACGTGTGTAAAATGAAAAGTAAAAGGCCATGGGACTTAGAATGCGACGATTTGGCCAAGTGAAGTTCAAAAGGGTTTTTTGTATAAAAAATGGAGTCGCCACTTGGTATAGAGTTAGGGCGTACCAAGTCACCCAAAAATGATTTTTTGTTTTTGAATAAAAAAGTAAATAAACCCTTTTTGAGAACTTTTGGGTCTACGTAACCAAAAGAGGGATCGGGGGTCACATTTGACGAAGGGGAAGGCAAGGATAAAAATCCAAGGCACCCCTTCGACCTAGCCAAGGCTAGTTGCGTGACTTGAACCAATTTTTCCTAATTTTTCTACCCAAGGTATGTATCGCGTATTGGATATGTCTATATGAATGCAAAAACCTAGACCTAGGGGGATTGGGGGAAATTTCTCTTCAAAGGTTGAGTGGTGCCAATCACATTAATTGTGAAGCCCAATAATGATTCTTTTGGAGAGGTCACACCTAAACCTAAATGACGTGAAAAATGAGTGGAATGCATGCCATGTGAAAGTGTGAGTTTGTGTGAAGTGAGAAAAATGATAAAAGTAATAAGATAAGAGTGAAGGTGTGCAAATGTAGATGAAAGTACTCGTGTGCGAGTGAAGATAAAAATGTTCGTGTGCAAGTGAAGATAAACGGGTTCGTGTGCAAGTGGAGATAAAAAAGTGTTCGTGTGCAAGTGAAGGTGATAAAAAGGTGCATGTGTGTAAATGAGACAAAAGTGAAAGTGTAATGATAGAGTGGATTGAGAATGCATGAGCCTAGGGAATTCATGCATATTGGGTACGGGGAGACCTAAATCGTGACTTGATTTTCCCTTTGATTAGAAGGCGAAACTAGCGTGCTAAGGCTATCGAGTAGCCACACTCGCTCGTTTCCCTTATCGGAAGGGGACACTCAAGCAAAATGAACCCTATAGCTAGTATGGGATGCAAAACCTAAAATGAGGGAAAAAGGGGGGTCGAGGATCATGCCAAATGATAAAACTGAGGAAAATGCGTGATATGTAGTGAACAGGCAAATAATGCATTAATGAAGAAAACAAAGGAAAAATCCTATTGGGTCTAGCGTTGGACTAGCCCTTTCTATGAATTCCTAATGAAATAATAAGCCACAGCTAGCGTTAGGCTAGTGTGGTGACGTACATTCATCCATTCCATTCATTCATGGTTATGAAAGCAAGTAGACATGCCAAAACGCTCGTAAACACGTAGCACGTAGCACTTAGCATGCTCGACTAGATGCAAGAGCCTACTAAAGCAATTTAACATGTAACAACAAAAGCAAGCAACCAAGGGGAAGGGGAAATGGACCAGATGCTCTCCGAGCCCTATCTATTACAAGCCAAGAGGTGTACACATACCCCATAAAACATAAAGGGGAAGGGTGAATGGACCAGATGCTCTCCGAGCCCTATCTGTTACAAGCCAAGAGGTGTACACATACCCCATGAAAGCATAAAGGGGAAGGGGAAATGGACCAGATGCTCTCCGAGCCCTATCTATTACAAGCCAAGAGGTGTACACATACCCCATGAAAGCATAAAGGGGAAGGGGAAATGGACCAGATGCTCTCCGAGCCCTATCTATTACAAGCCAAGAGGTGTACACATACCCCATAAAACTTAAATAAAAGTAAAAACAAGCAAATGCAGGCAAGGAGGTAAGGAAAGCGGAGTAGGCATGCATATTCACATAACACGTAGGAGCACGTAAGGCTAAATGTAGTGCAAATGAGGGATAGAGTGTACCTCCCTTGAATTGACGCCCCAATGAAGTGGAATTATTCAATTACCCTCCAAAATAATAAAAAGGTCAAGGCACCACTTTATTTAAGAAAAATTAAAAGAAATGGGCAAAACAAGGCTCACCTAGTCATAAGGTCCCTAAAGTCATAACTTAAGTGCAATTTAAACTAGGCATGGTAATTAATTAAAACAAACAAACAATGAAGTGGCACAATTTAAAATTAACAAGGACCAAAATGATGAAATTCTCTAATTGATTGGGTCATAGTGAAATAAGGAGAGACTTGGGGGGTTAAAGTCCAATTTTAGAATTTATTTCATGCATGCATACGTAAAGAACTTAAAATTCTGCAACTAAAAGGAATGAATTCTGCTGACTTTTTGTCCCAAGCTTGCGGCAATGTCCAGATGCAATTCTATCCGTTTACCATGGAAACAAAATTATCAACTAAACCCACAACTTCATGGTGGGATTGAAACAAACAAAATTGGAGCTGACCAGCAAAAGAAAAACTAACAGCAAAAGAAAGAAAAAGAAAAAATGCAGCAAAACCTTCGACAATCAAGAACAGGCGCACACTACTGCCTTTTCCTTTCAAGTAAAGATTCCAGATTTAATCCAGAACTATTCATCTAGACTTCAACTTAAATTGAGCAACAAAACTACATGATGATCACAATCGAATGGCCAGAAATTTGGAAAGATCTTATGCAAAAATACTGGAAAAATATGCAAAAATCTGAAGAACAAAACTGCTGCAACTTTCTTTGTTCATTCAAGACAAATTTCATGCAAACAGGTTCACTGAATACCAGGATTTTAACTCTCAGCTATCAACTAAAACAATAGCTAGACTTTGTTGCAGGTCCAAAGCAAAGAATCTAAGCAAACCGTCAGGGATTAAAAGGAACTAATCAACAAAAGAATGGAAAAAGTGCAGCAGAAATTTTTCTTTGCAACTTGCTGTGCTTCATTACCGAAACATTACCAGCCAAACCTCAACTTTTGAATCAAATGATCATAAGACATTCCCCAAATCATCAACCAAGCCAAATAAGACACTCATTGCAAGATCAAATAAGAAAATTCAGGTTGATGACTGCTAAACACAAAGGGGCGGCAGAAAATTTATAACAGCCCAAACAAAAATGCAGCAAAACTCTTCTCCATTCTCTGTGATCTTACAACTTCATTAGCCATTCAGTGAGCTTACATTAGATTCCAGAATCATCATAAAACGTTAGCTTAGACATGCAAACCAAGAACTCTAACATCCAGATTACATCAATAAGGACCAAAGATATAGCATTTCCAACAAGATTATCAAGCATCTGCTTGGCTCTTCAACTCACGGACAAGATGGGCAAGCCTTTTGAACCGAATAAATGAGAGGAGGGAATGGGAAACAAAAAGGGACCGGTCATGAACAATTAAGTGACGTTCATTTCTAGCTAAAATGCAAATTTTTAGATGTCTTAAAAGAACACAAACAGCATGCGATTGATGCAAGACCCATAACAGAGCAAGAACTCAGATTTCATATGAAATGACAATAGACAAACAAAAGGGTGAAGGTTACCTATTCACTGCCGTTGGAGTTGAAGCTTCATCCTGGGTTCGACGACAATAGGGAAACAGCTTCTGATGAGGAAATCTACTGGGGATGTTCAGCCTTCTCCTTGTTTTCTTTTGAATCGAACAGTTCCTCCTTTTCTCCCGTCCTTGCTTGATTTTCTTCAGCCTTCAATGCTTTCGTAAGCCACAAAGTCTAACCAGCCGCCCCTTCGTCATTTGATTTCTTCCTTTGTTTCCCTCCTGTCACTCCACTCTCGGACTTCCCTCTGTTTTCCTTTCTTTTCTGGTTCCTCTCCGTCAGAACCCCCTCTTGCCCGAAGCCTTTCTCTGTTTTTTGTTGTCACCCTCTCAATCTTTCTCTCCTCCTCCCTTGCGGCTGTTACCCTCTTTTCCCTTTATACCTGGACTTTCCAACCCTAAAACAACTCAGCATATTTCCATATTTGCAGCCAAAGGAGCCGTCTCAACCTTTTTTTGCAAGCTGCAACAAAACGCAGCTTCATGCCGCGTTTCTGTGTTTTTTTTTTTTTTTTAAAACTATTAATACAAAAATTAATAAAATATAAATAATAATAATAACAAAATAACAGAATTGAACACAATTTAAAATAAATAAAAAAGTGGCCATTTTCAATTTTTCACATTTTTCTTTTCCATTGTTTTTTCTTTTCTTTTCCCTAAATAAACCAAACAAAAATAAAAGATAAATTAAGTAGAAATGACTAAAATAGATAAACAAAAACAAAATTGCTATTTTTCCCTTTTCCTTTTTTTCCTTTTTCATTCATTTTTCCTTTTTCTTTTTTTCCCTTTTTTTTCTTTTCAAGAAATTCTATGCTAAAAACTTAAAAATAAAAATAAAACTATAAACTAAAAACTAAAAATCGAATAAAACTAACACGACAAATAAAAAAACTAAAAATAAACAGTAAATGAAATTACACCAAAAATTTGGTGTCTACACACAATTCCAAACAAAAGAGTACAACTTTCACGAAATTGTCACAGTCACTAGCATGAATATCCTAATCAAAACCCCCAATAAAGTTGTACTTCTTTTACATATCAGCTCTGTTTGGATTCAGACTTTTTTGAAAAATAATTTTTTCATCTATAATGCTTCAGTAATACACAAACAAAAACAACTCCAAAAACACCATACCCATACAATATATCAAAAAAAACTCTAAATATACAAAAAAATATACAACTACCCATCACTCTCCACCACCACGGCCACCACCTTACCGCCACTACCCTCACACCTACGACTCTCTCTCCTCTCTCTATCCGCCCATCTTTCCTCCCTCTCTCTCCTTCTCCTTCCTCCTTTCTTCTTTCCTTTTCCCAGCCCCCCAATTTTCTTTCCCTCGACTGACCGCAACCTTCCTAGTCACAATCAAATCTGATCGCGATCAGAAGCCGCGACCAAGACGGTCGTGGTTGTGGCTAAAGTCGCAGCCACCACCCACGAGGGGGGAGAGGGGTTTGGGATTGGGGGGAAGGAGGGAAGGGAGGAGAAGGAAGAAGGGAGAGGAAATAGAGGGGAGGAGGAGGAGGGGGAGGAAATAGAAGGGAGGAGGAAAACGGAAGGGATAGTGGTGGGTTATGTAAAATTAAAAAAAAAATATCCCAAAAAAATTGTAAATTATAAAAATACTCAAAAAAATATTTTAAAAATACCTCTAAAAACAATCCAAAAAACATCTACAGTAAAAGTTTTTCATATACACAGTTACAGTAAAATTTTTTAAAAACACCTCCAAAAACAACTAATTCAAACAGGGCCATCAATACTCAAGAATTATTCCAGCCATAGAATACATCTAAACAAAAGACAACCAAAGTACTACCAACAAAATAAAATTCAAAGCCAATCATATATTCATAAGTTCTTTAATCTGATTTTTCATCATTGTTGTTCCTTGATATTCTAACCCATCTATCAATCTTGAAAGGAGATTCTTTATCCAAGTACTCATAGTTGGTGTTGATTCTTATTTTGTTTATATCAAATAGTTTTCTCTTTGAATAGAGAGACTATTTGTGGGACACTGCAGTTGATTTGTCAGCATCATTACTAGGCCTAACTCTCCTCACTTGTACACATCATCTAATTGTTACATTAACTATTTACTATAGTAAAACTAAAGACAAACTTAAAATAAATTGAACACCTACTGGTGTTCTAGTCTTCCTAATCTTCTGTTTTTTCTTAGTGTTGATAGCATCAACATTATGAGTTGGTTTTTTCTAGAAATCCGATGGTCTCGCAGTATGTGCATTAATTTTAGCTCCATTTTGCTGAGAATTGGTACCCTTTACATGTGTGTAATGGTCTTCATGAACTTCCTGATGAGCATGAGGTTGAGTTGGTGATGAACTTGATATATTTTTGCTATCTTTAGTAGACTTTCTAGCACGTTTAGGAGCTGAAGCAGGTTGATTGCAATTTTCACCTCTATTTTCTAGTACACTTTTGCAGGTAGTAGCATTGTGACTTACCTAGCCATATTTTTTACGGTGCATGATCACATGCTTTTTTAATTTTTGCACATTATTCCTTCCAACAAGCACACCACTTCCATTTTCAAAACTATCTTTCCTTCTTGATTTTTTTGGCCTACCACGTTAAACACATGCAAATGGAGAATCCAATATGGAACTATCACATTACGGCTATAGAAACTTGCTACGAATTGGATATAGAATATTTTTATATATTTGAAATAATAGATCTCTACTATAAGACTGATCTACGTAGTTATTCGAGTCCCTACCAATTTTGAGGATGGTAGAACTTGCATGGCAGTAGGGAAGCCCACTAATTTGCCACAATCCACTTGTACATGTTCTGTCTCCTAAGTATACAACAAATTATTCCTCTTGGATCCCCTAACTTGATATCCCCTTTACCATTTGATATTGATTTCCATTTTCTAGAAAGCTTTTCTCTTTGTTCAATCAAAGTCTTTATTGCTGGTCCCATAGGACCACTACATTTTGTCATCGATTCAACCCTAATTTCTATTTTCTCTTTATGAACTATCTAATCCACTCAACCGTCCCAATGACAAGCAATTCTCTAATATTTAATATATGGGAGTTAAATATCTCAAATAAATTATTGACTAGCATGTCAGACTTCACATAAAATGAAAAAAAAACTTTACACTAGTAATGAGGTGTGCAAGTTTTTTGACCCATGCATTAGCTTGCTAGTCATATTCTCTCAACTCTTCCAATGTTACCTCATTGCACCCCACGATTGTTGCTGATGCAATGCTCCAAAATCTCTCTTTATGTACTTCACTAAGGTGCTTTTTTTTAAAGTTTTGTAAATGTGTTGCACACAATATCTGTGCTCAAATTCTGGCAATAGGTTAAGTAATGCATTGTCAAGACTTTACGAGTATTGTTAAATATTAGTCACCTAGAAAAATATGACTGAAACATACATACAATAGTAGCAAAGTACAACAATGCCAACCTTCTGTTGTTCTGAAATGAAACTGTATTCACTACTTCTATAAGGTAGTTTTAGATCATCAATCAATAAAGTAAAAAACTAATGTCATTGCTCTCGAGCCTTCTTTTCAACTATTACCCAACCATTATCCGGATCTACACCAATAGCATTCAACAGCTGACCAAGATATGGCCTCTTAGTGTGATAGCCATCTAGAGTAATAAGTGGCCTACATCCCTCTATAAATTCTCTTTTTAATGGTTCCAAACAATAATAGTATCTCATAAACTTGGGGTTACTTTGGGAATCAGGTTGTGAAAAATATTTAATGTCTATGTTAGTGTTGGGTATATTTTTCTATGTTTACAGACTCGAATCGGGAGTCAACTCGGCCGAATTTAGGGGTCAGGGATCAATGGGTTCGACCGGAATCGATAGGAGGTCGAACCGGATGACATCATAAATCGTCATATATATATATATATATATCTTTATTTCCCTACAAATCAAATTTACAAAATATAAATATAGAATCGAATCATCCAAATTTATATCCAATTCACCAAACAATTCACTAAATTCATCCAAACTCACAAAATTTACAAAATAGAAATCCCATACATGTTTAATCCTTGACAAATAGCAATCCAAATAAGACAACAAGTTCATGTTCAATTTTTGATAAATATCAATTCAAACAAAGCAACATGTTTAATTTTTAAAGTAAAGAATTATCTAAGCCATTCTTCATCTTCATCTTCATCATACTTATTTCCAATTTCATAACTTTCCAAGTCGATATCATCAAGATCATCCTCATCATCAAGTTGCACAATATTTGTGTCTTTCTTACCTACAAATCATTTAAATACTCATAAATAAAAATATTCAAAAATAGACAAGAACTAAAAAGAAACTTAGATAAAGTTAGCAAATATAATCTTACGTGATTGAGAGAGTCCATTTTCACCAGTTTTGAGAAATTCTTCTTCAATCATTTCTTTTAACTCATCATAATCAAACTCTCCTTCTTGTTCCTCATCAACTATCCAAAATTCAACTTTATCAATAGATTCATAATCCACCGGATCATAAGATTTATTTTTTAATGAAAGCTTACAATGAAAAAAAGATGAAAAATTAGAAGTAAGAAATTTTTAAAAATTAATAAATTTACAAAAGAAAATAAGCATGTGTAATGGTAATTTCATACATATTCTTCAAACATAAATTATAATGAATGTTAACAAGATCATTCAACCTTTGATGCTCAAGTCTATTCCTTTTTTTGATATGGATGTGTTCAAATACACTTCAATCAATTGCGTTCACATCCCGAGGAAGAAGAAGTTTGACTCAAGAGTTTAATTGCCAACTTCTATAAATGTGGAGCATTAATACCAAATAATCTCCACCACTCATCTATATTAGTAAAACACAATTAGTACTCTTTTTTTTAAAAAAAACAACAAAGTAATTTTTATCAATTAATGTAATAAATGTGAAATTAAAAGTAGGCACACTTGGATGGGCAGTCTTGTAAGTATTTTGGGCAAATTGAAATCCTAAACTTTGATTCTTTGACCTATACATTGATATTTCATCCATCATGTATTGAAGTCCATCCATTTTCAACTTTTGCATGACTTCTAAAACACTTTTCATAATTTCAGGCATATAACAAGGATTGTCCCTATCATATTGGAAGGTCGGATTCAACCAAAAAGGAGCTGCATGAAGATTTTTTTTCAACATATTATCCCATCTCCTATCTATTATATCAATGTATGGGTCATAGAACTTTTTTTTTGTTCTTGAACAACTCTTTAATGCCATTAACAACTCTCCACATGCTTTCATATACATAATCCAATAAAGGTTTTTCATCAGAATCACAAATACGCAACAAGCGCATAATTGGACCCATAATTCTCACAATAATCAAACAATTATTTCAAAACTTGCCATCAAGAACAATTTATTTGATTTCTTTACCTATTTCATTTTTTAGCTCTCTCTTGTATACAAAAGAAGTCACTAATGTGAGAACCCAAAATTCTCTTTTACTGGTCTATCTATTTATTTATTCATTTGTTCCAATTAAATTATTTCATTCATTTTAATTGCATATGCATTGTACATTGTCTCATTTTAGTTCACCTTCCTTATTGACCGAAAAATGCAAGAGAAATTTCAGCTTTTCAAGGCCACTAGTTGGCCGAATATCGAGGCTAAAAATTTCAGTTTTTAAGCCATTATTTTGGTTGAAAATGATAGCTAAAATTTTAGGTTTTAAAGCCTCTTGTTGGCCGAGACTTTGAGGACAAAATTTCAGGTTTTAGAGATTCATTTTAACTCCAACCATAAACTAAAATTTCTGGTTTTAAAAGCCCCAATTTAGCTCCAACTTGGAGCTCAAAAATTCTGATTTTGAGGCCATACTCATGGCCGAAAGTTGAGCAAAAAATTTTAGTTTTTGGAGCCTCTTCTTGAGCTAAAATCTTGCTAAAACGATGGCCTTAGATGCACCTTCATCGGAAGCAATTAAGCTGGCTTTAAACAAAAGGAAAAGAGAAAGGTTTCACAAGTAGGTTTGCTGGAATTTTCGTATTTCAGGTTTCAAAAACCAGCTTTTGAAACACTATTGTATCTTGGTGTAGAAAAATCCAAATTGAATTCCGTTTATTGCGTTTGAAACTAGACTTGAAGTTCTTTCAGTGGTATAAATTTCAGGGGCTAGTTCGATTCTTATGAATTTTGATAAATTTTCAAAATTCACTGAAATTCAAAACTGTTTTGCCCTATTTTTATTGAAGTAGCAATTTGGAACTAAAATTTGACTGGTTTCTGATTTGAATCTGGTAGAAGTGTCTTCTAGAGAGTTTTAGTTCATTGAATTTATTTTGCAATGGTACAAGATTTACGATTTTTCAACTTATGAAACTCAAGTTATGATTTTTTAAAGAACATTACAAAAACTGAAATTCTCCTTATAAAGTGACAAAAGCTCAAAAGTGGCTTGGAAACATTTTCTGAGTTTCAAACCTAACCTTTTTGATTATTTGCACCCCATTTCATATTTGAAAAATGGATTTCGCTGAGCACTTGAGATTTCTCTTAACTTGGATCGGAAAACTTGATTGTTTGGAAGTTGGCCAAGCTTCAAACGAAACTAGTTGGTTTCCTTTGGTTCTGAAATAAGATTTTTCACTTCCTAGTCTTATGCCATCAGTTTCCGTGAAAATAAACCATAAATTGAGCGTTTTAGTTAGAGTAATTCTTGAGCAATTTTACTAATTTCATATTTGAAACTTAGAGCTTTTAGCTCCAATATTTACTATGAAATAAGTGACGCTTTTGATGGATTTTGATTTCGTAAGTTTAGAAAACTTAAACGCTCACTTATATTTTAAAACTTGGGCATAGGATTAAAACTTTTAAGATATGAAAATATTTTTTTCTTTCTCGATTTTCGTGCCAAAAATTAAGCGTTATACTTCTCTTTTGAAATCAAAAGTCCTTACTACTACTTGACTCGAAAATGAAACTTTTGAGTCCTTTTTGAATATTATTTCAGTGATTAATTGAGAAAATTTCTCTTTTAATTTGACTTGAGTTTGAGGCTCTTGAGTATGGGTAGTAAGGGGATGTTTTTTTTAGCTTTGGTCAAATATCTAAGTAATCGTGATAGTGCATGTTTCAAGTGATCACGTGGACACCGAGAAGTTCGTTTGACCTTTTACTTTTACTCTCGCTTTGCTCTTGACTTTGGTGAGTGTCAAGTGCATGTTTCATGTTGCTTTGAGTGAAATGATACTTGTATAAGTGTTATGTGATTCTTGTGACTTGTAAACTTGCCGAAACGAGGGTGTGCTTTATCGCTCTCGTCCTCTCCTTCTCGAATCCTCGCTAGTTGTTATATGAATTTGTGTGACTTGCACTTGTACTCGAATATACTTTTAACTCAGGAGCACTGAACGGTGGCATGTACCATACCCTATTCGGGTGAGAGGTACCTCTCATCCCAACTCAGTGCTATGATCGATTCTAAATCGATTGAAGCGTTGTTTCATGGACCAATTATACTTGTAGGGACGCCCCAACCCATTGGCTAATCTCGTAACTCGAGTTGGCAAGGGTTTGGTCGAGAAACTTGGTAAATCATGAAAAATTTTATAACTTGATCTTTTGAGATCTTACTTGGCATACTCGAATAGTATTCCCACCTCGTGCTTGTTTGGCTCCGGATCCGAGAGGGCGATATGGTGAATGGAGCAAGTAAGTGAAACTCTACGGACATGTTGCTACTTGAGTTGACGGAGGGTCAACCAAAGATGGCTTGAACCGGCCGTGACGTGGGAATAACTCTTGAGAGTTCCTGTATCCTTTCTACTGTGTTTTACTTCTTACTTGCTCACTTATATGAAATTCAAGTTAAGTCGCTTTTGAATATGCTATTTGATTTGGTTCGTGCTACTTGCTTGCTTGCTTGATTTTCTTGATCTCACTAAGCGTTGGCTCACCCTAAGTTGTTATTCCTTAACAAGTTTTGGAAGTGGAAGTTGGGAAACTCTAGACTAGCGATTTTTTTATTAAAGTTAGTAAATCTTTTGTATGATATTTGAGACAATTGAAGTGTAAACTTTGTTATATTTGAGATTTTGGATTGTAATAATAGATGGTAGCCTTAGAAGAATTTGGCTTGTATATTTGAAGTATTCCTTTAATCCTAAGTCTATGGTTGACTTGTAGATCTCTATTAAGTTAGAATGAATGCGTGAGTCCTGACGAGAGTTGGACAAACGTCCCGCTGATACCTTAGGGCTCGTTCTAAGGAGAGGTGGGAGCGTCACAACTAAAGTCTCGAAATGTTGTTTCAAATCATGAAGATTCTTTAAAGCAACAAAATTAGTATCAAATCAAGTTTCAGTAGGATGAAGAATCTCTCTCCAATCAAGCCTTTTTCTTAACCAATTAAGAATCTACTTCCGATTATGAACATACACAGTAACTCTTGAAGTAAGAGTAATTATATCTTTCACATGAGTCATTTCTCCAATATTTTTCATAATTAAATTCAAACAATGTGATGCACAAGGAGACCAATTAATTGTAGGATATTTTTCTGAAAGTAATCAGCCATCAGCTTTATAATTACTTGCATTATCTGTGACCATGTGAACAACATTACTAGGTCCAACAATCTCAACAATTTCAGAAAATAGATTACACAAATATTCAGCATTAGACTCAAAATCTGAAGTATCAATAGATTTGATCAATGAGATCCCACTAGGACAATAGGCCAGAAAATTGATCAAACTTCTTTGCCTATTATCCTTCCATCCGTCACCCATAATTGTGCAACCAAATTCAACCCATTTACTATGCAAATTCTCAACAATTAATTCAACTTGTTTCTTTGCATTTTTCAACAAATTTACTCTTAAAGCATGATAGCTAGATCCTTGATAACCATGACCCATACTTGCTATTTTTCCAATTACTTGTTAATAATAAGGAGAATTACAAGCATTCATTGGAATATATGCATCATAAAACCATAAAACTATAGCCATGTCCGTATCATGCCGTCTCTCTTTCCTTTGCATACAAGACTTGATGCTCGGTTGAGAATGATCAAGAGATTTACCTATCATATAAGATTCATTGCCATGTTGTGCCTTTCTTTTTCCCTTATTCTCACCCGCATTAGTTTGAGTTGTCTTTGTTTTTGGATGAGGAATTTCTTAAACATCATCACCTTCAAATCCCGCTACACTTCGGCCAAATTGATTCCCAATTTCAAATATCCCTTTTTTCTCTTTTGCTTTTTGAACATTTTCGTTCAATTAATCTTCCATCAACAAACGAACATCATTCGACACATTTTTGCATAGAGCAACATTACTCTTGAATTTTGCTAAATGATGTTTCATTCAATTAATACCTCCCTCTCTAAATGTATTATTGCACCATTGACATATAAAAATTTTTCTGCCTTATGAATCTTGTCCTTCTACAACATGTCTCCAAGCTATATCGGTTTTTTGCCTATAATTTTCGGAACTTGGCTTTGATGCTGACTCATTTGCTGGTGTGGATTGTGAATCAGTACCTTCCATTATCCTGTATTAGAAAGAATTGGAGAAAATATTAAGTAAATTAAAAAAACCTCAATTCAAAGCCATTGGGCTGCCTTTTCTTTCTTTCTCTTATTATGCCTTTACATTTAGGAGTCTGGCTCCATCTTTTATCAACCAATTATAAATATAATACAAGTAATTATCAACCAATTTTCATGCACGCCTTTTGCGAGTACAAAATTTATGTATTGTATACATATGTGAAGCGGACTATAATTAATTACTCCTAGAGAACAGCTGTAGGCAATGCATTTTTGCTGCTTCTTGCCCAATTAGGCCATTATAGACTTATAGTCAACTAACTCAAGTCAAGCGTGAATTTATTGAAACAATTCAAGCTAGGATATGATATAAAAGGTTATAACCTACACTTTTCTTTCTTTAAGACAGCTTTAACAGAATATATGATACTTCATAAACACAGTGCTATTTTTGCACATGAATTATTAGGAATACAAAGTACCAGAGTCACAACATAGATAGAACATTCCACATCTAAATCATTAATTAACAAGCTTAATTGTCGAACACCAAAAGAAGAGAGATTTAGTAAATATTTTTTTAAAGAAAAATCATAATAAAATTATTAGCTTGACCTAAAGAGACTAGAAGTTATGAAATTTGCCTCGGATGTTCAATTTGCGTTCTGGCATAGCAAACTTAAATGGGTCTTTACCTATTAATCGACTCAAACACAAACAACCCCACCTCATTAAATAATTAGAAACATAGTAATTAATTTTCTATCACCTCTAAGGCTCTAACGATAATCCGTTTACCAATTGACAAACATTCACACTTTCCTAATAACAGAAAAGCAACTAAAGCAAACCTCAGAAACTTGGAAAAACTCTATTGTGATTGAAGTAAGCTGCTAATTGTCTCCACCAACTCCTACTGCTTACTCTCTAGCAACCCATTTTCACTCTCTGGTAGTGGAGGCTTGGAGTCGGCGTCCAAAAATTACACCAGAGAAGTAGGGCAATCAGAGATGGTGAAATTTGGTAGAGGTGCAAAGCCTGTTGGTAGCGGCGCTGCAGCGGCAATGGACTTGTACAGGAGCTAGGGTTACGCAAAAGAAAAAGGAAGACGAAAGACGGGAAGAGAATTAGAGAAAGAGATTGATTGGTTGAGTTTGCTATTTTTTCAGATTTTTTTACCTCTGTTTTGCTTATTTAGTCGGTCAAATGGAAGACAAAGTGTCAAAGTTAAGACTTAAAGTTTAAAAAAATTAGGCAAAAAGTGAAAAATTGGGTTTAATACATTATACTGGTTCATTGGTCAGACCCGGTTTGATCGGGTTTTATCGGTTTATTACTCACCGAATTTTTATTGTGGACTGGACAGACTACCTGGCCAGTTCTCGGTTCGACCGGCTGGTTCGGTCCGAGTCTAAAAACACAGATGTTTTCTATAGTTCTGTTGCATACCTCTAAACATTAGCATACTATTTAACAGTTGACCCTTTGATATCAACCCTAACCATAGCCAGTGTTTCGTACTATTTTTTGCTTGTAATCTCAGAAGTGTATTGTTTATCAATACTCTGTAGCAATTATCTAACAGGCATGTTCATGTTAGATCTAACTGACTCTTCATACTTTTCAGTAACCTAATTGGATGTCGTATTTTTGTTTCTCCATGCTTGGCTACAATTGGTCTAGACATCATGAAATCTCTTCACAACAACGTCTTCTATACCTAAAAGAAGAACTTGGGAAGCATAAATAGACCACTTGCATAGATCTACACATTTAGCTCTCACTCTTTTTTTGTCACTGGTATACATGTATATAGGTCTTTCACTCATCATTGCATAATTTCTGAGAGCATCCCTGAACTATATTTTTGTTCCAAATTTTTGCCCAACATGAAAATTGTGATTACTTCTATCCTTGGCAGTATTGAAGCTGGTGTATCTCGCTGGAACATCTTCGTCTTCTGAATTTAGATCACTATTTAGGTCCACTTCAACCTGATCATCCAAGAGTGGGTTGTTTTGGATGTCATTTTGAGTTGCTACACCTTCATTCAATGCACCTTGAATTGCTGCACTTTCATTTTGCTATCTCTTCTTTTTCTATTATTGGAGCTACCATTATCCCCCATCTTTCTCTGGTTACATATTGGTACATCAGGCTGTTTATCAGAATTTGCATTCTAACTTAGTGGACTCGGGTTATTATCAACTTGGCTCTGCATTTTTGGCTCAAACTCATGTTCATGCATGTAGTCATCTCTGCAATTGTTATTGTACTCTTCGAAACCCTTTCCATCATCATAGGCTAAATCGTCAACATGTTAGTCACCTCTCCTAATAGCTTAGTCACTTCCCCTAATAACTTGGTCATCTCTATTAGGCTCATTACCAATACTAGTACCTGCCTTACTATTCTCGTTAGGTTGGTCAGCTTCCCTAGTAACTTGGTTATCTCAATTAAATTCATTACCAGCACCAATACTTGTCTTACTATTCTTGTTAGTTCGGTCATCTCTCCTAGAAGGTTCTTAGTGTGAAAATCTTGTTCACCAGCATGGTCATGCTTCCATTGTAAAGCAGCAAATGATCCACCAGCTTTAGCTCCTTTTTTGCAGTCATTAGGGGCTGTTATCTGTTGTGTAAGTACTTCACCATCTTCCAGTATCTCCTCTATTACAACTGAACTCTTTGTCTTTGAGGATTCCTCCAGTTGATTTTTCTTCTGCAACTCATATATTTCTTCAAGTGTGATATGATGATAGTAGGCTTCAACAATTTGTACTCATAAACCCAACCACAGAATTTTCTAATATCTTCATTGGTTTGAAGTTCCATTAGTCCATGGTTCAAATAACCTCTAGAGTCAACGTAATAATATAAAATGGTATCATTGTGCCCATACTCTTCAACCATTTCATCCCACATAACTCTTGTATTTGTCTCCCTCAATTTTACCCGCATGGTGAAGTTTAATGAAATTGTAGATGTATCAGGAACTGCAGCAACAAAAAAGACAATAAAATTCTTGTTAATCACCATTTTCTATTGTCATACAATTTGTTCTTCTAATAATAATAGATAAATAACAACTATTCATTAACTCCAATTAGACAAATGCCAAAAAAGTTCATAATCTTTTGAGTAATTATCAAAGAGAGGGTTCTTGCAGGACTATTTACAACCCATTAATATGACAAAAGGGAAATATTCTTATTCTTAAGTCCTTTTCTAACCAACTAGACCACATCTATAAACCCTAAACCCAACAAACACATTGGCTAAATACTTAATTATGCTCATAATACATACAATATGATGAATCAAACATTAACCAAATCTACAAAGGTAGGTTTGTATGATTTCTTACGATATAGTGTGTATGGATCGATGGACTGATCCCTTTACCTTTTTACCCACTTCATCGCTATCGATCACTTGTGCTTCACTGCTAATCTTCATCTTCAATCATTACTTTGAATCTCCTTACTCATTAGTTTGATATTGGTGGATGAACGAAGCAAGTTTTCTCATCGGTCGTTTGATTTCTTGAAAAATTTGCCAACATTCTAAACCTTAATCACCATACTCTTGTACCTTCAATACCACACAAAAAGCTGTATAGATTAAATAGCCCCTAAAAAAGTGACTTTCCGTCTCTCCTAATGGCATAAATGCATAGAATGACCTAAATGTTATAGATTTGCTATTTTGATGACATTTTTGTCTAATAAAATTGTTTAGTGATCAAAAGCAGCACATTTCAATAGGTTAGTGATATTTCGTACAATTTGCTCTTCTTTGAATGCTGACTGTTGTACTAAATCTTTGATGCTAGATATCATAGTTTGATCCTTGTCCTGTGATATAGAGGTTATAAAACCAATAGTCTAATAGTTAAATCCAAAATCCCATTTCTCGTCTTGCTATTTTACGAATCCATTTCTCCCATTGGAAGCGTTACATAGTAGCAATAGTTATTTCAAAAAAACATAACTAATCAAATCTGTCCTTTCTCTAAACTTTCATCTTCTAAATCATCTATATTCATCCTTGTATACTCTTGTAAATCATCATTTCTGCCATAAGGGTTTGTAATACATAGAATGTTGTAGATTTTCTATTTTGATGACATTTTTATCTAATAAAATTGTTTGGTGATCAAAAGCAGTACATTTCAATAGGTCAGTGATATTTCGCGCAATTTGCTCTTCTTTGAATACTGACTGTTGTACTAAATCTTTGATGTTGGATATCATAGTTTGATCCTTGTATTGTGATAAAGAGGGTTATAACACCAAGAGTCCAATAGTTAAATCCAAAATCCCATTTCTCATCTTGCTAGTTTTACGAATCCATTTCTCCCATTACAAGTGTTACACAGTAGCAATAGTTATTTCAAGAAAGCATAACTAATCAAATATGTTTTTTCTCTAAACTTTCATCTTCTAAATCATCTATATTCATCCTTGTATACTTTTTAAAATTATTATTTCTACCATAGGGGTTTGTAACAATTTTTAAGAAAACAAAATTTAGCATCTCTCCTATTATAGCCCTTTTATTTCAATTATTTTGTTATTAATAATGGTAAATGATAAGTTGGTAACCCAACAAACACACAAATTGGTTCATGATAGACAAACTTTCATAGATGTTGACAGCCTTAAGTGCCATAACACAAACAATAAACATTCTTGAATGGATCCCAAACAAGAAGATGTGGTGACGACTATAAGAAGAAACACACGGTCCCTTCACTTGCTACTACATATCATTGAGAATTTGACATTTATAGAGATCTCAAGGGTGAAAAGAGGATCTTTTTTTCTTTTTTCTTTTAATTTTTGGAAAATGAATGCTTGCTTTTCATAAACTTCGGACTTGACCAAATAACATCATTCAAGAAAAAATTTCATGTTTTGATGCAATATATTGAATGTATTAGCTCTTATTAGGGCTGAAATTGGAAACCTAACCTTTCAATACTGAAATCAAGCATGAATTCGTAAAAGCTTTTTGACTAATTGGTTGGTCAACAAACCAAAATGATGCTTATCATTTACTCAACCCAATAATAAATAGAAAATGAATTTTTATGCTTAGACCTTTTCATATATACAAATAGAGTAAATTCGTATATTCATTGACAATGTATACATTATCACAGTTAGATGCATGATATATGAGCAATATTTTAAATTCAAATTTAAAATCAGATGAGTTGTCATGCATCTAATAGTGATGGTACATATACTATCAGTGTATAAAAAATTAAGGGTTATTATCACTTTACCCCTTTAAACTATATCACTACTATCAGTTTACTCCCTAACGTTATCTTTTAGTCACTTTATCCCCATAAGTAATTCAATTCAACATGTTAAGAAATTTTGGACAAAAATACCTTTTTATTTTATAGCATTACTACATTATTATTATCACTTTATTCGTTTAGATTATAGTGATACAATCACTTTAGTTCCTAACATTATTTTTTAGGCATTTCACCTCATCGTTAATCTAACTAGCATGGTCAAAAAATTTTAAATATATTTATCCTTTTTTATATATAATTAAAAATAAAAAGTTGGAATGATTATTCTTCCTTTTTTTTACTTTAAGAGATCGAAAAACATAAAAGTAAAAGGGTTTTCTCAAATTTCTTTTTTTCACATTTATTAATACTAGGAAAAGAAAAAGAGATAGGAAAGAAGGAGACAAAAAAATTAGATTTTACAAAAAAGAAAATAAAAAAAGTCTAACATTATCGTATTACTTTCAGATTGTCCAGCCTAGAATTAGAATTAGGTGGTAAAAAAAAAGTGAAATAATTTTAAAATAATAAAAGTATTTAATTATTTCTTATTTGTAATTTTTAAAAAAGGAATTCTTTCTCTCCCTCTCCCTCTCCTCCTCCCTCTCTCCATCTTTCTATTTTTTTTTCAATATTAATAAGATTGCCAAGAAGAAAGAAATTAATATTTTAATTTTTTTTTCTTGATAATAAAAAAGAGAAGGGTCACTCTAAATTTTTTATTATTTTTATTATGTAAAGAGGAGGTATTTTCTTCTAAAGTTTTTTAACTTGCTAAGTTGGTTTAATGGTAGGATAAATTGTCTAAAAAATAACTCTATGGGGTAAATTGATAATGAGACTAAATTTTATGGGGATAAAGTGATAATAATTTTAAGGGTTAAACATGTCTTTTCTCTTTAATTAACAAACTCTGTTAAGTTTGACCGTTAGTCTTGGAGGTAAAGTGACTAAAGATAACGTTACGGGGGAAATTGATGGCAACACCAAACGTTAAGGGGGTAAAGTGATAATAACCCAAAAATTAATCCATATAAATTTAGGGAGTTGCTAAACTGTGACTTCATATACAAATTTAACAACCTCAATTGAATTGAAAAAAAGAATAGAGTATATATTAAAAATTGAACAATGCCTTCACCCAAAAATCATCAAGGACGAGTACAGTCATTTCGTTGCTTCTCAGTCTGCTGCTTTTGTTTCTCCACAAGCTTATCTAGCATGGCTTGGATGGCATCAAGATCACCGATTAGTAACTGGATTATAATTTTTAGATTTTTGTTCGAATCGGGCCTCCTTGAACTCTTTCCAGGCATTCTCTGTAAGAACATCATGCTAGAGAATGCCCCTGGAATCCAGCCGCCCGAATGATATCTCAGTAGAGACTCAGCACCTCACGACGGGTGCTGGTGAGTCATTGACGAGTCAAGAACTCATTTTCGTCATTGTCCAAGCTCTTTTCTTTTTCGGCACGTGTCTATCCAATAGCTTCTCCACCGTGTCTGGTCCATGATACAGGAAACGGAGATGGTTGGCGAGCTAGTGACTTGGGAAATGGATCAGAAGGGCTCATTAAGCTTGAACCTGGCTTGACATTTTTGGGAATTTTCTACAAGCGCAATCTCAGTCTTTTGATTCAATTACATAGGAGAGCCATCAAGTTTTTACAATCATGTGCCTTCTAAGTGCTTTGATATATATATAGTATCTGAATATTCTTACATTAAATTACTAAGAGTTTTTTATTATTTGGATAGTATAGAAGTAATATAAAAATTTAAACTGATATATTTTGAGGTTGATTAGATTTATTGAGAGTTTGAATAGTTCGTTTGTGTTTTAGCTTTGATTATATGATTCAAGTTGAGATGACCTTTTTATCAATCTAAATGCAATTCAGGTTTGAAAATGTCTAAGCCTAAAGATTCGTCTTTTTTTTTTAAAATTTTAATGACCTTGTTGCTTAGATCATTTTAAAAAGTCTACCACATCTAAAGTTTATCAATAAAAAATTTGGATTAATCTTTCCTATACTGACAGTTTATATACACTATCAGCATTGAATGAATGACAACTATGCAAAATTTGAATTTGAAATTCAACTTTTGTATATATATCATGGATCAAACGGTGATAATATATATAATGTCAATGTATATAAAATTTACTCTAAAATTTTAATGAAGTTGGTGGTTACAATATTTGTGAGTGGTTATGGGTGAAAGTTAGTTGTGGTTATATTGGTTGGCAATATAGGCAACATATGATCAGATGTCAATATGAAGGTCTAATTAAGTGATTGTGAGTGATTATGGGTGAAAATTAGTTGTGGTTATATTTGTTGGTAATATAGGCAACATGTGATTAGATATCAAAGTTATAATTAAGAGATTGTGACTTGTGAGGATAAAATTGAAGATTTAAAAAGAGACAAAAAAAAAAAGTTAAACAATACCTTGTTCATTAGGGCTTTAGAGTACATGTACATATCCTAGGCCTAAGTCTTCACAAACCAATATTTTCGTCTCAATTTGTCTCTATTCAAATAACATCCTAAGTTTTTCGTGCTCTCTCCATGTTACAATTTCAAATACAGCAAACGGTAAAATAAGCCAATCTATACTCCATTTCCTTCTTTGTGAGGAGAAAGGGAAGAGAGGAACTCAAAAAATATAGACTCACATAATATCTTTAAAAATTAATAATCATATTACAATTCATAAAGCAAATCTGTCCAAATAAAACATGAATACTTTCTCAACATATATAATAGTACAACTAAGAATCTAAAAATTATTGAATATTTTCCAACCAAAAATTTACCTAAGGATCAAATTTGACATTATGTTGCAAGTAGAGAAGCTTCCTACAAATCTTCATCCCTGGAAGTCTGCAACAAATAAAGTTCAAAACATATATAAGATTTCTTCATGATCTTAAGATAGAAAAGATCTAGGGTATAAAGAAATTGAAATGGAGTGAAATAAAGAAAATTGAAAGATACCACTTAGGTGAGAAACAAAGAGAGAGACAAATTATGAGATGGAGAGAGAAAAAGAAGTAGATGCTTCCCTTGGGCCTTGATTAGTGGGAAAATGCAGACTTCTTGTTTCTTGAAAAATTATACTAGTTGACGTGGGCATGAAGCAAACCGCGAGGTTGCCCTGTTTGGTGATGAAATATGTTTTCTAAACTACGAACGTGTCTGTCTACTGGTTTATACAGAATCTTATGGAGATACACCATTAGTTTGTATTTTTGTAAAAACAAGCAGTCAGCAACTGCATATTGGAGCACAATGATTGAAAGCAAAGGCAAAAATCCTGCACAATAAATTTGCACATTGTTTTAGAGTGAGCGTAGCAAGTTTGAAATAAAAGTTGTGAAAGTCGTTTCGACCCTGTGAACTCGAGCAATTTTGATCAAGCTAATCAAAAATATTTTTACGCTAGTATTAAACGATAAAATTCAGTATTTAGTATTTTGCCCTAAATTTTGCCAACCCTACAAGATTCCTTTAGCTTAAACTAGCCTTAATGGTTATGGAAAATAATTTTTTTTTCTAGCTTTAAAAAAAAACCTAAGTCTTGTTTCAATTCCTTTTCTTTCTTAAGATTTGTCCTTGGCTAGCTGTCTATAGGAAAAGTTACAAAATGCGAGTCTTTACTAACTTTAGCTAAAAGCGTAGAAAGCTTGCTCGGCAAGAAACATTATTTCACGTAAATTAGTTCTAGTAACACTTTTACAAGAAAAGTAATACTAAGGAAAGTTTACAAAGTATTTTACTAGTTTTAATACTACATGGTTTGTCGACTTGTTTCAAGAAAATAAATCAGTCATACATGCGAATAAATTCCCTACGTGACCCTAGAGCTGGTATAGCCAACTTATAGTTTTAAAATTTGGTATTTTAGGGTTTAGCGAGGACGCGGATTTTGATTCCCAGCTTGACCTTTGAGCTTCACTCCTAGGTGAGTGTCCCTGCTTGTTCTATGCCTATTTGGTTAAAGTGCTTTCTTGACTCGATATGTGGTAATTGCCAAAAATGATTTCTGATCCATCGAAGTGAGCAGTGTGTACTTTATCACACTAGCCGTTCGAGTGGTGACTTGTGTGAAGTGTTTTCGTGAATATCTTAAGTGTTGTGACGTCGTTGGGTGAATCCCTCGACTAATTATCCAAAGGGTATATTCGAATATTACTGCTTTCTTATTTCGTGACGTCGTTGGGTGAAACCCTCGACTAATTATCCAAAGGGTATATTCGAATATTACTGCTTTCTTATTTCGTGACGTCGTTGGGTGAATCACTCGATTAGTTTATCCAGGGGGTATACTCGAGTACTACCGCTCTCATTTATTTTGTCGTGCGGGCCCAGAGTTGGGGTATGATCGGTGGCCGGAGTTAAGTAAAATAAGGAGTTCTACATGGATCGTAAGTAGTGAGAGTTGACGGAGGGTCAACTACGGTAAATTTTGATCAAGCGCGAAAAATGGCTCCTGAGAGCCCCCGTATCCTACCTTGTACTGTTATGCGCTTTCCTAGTTGTTTACTTCAGTTGAAATCAATACGTGTTAGTTGTTTTATTTAATTGCATGTTTTGGGGCACCACTGAGTTTTAACTCACCCCACGTTTATTTGTTTTTCTTGACAGGTTCTGGCAATTGAAAGCCTTGAAACTTATCTATGTTTTTTTTTTATGTATATGAATATTATGGCTTCTCTTTCGGGTTGTATTGTGCTTTAATTTAAACCACGTACTTTTGGCATTGGATTGCCACTTGAATTTGGAAAATGTGTAAACCCTAATTCGAATGTTTGGCTTGTATGTTTGTAATTGTGGTGTATGAAATTGTATATCCGGAATTGTACGACCTTATTCCTTGGCTGTAACGCGTGAGATGCTTAGGAGCCGTCGACTGGCTATTCTAAATTACTGTTATCTTTGAAGTTAACGTGGGCTTAGTAATTGGCCATTTTGGGAGAATCGTCTTTGAAATAGATGAGGTTAATCTTCGGAAGGATTTGGGTTAGTGTGCTTGCGTGAGTCCTGGCGAGAGATGGGCAGACGGCCCGCTAACCCTCTGGTTCGCCTTAGGGGGAAGTGGGGTCGCCACAGGTGGTATCAGAGCCTAGGTTAGAAAAGTTATTTGAAAGATATATTAGATGTGCTAGAAACCCTAATCCTTTCTAGAAGTAAGAAATGAGACCTTTAGATATACCTTAAGTGATATCTGAACCAGTTAGCTATTTAAGTTCTAACCTTTAAGTTTTAACTATCTTGCAGGTATGGAAAACGGTAATGGACATGCTAATGGTAATGGAGCGTCCAATGGACACGTGGAGCCACTTAGATCTATTTCATATAGGCCTCGAGGTGGAGGAGATCGAGTTCGATACTCACCTGCTGATAGGCACCCTAGATGCCAGTGTAGAGCCACGTACGCGTATCCCAACGATTTGGTGTTGTCCTCAGATGATGAGCGCCGCCATTTGTGGGATGCTAACCACACCTTGACCCAGGAGGTTGAGGAGCTGAATATCATGGTGGATACCCAGTTTGACCGTATAGCCGATTTGGAGATCAGGCTAGCTGCTGAGCATAATAGGTTGGAGACTGCTCGTTTGGAGATTGAGCGACAGAGGTCTAGGGTGACTCGACTAGCTGAGGGGATCCGTGATAGGAGTGCCGGCATCAGGGCTGATGCCGCGATGATGATGGACGAGGCCACTGGTATCCTTCAGGGTGCCGAGCAGGCGGGTGTTGCAGAGGATCCGGAGGAGGACCCCGAGGAGGATCCGGAAGAGGACCCCGAGGAGGATCCAAAGGAGGATGTTGCTCCTGGCAGCCCTGCTGAGGGTTAGACTAGGGTTGCTCCGCCTGTAAATAGGTATCTAGGGTTAGTTAGGGTGACACTAGTTTAGGTCATAGCATTTTGTCTAACTAGATGACCTACTTTTGAGGCACCACATCCCTAATTTTTTGTTTAAGGGATTATTTGTATGTATTTTGTTAAAACTCATGTGCCTTACTTGTGAAAAGTGTTCTAACCCGTTATTGTATGACTCTCGCGTGGAATATATGTTAAGCATTTTATTCTTCTTTTCCTCAAATTTTGATGTTGATTTTATGTACAAAGAGAAAACTAATAACAAATAATATTCTCGCCTAATAGTCTTATTTTTCAATAATAGGCATAATTAAGTTATGGATCTCCAAGTTAGGGGTAGAGGACGTGGGATACCAACTAGACAACACCCCGAGGGTGGTAGTGACATGGGACCTGAGGTCAATCTAGGCCAAGGGCAAGGGGGCGTGGCCGAAGACCAAGTGGCCACTGCAATCAATCGTATCACTGATGTCTTAGAGCGCTTGATTGAACATCAAGCCTCTGGACCAGTGCATCACCAAGGAGGTCCAGCCGATTCTGATGATCGGGCACTGGAGAGGTTTCTGAAGTTCGGACCTCCCAAATTTTATGGAGGACCTGAACCGGAAGTAGCTGAAAGTTGGTGGGAGAGAATCTCCGACATCTTCGTAGCTTTAAACTATACGGAAGAGCGACAGGTGACTTTCGCCGCATTCCAATTTAAGGGAGCTGCTCGCTCCTGGTGGAACTTGGTTAGGGTTAACTGGGATAGGAACCATACTCTTAGGACTTGGGCAAACTTCACGAGGGAGTTTAATGCTAAGTTCCTCCCACCTCTCATCCAAGAGAAGAGGGAGGATGATTTCATCAAATGCAAGCAAGGGACGATGAGTGTCGCCGAGTATGAGACTCAATTCACGAAATTGTCCCGTTATGCTCCTGAATTGATAGCCACAGAGCAAAGACGTGTCAGGAGGTTTGTGCAGGGACTGAACGTGGAAATACAAGAAGGATTAGCCGCTGTTCGAATAGACACTTTTGCCGACGCTGTTGAGAGAGCCCAACGGGTTGAAGTAGCCAGAGCCCAAGTAAAATCTTTTCAGGTCAAGAAAAGATTTGCTCATAGTAGTAGTCGGGAGTCGACTTATGGAAATGCTCCACCGGCCAAAGTAGGTCGAGGAACGAGTGGAGTGATTAGTTCTGGAGCACCGCGAGGCGCTCTAGCAAGAGGAGCTCGGAATAGAAATGCAGGGGGTGGAAAGAATGGGACTAGAGGAGGACCAAATGGAAGAGGCCAACCTAAGAATGCCTCGCAAGAAGGTCGTGCGATAACTCCACAGACAACTTGTGGGTACTGCAAGAGACCCGGTCATACTGTGGATGGTTGCTGGAGGAAGCAAGGAAAGTGCCTGAAGTGTCGAAATAGCGAGCACCAAATTTCTGGTTGCCCAAAAATACAAGACAATGGAACCCTGAATGCTGGACCAGTCAACTCTGGAGGGAATAGGCCGACAGTTCCTGCCAGGGTATACGCTATAGATGACCAGCCTGTACCTGACTCCTCGGAAGTCGTGGAAGGTACTCTTCCCATCTTTCATCGATTAGTCAAAGTATTAATTGACCCTGGTGCAACTCATTCATTCGTGAATCCAACTTTTATGTCTGGAATTGATGTGAAACCTGTTAGATTACCCTTTGATCTTGAAGTTAGGACACCAATGGATAATAAGAATGTAATCACTAGTTTAGCTTATAAGAATTGCGAATTCTGGATCGGAAAGCGAAAAATGCTAGTGGATTTAATCAGTTTGGACATAAAAGATTATGATGTTATCATAGGAATGGATTTCCTAGGCCACCATCATGCTAAGCTTGATTGCCAAGCGAAAGTGGTAGAATTTTGTATACCTGGAGAAGCAACCCTGAGGTTAGATGTTAAAGGTAGGTTAACATCGTCTGCTATAGTCTCAAGAATACGGGCGAGGAAAATGTTGTCTAAGGGAGCGCAAGGTTTCTTAGCCTTTTTGATTAATGCTCCCAGTGATCAAGTGAAGTTAGAATATGTACCAGTGGTACGAGAATTTTCGGATGTTTTTTCCGAAGAACTAAAGAATTTACCGCCAGAGAGAGAAGTGGAATTCAAGATTGACTTGGTGCCGGGAACGGCTCCGATTTCTAAAACTCCGTACCGAATGGCTCCTGCCGAGCTAAAGGAGTTAAAAATTCAATTGCAGGACCTGTTGGAGAAAGGTTTTGTGAATGAGAGTGATTCACCCTGAGGAGCACCCGTTTTATTTGTCAAGAAAAAGGACGGAAGCTTGAGGTTATATATCAATTACCGAGGGTTAAATGAGGTTACAATTAAGAATAAATACCCTCTGTCATTGATTGATAGTTTGTTTGACCAACTGCAAGGATCGGTAGTTTTCTCTAAGTTGGACTTGAGGCAAGGGTATTATCAGTTGAAGATTAAGAAGGAGAATATACCCAAGACTGCTTTTAGTACAAGATATGGACATTTTGAGTTCGCAGTCATACCTTTTGGGTTAACTAATGCACCAGCTGCTTTCATGGACCTAATGCAGAGAGTCTTTAAGAAGTACCTGGATCAGTTTGTAGTAGTGTTCATCGATGATATTCTGATATACTCTAAGACTCGAGAGGAACACGTTAAGCACTTGGAGATAGTTTTGCAGATATTAAGAGAGCATAGGTTATATGCCAAGTTCAGTAAGTGCGAGTTTTGGTTGGAGGAAATTTCATTTCTAGGGCATAAAGTCTCTAAAGAGGGAATTGCCGTGGATCCGGCAAAAGTTGAGGCCGTTATGAATTGGAAGCAGCCAGAAACTCCAACCGAAGTTAGAAGTTTCTTGGGATTAGCAGGCTATTATAGGCGATTCATCAAGGATTTCTCGAAGATTGCTGGACCAATGACCGAGCTAACCAAGAAAGGGAATAAGTTCATTTGAACTCCGAAGTGTGAGTCAAATTTTCGGGAGTTAAAGAAGCGATTAACATCCGCTCCTGTTTTGGTATTACCTGATGGAGGAGAAGGTTATGCCGTATACTCTGATGCTTCCAGAGAAGGTTTAGGATGTGTTTTGATGCAAAAAAGCCAGGTAGTTGCCTATGCTTCTAGAAGATTGAAGCCTCATGAACAAAATTACCCAACGCATGACCTAGAATTGGCTGCGGTGATTTTTGCCTTAAAGAAATGGAGACATTACTTGTACGGCGTGACTTTTGAAGTTTTTACGGACCACAAGAGTCTCAAGTACTTGTTCTCCCAAAAGGAACTAAATTTGAGACAGAGGCGATGGGTAGAATTTTTGGAAGATTACGATTGTTCGATTAACTACCACCCAGGAAAAACCAATGTGGTAGCAGACGCTCTAAGTAGAAAGGTCCAAGTAGCAGGGTTAATGGTTAAAGAATGGGACATGCTAGAAGAAGTTAGTAGTTGGAACCCTCGCTTGGAGAAATTGAAGATAATATTTGGGAACTTGTCATTGAAATCACCATTACTAGAGCGTGTTAAGGAGGCCCAGAAGACGGATCCTACAATTCAGAAGAATGTGGAGAAGGTGCAAAAAGGGGAAACCCTAGATTTTAAATTAGGGACTGAAGGAGTATTGAGGTTTCGGGATCGAATTGTGGTTCCGGCAGATGAAAAATTAAGGAAGGAAATTTTAGAGGTATCACATCGTTCGAGGTATACGATACACCCAGGGGTGACTAAGATGTATCACGATGTGAAGGGGTTATATTGGTGGGAAGGTTTGAAAAAGGACGTGGCAGAGTTTGTACAGAAATGTTTGATCTGCCAACAAGTAAAAACTGAACATCAGAAACCCTCGGGTTTGTTGCAACCATTAGAAATTCCTGAATGGAAATGGGATCATATAACAATGAATTTTGTAACGGGATTGCCTAAAAGTCAAAAAGGATTTGATGCGATTTGGGTGATAGTTGACCGACTTACTAAGTCCGCACATTTCCTACCTGTGAGCATGAGTTTCTCTTTGGAGAAATTGGCCAAGTTGTACACAGAAGAGATAGTAAGATTACATGGTATTCCTGTAAGTATCGTATCTGATCGAGATCCAAGGTTTGTTTCTCGTTTCTGGCAGAAATTTCAAGATTCATTGGGGACCAAATTGAAATTTAGCACTGCGTATCATCCCCAAACCGACGGGCAATCGGAAAGAACAATTCAAACTTTGGAGGATCTACTGAGGTCGTGTATATTGGATTTTGGAGGTAAATGGAGTCAATATATGACCTTAGTAGAATTCGCATATAATAACAGCTATCAGGTTTCGATTCAAATGACACCTTATGAAGTTTTGTACGGGAGAAGGTGTCGATCTCCGATTCATTGGGATGAAGTGGGAGAGAAGAAAATTGTAGATCCAACGGCTATACCTTGGATAGAAGAGGCCCATGAGAAAGTAAAGCTAATTAGAGAAAGGCTCCAAATTGCCCAGAGTAGACAAAAGAGCTACGCCGACACAAGGAGGAAAGATTTGGAATTTGAAGTAGGAGACAAAGTTTCCCTAAGAATTAAACCCTTGAAGAGCGGAGTAGTGTCCAAGAAGGGTAAGAAACTAAAACCAAGGTATATTGGACCTTTTGAAATCTTGAAGCGGATCGGGAATGTAGCATATCAGTTGAAACTGCCTGTAAGCATGGCCAAGGTTCACAATGTATTTCATGTCTCCATACTTAGGAAATATTACCCCGACTCAAGCCATGTGTTGCAATTGGAAGGAATTGAATTGGATGAGTCATTAACGTACGAGGAAGGACCAGTCAAGATCCTAGAAAGAGAAGTAAAGGAACTCAGAAATAAGAAAATTCCTCTGGTGAAGATTTTATGGAAGAATCATGGACTCGAGGAAGCCACTTGGGAGTTAGAAGAAGAAATGCAGAAAAAGTACCCCGATTTATTTTCTTAGAAAGTGTGAATTTTGAGGACAAAATTCATTGTAAGGAGGGGAGGATGTGAGAACCCTGAAAATGTATATATAAATATCAGTGCATATTTCATGTTGCATTTGTAATTCCTTAATAAATTTTAGCATTAAATCTAATTGTTTTTAAATAAGTGCGTAGAAATAAATTTTGTGTGCAAAATAAAATAATTGTGCTAAACTATTAAATTTCTTAGTTTTGTTACATTAAAGTCATATTTCGAAGGTAAATTATTTCATTGATTTAACAATTAATTTTTTTGAATGCTGATAGCTAAACTTTAACCGTTAATAATGATAAAGGTTATTTGGAACCCTAGTATTAAAATGCAATCGATAAAGTTTAGACAAAATCGATACAAGTATATTAAATACACCTAAGATATAAAAATTTCGATAACCAAACTTTAGCGAAATTAGTGCATTATTAGGCATTTAAATTTCATTTGGGATAAAACTTTGGAGTTAGACTAGAATTTAGAACGTACGTGGATATTAGGTGAAGATGTGAAATGACTAAACTACCCTCCACTACCCCACAAAACTACCATGCAACCCAAAACCATTTTCGGACAACATCATAGCCAACCTCTTCAATCGGCCAATGCAAATTTTCTCCAATCCAACACTCAAACCTCACAAACACTCAACCGAGCACCACCTCTTTTCCCTTATATCACCACTACCTCGCACCACCATTCCACCTCCTCTGCACCAATTCACCTCAGACCACAACCACAAACACTCCCTCTCCAGACTCCACCTCGTGATCATCGACGAGAGAGAGAGAGAGTGTGTGAGCTGCATTCGTGCATTCGAGAGGAAAGAAAAGAAACCGCGAGCTGTATTCTTTTTCTGCCCTACCCGTGAGCTGGAGAGAAGAAAGGGGAGCAGCACTGTGTGAGCTTCATCCCTTGTTGCACCCTTTACCCTCAACCAACTGCAATCATCTTCACCGCAACACCATTCCAGCTGCAACCCGAAAACCAGGACCAAACAGCGTGCGCGAGCCGAGAGAAAAAGTTCACGGCTTTCTTGTGCGTGAGCTGAGTTCCTAGCTGAGGTAAATTAGAAACTTAGATTAGCTATTTACTGATAGAATAAGCCGTATCAGAGCTTGCATGTTGATCTTAATCATTCGGATGATGATTTAGGAGAGAAAAATCTGATGTGCGCTGAAAATGGAATTTTGCCGAGAGTGATTAAGAAATGTAGGTTTCAATTTATTTTATTTTGGTAATCTGAACCTGAAATTGTAATTAGCTAAGTGAAAACATGATGATTAAGGACATGCATGCCATGTTTATGTGTTCGGATGATGAGATAAAAAGCAAGAGAAAAAAAAAAAGAAAAAGAAATCTGATTTTGGAAGAATAAAAGCTGCGGCGAGATTGATTTGGAATTTCAGCTTTAATTCGGTTTAATAGGAGTAATCTGAACTTATAGCTATGATTAGCTAGTTAATAACCAAGTGTTCAAGCTTAGCATGCAACTAAACACCTCGGCTACAGAAGAAAAAAAAATGAAACAGAAAAATGTCGCATGCAACCTCATCCGAGATAGCTGGAAATTTCTGGAAATTTTAGATGATTTTGTGTTGCTGATCGAGGTTAATTCCTGAACTAGATATGTTAATTAACTAGTTAAGTGATTGCATGTTGGATTTGAGTATCTAAAACCATGTTCAACCGAGGAAAAATGGGATTTATGAACACCTAAGTGCTGGAAACATTTTGTGAAAGCCGTGAGGCTTGAACTGGAAAATGCTAGTTTGAACCTGGAAAATTTTGGGGTTTGCAGCTGTTGTTTAAAGTTAATTTTGAATTGGAAATGTTAATTAGCTAGATAAGTTTTTGCATGACTAATTTGAGTACTTAAAACACTGTTTTAGTCGATGAAAATTTTGATCTAAGATTAATGAGGTGCTGGAAAATGTGGTGAAATCCGAGAAGGGTGAGCTGGAAATTTTAATTGGTTTCGGGAGTTTTCCTTGGAGTATAATGGTTTTGAAATGCATGAAAAATGTGTATCTTAAGTTGTGTAAGTTGTTTAGCTATGACACGTTTAATATTTTGGAGGATTTAGTAAAGAATGTTGAAGTGTAGACCTGGAAGATTTTCAAGCGAGCTGATAGAGGTAGTAAAGGAATTTTCCAGACTTCTTTTGGCGAATTTTAGTTCTAAAAATGCTGTTTCGAGCTGTAAAATATCTTATGTTCATTGATTTCACTTTAAGCTATATTAAGAGGGTCTTGCATGTGCATTTCGGAGTGACAATTTGATTTTATTATGACTGTAATGTTGCGATAAAATTATCGGTATTGGAATGGATAATTTTGGCCATTTGAATGATTTTATATAAGTGTTAAAGTTGATGAAATTAAACTGCTGGAATTGCTTGGAGGCCTTATGTTTATTTTGATTAAGTTGAGATGTGATATGAGCTTGCCAAAACCAAGAGCTAATGATTGACGAAACCTTGGTCACTTGTTTTACTTTTCTAGCAGAAATGCATCTGTTGAAATCTAGGGCTAATGATTGAAGAAGCCCTAGTGATTTGCTATTTGAAATGTGATTTTACCATGTCGACAAATTTGAGCTATAATGTGATTTCGAAATGGAATCGAAATTGTGAAAGTCGTTTCGACCCTGTGAACTCGAGCAATTTTGATCAAGCTAATCAAAAATATTTTTACGCTAGTATTAAAAGATAAAATTCAGTATTTAGTATTTTGCCCTAAATTTTGCCAACCCGACAAGATTCCTTTAGCTTAAACTAGCCTTAATGGTTATGGAAAATAATTTTTTTTTCTAGCTTTAAAAAAAAAACCTATGTCTTGTTTCAATTCCTTTTCTTTCTTAAGATTTGTCCTTGGCTAGCTATCTATAGGAAAAGTTACAAAATGCGAGTCTTTACTAACTTTAGCTAAAAGTGTAGAAAGCTTGCTCGGCAAGAAACATTATTTCACGTAAATTAGTTCTAGTAACACTTTTACAAGAAAAGTAATACTAAGGAAAGTTTACAAAGTATTTTACTAGTTTTAATACTACATGGTTTGTCGACTTGTTTCAAGAAAATAAATCAGTCATACATGCGAATAAATTCCCTACGTGACCCTAGAGCTGGTATAGCCAACTTATAGTTTTAAAATTTGGTATTTTAGGGTTTAGCGAGGACGCGGATTTTGATTCCCAGCTTGACCTTTGAGCTTCACTCCTAGGTGAGTGTCCCAGCTTGTTCTATGCCTATTTGGTTAAAGTGCTTTCTTGACTCGATATGTGGTAATTGCCAAAAATGATTTCTGATCCATCGAAATGAGCAGTGTGTACTTTATCACACTAGCCGTTCGAGTGGTGACTTGTGTGAAGTGTTTTCGTGAATATCTTAAGTGTTGTGACGTCGTTGGGTGAATCCCTCGACTAATTATCCAAAGGGTATATTCGAATATTAGTGCTTTCTTATTTCGTGACGTCGTTGGGTGACACCTTCGACTAATTATCGAAAGGGTATATTCGAATATTACTGCTTTCTTATTTCGTGACGTCGTTGGGTGAATCCCTCGATTAGTTTATCCAGGGGGTATACTCGAGTACTACCGCTCTCATTTATTTTGTCGTGCGGGCCCGGAGCTGGGGTATGATCGGTGGCCGGAGTTAAGTAAAATAAGGAGTTCTACATGGACCGTAAGTAGTGAGAGTTGACGGAGGGTCAACTACAGTAAATTTTGATCAAGCGCGGAAAATGGCTCCTGAGAGCCCCCGTATCCTACCTTGTACTGTTATGCGCTTTCCTAATTGTTTACTTCAGTTGAAATTAATACGTGTTAGTTGTTTTATTTAATTGCATGTTTTGGGGCACCACTGAGTTTTAGCTCACCCCACGTTTATTTGTTTTTCTTGACAGGTTCTGGCAATTGAAAGCCTTGAAACTTATCTATGTTTTTTTTTTTTTTATGTAGATGAATATTATGGCTTCTCTTTTGGGTTGTATTGTGCTTTAATTTAAACCACGTACTTTTGGCATTGGATTGCCACTTGAAGTTGGAAAATGTGTAAACCCTAATTCGAATGTTTGGCTTGTATGTTTGTAATTGTGGTGTATGAAATTGTATATCCGGAATTGTACGACTTTATTCCTTGGCTGTAACGCGTGAGATGCTTAGGAGCCGTCGATTGGCTATTCTAAATTACTGTTATCTTTGAAGTTAACGTGGGCTTAGTAATTGGCCATTTTGGGAGAATCGTCTTTGAAATAGACGAGGTTAATCTTCGGAAGGATTTGGGTTAGTGTGCTTGCGTGAGTCCTGGCGACAGTTGGGCAGACGGCCCGCCAACCCTCTGGTTCGCCTTAGGGAGAAGTGGGGTCGCCACAGAAGTGTTTAAAACTCAAGGCTTTTGACAAATACATGATAATGGTATTTACTATATCAGAGATTATTGCGAAACTTCAACTATGACAGTTTAGCTCAGATACATACCAGATTTAACAAAAATTATAATAACTAAGATTTCCAAGAGAGGATCAAATTTAACAGTAATTATGAGAACTAAGAACACTAAATAAGCACCGTTAATTTCAAAAGCTGCAATCATAGCTAACAATAAACATAGGTATAGTTACATTGATAGATAAAGGGTTTTTACATAGCCATGTATGTCTACACTGCCAATATTTACGCTCAGACTGTCATACAGCCAATCCTTGGTTCTTAGTGAGTTCCCCGTTTGAATTAGCTATTTTTGGATGTGTTTTTGAAAAATTTTACTGTAGCAAAGTTTTTAGAGTATATTTTGGGATATTTTTAGAAAATATTTTAGAATATTTAAGAGTAGTAGAGTTTTTAAAATATATTTTGAGATATTTTTTTAATATTAAAAAAAATTTAGACTACTTTTTAAAGTACCTTTTAAAAATTTTTATTTAAAAAACTAATTTTTGAAAAATTAGTGGATCCAAACAGAGCTGTCACAAAAGCATGGAATAGTAACTAGGCTTGATAGCTTTGACACGCCCAAACCAAAATGAAAAGCGGCACTTAGACTCCCACCCAAACCAGACGAAGCAGTTGCATGCGAAAAGCCACGAAGGGAGAAATAAGAGGGGAAAATACGAGATTGGCAACACTCTCCGGCGTGACATTGCGAAAAGCTGTGGAAGTGCAACATTGGATACTGAAAAAATAGCAAGGAGAAGCAAGAAGCGGTGGAGTGGTGGACAAATTTCTGGTGATTCGGATTTGTTATAAGAAGAAGAAAGGTGAACCCAAGGTTGAAGAGCGGAAGATCGTAGGCGCGGGAGTAGTGAATGACCGAAAACCAGTCAGGTATTCAAATTTTTTTGAGGCCTACGATGATGCAGTAACATGTGTGATTTGACATGCTTGTTGAAGGACCTTACTTGTGGATGTTGTTGGCGTACAGTAGGATGATCGCTTAGAGGGATATCACGTGAGCACAATTTTGTGTATAGTAATGAGTAAGTGCAGCATGATAGGAGTATTATAAGTTAGTTTTTGAGCATGACAAGTGAGAGTGGGAAAGAAGGGGGAAATCGTGCGGCACAACTGCTTGAGAAAATGTGTGCATGGGTTCGATAGTTAGTATTGAAAAAATGGATGCAGATTATAATTGAAAAAATGTTATCATGAAATTGGGATGGCGTTTTTGGGTCTTGAATGGTGTAAGTTTATTGTATTAGTTCGTGTGCACGAACACAGTGTTGGATAATTGTTACATGTTGTGGTTGAACAGGTACATAGAAATAATAGAGTTCAAATGTTTTGTACTGAGTTGTGCGTCTCATAGTTGCTAATGAAAATGTTATTTTGAAATTGGGATGGCGTTTTTGGGTCTTGAATAGTGTAAGTTTATTGTATTAGTTCGTGTGCACGAACACAGTGTTGGATAATTGTTACATGTTGTGGTTGAACAGGTACATAGAAATAATAGAGTTCAAATGTTTTGTACTGAGTTGTGCGTCTCATAGTTGCTAATGAAAATGTTATTTTGAAATTGGGATGGCGTTTTTGGGTCTTGAATAGTGTAAGTTTATTGTATTAGTTCGTGTGCACGAACACAGTGTTGGATAATTGTTACATGTTGTGGTTGAACAGGTACATAGAAATAATAGAGTTCAAATGTTTTGTACTGAGTTGTGCGTCTCATACTTGCTAATGAAAATGTTATTTTGAAATTGAGATGTCGTATTTGTGTCTTGATTGGTGTAAGTTTATTGTATTAGGGCATGTGCATTAACACAGTGTTGGATAATTGTTACATGTTGTGGTTTAACAGGTACAGAGAAATAACAGAGTTTTAATGTTTTGTACTCAGTTGTGCTTCTCATATTTTCTTTTACATTGATGTTACAGGTTATTGGTTTACTTGCATAAAGAGAGACAAGTTTCTAGGTTGGAAGTGAATGAGTGCGAGAGTAGGTTATAAGTTGGCAATATGAGACAGACGGAATAACAAATCATGAGGTTTAGCATAGTTAGTGTGGAATAACGGTTAAGAATCTTACTAGTTATTGTAGGTGCACATCATGTTGGATAGTCATTACACGCAGTCATTTAATAGTGACACTAGGAGAAGTGCACTGTAAAATTGGATGAACAATGACGTAAAATTGTTTAACGGGTTTGTTGCTTCATTCATATTGTTGAAGAGGGTGATAAATAAAGGAGAATGTGATTGAATTGAACTTGATAGGCAGGGGAATAGATTATGAAATGACTAAATGAGGGATAATTAACCAGAAAATTTGGTATTGAGACAAACAAATTGTGAAAAGGAAGATTACTTGTACAATAATTGTTGTGGTTGGACATCATCTTTGATAGTTGTTACACGTAATAGATCAGAAGTTACAATAATAGAACTGGTCTATAGAATTTCATGAAGATACTATAAATTTGGATGGCCCCTTATTCTACTGCATTGGTATTGTACAGTAGCATAATAAATAGAAGAAGAAATTGATGGATGAAGTACAATCTGATAGGTAGAACAACAGATTATGTAGATTAGTGGCAGTTGGAATAAATAACAAACTGTGAAGAATGAGTTACTGAGTGTGAGAAAAAATGTTACAGGTTGTACTATAACTAGCGTGACTAATATTTGATGCTCATATATTATGTTTAGCAGTACTTCATGATATGTTCTGACTGTGGTTGGAAAAAAAATTTTGGAACTGAAGTGCAATATGTTTGTTAAAAACATTAGTTTACAATGGCAAGAACGCGAGCAGGAAGCACACTTCAGGAAGCAGACAGAGAAGAACTCGCCGAAACAAGTGGTGGTACAGAACACGGTGCAGCACCCACTTCATCGAATAGGTAAGTGGCCAGTGCTTGCGTAAGGTCTTGGCCGGTTAGACTTGGCATCATTATTCAGCATTACAATGTTGACTGTTCAGGGGAAGGATGAGAAGGAAAAGAAGTAGTAAAAGGAATGATCGTTTAGGTGGGGAGGAAGAACTGATTACAGCGGGAACAAGCGAGGTCGCAGAACCAGTCCCACCATTGAATCCATGGATGAAGTTCAGGTAAGATTATTGAATATGAGGGAAAAATAATGGTACTAAATAGCACATATAACTTTGGAGTTTTGAATGTGGACAGGAAAGAGTATCAACACACGGTTTCGGCGAAGGGTGTTAAGCTGACTGAGGTATGCTGTCCTAGCAAAATAAACTGAAGAATCATTGAACCGATGGGGTGCCTAAGGGAAAAATAGTGAAACGAGCAATTATTTTGTGTTTAGTCTAACGTGTTTTTTGATTTTATTTATTCAATGCAGTACAATGACATTGTCCGGGCAGCATATAATAAGTTGAGTGAGGAAGAAATGAGGAAGCGAAAGGAGGAATATTTGAAAGAGAAAGAAGAGTATGAGAAAGAAATGGAACGTCTAGGAAAGCCGATATTGCGAAAAACACGGGTTCAAATCAAGGTAAATACACGGCATGATTCATCAAACATTTAATGAAACTTATATTAGTCTAATGCATATATCTAAAAAATGGTGTAGAATCAGAAGTACACTATCCGATGCTCGCCAAAGCAGATGTCAAGTTTAGTTTCACGAATCGATGAAACTAAGAAGCAGCAGATTAGAGACATAGGATTTGGAGGGCTGCTAGACATACAGTGTCACTGGATTCCTAGTGGCATAGCTACCTGGCTTGTTGACAACTTTAATCCGACATTGAGCAGTTTAAATGTTGGTGGAGATGGTGTGCTACCTTTAACGTCAAAGGATATCAATTTAATCCTGGGGATCCCGAACGAAGGTCCCATTCCAGTTGAAGACACCGATACAACCGAGGTTGGGGGAAGTGGACCAAGTCGTAGGACATACAAATGGAATGAGCTCCCAAATGAGTTGGTAGCCATGAATGCAGGGGAAGAATTCTTAAGACTATTCGTGGCATTTTGTTGTGGATGTCTACTGGCTCCAACCACTAGAGCCGAGCACAAAATAAAGGTTTGGAACTGTACGCAATTGGTTGATAGGGTAGCCAGATTGAACTGGGCTGAGTATGTGAGGATCGTACTATGCAATAAGGTGCTAGAGGTGCAAAAGAAAAGTGAAAAGCAGCACCAATACGTTGGCGGTTGTATCTTCGTTCTGCTGGTAAGATTAGATAGTTGTAGTCATGACGAAAATATGCTCTAATTGTTACACAGTGCACCAGAGAGTCAATTAGTTTTGCGAGCCTTCATAACTACTGTCTGTATTTCCACATTTTATCAAATTCAGTGCGATGGATTGATTAGATTATGCTCAAATGAATGCGTCTACGATGATGTTTTAACAGTGTGGTCAAGTTTATCTACAGTTGAATTAATTACTGTATTGTATTGCAGATTCATTATCTTGATCGGGTACAAATACTGAAGCATAAAGTGTCGAGGACTACTCCGCGAGCTAAGGCATGGACAGATGCTCTGATCTCTGAAAGGGATGCACTTGAGATTAAAAATCTTGGAGCTTATGGAAAAGGAAAACTGGTAAAATGTTATATATTATTGATCTCATTTCATATAAAAGGTAGTGGTCTATGTATTGCGTGGCTTTTCTATTGAAATGGTTGGTTTAATTTGTTGTTAAAGATTGGACAACATGATCCGGAAGATAATGAATATGATGGGCAGAGTACTGAACTACCCCCTGATTTGGTAGGAATGCTGATGAACAGCGGGCACGCCGATATCGGTGTAAGTGGGTCTGTTCCATGATTTAATGAAATTTGTTGTTTGATTAGACGTAATTACTGCATATTGTAAGCAACGTTATTGGTTATTGATAGGCCTATCAACTTCATTCATGTTGTAGTATTGGGAAGATATGTGATACCAATCCCAATATTACATCCCTCTCGAGAGAGTTATTAAAAATTAAGTCACATGAATGGAAATACAGAAATATAGTGATCTCTTGGCCAATCATGTTATAAATGTATGAAGTTTCAATGATCCCGGGTGATCATTTTATTTTTTAGTATATAAGTTACAGTTATAGAACCTATGGCCGCAATTCAAATGTTAAATTAAGAACCTTTGCGTAAATGTACTATTGTATATGCCTGTATTGTATGAAATTGTTGAGAGCATGTGGCTCATTTATGGATTGATAATTTCATCATCTAACTGCAGGCTGAGCTAAATGAGCTGTATAACATTGCTGTTAGTAGCCAACGAAGGATATTGAAGATTGCAGAAATCCTCTCCTCTCAGCCGAGAGCAAAAGCTTCCACTTCTGGGACTGAAGCATTGGACAAAGGAAAAAAACCTGTACAGGAGGACTATACAATGCACAAGAGTCCTGATACCGAAGAAGAGCCGGAATTTCAATCTGCCGAAGAAGGGGCAGACGACGAGGATGATGATGCTGAAGAAATTGATGCGGAAGGGTCTGATGAAGACGAGCATAATGCAGCGCAGGCCGAGAAAGACGATGCCAATACGAGGACAAATATTGAAGGTATCCAAGATCCAGAGCTGAATGAAGATGTAATGGACATGGAGAATCCAATTCCTACCTCTTCAGTCGTACCCGATAACAGCAGTCGCGGATTGGAACAAGGAACCACCATGACAACAACTGCGCAAGGAAGCATTATACAGCTTCAAGAGCAAGAGCAGGAGCAATACAGGTCAAACGTCATAGAACCTGCCGAAGAGGGTCAATGTACGGTGCAACCACCTTTGCACGCCAGTGCATCGACGTCACATCTGCTTGAGCAAGAAATGCCACGAAAGTTGCGATCATATGGTCGAAAGCGGAAAGGTTGGTATACTGTTATTATTCATAAGGTTGTAATTCATGTACTATGACTGTAACATCTATTATCATATACGGTAACTTTGTTTATACCATCATGATGCTACGTACACGGGTCTGAACTCTGGCTTGTCATCATCGAAAACTTGTTAAGCATACTGTCATACCCTGTCCGATATGAAACACATATGAAGTTGATGTAACAAACGTAATTAGGCATATTATGAAAGTATGACTTTATTAATGTTAAGAAGTTAGTGTGTTTCGAAAAATGTTAGTTACATTGCAGTGGAAAAATGTTACAAAATAGTTATTGAAAAGTTACAGTGTGTTTAAAAATTGTTACCAAAAAATGTGGAAACTTATAGATTAAAAGTTAGTATGTTTGAAGAATGTTTACAGTGTGCTTGAAGTTTGTCACGAAATAGTAACCTGAAAGTTACAGTTTGCTCTATTGAATACACAACTCCATATTCGCGGATCGTTAGTCACGGAATTTATTTTACATTATTGTACAATAGTTACCGGAAAGCTATTTCATAATTAATGCAGGTGATGTAATTGAAGAATTTTAGTTACGAAGTGTTTGTAACTTGTTACATGAGTGATGATTTAGATGAAAGTTGAATGTTATTGGAGACTGTTAGTCATTATAATTAATAGATAAGTTACAGTTTCCAAAATTCAAACATAACTCCATATTAAATGATTGCTGTTTAAATGTGTGTTTGTAGGTTGATACTCACTTATTTATTGGTCAAAGTGCATTTGAAAACTCTTAGAAACGGTTAGTTTAGCATACTGTTATGGTGTGATTGAAGTCTGTTACAAATTAGTTATTGAGAAGTTAGTGTGTTTGAAAATTTATCACAACTGTTTGAAAAGTGTTAGTTACAGTGTGTTTGAAGAGTTGTACAAATAGTTCTTATGACAGTTACATTGCATTTAGTGAATTATCGATTGGTGTTTGATGACTGCTAATTGCATTGTGTCTGAAGAATGAAGCAAAATACCTTATAATTTGTTAGACGACAACAAATGAATGTCATATGAAATGCATGTTATTTGTCTTTTGTAGGAGGCCTTGACGTTGAGGTGAAGCACAAGTCTACACGTGCAACAAAGAAGAGCACTGTTCTGCGGTCAGCAGAGTTCATTCTACCAGCACCTGTGACAGTTAGCCTATACGAAAAAAATGTTGCTGCATATGCATGGGATCGGGACCAAAATCCCAAGTAAGATTCTTGACAAAACTATTAATTCGATCTTGTGATCCATTCACTACAATAAGTACGCGTGTGGTTCATAAGAAGATGGCATAGAAAAATAGATTGAATATGGATGAGATTGGAGTTCATATACATTAGTCAGATTTTCGTGTTTTGGAGTAGGAGTAATAATTATTAGTAAATCGTTTAATTGTGTCCTGGATGTGATAGGGACATACTTGTTCAAATGTATCAATTTTCGCTGACTCGGCTTGACTTGAAGACTATGGAAAATGGCATGCATGTGTCTAATCGGGTCAGTAGTTCATTACTTTTAGTCAAAAAGTTTGATTATGTATCTATTGATTGGAATAGTCATACGTAAACTCACCCAAGCAACACTCAATTATATGTTTTGATCACCATTTGCCATTGATTAGGTGATTGATATGTTTGCCCGTCTCATGAATTGGGGTGGAAGAACTGCCAAAATTAGGAAGCTTGAACGCTACATCGTAGAACCTGTTGCAGTTGTGAGTTTGAAATTTGGATTGCATCCTACAGTTGTGTTAAAGATGCTCATCATCATATCTGAATTGGTATTACGATCCAACACACCATTATTAATGTCTTCTATGCACCTTTCACTCGGCTATGTTATTGGTTGCAGGAAGGAATTTTAAAAATGGGAAAATTCGACAAGCTCTCTGATGCCAGCTTATCTGCTAAGCTTCTAAAGCTCTTCAAGGTTCGCAATAACAATACGGGGGTTGATCCTGCAAATTGTGATTGGGTATGCAATTATCAGTTTTAATCCAAAACTTCTTATGTGACTGTTAAACATTCAAAACATAGTCATACTCGGTTATGTAGAATGACCTGTCTGACCTTTTTCATACCTCATTTGGCGCAGATACTTGTGCCAGTATGCATAGAGGGGTCTTGGTTTGTCTACAGCTTCGGTGTCTCAGAGAAAGAAGTGCACGTGCTAGACCCTGATAGCAGTCAAGCAAAGAGCAAAGACATTAGTGTACTGAATCGACTGGTATGTTGGACAAATTGCTAAATGCATTACACGACATGACAGTGACACATTAGTGGATTGTAATCAGTTTTACATAATCTTTGGTGATATAGAAACGTTCACTGGGTTTGGTTGTGGCGGCAAAGTTTGGCAAGGAAATTGACTTCTCCAGTTTCGGATTTTCTGTTGCCGATGTCCCTCATCACTCACCCAACAAAGTGTAAATAGTTTGACTTCTCCTGTCATTATTGTTAGAGCGTGTACTAAGTTTTTTGTCCAACATATATACCATAACTGACTAATGAGAAGACAACGTGACCAGGTGTGACAGTGGTGTTTTCGTTATGACATTCCTAGAGCATTGGAGCGGAAGGTTGGCTGTTCGGCTTACACAGGTATTACAATTGATATTCCTTTTCTCCCTACAATCCATCTGAAATTGATTTAATGCTTGTTACCTCGGCACTCAACTATGCTAATTCCTACCTCTTGTGCTGATAGGAAAATGTTGGCAAGTATCGAGTGCTGTACACAGCTCGATTGTGTAACTCAGCGGCGAACTCAAAGTTTCCGGACAGCTTCGCAAACCTGCAAGTACCTAAACGGGCGCAGTTGAATGTTGGTAATGCCTGATTTATAAGTATTCATGACTGGGAGAGAAAGAAATTCACAAAATTGCATTTGACGTGCTTTTGTATATTATTACATGTGTATTACAGCTTTTGGATTGCTGTAACTAATTTTATTATGGAGTCTACTCAGAAGGACCTTTCTTTTGAGACAGTAGTTTTGTTTTTCTGGAGACATTAGCATCAATACTGATTAGCAATTTTTATCGTGGTGCTGTTTATTTATCATTTGTGGCCATAAATTCTGAATTTAATTCAGATTTTCTATTGACACTAGAATAATGTCAGTAATAACATTAACGGAGCATTAATTGGTTCAATTGTGTCGTGAATCTATGGTTCAAAGATGCTCGTCGTGACTCTGTGCCAACTATACTAGAACCTACATTGAACAATGTGTAACTATAGAACAAGCGCCCAATTAGTTTGTTGCAAAATTAGTTATTGAAAAGTTACAGTTTGAAAATTAATACAAAACTTTCATATATAACTGCTGGTAGTTACAAAGTGTTTGTAGGTTGTTAGTCAAGAATTATTGGGAAGTTACAGTGTTTTGTATGACTGCAACAAAATAGTTATTTGGGAAGTTACAGTTTGAAAATTAATACAAAACTTCATATTTGAAAACTGTTAGTTACGATGTGTTTGTACGTTGTTACAAAATAGTTTTGGGAAAGTTATAGTGTGTTCGTAGAATGTTACAGAATAGTTAGTTGGGAAGTTGCAGTTTGAAAATTAATATAAAACTCCATATTTGAAAACTGTTAATTACAAAGTGTTTGTAGGTTGTTACAAAATAGTTTTTTAAAAGTTACAGTGTGCTCGCTAAGTATTACAAAATAGTTAGTTGGAAAGTTGCAATTTGAAAATTAATACAAAAGTCCATATTTGAAGTCTGTTGGTTACGAAGTGTTTGTAAATTATTACAAAATAGTTATTGGGAAGTTACAGTATGTTCGAAAACCGTTACAAAACAGTTACTCGCAAGGGGATAGTTTGAAAATTTTTACAAAACTCCATATTTGAAAATTGACATTTTTTACGAAGTATTTGTAGGTTGTTACAAAATAGTTATTGGGAAGTTGAATGTTAATAAAGACTATTACAAAATGCTTCAATGGGAAGTTAGAGTGTGAAAATTAATACAAAACTCCATGTTTGATGATTGCATGCTATAGTGTGCTTATAGGTTGTGTCAGTGTAGTTATTGTGACAAATGACGAATGACATTCAAATAAAATAGTTTATTTGAACACACTCGAAAATGGCATGCATGTGTCGAATCGGGTCAGTAGTTTATTACATTTATTCAAAAAATTTGATTATCAATTTATTTATTGGATTAGTGATACGTAAACCCAATTGTAACAGTCAATTACATGTTTTGAGTTTTGTGTATGTCTTAAAAAAACATGTTACTTATTCTATACTTACTAATTGTCCAGAATTTAGTTACTAGCTTATATCGTTTCTTGCCGGACTCGGGGCAGGGACGGTTGCAGGTGCAACCGTCCCTGACAAATTTCCTCTTCATCAACAGCGCGTAACTTCTTTTGTTCACCGTGTAACTTTTTTTCCACTGGTTGTATTTTCACAACAGATAGTGGTGGGCCCCACACTTGACGCGGAAATCGAGTTACCACTTGTTATCTGAGCCGCACATTTTTTTGAGGTCCAATCTGGACCATGAACCGTGCATGTGTCGGTCATACTGATGGGTACTATCACATTGTGGGTCATTGAATGACCAACGCCATTCAGTTTTACACATCTGACTCTGGGCCAAAAAACTGACATTCATTGTGAGATTTTGTGCACAATATTTTGCGTATTACTGTGTATGCACAATGTCGAAATTAAGGTCACTAATGTGTAACTCAGTATTCACATCGGTACCCTTAATGTTGCAATACAGGTCTTACCATGATAAAAATTGCCCAATTGGTATTTTATTTTCTGATGCTGATTAGTGACACGACGTAACACTTATTATTTTATGTATCGATACTAAAAATATAGTTCAACAAATTTTGTCCATACGATTGACAAACTGTTCATATATTGTTACAATTCGTAAGTTATTATTTACCTCTTTGTTCGTTCTGAGTTACAACATACATAAAATTTCTGGTCGAATTTGAAATCTCCTATAGAGCATTGGAGCAGAAGGAGGTACGAACCGGTCATAGAGGTAGTAAATTTGGGTCATACACCGACCAAGGTCATAGAGTGTTACACATCTGACTCTTGGCCAAGAAACTGTTGCATAATTTGGGCTGTCATACCTCCCTGTGACAGTGTAACTGTGCATGCACACAGTGAAATGTACATGAATCTAAGGTGTAACTCTGTATCCACGTGACTCTTAAAAGTTGGTGGACAGGACCAAAATATGATAAAAGCTGCAAACATGTGTTGAAATCTGTAAACGATTGGCAACAGCACGTAACACGTATATTCACTGTCGGTACAACAAATCTGGCCTGGAAACGTAACAAAACTTATCCGACATGGTTCAGGCACTGCATGTGGGTCTACAGTCTCTTCTCCCGTGATGTACTAGTTGCCCTCATATGCGTTCGTGAAGATCTCATTATTTTAATGAGATGTTCGAGAAAGTCTCGCTACGCAATGTTTTGGGGTTCGAAACGATCATCGTAACTATTCTCAATAGATACTTAATAAAGTGTCTAAGAAATTTAATGTGTCAGTGGGAGGAATTATCGTTTCTACCAAGGGCAATAGCACAAACAAGAGAAGAGAAAAGATTCATCGAATATTAACTAGTTGTATTATTACTAGTTGTAATATCGGGGAATATTTAGTTGGAATATTATTCAGTTTTAAATAGAGCAAACGAAAAGCTGCTGATTGCAAATTCATTAGTTATAATAAATTGTAACATACAGCTAACTGGTTGTAACGCAATCCGTACATAGTGAAACGTACAGGTCACTGATGTGTAACTGTTTATCCACATGACCCTTAATATTGGTGTACAGGTCATTTCATGACAAAAGCTGCAAAATATGTTTTATTGTGTGAACAGATTTGACACAATTCAATGGCATGCATCGAACTCTACAGCTTCCACTGCCACGACAAAATTGTTTGGTCTGGAATGCGTTGTCCAGTGATATTTTACTACATTGTGAGGGTCCTGCGGACTATAAAAGGGCGCGGTTGCAGTAGTATATCCCTCAACAACAAAGATTTTTCCGTCAACCTTTCACTACTACACAAACATTTTTCATTTTCAATAACTTCACACTTCCTATTTCATTCTACCGTCTGGGTGGCAATGAACCCGTGCATGAAATTTATTATTAGTATTCTTCAACCCTCCTCTAACCTCAATTGCAGTGTCATCAATAGAGGGTTCACACTGAAATCAAGCTCTTGGGTGCCAAATAGCAGCCAGTAGGTTGCATGATGTTCGAGAAGATCTCGCTAATTTAATGAGATGTTCGAGAAGGCCTCGCTACATCAATTATTTTGGGGTTCGAATCGACCATCTCTATGTTCTCAATAGACACTTAATAAAGTGTCTAAGAAATTGTATGTGTTAGAGGGCCGGACTTATTGTTTGTGCCAAGCGCAATTGCGCAAACGAGAGAAGAGGAAAGGTTCATCGGATATTAACTAGTTGTAGTATCACTAGTTGTAATATCAGGGAATTTCTAGTTGTAATATCAGTAGATTTAACTAGATAAGACGAAAAACTGCCGTTTGCATATTCATTAGTTGTAATCAATTGTAACATATACATAACTGGTTGTAACTCAACATGTACATGGCGTAATCAAAATTTGTTGCATTTTAAATATTAGTTACCCTACTTTCAAATTACTTGTCCCAACGAAGTATCATGTTCTTCTGCGAAACTGTTACTTATTATGTGGTCATGTGGAACCAAGCCAAGCCGCCAATATCAAGTTCATTTCTGTACTGAATGAGTAATACATATTGAAGTGCCTGTAATACTATCTGTAATACTTATCGTTAATACAATTGTAAACAAATTGTCTAAATTTTAACATATAGGCAAATGACAAGGTGCCTGTACAAGAACATCAATAAGAGGTAACATCTTATTAACGTCCTGTAATTTACGTAAATACTGGTGGTAACTTCTTGTTACACAGGAAAAGTAAGGTGACTGATGAATAATTGGGTATTCACCTGACCCAATTGTTCTTGGAGTACAGGTCATGGTCGAATCAAATTCAACAATTATTTCATCCACACACTATACATTTGACTACACGTTGAGTCTATTGTCTCGTTAATAGGTGGTGTCATGCCTTCATCTACTCACCCAGGAGTACCATCCCGTGGAGAACAACATGAAATGACATAGCAAGCAGTTGGTCAAGTTGTCGGAAGAAACCATTTACTATGCATGGTCTTAAATAGGTGCTCTGTTTAAAATTTCTACCTCTTTTTTTCTATCACCTAATTCTTTATCAGTAGATCCTTCCTTTCATCCAACCAAAAAACAGTAGGTATTAGCATAGTCATGCAATCCACAAACGAAGGGTCTCATACAAGCTCACCATCAAATGTTCGGCAAAAAAGACGGAAAGTATCATTGGATCCAACAAATGCCATAAGCAAGTATGAAACACCAGATGGGAGGATTTTATATGGTACCAAACGCGAGTTCAGGAACGCTCCACTTAACACCAACAATTCTCTGGGACTAGCTGGTCACATTTTTAAAAATACCGTCAACGATCATCTACCGCATGGCTATTTCGTTATGGACCATGAACCCATATGGGAGCCTGTTCGTGAGCGAAGAATGGAATTAGAGGTATTTTGTCGCTGGCATTGCATCCGCATCCCGAGAACAAGGTCAGCGGATCTTGTTATAGGACCACAAGCCAATGATGCAAGCGTATTACACAGACTACAGCGAGAAGTTATGCAGACGGAGCGTAGGCTTCACAGGTTCCACGAGATCCAGGCCGCAAAAAAACATGGTATTGGAAAACAATTTAATGTTCAGCACATTTTAGCAGATCCCATGCTTATATCCGATCCGGACCTATCTGACTTTACTGAATCAAGCGACGATGACTTTCAAAGGTACATACCCCATTGTCTAATGCATGACGGCGTTCCCAGGTGTTGTATGGGATACAACTGATAACAAGAGATGTAGTTCAATGTTTGTTAGGGTAGCGGTAAAACTATACTCATTATAATCTCTACTCAAACAAATTGCTTACCATATTTGGATATTAATCATGATTGTTAAACAGTCGTAATTAGTTGTAACGTAACAGTAACAGATCCCTAACTGGTTGTAACCCATTGTGTACTGTTCGTTCTTCCTTTTTGTTGCATTGTAATCCACTTGTCTAAATTTGAAAAGAGTGAAACATCAATGGTGCCTGTATAACCTCGTCAATAAGTTGTAACAGCTTACTAACTGCTTGTAACGTACATATGCAGCATTCTCAAGTTGGGATAACCACTTAATGTCTCGTTCAAAATGTACAGTTACACATCATTCATCAACCTCATTTTGGGGGGAGGCGACGTCAACGCGTAGTTGCAATCCCTGTGTGTTATTTCTTCCCTGAAATGCGTAACGATGGCAAATCAGCAAATATTATTAATAAAACATATGATTAATGATATACGATGTCCAAGTCTCCAATTAATAACATTACATAAATATGTGCTGTAACGATAAAAATTTGTCACCTGAGGTGATGGTGCAAATGCATGATATGCATCAACATCACAGTGTGTTGAAATTGCCCCACGCTCCTCCTACATTATATAATATAAGTAATCGACTGTCAACAAATCATTACCAGTGCCTATATTGCTCACTTATAAAGTTAAATTGGACTAGACATTATAACAAAAATGATATATCAGACCATTAAGACATCTCTGACGGAGTTATGCTTGGAAAAAATAGAAAATCTGGGATGCATCCATTCTGTAGGGACACTTGCAGGAGGCCCCTGATTAGCGAAACGGTGGACCTTGAAATAATAAAAAATAATACGTTATTAAAGCGAGCATACATTAATTACATAATTTGCATGATTTGACAGCCTTCGGGAGCTCACCGTTACAATTAAAGAAAAAAAGGTAGCTCTATTACATGAACAAGAAGGTTTTATTTTAACTACTAAATGTATGCATACCGTTTGATTTTCATCGATATCGGGAGCAACAGCATTTGGAGGGCCATTCACTGTCTGACTCATTGAATGCGTCTACAAGTTTCGTATGGGCAAAATCATTGTATAACACAAATAAAATACGTATATCAGGAGGGATGACGGCCGTAACAACATTATCACATAATGTAACATCAATGTAACTATTTAGGCTGTTAGAAACATCCAGATAAAAGCAAGAGTCATGTCCCTTTTATACTAACCGAAACAGAGTCAGTAGATGAACGGCATCCCATAAACATGTATTCCTCAAATGAAACCGATGTCGGCTCCGATTCTGAGACCTACAGTATTGACACGGTAATAATATTATTTCATAATGAATGTTACCTAAACTTTAGTTAATAGTATAACAATAACTTAATTTTAGCATAAATGTTTCCCAAGTACCAAATTTTGATCCATACCGTAGTCTGTGTAGTCCTTGATAATCTAGATTTTCTTTTTACTCTGTCAAATTTATCGACCCAACTTCGCATCACTCTACTTTTCTTCCCACAGCCTCGTTTTTTAATGCCTCTTGCGACTACTGCCTCCCCCATTTCATTTACAATTTCAATTTTATCTCGTTCCTCCATATTCAGATTTTTTTGATTTTGCAAAGGTTGCTCTTCACTTTCTGAGAGGAGGAGCTCAACTCTCTTTGACAAATCGGATATGACAGTGATTGCTACTTTGCTGGTGTCCTCCGACATTGCTGCTCGAGTTGCGACCTTAATCATGGCTGGAGCGAGCTCCCGATAACGAGTTGAAATCATGACTTTAGGATCAGTCACAACTTCCTGTCCTCGCCGATCAAAACAGTCTCCAGCCCGAGCTCTTTTTGTCCATCGCCTCTTAATGTATTCAAGAGGAATTATTTTTATGCCCACGGTATCAAACACCTTCAACGCGTGCCCACATAAAATGCCTTCATTCTCGTATTTTTTGCAACTGCAACGTACACTTAGATCATTCCGATTGAATACTACTGTTCTTTCAGGTCCTCCATCATACCTCATGACCGTAAACTCCACAAACATCGCTGCATCTTGTTGTCTCAATATAACCATAGCTGTTGACTCACCATATTCATTTTGGAATGCAACAAATACGGTTGGTGAATACGTCTCTGATGCATGCACAAGCATAGGTGTTTGTCTTAACCCTACCATGGGGAGCTTTTGCCTCATTTCATATTCTGCGATCAGTTCATTATATCTCTTTTCATCAACCACCCGATTGAAATGTCTAAAGAACTGCACAAGGTCATGATCCAGTTTCAAATGATTTTTAATTGCTGCATTTAGGCTTTCGCTGAGTTGGGTGCTTCGCATTCCCGCGGTCCATCTTTCTTTCATCATGCACCTTGCCCATTTATCACGAATTTTGTACAACCCTGAGAGCCATTCATTATTTTCAAGATTGTGTTTCTTCACCATCGCCTCCCACACCCTATTGAATTGTTCCACTTCTTCAAACTCATACATGCAGGCACCAAACATGTATGGAAGATCACTATTTTCCTTGTAGTGATTGCCAAGATGTTTCATAAAATTACGCCTTATGTGAAACGTACATAGACCGTGAAATGTTTCAGGCATGACAATTGAAAGAGCGGCTGCCATGGCGTGATCTTGGTCGGTTAGTATGGTACTTGGATGTTTTCCGCACATTGCTTCTAAAAATGTACCAAACACCCATTTGAAAGAATCTATCGTCTCATCATACATAAGGGCAGCACCGAATATCACAATTTGCCTATGCTGGTTAAAACCCACAAATACTCCAAGTGGCCGGTATTCTTTATTTGTTTTGTAGGTTGTGTCGAATGTGACTACGTCTCCAAAAAAGTTGTAGTCAATTAACATTCCTGCATCAGCCCAAAAGATATTCGTTATCTGCTCTTCACAGTCCAGCTGTACGGCATGAAAAAAGGATGGATTCTCGAGTGTTTGCTCTTGAAAATAATTCAGCATGCTACCTGCTTCTCCATATTTCAAGCTCCTTTCCCGTCTCGTTCGAAGATATCGTTTAAGATCATCCCGAGTATATCCCACATTACCCATTCCACCTGCTTCCGTTCCCATAAGCTCATGGCTCTGTTTCAATGAAAGCCCAGCATCCTCGCTTATTTCAGCTTGGAATCCTTGAGCCACACTCACTTTTCTTTGTGATGGCATCATGTGAGCACATTGAGCAATGTGCAACTCATGATTATGCTCTAAGACAAGGTCATGCACACGGTACTTCATTGTCCCTCTAAACAACACGATAACCATCTTAGCTCCACACCCTGTTTTCATCGGCGCTCGTGTCCTCTTTGGCATCACATCACCTTCGTACTTGCGTTTCACACCTTCCTTGCAGCAACTATATCTCCTAGACGTGGTCACGCCGTCTTTATCTTTATTCAGATAGTCTTTACGTACACTGAAACCCATTTTAAAGGCATACTTGTTGTAAAACTTGTACGCATCCTCTTCACTGTTGAACTCCATTCCTAATTCAGGGGTCCCATTTTCTGCCAATTTGCTGTAATCCATTACTTCTACTCCTGCCAATTATGCATCAAACACCCTAATTTGCAACATTTCATGAATAGTATGTACATAAACGACAATATAAATGTATATTACCATTTATAATGTGTTATGAATCACACATTACTCGTATACCAAATCCTATTATTACGCTTATCAATATGATTAATGATTCACATCACCTTACTTTTACTCTAAGACAACGACATTATCTATGTACAAATACAACTCCATGTACACTAACTTATACGGACTGTAATGTATTGGTCACACGATGTAAGTCTATTTTAACTGTATGTACATCCACGCTGGTGATTATATTTTGATTCTAGATTCTTTAACTTACTGGACCTTATGTCATTCGTTAATGACAACCGCATAAACCAACTCCACATTTTCTACTTTTTCTACATTTTGAGGGCCAAACAAGTACTTTCTACTCATTGTAATATATTTCTTACATCATGTAATTGACTTACAACACAAGGTTCACCCATTTATTATTCACATATGTGTCTTTTCCTCTGTTTCACCTCATTCAACTCTGCGCCTCTATTTTATACACACTGTATGGTTAGGAGAGGGGCAAACTAATATTGCTCCATGAGCATGGACCAATTACTAGATGCACAATAATTCATATCAATTGTAATACGGTGGCTATAACATGTAACTAATTTACAACAAGATGTATATTCATTCACTTGTTAAATGTGACTTTGTTTCTCTCATCTTTCCCTAATTCTAGTCGATGGTTTACTTGAATACATAACCCTACTTTCTACTCATTGTAATATATTTCTTACATCATGTAATTGACTTACAACACAAGGTTCACCCATTTATTATTCACATATGTGTCTTTTCCTCTGCTTCACCTCATTCAACTCTACGCCTCCATTTTATACACACTATATGGTCAGGAGAGGGGCAAACTAATATTGCTCCATGAGCATGGACCAATTACTAGATGCACAATGATTCATATCAATTGTAATACGGTGGCTATAACATGTAACTAATTTACAACAGGATGTATATTCATTCACTTGTTAAATGTGACTTTATTTCTCTCATCTTTCCCTAATTCCAGTCGACGGTTTACTTGAATACATAACCCTAGGTCTTCCAAAAACTACTATCCCATTATAGTCCATCACTGAAAAGCTGAATGCTCACACACACACAGATACGGTACACACATACAAATACAGTACAACTTCACTATTCTTCTATCATTTTCATATTATGTCTTCAGTGACTCTAATTTCAGCCTTCCTTTAACAGATGTGCATTTGGGTGATAAATTATTGGTCACAATTACTGACATGGTTCAGTCATGTTACCTTGGTCTGCTAATACGCTTCACGTTTCACCGAAGTCGGAGACGTAGCTGCTTCTGCTATTAAGTTGAAGGACAAAATCTGGTTTCGTGAGATGCTGAATTTCCTCTATTTGCTTCTACCTTACCGCCGCTCTTGCACGCATTCAGAATACATACAACACTCTTATACCCAATTGGAGACCACAACTGCTTCTGCTATTCAGTTTTACGGATAAACTTTGGCTTCATCTCTGTTTGCTTCTTCCATGCCGCCTGCCTCTCCACCCACTTTTCTGTCAATTGCTACCTTCATCAGAGTAGACTACACCCACTTCACCTAGAAACACCTAGTAGGTTGAATCCCACCTGAACTTCAGCTTTCTGCTTTCAGTGAGTGGTTGGTCAGAGTAGATTACCTTCACAAGCACATGAAAACGCTTCCCTCAGTTTTGTTTTCTGCGGCTAATTCAAAATTTCAACTTGAATTTCAAAAACCAATTCTCTTCCGTTTGCTCCGTCTGCTCCCGTTTAGAAGTCAACATTTTTTTATTTGGAACGGCATCGTTTTTGTGCCCTGCTTCAGCCTTGCTGACTTGGCTCATTTGTCTCCTCACGTTTTTTATTGTGAGGAGACCGTTCAGGAGCGGTCGTCTGAGGACCGCTCCTGCCCCGTATCCTTTGCTAAGTTAGTTCTAGTCAAGATGTAGCATGTAACAATGAGTGTGTTTGGATGGTAAATTATTTGAGATAATTTTGTGAAGATTTTTAAAAAAATACTGTAGCACTTTTTAAATGTGATGTATATGAGATAAAAAGATGATTGAAAAATGTGTTGACGATACAAGCAAGTCAGTATAGCCAGTGTATATAAATAAGGTATAAATAATGTGCAATCCAAACAAATTTGCATGCGTGAGCACAAGCACACTTAATATTGACTTATGTAACTATAACTGTCTAGACACCTTTTGATAAAATAACTATCTATAAGTATTGTAACCATAAAAATAATCATCATTTGATGGAAAAAAAAAGGTTAAAATACCACAATATATTTAAGTAATGAAAATTTTATGTAAAATTAATTCAGAAAAAAAATTTTCTTGAATTACACACAACGTGCCCGGGCCTTTAGCACTATTTTGATGTTTGCAACTACTACTATTAGCAGCTACCATATCTCATGTTGATATAGCATTTGAGGATCATGTGGCCATCAAATGCGACTTCTATGTCCTGTTGGGCAAACTATATACTTGAAAGAATGCATTCAGCAAGTTTTGAAGATCAAGTGGCTTCCAAATGCTGCTTAAACATCCTGTTGGGAGAACTACTACATCTTTAAGAATGCATCCAGCAAATTTTTATGCCGCACATCTTTAATTAAAGGAAAAATAAATATAGTTTTCTAAATGGTTTTTTGAGTTTTGTGATTCTTTCATTTAAATAAAGGAGGAGAAAACGAAGAAAGGAGAGAGAAGAAACGGCCTAAATGGGGCCTGGAATATGCTAAGGTTTGGCAAATTACATCCACCCTGTAATTAAATCATCCGTTCTAATTTTTACCAGACGAGGCTCTGGTTCCTAGAGTTCAATTATTCATTTATTTATTGAAATATGCATCTCACATTTTACTCGTCGGACTTGGCTCCAGGCAACTCCCTTATCACATCCCATATTTTCACTCTATGACCCTTTAATTTCATCAAAGATAGTCGTGTCAAAACATAACAAATTCCATGTATAAATTCGCCTTGAAGAAAATACAAAAGACCGACTTGGAACATCACATCTACTTTTGTCAACTGGGAACATGAAACAACTTACAACGTGTCAAGGAAAGGAAAGTGGGAGAAATGAGAAGTGAAGAATACTATCTCCCCAAAGAGGAGGGACAGGAACGGTTAACGTTTCTAAGTGTTTATGATCAAGATTTGGCCAAAAAAAATGTAAGATTTAAATTGCATCTTATACATCGTTTTCCACACCATGTGTGAAACCCACAAAATTTTATTCTATAATTACACATTAAAAGTGAGTTACACCGTGCGCATACAAAATTACACGCCGTGCATTTTGCACAAAACCTTTGCAACCGTACCTGTCCCTGCCCCTGTCCATCTCCCAAAAAGTACTTATTACTTGAGTACATTACTAACAGAAGTAATAAATCTCTACGCGGACAATGCCAAAAAGGGAGGTAACTCATGTCATCATCCACTTGATCAGGCCAAAAAGGAAGGCAAATCATGTCATCATCCACTTCATCAGTAAGTCTACAGAACAACTAATCTTTTAGGATCTGCAGTAAGTTAGTATAAACATGCTACAGAGTACAAAGACATGGCTATGAGAAAACAGCGATTAAACGAAAATAAGCAACCGATTGGCACAAAAATTCTAGCAATTACTGTTTGATTTTGATATACAAGAATGCAATGGCCAAGGAACAGGCGACCTTCATGTGTTTTGGCCCGAAGATCCCTGCTCTTTGCCTTGATTAACATTTTCCAGACATTCCTTAGCCCTGTGAACTTTTGACTGAAGATAGAAGCTTCCATTCTTGGCGTTGCTCTCAAACAAATTGTCATATTTCTGCACGAGTCCAAGCAATGTTAGAAAGATGTATAAATATGCACAGAAGTTGGACCAAATTGTTTAAAAATTTGACCTGCAATATCTCCTCCCACGTGGACTGCTCACTAACACCAAGAATCTGTCTAGCTTCTTGCTCTGTCATAATTTTGCTACCCCTATGAGCCACATTTTGTAACGTCTCTTGAGCAACACCAGTCTTTGAAGCATCTGCAATGAGCTATATTTTAGTTATTTATTGAGACAAATATTTCCTATTAAACACAAGAATAGACTTGCACTAGTCCAAAACCACAAGAAATGTTGATAGAATCCTAGTGCATGCATCACAAGACAAGCAACCAACATGCATAAACCTATTATTGCAGGTCAAGATGACCAAGAACAGATGGATGAAACAAGAATGAGTGAAAGCAATCCTCACAGAAGCCAAGAAATGCAGGTAGAAAGTAGCATCAAAAGAGGCTTCTGTTAACTCATGCCGCTGCTAATTCAAAAATGTCATTGGTACTACTTGTCATCACTTGCTGGAGTAAGTTGCATGCCAGCAAGGTACGTTTTCTCCTCTCTTTCTTTCCTGCACGTGTATCTTTTATCTGTTCGGCAATGTGGCACAGCAGAGAGGGGTATGCTTTGTTTCTCACAAATGGGGCAGAAAAATCCAGTAAATTATGTCCATCTACCTAAGGAATATATATAACAGACTAAGCAAGAAGTCTGTCCATTTTGAGGGAAGACACTGAAATCTCGGAATGGTTTTGCCTTTAACAAGGATTACACGCTATGAACCATCTTCAAAAGGTTCTTGATTCACTTATAAGCTTAAATCCTGAGACAAATTGAAAGTAACTGTTCTCGCATCAAGTCTCATTCACAGATGGCGAAGGCCTACAAGAAGTTAGTGTCCAAATTTAAAATCTTTGCCGGACACTGATCTATACAGTGAACCCTCCACTCAGGTAAATCATGGAGTACCAACTTCTACCAATCATTAACCTATGCTAACACAAGCTCAATCACATTGGGTAATGACACTTCAAATAAGTAATCTTATTCGAAATGTTATTCTTCTATGGTGTCTGTGTCAAGAAGCCTTTTCTCCTAGACTCGATATTCACACTTCAGTATCTAGTTGCTCTCCATCCCAAGAACTTGGGGTATTCAAAAAGGCAGCATGAGATACTCAATAAACAGATTTCTGAAATGGGACCACGTTACTTAGAGCAGCTGGGCAATTCTAAGGTAACCAATCAAAACTACAGTTAATTAGATGTATAAAGGAACCACTTTGGTACATATTTTGAAGTGATTTAAAAACAAATTGAATAGAAACAGTAAATTTCTGGGCCCCATGCACATGAATTACAACAGCATAATACAAAGTTCTATAATATAAATATCAAGGAAAAAATTCCAATGTTTCACAGTTCAGATGCTACTGAATTGCAATAGTTAATTTAGAGTAGATTCAGTTTTCTTGTTTACTTCATCTGTAAGTTCTACTAAATTAATACAGAATGCTGATAAATGAAGCTACACTAAACTTTACATACTCTTGTACCGGCAAAAATTTTCTTCTCTTGGAAGGAAGGAAAAAAATTCCAATGTTCCACAGTTCAGATGTTACTGCAATTGTAATAGTTAATTTAGAGTAAATTCAGTTTTCTTGTTTATTTCATCTGTTAGAGAAAACATTGTTAGAGAAATAGCACAGAAGTACCAAGCTTTGGGCTTAGAAAGAGACTCACTTGCAAGTGCTTGACGATAAGCTTGAGCGAATGCCCTGATCAAAATCCCAGAGCCCATTACAATCAAATTTGCAAGAATTTTAGCAGCCTGTGCAGGCATAAACATAAAAATTGTCAAAGAGGTTACTACCATGCATATTAAATATCAACTTAAGAAAATAGTAAATTCCAACTTAATTCATAAATGATACTTGCAATAAAGCTACCGATTTACATACTGCATCATCTACTATGATGCATTAAATTGTACAAGGCAAAAAGCAGTACCGCCTGGCCAAACAGGGATATGCAGCATGCTCATTTCATCCTAAACCCACTTTTGTTGTTTTTTCCTATTTTCATCTATCATACATGTTCACAAGAAATGACAACACATCAATACCAATCACGTCCTGATAACTTCAACCACTATCAGTTTAACATCGAGGTAATATTGTACCTGTGACCAAAATCTAGTTGACCTCCTAGAAAGAAGATTGCAACAGTATTGAAGTTTATACTCCAGACATACTTCGACGTAATCTTCTATATGATTCCAGGGAATTTATTGTGAGATAACACCATATTTCTTAATCAGAGTCGTGTACAATATAAAAAGGGATCATTTTAGAAAACACCCCTGAAGTTTCTGACAATTGCAAAGAGCTCCCCTCAAGTTTATTAAATTACACCTACCTCGTTTGCTTTTACTATTCATGTAACAATATAGGCCCAAAAGGCTAGATTTTTCCTCAAAAATCCTAAACTACCTTTTTCGTAAAAAACAAAACAAAAAATGTCTTGTCAACCACCTTCCACATTTCCGTTGAACCTACTATACTACCAAACCAGCCTAACAGACTCTAATTCCAAATTCGAAACCCAAGCAATTTCATCATTTTAGTTATAAAATTGCTTCTCCCAAAGCATGCATCAGACACTAAAGATTTGTTTGATCCTTCAGAAATATTCTCACCATTTGGTTCCATAGAATGGTTAAACTCACAATCAACTGCTCTTATGTTTGCATAATCTTCAGCATAGGATGCCATGGATTGGTTCCATACAAGTGGCTCTACTCCAACTGCAAGAGCCACATATTATGGCTTTGAAGAAAATCCTCAGGGAAGTTTTAGTCATTGACAGGATTAATCAAGATTAAGAGAAGGAAAGGCATCATTATGACTATAGAGATGTTCAAGAAATTCATTTTGCCAAAAACCAACACTCTATTCACAACTAATAACGCCCCAAACTTCAAACCCAATGCCCACACCATCTCAAAACAAAATAATCTAGCCCATATCAAATCCCCAAACATGTTAACGTCTTAAATACAAAGAAAAAGCTCTACCTCCATAGAAAAACCACAACCAACAATTGCTAAGCATAAACAGAAACCCAAATGCAGTTATTAACACCCTACAAAAGTTTTTTGAATGGATCACAGACAAATTAGCAAATGCGCCAACTTCGGTTCCTCTTCCTCTTTTATTATTGTGAGCCTCTTTATCTCCTTTTAGTTTGACCATGAAATCAGATTTTACTTTAACCATGAAATCTGATCCATCAACTGAACTTGTAATTTGGCAATTCCAAAGAGAAGACAGGAGGAATGGTAATATACAATAGAGTTTGAAGGGATCCATTGTGGTGTGATTTGTAGTAGTTGTAGGCAAAGGTTGTTGGGAATTTGAGAGCAAGTTATGGGAGGAAGGGGTTGATGGATGAGAACACAGTGACAATAAGTGAAACAGAATCATCGTCATTGGCTGAGACTTGTGAGCAGGAGAGCTAGGGTTTCTTCTTTTTTTTTTTAATCTCATTTCATTATAATGTGTATTTTCTATTAAGCGAAGGTCATTATAGTCATCTTATTGTGACAAGGGAGGTCAGCGTAATTTGTAAAACCCGGGGGGAGTGAAATTGTCATAAACCTCAAGGGAGGTTTGTGAAACTATCCCATATAAAAGTAGTACTTAGGTAACAGACGTCTGTGATCTAAGAGTCACAGACACCAATCTTTTCAGTTGTTCATAATTTCAAAAAGAAACCCAATAGTTTTGTTAATAAAAAATAGACCAGTCCACCCTACCTCTCATGAGCAATGTCTCCAGGACTTGTGTCATTCTTCCTCTTCCTCACACAAATCACCTATTTTTCACCCTTCTTGTCGCCTGCCACCTTTTCTCCTCCCACTCGTTCCCACTTTCGTACCCTCTTCCAAGTCCAAATCCAAATCCCATCTCATCAATCTGCAAACCCCAAATGGCCATCTCTATTTTATCTTCTATTCATTACTCGCAACCTCTCCTCCCTTTTAATACCTTCCAATTTTCCATGCTGATCTTGATGTTAACCCCGTGATTCATGATCAACTGGCTGGCTGTATATTACATGCACATGCTTTGAAAAAAAGAGTGATATTGGGATGAAGGTATTTGTTTGATTGAAAAGTTTACTGGATACGTGAGATTTGTGGAGTTCACTTGTTAATTTTGATTTCACAAGTAGTCCATAAAATCATGGAATTAATTAGCCATTGGACACAATTGTGGCAGAAATTGTGACAGTATTGGAGTAATGGAGAAGGTAAGAGGAAGGGTGTTAGAGAGATCAGAACTAAGGAGGAAACCTTTTCTGTTGCACATTGAACTAGACAAGCTGGTAGCCCATTGGTGCTCCTTGCCAACTAATCATCCGTACCTCACAATGAAGTAGCGGACTGTAATTTAACCTTTCTCCGTAAACATATGGTATCCATGATGAAAGATATGGCAAATTAGCGATAGGTAACCATAAATTCGTAGCTATCTTGGTCTGACTTCAATGGACACATATGCAGATGGGATGACAAAGAACTGCCACTTTTGGTGATTTGATTCCCATAACTAACCTAACTCTAGAAGATAAAGGAAATGAACCATAAAAATTAAGTCTATCTTCTACTTGCAATCACTTTTATTTTTCGAAGGCCAAAGAAGCTATTGCAGAAAGAGACTAAAATATTCAAGAAATTCCCAATTACTTACAAAAGCATCAAAACGCGATCTACTACACTCCTTACACATCAAAAGGTACAAGTACAGCTGCAGCAGCACATTAAACCAGAAAACATATGGAAAGATATTGCATTTCCAACATCCGTAAAAACAAAATGCACCTGGTTTTTAACAAAATGACAAGTTCTAAGAAGCACTAATAAGGGATCTTCTCATCTATCTGTGCTTGATAAAGCCCTCAATTCAAATTGTCCCAAGGAAGCAACCCAAAAGTAGCAACAACACTTGCTTCTACTTTAAGAATATGACATGCACTTAAAAGTTCTTAATTGGTGCACAAGTTTGTGGCCTCATAAGGAGGTTTTGGAAGTTCTAAATATAATTATCTTTATCATTGAGATGTAAGTAGACTAATTTGTCTATCAGAACAGTATTCTCATTACTAACTACTATGATACAGCATAAGTATCAACCCTGATCTCGACGCCTACGAGGTTTAGGAAGCATTAAAAACAATCATTCTAATGATCCTGAAATGTAAATCGACAATCTTTGTACCAAAAACATTAATCTCCGCTAAATCCGAGGATAAAACCATATTTATAGTGCACAAAGACATTCTCTTTGACTTCAATCTAGGCGCCATTAGGCAGGTAGAAAACATTTTTTCGACATTTTTCCCCAAAAAACTATCTTCAGCATTTTAAATTGAAGCATAAAATACATATAACAAGTGATAAATTTTCTTGACATTCATAACAAATAGCTAGCAAATCAAACCCAAAAAAGAATAAAAAACAAAAAACCAAACTTTCCCATGGTAAGCACTTCCAAAAAAAAGAAAAGAAGATAGAAACATAATACCATTTTAAGCTAAAACCAAAGGATTCACCCGCAATTTTGTCTAACAAACCTGAATTTCCTCAAAGTTTTCTCTAAAGATTAATTAAATATCAATTAAGCAAAGATGAGGAATGAAGCACTACGAAAAGGGAAAGAGAGAAGATAGAAATGAGAAAAGGGAAGTGAAAACTAACCATGGCTGGGGAGGATTCAAAATCAGAGGAAATAACAATGGCTGATTATTCCAACAGAAAAGAAAGTTTGCGATCTGATTGGCTCAAAAGGAATTAGGATTTGGAGGGAAAAATTAGGGTTTTTGTCGAAGCGGATGAATAGCGAGGAGGAGGAGGAGCTTTGGGGGTAGGACGGCCAGTTACGTTTGCCAGCAAATACTTCGAGCTTGTTTGGAGCTGCTTTAAAAATGCCGGATTATGTTGCATTTGCCTCCCCTATTCTTTACTTAAATTAAAATTGGAGACCCTCTAATTTGCAAAATTATCTTTACACGGCTTGTTGAGAGTGGCATTAATTGGGTTTTATGAGTCGGGTTTTAATAAATTCACAACGAGTCAAAAAAAAAAGGTAAAAGATTCAAGTTTTCGAATTTACATGATGAGGGTCATACTGAACTCATAAATGTATTGGGACTTCGACTTATTTTAGACTCGGCTTATCAATACTAAATATTATATTATTATTATTTTTATTATAAATTTATATCCAAAACATAAACTACATATATTATCACTAGTGTAGACACCAAAATTTTACCATTTTATTTATTTATTTTTAGTTAAATTTTATTTTATTTTTTCATTTCTTTTTTTTGAGAAAATTGGAAAAAAAAGAGAGAAAATAAAAGAAAAGCAAAGAAAAGAAAAGTAGAAAACAAAAATCAGAAATCAGTTTTGTAAAAAAAAAAAAAAATCTCTTCCACACCCGCGTGCATGGCAAGCGCGCCATTCTTTATCACCATTGTACCAACCCACAAGCAAGAAATAGTACAAGAAATTCCAGCTGCCATTTTGGGTCCAATTTTCTCTTGAATCCCGCTCCATTTTCCTCCTTTTCAAGTCTTCCAGTACAAGTGCCAGATCAACTATCAATTTTTATCCAAAACCCATCATCTAATGGTTCAAAATCAACCCCTAAAAGCTAACCCATCCTCATTGTTGCTCCCAGGGTTTGGGGGGGAGGGATTTGTGCCATATAAATGGATAAAGATGCAGCCATTAAAAGAGGAGAAAAAGAGGAAAGACGGCGGAGCAAGAAAAAAACAAAAAGAAAAACAGCAAAAAGAGAGATAATGAAGAGAGGAAGAACAAGAGAAAATTATGTAAAAATTTCGTGACCAGGCTGATTCACTAGCCTAGTTCTGTCTCGAATTCCGGCGTAGATTTTAGGTTTTTGAGAGGACTCTTGCTTTTCTGCACTTTCCTATGGTACAATAGAATAACTTTCATTTAGAAGTCACTTTGAAAAAACGCCTCCAAGCTGGTCAAATTGAAGCTCAAAATAGCTGATTCATCAACGCTGCGGTTTCTGCGACACAATTTTGCTAGGCTTCATTTCACAAATCAACACGCATTTTTGGGAGTATCTCACGTCCATTCCACTGTGCAAGTACTCTCAGGTAACCATGACAAGTGCCAGATCAACTATCAATTTTTATCTGAAACCCATCATCTAATGGTTCAAAATCAACCCCTAAAAGCTAACCCATTCTCATGGTTGCTCCCAGGGTTTGGGGGGGAGGGATTTGTGCCATATAAATGGATGAAAATGCAGCCATTAAAAGAGGAGAAAAAGAGGAAAGGCAGCGGAGCAAGAAAAAACAGAAAGAAAAACAGCAAAAAGAGAGAAAATGAAGAGAGGAAGAGCAAGAGAAAATTCTGCAAAAATTTCGTGACTAGACTGGCTCACTAGCCTAGTTCTGTCTCGAATTCCGGCATAGATTTTAGGTTTTTGAGAGGACTCTTGATTTTCTGCACTTTCCTATGGTACAGTAGAATAACTTTCATTTAGAAATCACTTTGAAAAAAAAAAATGCCTCCAAGCCAGTCAAATTGAAGCTCAAAGTAGCCGATTCATCAACGCTGCGGTTTCTGCGACAAAATTTTACTGGGTTTCATTTCACAAATCAGCACGCATTTTTTGGAGTATCTCACGTCCATTCCACCATGCAAGCACTCTCAGGTAACCATGACTCATCTCCTTGTTGATTTAACACGTTTTTCACAAAGATTTAAATCCATTGGACATGAACTCTTGTACTTTTGCTGCTGGTGCCATTTTCTCGTTTCATTGGTTTTGCCATGCTTGTTTCCTGACGATTTATGGTTCGATAATGGCCACTTCTCATCAGTCCACTTCTTCCACCGAAGGGGTTCAATTGCTCCCTGTGGAACTGGGATCATCCGAAGCATCCTCTGACTCCGTCAGGGTTCCCTTCAGCTTCTTCATTGCCCTGAACAGCCAGTCCAATTCCTGGATAAATCGAAGGCTCGCTAGGTGAAGGGCGAAATACATCCCGAGGAGCACTACGTGCTCCATGCCACAGTCCCTCACCACCGCGAAGAATTCTGTCATGTCCCTCATGTTTGCCATTTCTTCTGATTTTTCAAAAAGCACCGTATCGAGCAATCTCCTCAAATAGGGCGTGTCCCGCAAGAAATGCTCAAAGTCCTCTATCACCGCGATATTTATCGTTTTCTCCTTCTGCCACGTGTCGCGCATCAAAATTTGAATGGGATACAATCCTGCCCACGTCGAGATTGCCAGCACGTGTTCCCGGTTTGGCGGTTGCGATACGCGGCACGTGGCAGAAGGAGAAGACGATAAATATCACGGTAATGGAAGACTTTGAGCATTCCTTGCTGGACACGCCCTGTTCGAGGAGATTGCTCGATACGATGCATTTTAAAGATCAGGAGAAATGGCAAACATGAGGGACATGGCAGGATTCTTCGCGGTGATGAGGGACTGCGGCATGGAACACATAGTGCTTCTCGAGATATACTTTGCCCTTCGCCCAAGGAGCTTTCGATTCATCCGAAAATTGGACCGGCTGTTCAAAGCAGTGGAGAAGTTGAAGGAAACCCTGACGAAGTCAGGAGATGCTGCGGATGATCCCAGTTCCACCGGGAGCAATTGAACATCTTCGGTGGAAGAAGTGGACTGATGAGGAGGAATCGAACCCTCGGACTCATAAACCCCTTTGATCGAGGAGATGGACCCCACATACACAGCGATATACATAGAAATGTAATGTAGCATACGGCATAGTATTTGAGTATTTGTACGTAGATAGGGATTTAATGCAGATTTCATCCTTAAATAAAATGCGTACAAATTTAAAATCTCCTTTCCTACAGTTAATCCAGATACGTGGCAGGGACTTACACGCTAATTTTAGATTAATCGGACTTATGACGCCGTAATTACATAATTGGCTCGTTATAAGAGTCCTGACCCTATCATTAATCCTATTGGGATCCACGTCCTTCAAGGACTAGGGAGTCCTGATCAGGAGCCGTGCCCACATCTTGTCGAGACGGAGCCTCTTACGGAGATTGTAGTTTGCCCGAATTGACACCGACCAAGTGATCGGACTGGCCTGGAACGTGGTGAAGTAGAGGGGATCCTTCTGGAACTCCCAAGAGTAACTTTCTTGTTGCATTAATGCTGAGAACGTGGTGTCTCTTATTGCATCCATTGCTGTGCAGGATGCAGCATCCACACGCGAACTTAATTCTTGTTGTTCACCTTTTCTTTTTCTTGGACGGGTGGTGCTTGATCTTAATATCTGGGGGCAAATAAGTGCTATTCGAAGAAGGAGAATGTCGCATTCTGCTTAATGGGGTTGAATCATTGGGGTGAGATGGAGTGCATTTAAATAGCAATTGGAATGAGGATTGATGAATACGCTTCTGAGAGTTATATATTTTCTTCATTGATGATCACTATGGTTGAGCCTACTGTTATATTTATTGGGTCTGGTGCGAGATCCAATGACATTTTAAATGGCCCATTGGATCAATAAGTTATCAACATTTTCGATTAAATTGACTTGGGCCTGGTGGAAGACTCATGAGAAATTAATTGGCCCAGTTGTTCTCTAATTGACCTATTAAATCAAACATTTGATAATACATTCGGAGATTATTTACTGGATCTGGTGCATTACCCAGTGACAAATTAAATGGCCCAGTAGATCAATAAATTGATAACATTTTCGATTAAAATGACTTGGGCCTGGTATGAGACCCAATTAACACTTGATCGAGAATACGTTGGGTCTCAGTATAAGTAGCCCACACATTGATAACCCTAATTCTATTCACTTATCCTCCCCGGCAAGTGTAGCGGCACACAAGTTCTTTAATTTGTCAAATGAGAAGCTTCTCGGACCTTAAGGTCCGAAGGATCTAGAATTGATACGATTGTCCTCTGATGAGTCATTCTCTGATGGAACATTCATTCTATCAGATAAAATATCGATTGTGATCGATACTCCATTAGATAGAATATGGAGAATGTGGAACACCTTCGAAAAATAATTCTTGCATCGTATGTATAAATTCACTCGAAATCTGGAAGATCTTGGTATTTTCATTGAATATTGATCGTATTCTTAGTTTTGATGAAGATGAGATGATTGGGAAGTAAGTCTTTTGTGTTTCTGGTGAGAAACAGTGAATTGAATCGAAAGAAAGATGATGATACATTGTTACCAGCACTACCCAAATGACGTCACCCAACCCAATAGAATGACGTCACCCAACCTATTCTAGAGTATCTGTTGCATTGGGTAGACTGGATTGAGTGAGCCCCCTTAATGATCAGTTTCCGAGCGTCTTATAATATTATTAAAGACGCTCGGGGCGGCACGTGGACGGTGGATAGGGTGTCCACGTGTTGTCCATTCGAAGGATAGACAGTTCAGATTTGATCTCATGAGAAGAGAGAAAGGGCAACCCAGGACCTGGGTTGCATGGCCCGCAATGCGGGCTCTTCCTGTCTTGCCACGTGGTCGAAGGCCACTGGCCGTTCGGAAGAGCACGGCCCTACTAGGATGAACAGTGCTATTGGATTGAGTAGAGAACAGTTCCTGATGGCACTGTTGGAATTCGAATTCGAAATTGAAATTTTGAATAATCTTGCCCGCATCGAAATTTGAATGTGACACAATCACGCCTACGTCGGGATTGCCGACACATGTCCTCGATTTGGTGGTCGTTATGCGCGACACGTGGTAGAAGGAGAGGACGAAAAATATCGCGGTGATGGAAGACTTTGAGATTCCTTGTTGGACACGTCCTGTTCGAGGAGATTGCTCGATACGGTGCGTTTTGAAAACTAGAAGAAATGGCAAATATGAGGGACATGGCAGGATTCTTCGCGGTGGTGAGGGATTGCAGCATGGAGCATGCACTGCTCCTCGGAATGTGCTTCGCCTTTCGCCTAGGGAGCCTTCGATTCATCCAAAAATTGGACCAGCTGTTCAGGGCAATGAAGGAGCTAAAGGGAACCCTGACAGAGTCAGGAGATGCTGCGGATGATCCTAGCTCCACCGGGAGCAATTGAACCCCTTCAGTGGAAGAAGTGGACTGATGTGAAGGAATCGATCTCGGACTCGTGAACCCCTTCGATCGAGGAGATGGACCCCACAGACACAGTGATATACGTAGAAATGTAATGTAGTATACAGCATAGTATTTGAGTATTTAAACGTAGATAGAGATTTAATGCAGCAGTGCCACATGTAATAAATACGAACTATAGAAATAACAATACTTCATTTCATTTCATCCTTAAATAAGATGTGTACAAATTCGAAATCTACTTTTCCGCAGTTAATCCAGACCCGTGGTAGGGACCTACAGGCTAATTCTAGATTAATCGGACTTATGACACCGTAATTACATAATTGGTTGGTTATAAGAGCCCGGACCCTATCATTAATCCTAATGGGATCCACGTCCTTCAAGGACTAAGGAGTCTTGATCAGGAGTCGTACCCACATCTTGTCGAGACGGAGCCTCTTGCGGAGGTTGTAGTTTGCCCGAATTGACACCGACCAAGTAGTCGGACTGGCATGGAACGTGGTGTCCCTTATTGTATCTATTACGTTGGAGGAATAGATAGTCACATGCGAACTTAATTCTTGTTGTTTGCCTCTTCTTCTTGGATAGGTGGTGCCCGATCTTGATTTGTGAGTACGAATAGGAGCTGTTTGAGGAAGTAGAATGCTGCATTCTGCTTAGTCCAGTTGAGATGATCCAAACGATCTGGTGCACTTAAATAATCGTGATATAAAGAATTAGGACCAGGATTGCAAAGTACAATAGTTGGAATTCCTCATTTTATTTTCCTTGATTTGGCATGTTTGCAATTGAATGACCAATCTCGTTGTGCCCCGAGAAATTTTTTACAGTGTTTGAGAAACTGAGGGTTTACGTCATCTATGATGTTATATCACGCATTGTCACAGTGATGGGCCAAATCAATATGGCCTACATAGTAATTATGTGCCTGAGGATTGAGATTTCTAACTCAACATGATTTACCAATTCGACTTGGATCTTCTATTATTATGGACATAGGTCTGTGTGATCTGTTAGTATGCCCAATTACAATTTGGGTGGCCCAATTTATCAAGAACATAGGAACTTATTGGGTCTGAGGGAATAGAGCCACGTATGGTTCTGGTGGCTTCTGGAATATTCTGTCGAGATTATTCGATAATTTATCATAGTGAATGATGAATAATTGAGGATCGCCCTTCTTGATGACATCAAGGGCCATTCCCTTATCATCCTTGACAAGCGCAGCGGCATATACCTCCTCCGTTTTGTCAGATGAGAATCTGCTCTTGCCATCTGGTCGAAAATTGCCCCATTCGACAAAATCTTTCTATTTTGATATATAATCCCTAACTGCGGATGAATTCCTTGCGCCTTGAACATTGGGATAGAACATTGAATTTGAATTGGGTGATTTGATATCGAATAATCTTGCAGATTCAGTGCGAAATTTACCTGTGAATTAAATCAGCTAATGTAGATGAGGAAATCCATCTTGATGGATTTCATGAGCAACTAGTATGTAAATGGGAGAAATAGGGAATTGGATGTTCCTAATTGCATCTAATGCTTGTTCTTTGGTAAAAACACACCGGGGATAAGTGAAGAAGTTATTCTTTGCATTGATGAAGAAGGAAGAAAGTGATCTGGACATATTGAATCTCACTATAATCTGATTACGTCACCCACCCCAATACAAACTGTCCCTAGTATTGGATAGAATAAGTTGGCTTATAAAGCCCTTCCCAAGCGTCTTACAATACTACTAAAGACGCTCGGGGCGACACGTAGACAGTGATGGATAGAGTGTCCACATGTTCTCCATCTGAAGAATGGACGGTCCGGATTTGATCTCAGGAGAAGGGAGAATTGGCAATCCAAGACCTGGGTTGTATGGCCCGCAGTGCAGTGTTGGAACATAGGTCGCCGTACTCCTTCGGCCATGTGGCCGCTCTGAAGAGCGCGGCCCCACTAGAATGAACGGTGGTGCAATTGGGTTGAGTAGAGAATAGTGTCCGGTGGCACTGTTAAAATTCGAATTTAAAATTAGAATTCGAAATTAAAATTTCGAATAATCTCACCCACGTCAAAATTTGAATGGGATACAATCCCACCCACGTCGGGATTGCCAACACGTGTCTCCAATTTGGTAGTCGCGATACGCAGCACGTGGTTGAAAGAGAGGACGATAAATATCGTGGTCATGGAAGACTTTGAACATTCCGTGCTGGATACGTCCCGTTCGAGGTGATTGCTCGATACGGTGCGTTTTGAAAACTAGAAGAACTGGCAAACATGAGGGACATGGCAGGATTCTTCGCGATAGTGAAGAACTGTGGGATGGAGCATGTAGTGCTCCTTGGAATGTACTTCGCCTTTCGCCTAGGGAGTCTTCTATTCATCCTGGAATTGTATCGGCTGTTCAGGGAAGTGAAGGAGTTGAAGGGAACCCTGACGAAGTCAGAGGATGCTGCGGATGATCCAAGCTCCACCGGGAGCAATTGAACCCCTTCGGTGGAAGATGTGGACTGATGAGGAGGAATCGAACCCTCGGACTCATGAACCCCTTCGATCGAGGAGGTGGACCCCTCATGCACAGTGATATACGTAGAAATGTAATGTAATGTAGTGGACCCCTCAGGGCATAGTATTTGAGTATTTGTACGTAGATAGGGATTTAATGCAGCAGTGTCACGTGTAATAAATACGCATTGTGAAAATACTAAGACTTCAATTCATTTCATCCTTAAACAAGATGCATACAAATTCGAAATCCGCTTCCCTGCAGTTAATCCAGACACGTGGCAGGGACCCACACGCTAATTCTAGATTAATCGGACTTATGACGCCATAATTACATAATTGACTCGTTATAAGAGATCCGACCCCATCATTAATCCTAATGGGATCCACGTCTTTTAAGGATCAGGGTGTTCGGATTAGGAGCCGTGCCCACATCTTGTCGAGACGGAACCTCTTGAGAAGGTTGTAATTTGGCCGAATTGACACCGATCAAGTGGTTAGACTAGCCTGGAACGTGGTGTCCCTTTTTGTATCTATTACACTGGCGGAATAGACGGCCACACACGAACTTAATTCATGTTATTAGCCTCTTCTTTTTGGACAGGTGGTGCCTGATCTTAATTTGTGAGTGCGAATAGGGGCTGTTCGAGAAAGTAGAATGCTGCGTTCTGCTTAATCCAGTTGAGGAGATCCACACAATCTGGTGCACTTAAGTAGTCGTGATACGAAGAATTGGGACCAGAATTGCAGAGCACAATAGTTGGAATTTCCCCTTTTATTTTCTTTGGTTTGACATATTTGCAATTGGATGACCAATCTCATTGTGCCCCTAAGAATTCTTTCCAGTGTTTGAGAAATTGAGGGTTTACGTCATTTATGATGTTATACCATGCATTGTCACAGTGATGGGTCAAATCAATATGGCCTGCATAGTAATTGTGTGCCTGAGAATTGAGACTTCTAATCAGCATATTTTACCAATTCGACTCGGGTCTTCTATTATTATGGACATAAGCCTGTGTGATCTGTTAGTAGGCCCGATTATATTTTGAATGGCTCAATTTATCAAGAACATAGGAACGTGTTGGGCCTGAGGGAATAGAGTCATGTATGATTCTGGTGGCTTCTGGAATATTATGTCGAGATTACTCAATAATTTGTCGTAGTGAATGATGAATGATCGAGGATCGTCCTTCTTGATGACATCAAGGGCCATTCCCTTATCGTCCTTGGGCGCAGCGGCATATACTTCCCTCGTTTTGTCAGATGAGAATCTGCTCCGACCATCCGGTCGGAAATTGCCCCATTCGACAAAATCTCCGTATTTTGATATGTAATTCCTAACTGCGGATGAATTCCTTACGCCTTCAACATTGAGATGGAATATTGGATTTGAATTGGGTGATTTGATATCAAAGAACCTTGCAGATTCAGTGCAAAATTTACCTGTGAATTGAATCAGACAATGTAGATGAGAAAATCCATCTTGGTGGGTTTCATGAGCAACTCGTATGTAAATGGGAGAAATAGGGAATTGGATGTTCCTAATTGCATCTTATCGTGCTCCATTTTTTGAATGAAAAATAAATAATTACGGGTTTTATAAAAAATGAATTTTGATTTAATTTTGATTGAAAATGAGTTTTTAATTTTTAGAAAATAAATAAAGAAAATGAGCCTAGAATAGGACTAGAAAGTGCGACGATTTTGACCCAAATTAAAATTTTAAAAAGTGTTTTTTAAAAAAAAATAGGGAGTCGCCACTTGATTTTGAGTTAAGGTGTACCAAGTCACCTAAAATGAATTTTTAAAGAAAAAGTAGAAAAAACCCTTTTAAAATGATTCCAAATCTTTGAAAATCAGATAAAAGTATTCGGGAGTCACGTTTGAAGAAAGAGAAGGTAAAGATAAAATCCAATGTACCTTTTCAACCTAACCTAGAGCTAGTTGCGTGATTTAGTAAAAAAATTTCTTATTTTAATTTGAAAATTTATCACATTTAGATGTCACTATATGGATGCAAAAGCTAAACCAAGGAGGATATCGGGGGATCGGAATATCTCTTCAAAACTTAATTGGTGTAAATCACATAAATTGTGATGCCCAAGTTGACTATTTGAAGAGGTCACGAATGTGCAAAAATATGAGACTCGAAGGAAAGAAAAGAAAATAATAATTATACAAATATACATGATCTAAAGGAATGCATCATAACGGGTGCGGGGGGCTAAAATTCGTGTTTTTAATTTTTCCTTTAATAGAGGGAATACGAGCGTGCTAAAACTAGAGAATCATACTCGTCCATGTCCCATATTCGAGGGGTATTTCTCCTATCTAATCAACCAAATGATCTAACCAAGTTTTAATTTTCTTAAATGAAATGCAAGTCTACATGTCATGTTTCACACATAGGGGTAAGGAATATACATATAAAGAAAATATGGGATAAGAGATATACATATAGTGGGAATATGGGATAAGGGATACACATTTAGGGGGAAATGTCATGCAAAATGAAAAAATCCTAAAAAGTAGAAAATATGCATGAAAATGTAGTGATTGTCACATAAACATGATCTAGCGCGTGGATAATTCCTAAGGGTCTAGTGTTGGACTAACGCATGTTTATAAGTTCTCACTAGCATTGGACGAATGAGAAATTGGAAAAAAGGGTCACAACTAACGTTAGACTAGTGTGGAATCGAAAAAAGGGGCCACAACTGGCGTTAGACTAGTGTGGTGACATCATACATTTATTATAATCAAATAAATCATATAGAACATAATAAAAGCAAATAAACACATATATCACATATAGCACATAACACATAAGCATAATATCTAGATGCAAATATCCTAAAAAAGCAAGTAAACACATAAACACACAAGTATGCAAACACATAAACAAATAAAAGCGAATAAAGAGCTAATTATTATATTTTGGGGACCCTAACTACAATCTAAAAGGGGAAAGAATGAAATGAAATAAAATAATAACCTAACTATTATAATTTGGCATTTAAATGCCTTTCAAATAATCAAAAATTAAATAACAAAATAAATATACAAAATTAAAACAAATAAAGTGAATAAATAAATAAATGAAATGAAATGAAAAGTATTCAAAAAAACATGTAATTACACACATAAAATCACATAAAAGTACATAGGATCAAGTAAAATCAAAATAAAGAGTAGAGTATACCTCCCTTGAATTGGTGACCTAATGAAATGAAATTACTCTCTTTCTACCCTCCAACACAAAAAAATGATTAAGGTATCATTTTAATTAACAAATAATCATAAGAGATGAAAATAAACATGAAATTGAACAATTAAAACATTTAAATGAAAGTAAATAACCCATATTCAAGAAATTAAAACAAGCAAGGACCTAATTGAAACAATTACGGAAGTTTAAGGGGTCAATTTATTATTATTACAAATATTAAGGGTCTAAAAATAAAAATGAAATTAAGGGTTTAAGATAAAGCCTACCAAAACCAAATGCTAAAATTTACAAAAAATAAATGAAAACCCATTTGCTATAATTAAACAACAAAATTACCCAAAATTTCACTAAAAATTCAAACCAAAACTATAAATTTATCAAAAATTATTAAACCTTCAAATTTCATCCTAAAATTCACCAATAATCTGTCCAAAAATCACATGAAAGCATACCAAGGAAAAATAACATTTTAAAGGGACAAAATTGATTAAATTTTTCAATTTTCTGGGCCATAGTGAAATAAGGGAAAATTTGAGAGGTTAAAATGCAAATTGTTTTTTATTTGCATGCAAGCTACGAAGAAGATTTCTTCTTCTGAAGCTTTCTTGCAACTTCTGAAACCTTTCAACAACCTTATGCGGCCAAACAACAAAAAATTTAACAATAACAAAGATCCAACCTCCAAGTTCCCATTAAGTTTCATAGGCTCATCATCAAAATACCATGTTATGCACACAAGAGAGAGGGAAATCAGTAACGTGGGGAGAAGCTTGCAAATTCCAGATTTATTCAAAGCTTTTCCACCAGTTTTTGGGTTCATCTTTAGCAAGCTTCGCATGAGTCGTCTAAACAAAGAAACTAACCATATCACGAACCCAATCAAGCATAACATAACCCAACTCCAGATCTACACATGATCCTAATCAAAGCAAGACCATGCATCTTGTGCGGAAATAAAGTGAAAGAAAAAGAAGAGATAAAAGGATAGGAAAATCTGTTTCATGGCTTTCATGTGAGCAGCAGCCTCTTCTGATTTCATTGAACTTTTCATCAAACTCTAAATGACTAATGCCAAACTAGAAATCATCAGAAAAATAGGCATGACAAAGCCATTAAACAAACATATCAAACTAGCAGCTAAACTCAAGAACTCGTGTCCAAATGGGCTTCAATCTTTGTAACAAAGGTTAAATCAACAAGGGAAGGAGTTTTGATATACATGGGAATGTTCTTACAGTCGAATGGATGTGAGGTTCTCCCAAGAAATGCTTGTCATTTACTGGAGCAAAGCCCAGAAATTTTGCTACCGAAATTTCAGCACTAATGAATCCGGAACTTGGGGCTTCGATTTGGCCTTCTTAGAGTTGTTTTCCTTAAATGTTTTCTGCACAAAAGTTATTCCAATGCGTCTCAAGATGATGCACGAGTGAAGAAACTCTCCTAAAAGCTAGATATTTAATCGAAAATCCCCTCTGAGCATGGCTGCTTCGTCAGCTTGATAATGGGTTTTGCAGAAAGATTTTCTGCACTTTCTGTTTTCTCTTTTGCCTCTCTTTTTCGTTCTTTTGTTTTGCTGTTTTCCTTCCTAACCTTCCCCAGATTTCCCCCTTTCCTCCCTTTCTCTTCTTTTTTCCTTTTTCTTCTCCTCTCTTCCATTTCTCCTTCGTTGCTGAAACCCTCTTTTCCCGAAGTCCCTTTTTCTTCCTTTCTTTCTTGTTTTCCTTGTCCCGTAGCTTTTTCTCTTTCGTTCTTCCTCTCTCAGTTTTTCTCGCTTTCTTCCTCTCAATCTCCCCTTGTTGCCCGTAACCTTTTTCTCTCCTTGTACTGCCCCCAAAACCCTCTCTTTTTCTTCTCTTTTTTTCTTTCTTTCCCTGCCCCCAAGTTCTCTCATTAGCCGAACCCTTCTAGCCTTTTCTTTTTTTTTGTTTTATTTCAGATTTTTCCTAAACTCTACACTTGTCCTAGCCATAGCCTTAAGTGTTGAGATGTGCAAAAAATAAGAACACTTGTCTAATGCCTACCCATCCCACTTAGTTAGTTTGCATGGCCTCCACCTATTTTATTTTATTTTTGTTATTTTTTGTTTTTTCAAAACAAGTTTAGGGTAACCAAAAACATTAAACACATTACTAATTTTTATTTTATTTTGAAACACTTGAATTTAAAAAAATTAAAACAAATTTTTGAGAGAATTTTCTTTTTTCAGAAATTTAATGCAAAAAATGTTTTAAAAAGAAAAATGATGAACCTAATTTACTAAAATAAATAAAAATAAACACTAACTTATCATTTTACAAACTTAGGTAATTAAAATAAAATAAAATAAAAACAAGAATAAATAATAATAGTAAAAATAAAGCTAAAATTGAATTAAATAAAATTAAAATTATGGTGTCTACACATCTAATGCTTGTTCTTTGGTAAGAACACACCTGGGATAAATAAGTAAGATGTTGCGTTGATGAAGAAGGAAGAAGGTGATCTGAGCACGTTGAATCTCACCCCAACCTGATGACGTCAACCACCCCAATACAAATTATCCCTCGTATTGGGTAGAATGGGTTGGCTTATATAGCCCTTCCTGAGTGTCATTTAATATTACTAAAAACGCTCGGGACGACACGTGGTGGGTGGATAGGGTGTCCGGATGGACGGTCCGGATTTGATCTCAGGAGGAGAGATAAAGGACAACCCAGGACCTGGATTGTATAGCCCGCAGTACGGGCCCTCCCTGTCCCCCACGTTCCGAACGTGGGCCGCCGTACTCTTTGTCACGTGGCCGAAGACTACTAGCGGCTCGGAAGAGCACAGTCCCACCAAGGTGAACATTGATATTGGGTTGAGTAGAGAATAGTGCCCGGTGGCACTGTTGGAATTCGAATTTCGAATTCGAAATTGAAATTTTGAATAATCCCGCCCACGTCGGGATTGCCAACACGTATCCCCGATTTGGTGGTCGCGATGCGCGACATGTGGCAGAAGGAGAGAACGATAAATATCGCTGTGATGGAAGACTTTGAGCGTTCCTTGCTGGATACGCCCTGTTCGAGGAGATTGCTTGATATGGTGCGTTTTGAAAATCAGAAGAAATTGCAAACATAAGAGACATGGCAGGATTCTTCGCGGTGGTGAGGGGCTGTGGCATGGAGCACGTAGTGCTCTTCGGGATGTACTTCGCCCTTCGTTTGAGGAGCCTTTCACAGTGCGAAAAGCGCACTGTCCCCCATCTCGGCGCTTTAGCACCGAGTGTTAGAAATTGTTCACTGTTCACAAATTTGAATTTCGAATCAAAGTACGAAAATTACTGTAACATGCTTGGAGATGAGGAAATATACAGTCGAAGGGGGGAAAAAACTATTACTGATTGACATAAAGGTGAAATAGTGAATAAACGTGATATAAATTGCAATGTATACCAGACAGGTCGTCTCAATTCATCCAGTATGAAGAAATGGCTGGTCGAGGTACGAAGACATATGTTGGTCCTGGTACTCCTCTCAAACCCATCACTCGAAGGCGGAGGCTGTTCAGCAACACTGGTGGCATTTCGAGTGCGGGGCCAAGTTTCGGAAGAAGAGCAAGGTTTTTCCTGCAAGGCAGGAAGCGGCCTTTTGTACAAAGTGGGATCATAGATGAGACATTCGATCCTGATGAAGGCGTGGCTTGCAAGGCCGTATGGTATGATTACATGAAACTCTCGGAACTAGGCCAGGGACCAGGGCATAGATATGAAAACAAATGCGGGGTTTCTTCTATTAACATTGACGAAAATATGCTGATTGGCAGTGATACTGCCTTGATGGATGACGGGCATGGGGCCCACTGCGGTGGGCCCATTAACGGCATATTGGGCCTATTTATTGTTCTGGACCGTGAGCCTAGCGACCAGCATAAGCCCACCTTCTAGGACGTTTTCAGTGAGGTGACGTGAACTCACGGATCCAAAGTGGATCTTCACGTTCGCAATGACATGCTGAGCCGTTTTCGCGTGCTGATGAGGGAGAAGATCATCGTGAAGGGGTGTAACAATGGTAGTAGGATATCCATTGATCGATACATTGCATTATTCGAAAAGAATAAATTCGTCACTAAGTTTAAGAATTACGGAAACTTGACTGATGGTCGTTACAGTAATGTAAAGGAGAATGCTCGATGTTATACATATTATGGAAGAGCCTGTGCGGTTATCCTGTGGCTGTGAATATTAATAGTTGGATGACGAATAATCATTAATAAAATATAAATTATCGTTGAATTGAATGTTATCGTTAAAATATGCAAGGAAATTGTTCAATTGAGCGATAATAAAAAAATAACTAAGTTAATTGTGCAATTAATTTATCACACGATGAGAAATCCCATATTACACTAGCAAGCGCAGTGGAACATAAGAAAAAATAATTGGGCCGAATAACGACCCAATGGGCTGCTTAGATGGGCGGCTTGGCCCCGAACTTGAAACTAGGCTGAGGCTGGGCCTTGGTGGTCGACATAACTGTTGATATTGATTGAGCCACAACATGGCCCAACTGCTCCGCAGAAATATTGCAACCCATTTAGGATGCCGATGGGCTTGGGTCAGATCGTGGATCTGACCCATCATCAAGATGGCTCAATCCAATATCGGACATTGAATTTCGGACCTGAGCCAACAACGTCCCCGGTCTGAATAAAAGTTAATTGGTGATAGGTCTGACTAATGCGGATATGGATCGACAAAATGCAAGCTGCCTGAGAGCATAGTTGCAGTGCCACATGTCAACGTTTTCCTCGGTGAACTGATCAGAGAATATCTGCACTCTCAGTGATCGGAACTGGACCGTATCTGGTACTTTAGCATTGGCCAACTTCATGTGTGCCTTTATCTTGCAGAAATTGATTCAAGTCTTGATGTTGGAATCTTCGAGCTTGTACTTTGCTACCCACGAACACTTGTCATCGTTCAATGATGAATACGAAGTGCCGTAATAATGGAGGATGATCGGACAGGTGACCGGAAAGACGTATTCAGCCTGCAACTGATCTTGCCCTTCGACTCTTGTGTCGAAGATGAGCACCCGCACCTTGCCGATGCTGTTAATCGCAATCTGGGGAGTATATCAGATTTCGTAGTGATCGATTAGCATGGAGAGTCTGCGCACCCTTTGGAGAATTGTCGATGAGAATGCGGGGAACGGGATTCTTATAGTCTGAGCATCTGATAATGCGCATGCTTCGGTGAACTTTGATTTGTAGTAACCGGCTATGGGCTGATCTGCTCATATCTCCATTGAAATGCTCACGTGTTCCTGCACTTGATGAAAACGGAATGATGAGGGAGGAAGTGTTTGTGTTAGATTGATGAAACAGTGTCCCTTATATAGAACGATGTCGTGTTGGGACTGTTGATGAGCCAACGTAAATGACATCACCTAACCTAATAGAATGATGTCACTCCATCCATTAAGGGGGTCCACTCAACCCAGTCTACCCAATACAACAGATACTTTAGAATAGGTTGGGTGACGTCATTCTATTGGGTTGGGTGACGTCATTTGGGTAGAGCTGGTAACTGTGTATCATCGTTTTCCTTCCACTCAATCCACTGTTTTTCACCAAAAAATACAAAACCCTTACTTTCCAATCATCTCATCTTCATCAAAACCAAAAGTACGATCAATATTCAATGAAAATATCAAGATCTTTCAAATTTCGAGTGAATTTATACATACGATGCAAGAATTGTTCCTCAAAGGTGTTTCACATTCTCAATATTCTATGTAATAGAGTATCAATCACAATTGATAATTTATCTGATAGAATGAATGTTCTATCAGAGAATGACTCATCAGAGGACAATCGTATCAATTCTAGATCCTTCGGACCTTAAGGTCCGAGAAGCTCTCATTTGACAAATTAAAGAACCTGTGTGCCGCTGCGCTTGTCGGGGAAGATAAGTGAATAGAATTAGGATTATCAATGTGTGGGCCACTTATACTGAGGCCCAACATATTCATCATTTCTTGATCAGATGGGTCGATCAAGTGTTAATTGAGCCTCACATCAGGCCCAAGTCGTTTTAATCGAAAATGTTATCAACTTATTGATCCACTGGGCCATTTAATTTGTTACTGGGCCTCGTACCAGGCCCAGTAAATAATCTCCGAATGTATTATCAGATGTTTGATTCAATAGGTCAATTCGATCAACAGTTTGAGCATCTGGTACTTAAGTGGTGGCCAACTTCATGTGTGCCTTTGTCTTGCAGAAATTGTTTCCAGTCTTGATGTTGGAATCTTCGAGCTTGTACTTTGCTACCCACGGACACTTGTCATCGTTCAATGATGAATACGAAGTGACGTAATAATGGAGGATGGTCGGATAGGTGACCGGAAAGACGTATTCGGCCTGCAATTGATCTTGCCCTTCGACTCTTGTGTCGAAAATGAGCACCCGCACCTTGCCGCCGGTGCTGTTAATCAAAATCTGGGGAGTATATTGAAGTTTACAGTGATCGATTAGCATGGAGAGCCTGCGTACCCTTTGGAGAATCGTCGATGAGAATGCAGGGAACGAGATTCTTATAGTCTGAGCATATGATGATGCGTGTGTTTTGGTGACCTTTGATTTGTAGTAACTGGCTATGGACTGATCTGCTGGTATCTCCATTAAAATGCTCACGTGTTCCTGCACTTGATGAAGACGGGATGATGAGGAATGAAGTGTTTGTGTTAGATTGATGAAACGGTGTCGCTTATATAGAACGATGTCGTGTTGGGATTGTTGATGAGCCAACCTAAATGACGTCACCCAACCCAATAGAATGACGTCACTCCACCCATTAAAAAGTCTTTATTGTATTGGGTAGATTGGGTTGAGTACACGTGACAGATCGGACGGTCCGAGTGTCTTATAATATTACAAAGACGCTAGGGGGGACACGTGGACGGTGGATAGAGGGTCCACGTCATCATCCAATGGAAGAATGGACGGTTGAGATCTACTCAACCCAATACAATGAACGGCTATGATAAGGTGCATCAATAGACGGTTGAGGTCGTATTCATTTTGGCCCCCAACTTTTGCATAATTCTACTGTGGCCCCAAAACTTCTGCAAATGAACCATTTTGATCTCTTTCAAGTTTAAAATCATCTTTTTTATATTTTAAGTGGTCCTTTGGGTAGATTAATTCTGGATTTTAGGAAATAATTAGGGTTAAATGTCTTTTAGTTGATTTTATCTTGTTGGGTTTTGTAAGAAAGTTTAGTTTTTGGGTTGTGGTTTGTTTGTTAGGGTTTTGATAGAAAAGCTTGGTTTATTTGATTGGATTATGGCTTGGGTTTGGGGGTTGAAGTCCATGCATTGTGATTGGGACTGTTTGATAAAATTTATGGGCTAGCCCGTCTCATTTCACTTGGGCCTTTCATTGGGCCAAGTGGCTTTTAGCCCAAGAAGAAGAAAAATGGTCCAAGTCCAGACATCTCATGACGAAATTTGTACTATGCCCCTGCACTTTTAAGTAACTCCACTATGGCCTTAAAAACTTTTGATTTCTTTCAATTAGGTTCCTAATATAATTGTAATTTGATCCCTGAACTTTATTTTTCTTTAATTTTGACTCCTAATCTTTGTAATAATTATGATTTGACCTCAAAAACTTTTTCAATTTTTACAATTAGGTCCCTCATAGTTTTGATTTCTTAAATACAAGTTGCTTTCTTCTTTAATTATTAATTATACTTCATTTAAGTGATTTAATTGGTAGATTCCATGATTATTTCCATTTCTTTATAATTAAATTAGTTCCTTGATCATTTTGTTGATTTTGGAACATAAGCAGAGCAAATATCACCCCATTCAATCACAACTTAAAGGGAGGTAACCTCTTTTATCATTTTAAATTCTTTTATGCGTTCCAATATGTTTTTATATGTAATTGCATGTTTAGAGTGTTTTTTCTTTTAATTATTCATTTTACTCATTTTAAGTTTCATTTATTTTATTTAATTTTTTATGATTATTTGAGAGGCATTAAAATGCCAAATTGTAATAGATAAGTGCTCAAAACATGTATTTAGCTAGTTTATGTAATAGATATGTTTAAATTTTTGCTAAACATGTATTTAGTTAGATAAATGTTATAGATTGTAATTAGGGCCCCGAATATAATAGTTAGATTTTATTTGCTTGTGTATTTACATGCTTGCATGTTTACGTGTTTATTCGCTTTTATTAGGGTTTTGCATTTAGATATTATACTTATATGTTATGTGCACTATGTGCTTTATGTGTTTACCTTCTTTAATTATGTTTATATGATTTATTTAGTTATATTAAATGCATGACGTCACCATGCTAGTCCAACGCTAGTTGTGACATTTCCCCCCGATTTCTCACTAGTCCAACGCTAGTGAAGACTTGTAAAAATGGAATAGTCCAATGCTAGACCCTTTAGGCCATTTTTCGCGCTAGATTCACATTTTTTGTGTGACATTCATCGCATTTCATACATATTTTACATCTTTAGGATATTTTCTCATCTTGTATGATATTTTCTCTATATATTATCTCCCCTATCCTTAAGTGCGCAAAACACGACATTTAGACTCGCATTCTATTTAGGAAAAATAGAAGTAGGTTCGTTCATTGCTTGATTAAGTTAAGAGAGTTACCCTTCAAATATGAAAAATGGACGAGTATGGCTTTTTAGGTTTAGTACGTTCGTATCTCCTCTATAAAAAGGAAAAATTGAGTCACGAATCTTAGCCCCCGTCCCGTTATGGTGTATTCCTTTCTTTTAGCTCATGTATATTTATATATTATAATTCTTTTTTTCTTTGAGTCTCATTTTACATATTTGTGACATCTTCTAAGAATTATTTTTGGACATCACAATTAATGTGATTAGCACCAATTAAACTCTGAAGAAATATTTCGACTCTCCCGATATCCATTAGGTCTAGATTTGCATCCATATAGTAACATCCAAATATGATAAGTTTTATAGGTTAGATAAAGAAAATTTTCAACTAAATCTCGCAACTAGTCTTAGTTAGATTGAAAGGGTGCCTTAGGTTTGATTATATCAAATCTTTGTCTTTCCTTTTTTCAACTGTGACTCCCGAACTCTTTTCTCTTGTTTTCAAAGACCTGAATTCGTCTAAAAAGGGTTTTACCTATTTTTATTATTTATTATTATTAATAAATTTTTAGGTGATTTGGTACACCTTAACTTAATACCAAGTGGTGACTCTTATTTTTTTCTAAAACCCTTTTTAGACTATTATTTGGGCCCAAATCGTCGCACTTTTTAAGTCCCATTTTAGGCCATTTTCTTTTGTTTATTCTCTAAAATAAAAACTCTTTTTCTAAATCAAAAATTCATTTTTCTAACACCTTAAATACTCTTAGATTTATTTCATTTTTTTTCCAAAAAAATGGGGCGCGACAACTAGGATACAGTCTCACGCAAGGTGCATGACTAGAGTTAGTGACAGGGTTGGTTTAGGGTGGGAGAGCCCTTTCTCGCCTTCGCCCATCACCAAAAAGCTCTTCTCATCCCCTACCACATCCCCGATATCTTTAACTTCGCCTCATCTTTCACCCTCCACCCCATCTCATTACTATTTTCATTTCCATGTGATTTTCTTTTTATATATTTATAACACTAATAATAGATTTACTAATCATTTTTTTTATTTTTTAGCAAAAATTTAACATGAGATAAAGTTTAAAATTTAATTTGACCTTGTGAATCCATTTCTCTATATTTAATATTACATAAATTCTAAATCAATTATCATTATTATTTTATAAACAACATGCCGTAACAAAAAAATGTAAACTAACATAAGAAAAATTTTACCACAAAAAATTATATTATATTATCACTCGAAAAAAATCACATTATTCAATACATATATATATAATCAGGATAACTTTTTTATACACTGTCAGTGTATTTTTTTTTACACTAACAGGTTAGATTATTCCACATAACATAAATTCAACATTTAAATTTAAATCATGCCTATATGGCATACATTCAAAACTGCTAGTGTAAAAAATTCACTACACTATCAGTGCATAAAAAGTTAATTCATATAATTATATTATATTATGCATATTATATTATATATATAATATGGGTTGGGGATTGGACGGGGGTATCTTTCCCTGCCTTTTGCCGAGTTTAATACGGGAGGAGAAAATCTCCCCCACTCGCATTTTTCCTTGCCTTATTGAACCCTTGTGGGTATTTTGCCCTTATTGCCATCCCTCAGAACGAATAGGGAGTTCATGATGTATTTCTAACTCAATAATAGGTTCAAACATTAGCCAATAATTTAGCTCATACCATATTTACAAAGGGCTAATTATACTATGCTCCCTTAAACTTGGCTCTAGTTACACTTTGTCCCCCTAAACTTCAAATATATATATATATATATATATTTTCTCCTTATAGTGAACTTCTTGACGGGGTTTGTGAGAACCTAGAAATTTGCTAATTTATCTAGTTTAACTACATGATACTTTATTTATTAAGTTATCTATTTGGTTATTTATTGATTTGATGATGATTTTTTCTTAATACTTTTATTAAATTTTACATGTGAAAGTTAATGTGTGGGGTAAAATGAAAATTTCCTTTGTAGTAGGGTGTAAAAATGAACTTTTGGAAAAAAAATGAGGACTTTAGTGCAATAAGAGAGAGAATTGGGACACTTGGAGTTAGAGAGCTCTAGAAGGTAACAAGTGTTGGAACACTTGGAGCTAAAGAACTTTAGAAGATGACAAGTGTCACCATAGGAACCAAGTGAGACCTTTGACCAAGCTTTCTTATCATTTAATCTTTCCTTTCTTGCCTTAAAAATAATAATAATAAAACAACCAAAATCAAGAGGAAAGGAGAGAGAGAGGGCCGAGAGCTAGAAAAAGAAAAGAAAAGAAAAACTCAACTTTCTTCCTCCATTTTTGCTTCAAATCTTCCCCAACTTTGGTTAATTCTTGGAATCTTGCTTGGGTTTGAAAGAAAGTCTTGCTTGGGGGCAACTCTTGGAGGAAACTTGGACTTGTTGCTTGGTTCAAATTGCTAGGAGAGGTATTGGCTTGAAATCCTCTTTTTCCTTCAAGTTTCGAGTAGATTTGTAGCTAGAAAAATTGAATCTTTGATGGGTTTCCTTGAAACCTTGATTTAGGTAGATGATTTGAGGAAAATTCCTTATATTTTCATGGCAAGCTAGGTAGATGACTTTGTGAGGACTCGTAAAAGTATTATTTTCGACTCCTATCTTTGCTCATTTAAATATTTATTCAAATATTTGCTTCGATTATTATTTTCTAGCCTTATTAGACTTAAATACATGGAGTTATGACTTCATTATATTTTTAAAGTGACTCATTTCAAAAATTAATTTTTGGGAAGCTCGATTAATGAAAATAGTGAAAACGTGTCTGAAAACTTTAGCCATTTGGGAGTACAATAAGTTCAAAACTTGGAGACATGTACAATGGTCCTAAAATAGGTAATTATAGGTTTAAGTACTCAAGTGATAGTTAGTAGTACGATCGTTACAAGAATTTCTCGAAGGTTTCACTCTATCGCGCCTAAATTGGAAATACGCGTTTTCACGCGCGCGATTAATTGAGGGACTTTAGATCCTTAATTTGGGATAACTAGGAGTGAATAATATTTATATGAATATAAGTGCATTAAAGGTTTAGTGCACTAGTGCAACAAACTTAAGAGGAATCGCGCCCAAAACGCGCGCGTACGCGCACTATTTGCGTTTGACTTTTTTCGTACCCAAGCTCTTAGCCCTCAAGCTTCCTTAGCAAGCTAAAATCAGATCAAAACATCTCTCTTTTCCCTCTCATTCTGGCTGAGCAACAGCTGAAGCAAAACACCTTCAAGTTTTGCAAATTTCACCTCCAAATCTTGCTCAAACCTTCATAGATTCACACCAAACTTCACATACACTTAGCTCTACACTTGGACACCACTTTGAGCTGCAAAAGGGAGCTAAAACTCACTGTTTTTCTGGAGCAAAAAGGACCGAAAATCACTGCCTTGGACATCAACTAGAGTAAGTAATGATCAAGCTTTCAAATTTCGATTTTTGGAAGTTCTAGTATACCTTTAAGCTCTTAGTTTCATATGGGTTGTTGTTGTTGTCGGAAAAATTGGAAGGTGGGCTCTATGAACTCCCACCTCTGTGTTGATGGCTGATTTCATGCTTGATGATGTTTATAATGTTGGATTAGTGCATAAACTAGTGGATTATTGGTGGAAAATTGATGGAAACTCATGATGGGTGCAAAGGCCAAATCTGACCATTTTGCCCCTGCTTTGTTCGGCCACTTTAATGCAAAAATTTGAGGATTTAATGGCTTGATTGTATTGTTTACATGTTGTAGTAGTTGTATAAAAATTTTCATTGGAAAATATTGAGTTTTGGTTGGTCAAATGAATTTATTTCCCAAAGCTAGTAATCCGGAAACTGTTCCCGTAATGTTCAGACCAGTGTTCGTATTTCGTCCATAACTCTGTGCTCCGATGTCAAAATCAAGTGTCGTCAGTGGCATTTGAAACTAGATATTTCCACCTTTCCAACGGTATAAAATACACTTTCTGGTTCCATGTGTGTGAGCCGCACCACTCTTTTGAACTCAGCTGTTCTGTTTCTCTGTTCTGCTGGAATGAAATACAGAAGCTGTGATTTGAAACTCGATTTCGAGCTAGTTGTGTACTGAATTTTAAAATGATTTCTTCTGAGAAATTATAGCCCTATGAATGTATTTTCCAACACTATCAACCATGCTCAATTCCGAGTTAAATTGAGTGAGTCATGATCAAAATACGGTGACTGCCCTGTTCTTGAAAACCCTTGGATTTGGACAGATTTGATGTGAGACTTGTTGTGGTCTTACTAAATGAATTTCTTGGTACTAAACACCTACCAAATGTACCATGTATATTCCTTAGACTTTTCTTGCACAAATGAACCATGTTTGGAGGTTTTCCTTAGCCGAATGTTTGGAAACGGAGAGGAATGGAGCTAAAGGCAGTTTTACCTTAGTAATTTCAAAACTTTGGTTGATTGATTAACCACCTTCCGGAAGGTATTTTTCCACGAAATTTGATAGAGAGATACCCTTCATATAGGAGTACTATACTGAAAAATTTGGCACCAATCCAAGTCCGTTTCGACACTTAACTAAAGGTCCAAAGTCAGAAACCCAAATCTGGAAATTGTTCGACAGTCTTGAATTTTCCCCAACTTTGAACTACCATATATTGGTGCTTGAAACTCCGATTCTCGATCCGCTTGTTCTGTCCTAAACCTTACTTGTACGTCTAATTGTGTTATAAATTTTAATGGTTGGTTTGCAACGAGTGAATTCTGCCGAATTTCCAAAGTTAGCGAAAAACTAACCCCAGCTCAATCCTGAACATTCTGGAACAGTGATTTCAAGCTCATTTTTGAGTACTTTTCACTTTGATTCGTGGAAAAGTGTCTTCTAAGAACTTTTAGTACTTTCCAAGAGGTTTCCAACGGTATAAATTTTTCCAATTTTAGACTTGTATCGAATGAGATACGATTTTTCAAAAATCCATATCAAAAATGAAATTTTCCAACTTACAAGGAAATAGAATTTTCCAAGAACTCTTTATTCTTTCGACATTATGCAAACGTTTTAACCTCGATTTCCAAGATAAAAACCCAAATGCTCCTGTACTTTATGAAACGCCACCCGAACCTCGATTTACAAGTAATTAAGGTTCCTTTTCACAAAATTCCCTTGATTACAATAGGGCACGAATTATTTCTCGATAATAGGGCACGAATTATTTCTCGATAATTGGGTTGGGTGAATAATAATTCACTATTATTTGCTCAGGCGCACACGAGGACCTTCAAGAGGATCCCACGGTGGACGCTTGAACTTTCCTTGACCCTACTTGCACTTAATACTTGGTGAGTGTCAAGTGTATGAGTACTTAATACGTGCTTAACTGTTGTGAATGATTACTGATTTTAGGAATGGAGATGAGTGTGTACTTTATCTCACTCGTTTTCATTTGAATAAATAATATTGAATGATATTGAATGAGATTGAATGCAATGGTTGCGTACGTCGCTGGAGTGAATTTCCTCGACACACAATTGTAAATGGGGGACGCCCAAACTCATAGGCTGACCTGGGACTCGAGCCGGCATGGGTTTGGTCGGGAACCTAGGCGTGCCATGAGACAAATAAGCTCGACCTATTGAGAGGTCTTACTTGGCATACTCGTGGAGTATTGCCTCATACATGTCTTGCGGGCCCGAGTGGGTGTTGGGTGGACGGAAAGAAGTAAGTGGTGATCTACGGATTGGAAATACCGACCCAGTTGACGGAGTGTCATCGGGGGAAGGTATACGAGTGACATCGGCAAAGCGAGTGGAACTTAGCTCCTGAGAACTACTATATCCTTGAATTGTTTCTGATAAATTTCCTTTGGTGAATTGTCAATTATTGAAATATATTATTGTTTAGCTCGTAATTGAGATTGTTATTTGAACTACGTGCTTGCATGTGTGTTCTTGGCCTCACGAGCGTTTTGCTCACCCTATAGATTTGTTTTCCTTAACAGGATTGAATCTCGGGGAAGTGTGGAGAAACCCTCCTGATGTACTTTTGTTTTAGGGTTTCTATTATATTTTGGCTATGCCCTTGGTTTTGGATTGTACTTTTGGAATTGAAATGTAATTTTTGGGGCGTAATGTATATTTGGGATTCATGATGTATTTTGAATACCCGACGTGCGGGTTGGATAATGGATGACTATTGATAAGCTTGAACGCTTCCGCATTTACTGTACTTAAGTTACTTACTTTTGTTGTGTAGTTCGATAATTAGCTTGAATGATTTGGCTTGAGTCTTGGCGAGAGCTAGGCAGGCGTCCCGCGGATACCCTTTGGTTCGCCTTAGGGAGAAGTGGGGCGTCACAGACTTGAGGTTCATTCTTGTGCTTTTATGATGAATGTTTATTGTAGATTTTGGTGTTTTAAAGTTTGATGTTGTGGCTTGTGTGTATATTTCTTGGAAAGCTTGAATCTTGGTTGGATTTTGTTGCAAATTTTGGTGAAAAAAATTCTGTTTTGAAAGCTTTTTGATGGTTGAAACTTTTGACTGCTATTAGCCCTTATTTTCAAGAAATTTTGGGGGAAATCTTGCTCCACAAACTATGTTGGACATTAAACTTTGATTGTGAGTTGGATTTGAACCAAAATCATGAGTCTTAGTGGGAAGGTTGAGTCAAGTGTTGCTGAAAATTTTGTTCAGCAGGAGACTCTGAATAGTTTTGGAAAATCCGTTATATTTTCGTGTAGAAAAATCCAAATTAGATTCCGCTTGTTGCGTTTGAAACTAGATTCAGAGTGAATTCTACGATGAAAATTTCAGAATTTTTCTCAATTCCTATGAATATCTATGATTTTTCAAAATTGACTAAATTTTCACACCTGCTCTATTTTTCTACTTGATGAAGCAGCAACTTGAGACTAGAATTTGACTGATTTATGGATAGAATCTTACAAATATGTATTCTGGAAAATTATAGTCCTTTGAGTCGATTTTCCAATAGTATAAATTTTATAAATTTTAAACTTAAGAAGCTTGCGATACGATTTTTCAAACAGCGTCGCGCAAAACTGGAGAAAATTTTGTTTTCTAAACTTGTTCTTGCTTCCATTTTCAACTTTAAGTTAGAGTTGTTAAACCATTTTAAGTTTGGTTTTTATGAGTGGAATTGAGGTTTAAATGAAAGGAAATGAGTTTCTTCAAATCATTTTAAGTCGGATAATTTCCAACTTTGTATTTTGAAAGTCTTGTTCTAATTTCTTCAAACGTTTGACTATAATCGATGCTCTTGTGCTCCAAATGATTTTTGCAACGTTGATTTAGTAAGCACATGAGGTTTTCTCCTCGATTGCAACAAGAAAATATTATATTTTGATAGGTTATATGGGTATAAAACTTATAAATTGATGCATTTTCTAAATGAAGTTTTGAAATCTCAATTTCTTCATGTATTTTGACTTTGTATTGCTAGTTTTTTAATATAGTATGTGACCATAGGACTTAAGAGAGTTCAGGAGGACGAATCAGGATTAAAGTGAAGGGTTGCAATTGATTGGTGAGTGTTCCAATGCATGTTATTTGATTATGCATGACTTGTGAAAATGCTATTATTTGCTTAAGAGCTCTCCTTTGAATGACATGCGAATAAGTAAATGACTATTATGATTTTCTTGTCTTGTTAATTTGCTATAAGCGCATGTTCACATTGCATGGATGCGTGATAAATGTGCAAGAATGTAGGCCGATGTGTACTTTATCGCATCAGCTGAACTAAGCTTAATCCTATGCTGGCATCCTATACGAGACTCGCCATTTGTGAGGTCGAATCAGCTGGACAGCTTTGGGTTCATAACTTACCAATGTTAAGTGCAAAACTCAAAACTCTTTGCCGAAAAGCCTTGAGTACAATGTTAAATGTTTAATGTTAAATGAGGGGATTGTTGATTTTTCGGAGGGCATAAGGTGAATGTTAAATGAGGGGATTGTTGATCTTTCGGAGGACATAAGATGGGAGTTCGGAGGTTATAAGGTTGTAAAATGTAGGGGATTGTTTATTGGCAGTTATAAGGTGAATGTTGCTTCCTGTGAGCCCCGTATCCTTTTAATGTTTAAATTACTATTTATCCTTGTATTTACTTGAACGAATGATTGAATGCATGCATGAATGTTATTGTTTATCAAGTATTTTACATTGAAAGATTCCTATTACAATTAATTACTTCACTACCAGTTTCTAAAGTTGAGTATTGATTTACTTGAACCTATTACTTGGGAAAACATGCTTACATGTTAAATTGTGTTATTCTCTTATTTTGCCTGTTTACCTGCAATGCTCACTGGGCGTAAGCTCATCCCACGTTTTGTTTTTCTTGACAGGATTCGGATCCGAGAGTGCTTAAGAATACTATTGAAATGTTTTGGGAGACTTTAAGTTTTCATTTTAGTAGAAATGACAATAGTGTATATATTTTTGGGTTGTAATTAAGATAGACGCTGAAAGATGAATCTTTTGTACGTGAACCTATGTATTAGCTCTTGGATGTATGTAAATGTTATTTTGGGGTGTAATGAATATTATTTTGGTTAGTTTAGAAATTTCAAATAATTCTTGCTGTGGATTGTAGTGAGTCCTGGTGAGAGTTTGGCAGGCTGTCTGCTGAACCCTCTGGTTCACCTGAGGGGAAGATGGAGCTGTCACAGGGTTAAGATGATATTATATTTTGCATCACCAGAATACCCAGAGCTAATTCTTGATACAATAATTGTAGCCTAATAAATGACTATTGTTTCAACAATTGCTAAATTTATTTGAGCACGACAATACCATGTATTCGATCTTTTAGCAATAAAAAAAAAGCTAGAATATCTACAAAAAATGTCTAAACAACTCAAAGCGTTCATCTCAACATTAATAGTGCTTATTTAGATGAAGTAAAATTAATGATTGCATTTGGAATGAAGATTATTTGAGGATTTTTTTTATTTGAATGCTTTTCTTCATGTGATTATTGTGGAATGAAATGGTGATTGGAAAAAATAAAAATATAGTGAAAAACGCATTTAAACAATCTCAAATTTTTTACCGAATAATGTAGAACCTAAACAAAATATAAAGCGAGGTATAAATGTGGCATAAAAACACCAATTCATATCTTATTAACTCATAAGAATACTGTGAGAATGTAAGGTAACCAAAGATTATCAAAGCCAATTCATTCATAGTTTAAAGGAAGAAAGAGAAGCAACAGAAAACTACTATAAAAGTTTTGGGGATTTCTCTAAAATTCGTTAACTCTGCAACACAAAATTGTACTTGTTAACTATTTGATATTTCGCCATTTCTTTTTTCTTTTTTATATCATGGGATTCAATGTTTTTTTCGAATAAAGTGCTCTACATTTCAACTTTACGTACAACATCATCCAACAACCACTATGTATGGACATTAATGTTATTTTATTAAAAATTTGGATAGAAAGTTCATTATTAACGTTTCACTAGTCGATGTAGGGAGCCAAATAAATATATTTGAAGTTAAAAAGGCAAAGCATTCAAAGGAGTCAAGTTTAGGGGGTAAACTCCAATTAACTCTATTTACAATTAATAGGCTTAGTAATGGCTGCATTTGTAAGATAGGCCGAGAAGATCATAGAATGAGAAATGAATTAAAAGATGTTGGGTGAGGTCCTAAAATTTTTTTGGAAGGCACTGCAACCCTGAATCTCACTTGTAAAAAGTAGCTTAAATCAGTGTACTTATAGGTTTGTTTGTGACAGGTAGTAAGTACATGTGATGGTTCATATGACTGATTGTTTGTAGGCATTATATATTGCTCAAATTAATATACAAATGGCTAAACCACAAAAAATTTTCCTTGGTCAAAACAATTTTATACTTAAAGATAAGAAATCTCCATAATCCTTACAACTGAGAAGTCCACTTGCATATTTGAAGACAAGAACTTAATTACAATCACGAGCTTAATTACGGTAATTTATCAAAGAAATGAAAAGGCATATAAAGATAAGAAAAAGGCAATAAAACAAATACTGCATCTTGGCTTTTTTTCCTTTTTTGTAAGCATTTTTGCCCTGACCTGGTTGGTGCTTTTGTAATTTTTTGGGCTATTTATTTTTGTTTTCCGTGATTTTATGACTTGGGAAAGTGGTAAAAAATTTGAATTGACGACTTTGCCTACTTAAATTGGTCAGTAAAATGTTGAAGGATCAAATTGGCCCAGTAACATCAGTTAAGGGACGACATTATTTCGAATTATAGTGGAGAGACCAAATTGGCCTAATAATAAAAGTTAAGGGACTATAAAATTAAAGTTGGAGAACCAAATATGGTTTAGTAAAAATTTTGGAAGATTGTTCAGGTCATTTGCCCAAAAATATTTCTCTTCTTATTAATACCCAAAGAAATAATTTATCTATTTATTGATAAACAAACCAAGTGCAATGCATATGCTCCCAAACTAGTAAAACAAGTATATATAAAAAAAAAAGTACACAAAGATAGAGGCAAATATTTATTGCCGAACAAAATTTTGAAAAGCACTTTGATTTAGGTGCTAGTATAAGCATGTTCACTTCCAAGTCTTCAGCACATTGCCCTTTGATCATGGGATTTGCAGAAAGGAGGAAATCAAATAAAGTTATAGCAAATTTTGGAAATGTTGATTTGCGAAGTCCATCATCTCTTTAAAAAGGAAAATAATGGAGTATACCCAAAAAATATAAAATGAAAAAATTGAATAATGGAGCAGATGGGGATGCAGCTGAGTTGAGAACTTTTGATAGGTGGAGACTTGTTTTTCCGCTGTCAAAACGATAACTAGGTCCCTAAAAGTCTTCGGTTTTCATTGTTGCACTAACTCCGTCCCCCCTCTTTTGTGCCAACTTGCCAACTTGTATGAACTTTGGGAGTTTTACTTGTTACACATATTTTGACATTTTTTAAAGTATAAAATTCTTATATAATGTAATTCTTGGTGAAAACTTTACTATGATTTAGCTACATATTTTTGAAAAAACTGAATAAATTCAAATAAATTGTTTAGTACAAATTATATTAGTTTGATCAGAATATGCGACAAATGTGTACTAGAGAGACAGAATAGATGGAACAAATATCTATTAGCACACACCTCCATAGCTATATCAAACTCAGAGCCAGAAGCAGGAAGAAAGCTACATGTGTTTTCCGAAGATGTCTCTTTTATTACTAATGTTTCTCTCTTTTTTGGCTGTTCTGGGGGGAAGTTGGTTGAAGATATTACTAACAATTGTTGAGGGCACAATACACAAGAGAAATAAAGAATCAAAGAGACCTGAGTAATAAATATAAATATCAATTCTTTTATTACTAACAATTGTTGAGTGCACAGTACACAAGAAAATCAAAGAAACACCCGAGTAATAAATATAAATATCAATCTCACAAGAAGGCCATGCATCCTCTATACAAGTAATAAATTATAATGAACAACACTAAAACCCCCTCCATTCTCACTGACTAATCTCACTATGTCCAAATAAATAAACATTTGAGGCTAGCCACTTTTCCACTTTGAAGGCGCTAGGATGATGATTATGTGTAAGAGGGCCACCAGAGAAGTAGAAGCAAACTGGTCCATGTCTGAAAGTTTTGTGCCTATGCATTTCATGATGAAGACCTTATTGAGGAATGTAATGTCCTTCAACGATTGACGTCTGTATCTTCTTCTCAAGAAGCCTTCCTTTATTCTTTGGTTCAAATGGAAATCTGCAAGATGAAGAAAGAGTTAAGAGGCTTGTGTATATGGATGTTAAGTTTATGATTTGTTTTTGCCAAGGAATAAAATGAATGATCAGTTGAATAGTAATGAACTTACTTTCTTGAACGTGGAAAGTGGCGGAGCTGTTGGACCTCAGTAGTGAGTTGGGGGTGGGGGAGAAGCATAAGTGTAGACTGGTGGAGGAGGTGATTTTTCGGGTGGGGGAGGTGAGATGTAGTGGTATGGAGGAGGTGGAGATGGTGAAGGGGGAGGAGGGGATGTGTAGACATAGGGTGGTGGGGGTGATTTCTCCGGCGGTGGTGGGGACTTGTAGTAGTAAGGTGGTGGAGGAGATGGCGATGGTGGTGGTGGGGACTTGTAGTAGTAAGGAGGGAGTGGTGATGGAGATGGTGGTGGGGGAGATTTGTAGTAGTAGGGATGAGGGGATGGAGATGGTGGTGGGGGAGATTTGTAGTAGTAGGGATGAGGGGATGGAGATGGTGGTGGGGGAGATTTGTAGTAGTAGGGATGAGGGGATGGAGATGGTGGTGGTGGGGAGACGTAATGATAAGGTGGTGGTGGAGATTTCTCCGGCGGTGGTGGGGAGATGTAGTGATAAGGTGGTGGTGGAGATTTCTCCGGCGGTGGTGGGGAGATGTACTGATAAGGTGGTGGGGAGATGTAGTGATAAGGTGGTGGTGGGGATTTTTCCGGTGGTGGTGGGGAGATGTACTGATAAGGTGGTGGTGGAGATTTTTCCGGTGGTGGTGGGGAGATGTACTGATAAGGTGGTGGTGGAGATTTTTCCGGTGGTGGTGGGGAGACGTAATAATACGGCTTTGGTGGAGGTTTCACCGGTGGTGGCGGTGACTTGTATAGGTAAGTTGGTGGTGGAGGTGGTGGTGATTTATAGACATAAGTTGGTGGTGGTGGGGAGACGTAATAATACGGCTTTGGTGGAGGTTTCACTGGTGGTGGCGGTGACTTGTATAGGTAAGTTGGTGGTGGAGGTGGTGGTGATTTATAGACATAAGTTGGTGGTGGTGGGGAGACGTAATAATACGGCTTTGGTGGAGGTTTCACTGGTGGTGGCGGTGACTTGTATAGGTAAGTTGGTGGTGGAGGTGGTGGTGATTTATAGACATAAGTTGGTGGTGGTGGGGAGACGTAATAATACGGCTTTGGTGGAGGTTTCACCGGTGGTGGCGGTGACTTGTATAGGTAAGTTGGTGGTGGAGGTGGTGGTGATTTATAGACATAAGTTGGTGGCGGAGGAGATATGTAGTGGTAAGGAGCAGGAGTTGGCTTGGGCTTCTCACATTCCTCATAAGGAGTCTTGGGAGCATAAGCAAATGGTTTTGCGTAGAGCACGACTTCATAGTCAGTCTTGGACTTGACTCTGAGTTCAGCACCCGTTTTGCCCCAGTGGAGATTGGTTGGAATGTTGCATTTGGAATCCTTTGGCGCCATGTGCAGCTTAGCCATGCATGCCTTAGCTCCATATTTGCCATAATCAAACCCTTCAAGTGTGACGCTGTACTTTCCATTAATCTTAGTTTTTCCATATGCCACAATCTTCTTGTCACCAACCTTGCACGTAACCTCTACTACAGCTCCTGCACAATGTGTAGACAGAAAATTCAAAACTACAATTATTGGTGGATAGAAATAATTAAAATCATATTCGGGTTTTGGCAATTATGCTCTTCTTGTTTTTTTTTTTTTTTTTGGATTACTAAAATGAAAATTAATATTAGTTAGTACCAAATGTTGGACAAACTGATAATCAATTGGAAAAATTCGGCATCTCCAGCTGCCACAAGTACTTAGTCCAACAACTAATTTGTCTTTTTCCAATTTAAAAACTATTCCACTTTTCTAACACATGACTATTGATTATAACTTCACATATAAAAAATGTCAAGCTTAACGATCTGGACACAATTTTTATTCAATAAAATGATACTCTAACGTGGACTACGTGGTCAAGATGCCATGATTTGTACACAAAAGTTGTCTCCCGTATGACAAAGCAGCCTTTTCAATTGGGATCCAGGAATTTATGAGACAAACACACAACAATTAACGGTTGTTTTATTGACTGCTTAATCATGACATAAATTACTAAATATGTATAAATTCAAGAATATGTCATCAAACTTTTTTCTCATTTACGTTAACGTATTCTTTTTGCTGTTGCAAATAACAAAAGAAAAACAAAAATTGCTTTCAAAGAATGGACCAACCTTCATTTTCAGAATTACTAACGTAACCCATTTCATTTTCAAGTTTAAGGAACGTTTTGTACCAAAATCTATTACAATCATCATGGAAGTTGACTTAAAATATGTTGCAATTTAAGGATTGGGATTTTAATTTTTTAATTGGATTAAAAAGAAAAAATGACGTCATCTTGTAAGCAGAAAAAATTTCAGTAGATATGGAATGGAGAAGGAAGACGTACCTTTGAGATGTTTCTTGTCATGGGATTTCTTTGGGTAGTCCCAGTCGTAGCATCTGTAGCAGTAAACTTTTCCAACTACCTTAACGAGCATGGGGTGGTGAGGGTGGGGGTGGTAAGGAACTGGTGGTGGTGGAGAAGTGTAGTAGTATGGTGGATGTGGAGGCTTCATTGGCGGCGGTGGAGAAGTGTAGTAGTATGGTGGATGTGGAGGCTTCATTGGCGGTGGTGGAGAATTGTAGTAGTATGGTGGATGTGGAGGCTTCATTGGCGGTGGTGGAGAATTGTAGTAGTACGGTGGATGTGGAGGCTTCATTGGTGGCGGTGGAGGAGAAGTGTAGTAGTATGGTGGATGTGGAGGCTTCACTGGTGGTGGTGGAGAATTATAGTAGTATGGTGGATGTGGAGGCTTCATTGGTGGTGGTGGAGGAGAAGTGTAGTAGTATGGTGGATGTGGTGACTTAACTGGTGGTGGAGGAGAAGTGTAGTAGTATGGTGGATGTGGAGGCTTCACTGGTGGTGGTGGAGAATTATAGTAGTATGGTGGATGTGGAGGCTTCATTGGTGGTGGTGGAGGAGAAGTGTAGTAGTATGGTGGATGTGGTGACTTAACTGGTGGTGGAGGAGAAGTGTAGTAGTATGGTGGATGTGGAGGCTTCATTGGTGGTGGTGGAGAAATATAGTAGTACGGTGGATGTGGAGGCTTCACTGGTGGTGGTGGGGAAGTGTAGTAGTAAGGTGGATGGGGTGATTTCACTGGTGGTGGAGGTGAATGGTAGTAGTAAGGTGGAAGAGACTTCTCTGGTGGTGGAGGAGAGCTGTAGTTGTATGGCGGTGGAGGTGAATTATAGTAATATGGTGGAGGTGGTGAAACATAATGGTAGGGAGGTAGAGGGGATGGTGATGGTGGTGGGGGAGATTTGTATTCGTATGGTGGAGGTGGTGAGGGTGACGGTGGTGGTGGAGACTTGTACTCATATGGGGGAGGTGGAGAAGGTGAAGGTGGGGGAGGAGACTTATATTCATATGGTGGTGGGGGAGGAGACTTGTATTCATACGGTGGAAGTGAAGGTGAGGGTGGTGGTGGAGACTTGTACTCATATGGTGGAGGTTTAGGAGAGGGTGGTGGTGGAGACTTGTACTCATATGGTGGTGGGGGAGGAGACTTATATTCATATGGTGGAGGTGAAGGTGAGGGTGGTGGTGGAGACTTGTACTCATATGGTGGAGGTTTAGGAGAGGGTGGTGGTGGAGACTTGTACTCATATGGTGGTGGGGGAGGAGACTTGTATTCATATGGTGGAGGTGAAGGAGAGGGTGGCGGTGGAGACTTGTACTCATATGGTGGTGGTGGAGGAGACTTGTATTCATATGGAGGTGAAGGAGAGGGTGGCGGTGGAGACTTGTACTCATATGGTGGTGGTGGAGGAGACTTGTATTCATATGGTGGAGGTGAAGGAGAGGGTGGCGGTGGAGACTTGTACTCATATGGTGGTGGGGGAGGAGACTTGTATTCATATGGTGCAGGTGAAGGAGAGGGTGGCGGTGGAGACTTGTACTCATATGGTGGTGGTGGAGGAGACTTGTATTCATATGGTGCAGGTGAAGGAGAGGGTGGTGGTGGAGACTTGTACTCATATGGTGGTGGTGGAGGAGACTTGTATTCATATGGTGGAGGTGAAGGAGAGGGTGGTGGTGGAGACTTGTACTCATATGGTGGAGGTGGAGAGGGTGAAGGTGGGGGAGGAGACTTATACTCATATGGTGGTGGTGGAGGAGATTTGTATTCATATGGTGCAGGTGAAGGAGAGGGTGGTGGTGGAGACTTGTACTCATATGGTGGTGGTGGAGGAGACTTGTATTCATATGGTGCAGGTGAAGGAGAGGGTGGTGGAGGAGACTTGTACTCATATGGTGGAGGTGAAGGAGAGGGTGGTGGAGGAGACTTGTATTCATATGGTGGTGGGGGAGGAGACTTGTATTCATATGGTGGAGGTGAAGGTGAGGGTGGTGGTGGAGACTTGTACTCATATGGTGGAGGTTTAGGAGAGGGTGGTGGTGGAGACTTGTACTCATATGGTGGTGGGGGAGGAGACTTGTATTCATATGGTGGAGGTGAAGGAGAGGGCGGTGGTGGAGACTTATACTCATATGGTGGTGGGGGAGGAGACTTGTATTCATATGGTGGAGGTGAAGGAGAGGGTGGGGGAGGAGACTTATATTCATATGGTGGTGGGGGAGGAGACTTGTATTCATATGGTGGAGGTGAAGGAGAGGGTGGTGGTGGAGACTTGTACTCATATGTTGGTGGAGGTGGTGAAGGGGAGGGTGGTGGCGGAGACTTGTACTCATATGGTGGTGGTGGAGAAGGTGATGGTGGTGGAGGAGACTTGTACTCATAAGGTGGTGGTGGAGAAGGTGAAGGTGGAGGAGGTGACTTGTAATCATAAGGAGGAGGTGGGGGTGAAGAATAAGGGTCTGCTGAGACCACCACTGAAACAGCCAAAATGGCCAATGCCACTAGCAACAGACGACCCCTGGCGGGGTCGCCCCATCGAAGCCACATTCCTCGCCGGAAAACTCTTCCTGTGCAGCCAATGTTGAAGCCCAGCACCTCCTCTGATGATGAAGATGAAAGAACCTGGAGCTGGAGCTGGAGGAGTAGTTAGAATAGTCAGAAGAGCACAAATTTTAGTGCTTTAGTTGAGAGGATACACCTTTTGCATCCAATGTGTCAATTATTTATACAGCAAAAGAGAAAGAACTAGTCGTTAAAAGAAAGCTGTCAATTAGGGACCAATACAATTTCTTTGTTAGATTTTTTGTAGTAAATTTTTACAATCAACTCTCCAGCTGGAAGCACCAAATAGTTTGATCACTTAAACTGAATTTTCCTATTAATTAACTTCACCCTAATTCAGTTTTGTTTTGCAGTTTATAGGTTTGCTAAGGACTAGTCGCCTGCTACATTACATAAAATGCCAACGTGCGAGCTGTAGCAGATGCATGCTACAACATGCATAGAAGTGAGAGAGTAGTTGCACAATTTTAAATAATTCCACTTTCCTACCACAATTAAAAATTTGATTTTTGTATTGCTGCCATGCACCTTCTCATGATTGATTATTGAGATCAATCATTTCTCTTGGATCTCCCTTGCTCTTTCGTCCTTGCTATCATTTTTTACTTTCAAAAATTTATTTATTTATTTTTTTTACTTCAGTCACACCCCACATTTTTGAACATATAGTCCGGAATTCATTGTGTGAAGATTAGTCAAAGATGTTTAAGCATTATTAACATCTCTCATGGTAATTCTTGATAGTAACTAATTAGGCCCAGTTTGGCAAGTGAGTGTTTTGAGTTTTTGTCTAAAATTTTACTGTAACTTAATGTAAAAATTGTAGAAAAAATTTTTAAAGTGTGTAACTCTTTGGACATTTTAAAGTGTATAATTTAAAATTTTTGAGAAGTTTTTTGATGTTACTGTAGTTAAAGTTGTTAAAAAACTTATAGCAGACAACTTGGCCAAAAACTTGCTTGCCAAACAAGGCCTAAAGTTAATGACACGAGAAACCTTGACTTAAATGAGCACTAAAAATGCTTAGTTTTGTGTTTAATTTTCTTTTGCAATTTCAGGAATCTACAAGATTACTTGATTGCTCTTCCATCGTTTTTATATCATCCTTCAAAAAGTAAACCGACAGAGAAGTTTCCCTTTCATTACGTAGTTGCCAGATAATGTGTTCCATACCTTTAGCCAAGAGGGAAGAACTGGACCTGGCTGATTATATATATTCTTGGTACAGAATGACTTTGTGGTACCACAATTTCCTCCACGATGACAGATTATCTTCTACTGTTTTTCAAAAAATTTTTTTTTTTTTTATAAGGGCATGTGATTTCTCCATAATGAGAGAATTGTTTGCGGCCACAGTCAGTCAATTTCCTTAGCAGACTTTTGGTTGGTGGCTCTGATCAAATGAAAAGGGCAAAAGAGAGCAAAGTCTCTATTTTGATTCTGAATTTCATCTTGTCCAAGGAAGTAATAATTCATTATTGTTTGCTTACAGCTTCCAACATAAATGTCCCACTTTGTGGAAGTCACCATGAGTACCTCAGAATCATTCAAAGGAAACTTGCAAAAACTGGAAAATATGAGATGATCATATGACAGATAGAAAGAAAGTTCCAAGGAAAGGGAAAGAAGGACAAAGGCTGCTTCATAATTCCTCAAGCTGCATGTCAGGTGAAAAGATGGAAAAAAAATAGAAACAAACAGTAGAGAAGGTTTACCAAAATGTCTCTAGTTTGTGATCACATGGAGTTGCATATGATTGCCAATGTGAGTAACAAACACATTCATGACTGCACAAATGCATGTGTCCCTCCTGTTAAAAAGTCAAAATTTTACGTACATATTATTAGTTAATTAACGACCTAATGAATACACCTCCAATTTTGTTTTGACATTACAATTCACCAAGAAGAAATGAAGATCCTTTAAAGTCTGGGATCCAATGCAAGTTGCGTACTAGAGTGGAATAACTCGAGAGAGTAAATGGAACCCAAGAATCAGGCAAAATGCATTATGTATTTATACATAAACAGCTGATTATTTTTTCGAATATATTTGCTTACATCATCATTATAATTTTCAATACACTTTTTTATCTTTCTAATTATCTTTTTATCTCACATACATCACATCACAAAAAGCGTTACAGTAAAAATATCTCAAATAACTTACAATCCAAACAAACCCAAAGTTTAAGTACAAAGAGCGACGGATATCTATATATAAGCGATGGATACAAGCATAAGAATTCCTCAGATTAAACAGGTGAGTCGTGATTTTGTTTGTATTCATCGTGTAAGTCGCATGTCGTTTAATGTAAAATTTTCCTTGTACATATATATAACGGCTTCTGTTATTTTCCTTATACGCATGTGTACGGCTTATGTGGGTCTTAGTGACAAAATAGCCTTGATATTAACAAGTAAATGACACCTACGTATATTGCTTTCAGCTTGAGATGTTTAATATCCATGTGAGCGTACAGACTCCTTTGCCTCCTTTGTTTGCCTTGTGGAAAAACAGGTTTTGAATGACCAGTTAAACACCTAATCCATCTGAAAATTCCAAACGCTCCATCCAGGCCACTTTCTATCCAAGAATTCTCACAAATTGAAAATGATAGTTCATTAACAACTCTCTCTTTTTTCTTTTGGCTTTTTTTTTTGAAAAAAAGCAGCTCATTTTACTTAACCCTACTCAAAATAACAGTACTAACTGAGATTTATAACCTAATTAGACGCTCTACTACAATCATTTCATAGTTGAAAAATCAAAAGTGTTTCTTTGCACGGCATTGACTGACAGAATTATGCATTTAGGACAGAGGGGCATTGATGTGAAACGTGAAGGTCACTTTCACATCCAATAATGTGAACATTATGTTTCTAATCCATTCTTTTTTACTGCACTTTCCTCTTGACTTTTCTTATCACGTAATCTTTTAATTTCTAGTTAGAAAGTAGCAAGTAATTGGTGACGCTCAACACTTATAGTAATAGTAATTAGTAAATAGCAAGCTTTAGAAGAATGGATCATTGAGGACCACGTTTTAGAACTCTTTGTCAACAAACAAGAAAAATTGGCTTTGGATTGCTTGGAGATGGAAAGATACTCTTTTGGATCATTTCTATTGCCCCATGTAACATGGTATAAAGGGAAATTTGCAAGAAGCAAAGTCATGTTCACCAAACAAACAAACTCTCTATTATGATTTTCCATTATTTGCTTCTTGCCTTTTATTCTAAGACTGGATAAAATCATCATCATCTTTCCTCTGCTTCCCCCACCCCTCCCCTCCCACAAAAACCCCCCACCTTTTTTGTTTCCTCTATTATAGCAAATAATTCAAGGTTGGATTTTGGATTTTGAATACCTTTTATTTCTTGGATTGAACAAAGTTAGGGCTGCAAGCCGGATTGCATATGTGGTCCTTGAGGTACTCCAAGATCATGGCATAATTGTCGTTCCATAACCAAATTCCTAGTGCTTAGTATGTTCGTTTCTATTACACATTTGATATTAAACAAACATGTGTACAACCCTTGTTGAATTCTCATGATTATACCCAAAAAATAAAGTATTAGAAACATTTCTCTTTCAACAAGAAGTTGTTAAATTTGATTTCTTACATACTTTTCCACCCAAATTCAACGATGCGTAGAACATTTAAGGGAGGAAAACATTTAAAAGGGCAAGACCGAGGTGATAAACTTTTATTGAGATAATAATAAAACTTTTTTTTTAGTTAGCTAACGTAGAAAAGGCGTTTATATGTTTATTTCTGTATTCTGTTATTTTGAATTTATTTTTTTGCGGAGAATGAACCCTTCTTGTCATTCACCAAAGATGAACAATTAAAAGGATTCAGTTTTTGTACTTCGAGATTTTAAGTTAATTATCTGCTGGAGATTTGCTATTTGGAATATTCTCATGGTATTCAGAATTAACCAATTTCTTGAGAACAAGACATAAGAATTACTCATTCTTGTTTTCTAAGGTAGAATCGGATTCACATGCAAAGAAATTTAAGTGGTAGCATGTTTTGTGATAGATTACTCTTATCTTATATGGTCATTGGTGGTTATTAAGACCCTTAATCAGGATTAGAGTACTGTCATAATTTTACACCGATTATCACATTCCCTAAGTTTTAATCTGGACATTTTGCACCTTAAATGCTTTATTAAACTGACTTTGGTCCAATAGATGATGGCCTTACGCATAATCAACAATAAAATAACACCTAATTAGCATCACATTTTTACTTTCCATACTTCCTTGCTTAGCATTATGCACTCCAAATTTTAATTTTTCAGATTTCTTTTTTGGTAGCTTTAAGTGTCTTATTTGTCCACTTTATTTCAATTGTTAAGAACATCTAAGAAATCAATTAATGATATGCACATGAGTATTTGTTACAAGGAATTAAAATTAGTGTTTCACCATGTCCTTTGATAGTTGTAAAGCATTAAGATATTAAATATTGGAAAAAGAAATTGCTCAAGAAAAATAGTAAAAACAAATTGTTTGCTTTTAACCTAACTAATTGTTTATAGTGTGGGCAAAGCTATATGTATGTATATTGCCAAAATAGAAAACTAGTACTCCAATCATCTCCAAATCCATAGATAAAATAGGTGCCTGTCCTTTTCTTATACCTAATAGTTGCTCCGACCGATATAAAATTTTCCATAAAGAAAATGCCAATGCAGAAATAATTTTTAAAAAAAATAATTAAAGGCCATTTGCTGAAAATTTATTGGTTGAAAGAAAAGAAAGAAATTCGACTAGATGTAGGAGTAGGGGAGGGGGTACCACTCTAATTGAAAACTATTCATGGGTAGATGTACGTTTTGCATTTTATAAAATTTCTTTGCCAGAGCTAAATCAAATGTATATCTGTCCATAACTTTGTCTAATTTTTGATGTCATTAACGATTGGACTACAGTGAGACAGTTAAATATTTTAAGGCGCAAAAGGTTCAAAACTGATGTTTGGGGAACAATGTGCGAATTAATCCAAAGGTTAATGATGTAAAGTACAATTAATTGCAGGAAACCATGCTTACACGCTATTTTCCATAAGCTTTTCTAAAATCCTTAACTACTCAACTAGGGTGAGTTCCATATAAAAGTTTACTAAAGCTGTGTTCGATAAAGTTGAAGTGTGAAAATTGAAATCTAAATTCTGAATCTGTTAAGTTACTAATTGTTCATTACTAAGGATGCATTTGATAAATTTGAAATCTGAAAACTAAAATCTAAAATCTAAAATCTAAAATCTAAATCCATTAAGTTATTAAATTATTAAATACTAAATTTGATATTTGAGTGTATATCACGTTAAGTAATAATTGAATAACGACAGTTTAACTCCTTCAAACCCATAGGGACAATCACAAGAAGGCTATGATTAATACTTATCACCTATTTTTTGGAACAAGTTTTGCTTAAAAAATTCAATGCCACTTAATTAATTTAGATATTTAATTTTTTATTATTAAATACATCTGAATCCATTAAATATAAATGCTAATTCGATTATCAAATAGGAACTAAATCTAATATATTTGAATATATATCATATTAACTAATAAGTGAATAGCTTGTCACTCATTTTTTGGAGCAATTTTTATTTGGAAAATTCAATGTTACTTAATCAATTCAGACGTTCTATTTTTTATTATCAAATGCATATAAACATGTTAAAATTTGAACCTATTAAGTTTTAAGTATTGAATTGGATTATCAAACACAGAGCCTAAGTAAAGCGTCCACAAACGGCGTTTAAGATGTATTGTGGATATTGAGATAAACTTTAAGCTAGATATACTTAGTGCCCAAATTAAAGTATTATTTGAATAATTGCTATAGCACTTTTTGTGATGTGATGTGTGTGAGATAAAAAAGTAGTTGGGAATATAAAAAAGTGGATTGGGAAATATATTTATGATGCAAGCGAAATATTATTGAGAATAATTTAGCAGTCCAAACACACTTAAGTAATTTTTTTTTTTTGATTTGCTATCTTTGGGAGTATTTTTGAAATATTTTACTGTAACAGTGTATATGAAAAACTTTTATTGTAGATGTTTTTGGAGAGATTTTTAGAATATATTTTGGAGTACCTTTTAAAATTAAAATATTTTTAGAATACTTTTTAAAAATTAATTCTAGCACCCACAACCACTACGTTCACCCCCACCCACCACCGCCACCACACTCTCCATCCTGCTTTCTCCTCCCCCTCCCTCTTCCCCCTTCCCTCTTCCTCCTCCTCTCTCCTTCCCCCCTCGATCTGGTCGTGGCCAGATCGCAACCAGAATTGCAACCTTCTGGTCGTGACCAAAGGCCTTGATCTGGTCAAAAGGGAAGGACTGAAGGATGGTGAGGAAGGGAAGGGGAGGAGGAAGAGGGGAGGAGGAGGAGGGAGAGGGAGGTGGCAGAGGTGGGTGGTGGTGATGGGTGAAAAATGTTGTAAAATTTATTTTTTTAAATTTTTTTGTGTATATTTATGAATTATTTTTTATATATTACATGGATGAGTTATCTGTTAACATTTCCCAAAAAAAAGTATGGATGAGATATTTTTGAAGTTATTATTATCTATGTATTATTGTACTATTGTATTTGAAAAGCTTATTTTTGAAAAATAGACCAATCCAAACGAAAACGGTGCAGCCTTGGCAATAGCATATCAATATAAATTAAAATGACCATAATGTCCTTAAAACAGAAAATGTTCACTATCACCTGGGGAGATTTTGCCATTATGTGAAATATTGCTGGGCAGCACTAAAATTATTACTTCAACAGTAACAAAAACCTAGGAATAAACACATGCATTATAGTAGCAGCCGGATTGATGTCTTTTGTGCATACCTTCTTTCCCAAAAACAACGATAAACAAAAAGAAAAGTTCTACAAAGTAGTTTTTGGTCATTCTTTTTTTTTTTCCACAAGCGGTAGAAACACACGCGCACACACCCAATTAGACCGACGCTGGAAGCATCGGAAAGACGGCCCAAAAGTAATTTAAGGGAGACCCCATAGAAAGACACCGTTCAGCCAAAGCAGTTTTTGGACATTCAAGCCTTTCAAGGTAGGCCTGTACCATTGTTTTCCGACAGCTATAAAAGCACATGTAGGTTGCCCCACCGTGGCGGCTACACCGCTACGGGCCAACTTTTGGTTGTCACAGGTAGACCCGGAAATCACCTTTACTTGCATAGGATCCATTTCTTTAATCAATTGGCTTTTGCCCAAAATTAAAAACTAGTGTAAGATAGTGGCTTGGATGGAAAAATTTTTAAAAGTATTGTAAATACATATTATAGCCACTTTTTTAATATTCTTAACTATTTTTTTTATTTCACATGAGCCATGTCACGAAAAGTGCTATAATAATTATTTTAAATAATTTATTTAGATATCATATTATTTACAAAATTTTATTTACTTATATCATAAACACGTTTTTTAATCACCTATTAATCTAACATATATCACATCATAAAAGTAATACAATAAATATCTCAAATAATATCTCAACCAATCTCTTATCCAAACACGATATATTTGATTTAAGGCCTACCTAGTTTTTTTTTTTTTGGACACTGTGGGTACTATTTGGGACCGCCCGACTAATCCCACAGCGTCCAAACAGAGCGGGCCCGACCGATGCCTAGGACGGTAAACAACTGAGTTGCGAGCTAGAATCGAACTCAGGTGGACTTGGAGTAAAGACCCCGCCTCCACCACCCGAATCACGTCAACTCAATTTGAGCTGGGATTTGAATTTTTTTCAAAAGTCATTTTCATTTCTAAAATTATTGGCTCAAATCCGGCCATGATTAAATATAGTCCTTTGACACCTTGATTGGTACAAGCTAATCAATTTAGTAGGCAAGCATGCATAAATCTTGCATGTGATTCGCAGCACGAGGATTTTAACTTGGATGCACTAGTTTTTTTCTTTTAATAAACACTACCTAATGGACGCCAAGTTACTTCTTAAGAGAAATTCTAGGTTCACTTAAGTGCTTAAAAAGAGTTTCCCATTCTCTATCTCATTTCTTATACAACTAATCAAATCACTCCTTATTTTTTCTCGCTCATGTAGATATACTTCTTTTTTTTTTTTCGAATACAAGGGGAGACTCCAACCCTTTTAAGGAGAAAGGGGAAAAAGAAAGAATTTATAAGTCAATCCAAGGATCCCAATGGTCACATAACTACTGTTTTGCTCCTGATTTTCAAACATGTTTGCGTCCAAGAAAGCTCAAATCAAGTTTGGAAAGCAAGGTTGTTAAATTTGGATTGGATAGCAACTCGGCTAAACTAACCCGTTAGGGATCAACTGGTTGGATCAATCGAATTATTCTCAAAAATTCGCTAACATCAGTATGATGTCATACTTTTTAATATTTTTATAAGTTTCAAAAATATTGAAACTAAGTTCTTGGTTATATTCGACCAACCATGCAAAATATTACAAAAATATTAGGTTTGCAATCAAATATATGTCTAAAAATTATATATAAAAATGTAAATTCATGTTAAACTATGTCCATTCTCCAAAATGACTTCAAAAACTAAATTAAAACAAATTATACCCAATTCAAGATTTTTTTGTTAGGAATATGGCTTTATAATGTAAGTTGGAATCACTGATGATAATTTGATAAGATGATAGAAATGAAAACTTTTTGATTTAGAGATCATTTTAAGAAGCAAGTGATTTTGATGTTTACACAAAATGGGTGGCATTTTCTTATTCCAATTAATAAATGAAAGTTTTACAATTGAGGTAACTCAAATTGTATTTAAGAAAAATAAGAAAGAAAAGTTTGTGAACCGGGTCAAGAAGTTGAATCAGGTTACTAGTTTGACTGATTTTTTACGATTTTGATTGATTTTTTTTTTAATCAAAACGGTTTTGTGCTACGAACCAGTTTGGGAAGGAGGTTGGTTCATGATTGGACTGTTTGGCCGGTCCAATCTAACAAAACTGTTGAAAAGTAGTCAAGGGTTGTAGAATTAAGGAAAAAATCGTTTAAAACATCTCTCACATTTTGTAAAATGACTTTTTTCGTCCCTCACTCTTAAAAGTGTAATTTTACGTCCCATACAAATTCACATTGGTTAAATTTGATCCTTATCTAAGTTTTCGACTAATCTTTTGTCGAAATCCACCACGTGCCTAGCATATGATCATTTTTTAGGGTCAAATTTGTCAAATCAAATTTTACATAATTCGATCCATAGTTCCTCACACTTCACAAAATAAATTTTTTCATCCCTCACATTTTACAACATGAATTTTTTCATCCTTCATTGACCATATGTACGAATATTTTTTTGAAATTCATGTATATATCTATTTAATTTCACCTGAATTGTACAAATAACATGTAATGTATTTCTATTTGATTTCACCTAAATAGGCTAATTATAGTTGTACACATGCTATTTAATAGATATATATATAGGTTTAAAACTAACAATTTTATTTTAAATCCATATATATTTCTATTTGATTTCACCAGGTGAACCTATTCAATATTTACGACCTTTTCTCTTTTGATAATAATTCATTTATTGCATTATACAATAAGGCCATCTAATTAATGGGTTCTAATTCGAATTCTATAGTTATGCTAACAAATTGCAATTTAAATCCAAAACTTCTACTCACTACCTTTAACACCATCAGTTCAATCACTTACCTTGTGATTGTTTTAAAATTTGAAAGTGCTAAGCATTTACTTCTTTTTGTTATAGTGTTCCTTTGTTTATTTTTTCTATTCAAATTTAATTCGATATAAATACTCGATAATGTTTAGAATTAAATATCTTATTTGTTTTCAATTTTCAAGTAAAATGAAATGAATATAAATGAAAAACTAATAATTTTTTTAAACTCATAAATATACATATATATATATATATATATATATATATATATATATCTATTTGATTTCGCTTGAACAGGTGAAATCAAATAGAGATATATTACATGCTATTCATACTATTCAGGTAAAATCAAATAAATATATACATGGGTTTAAAGAAAAAAATTATTCGTTCACATGATCAATTAGGGATGAAAAAAATTCATTTTGTAAAATGTGAGAGGGGAAAAAATTTAATTTGTGAAATGTGTAGGACGAAAAATTTATTTTGTAAAATGTGAGGGATGAAAAAATTTATTTTTTAAAATATGAGGGACGAAAAAATTCATTTTGTAAAATGTAAAGGACTATGGATCGGATTGTGTAAATTTTGATTTGACAATTTTTTCCTTAAAAAATGATCACGTGCAAGGCACATGGTAGATTCCGATAAAAAATTAGTCAGAAATTTATGTAGGAACCAAATTTGACCAATTTGAATTTATGAGGGACGCAAAATTACACTTTTAAACATGAGGGATGAAAAAGTTATTTTACAAAATGTGAAAGAGGTTTTGAACGTTTTTTTCGAATTAAGTATCCTTTCTTATAATAAAAAACCAAATGGCCAAATGTCCTTATAGTCCTCAAACTATTATGAAATTCAATTTTTGACCCTCCAACTATTAAGTGAAAAGTTTTAGCCTTCTAACTAGTTAAAATAGATAATTCTAGCCCTTTTGTCAATTTCAGCCGTTATGTCTAACAGAGCTACAGGATTCATGAGATGGTCAAAATGCCCTAGTAGCTCTCAAACTATTACAAAATTCAACTTTTGATTCTCTAACTATTAACGGATAAGTTTTAGCCCTCCAACTAATTAAAATATATAATTTTAACCTTTTTTCAACTTGAGTCATTATGTCGAATAGAAATATCTATTGATAAAAGGATCCGAGAATGTGCCCAACCAACCTATTGTTTGACAAATCAAGAAGGCCAAAATGCAAGTTTGGAGGAATCTCACTAGAGAATTAATTATTTGAGAGATTTAGAAAGTTCAAACATGGAACGGAACCAATGCTTGCTAGAATATTCCCGAAAAATCAATTATATACCAGGTTTATGTCATTAAGAGAAGCACATAAATTCAATGAGTCTAAAACAACACAGAAAAATGAGTTAAATTCAAAATGAAGACAATTCAATTTCTTCAAGTTGCCTATCCTTGCTGAAAATTCTCTATTCAGGGTTATGGGTTATGGGTTTTCAATTGATTTGGATTCATTTCATCAAATGGAGATTTGGTAAATTAGTTTATGAGTCAAATAGGGGTAAAACAATTTTACTCTAACATATATCCTATGGAGATGAAAATACCTCTTGGTTATGTTCCTACCGTGTACGTAGTAATGTTTCAGTTTGACATAATGATTCATGTTGATGGAAGCGTTAGAATTATATATTTTAATTAGTTGAAAAACTAAAATTTATCAATTAATAGTTGGAGGGTCAAAGTTGAACTTTATAATAGTTTGAGAGCCATTGCTA